>NC_070603.1:23830000-24455000 GCF_027172205.1 Podarcis raffonei
AACACTTTCTTTGCCAGACATTTGCCACACAGAGTTGCCCAGCTTCAAACAATTTTGCTATTTAAATATTTGATCTTTCACACACACAGAGAGACAGACAAAAATACATTTTAAAATACGTTTATTTAAAAAATAAGCACAGTACACACATTGTGGTTATATTGGGGATGTGGTGGTGGGGGGAATCCCCGAAGCACATTGAAAACAACACACCAGAACTTGGAAAGGAAACTGTAGCCTTTGGGGAAACAACAGATTAGCCCTTGTGGATAACATGACAGGAAGAACAATAGAGGAATCTCCCCAATAATCTGATGCAACAGAAAAATGCGGAACGCAATGCAACTTGGTGCTCCTTTCGACCACACCTATGTGGCTGATGCGCTTGCTGCTGGTTTTGACTGCCATGTGGCACAGACTGAAATGTGGGGTATAAATAAGCAAATGCCCTTTCTCCTGGGACATCCACATGCTAGCAGTAGAAAGCTGTGCCCAGCCTGTTTCCATCAATGTTGCAGTTGTCCCCGGCACCTTGGTGCCAGATGTGCTATACGAGAGCATTGGGTTCACAAAATGGATCATGGTGTACATTTGTCCTTAGGACTGCTTCACACATGACATCAAACCCTGCCCCACCCCGATGCAATTTTCCGCTTAGGGAAATGTACAGTGGTACCTCGGGTTACAGACACGTCAGGTTACATACGCTTCAGGTTACAGACTCCGCTAACCCAGAAATAGTACCTCGGGTTAAGAACTTTGCTTCAGGATGAGAACAAAAATCGCGTGACGGCGGCAGCGGGAGGCTCCATTAGCTAAAGTGCTACCACAGGTTAAGAACAGTTTCAGGTTAAGAACGGACCTCCAGAACGAATTAAGTTCTTAACCTGAGGTACCACTGTATACGTTATCATACGGTCTCAACAACAGCTTGTTTTCATAGTGGATGATACTCCAGGCATCTTGGCATTCCTGCCTAGAAATTACCTTTATATAGTGGTACCTCGGGTTACATACACTTCAGGTTACATACGCTTCAGGTGACAGACTCCGCTAACCCAGAAATAGTACCTCAGGTTAAGAAATTTGCTTCAGGATGAGAACAGAAATCGTGCAGCAGCGGCATGGCAGCAACAGGAGGCCCCATTAGCTAAAGTGGTGCTTCAGGTTAAGAACAGTTTCAGGTTAAGAACGGACCTCCGGAATGAATTAAGTACTTAACCCGAGGTACCACTGTATAGGAAATGTAATTTCTGTCAGGATTAAGGGTTGTAGTCAACTTAGCACTATGCTGAGCGTTCTGTCAGCACAATGGTTTCCACTTCTGCAATAGAACATTCTCCCATTCTCCTCCCTGTGAACCCCCTAAACCTGTTCTGGGCATTTCACCCAACTCTCTGGAGCAGTTTTGGATGGCACAGAGCCTGTGCACAGAGGTGCTGGCACACTAATCCTTGGACTAGTGCAAGAATTTAGTTGAATATTGTCCTGAATTGGTCACAGGTCCCAACAAAGTAAATGGGCCTTAATATAGTAATGACCAGTTGGAACTCAGTTCTGGCACTTCTCAGGTGAACGCCATTGCCATTCTAAGAGAACATGGGAGGCGTTCGTGGTGAGTTCTGGCACCTCTTTTTCTAGAAAAATAGCACTGGTTATGACTATTACTTATTTGTGTCCCACCTTTCTGCCAAGGAGTGGTGGGAGTACAGAGTCCTCCAGCCACCATTTTATCTTCACTACTGTTATGCTAGGCTGACAGATGGGCCCAGCATCACTCAGTGAATTTCATGGTAGAGTGAGGATTTGAACCAGAATCGCACCAGTCATAGAACCATAGAATTGTAGAGCAGGAAGGATCCCTGAGGGTGTTCTAGTCCAGCCCTGCATATTCTAACCACTTTGCACTGATTTTAAATGGAACTGAAGAAGAAAAAGAAGAGTTTGGATTTGATATCCTGCTTTATCACTAACCTAAAGAGTCTCAAAGGGACGCAGGTGGCGCTGTGGGTTAAACCACAGAGCCTAGGACTTACCAATCAGAAGGTTGGCAGTTCGAATCCCTGCAACGGAGTGAGCTCCCGTTGCTTGGTCCCTGCTCCTGCCAACCTAGCAGTTCAAAAGCACGTCAAAGTGCAAGTAGATAAATAGGTACTGCTCCGGCGGGAAGGTAAACAGCATTTCCATGTGCTGCTCTGGTTCGCCAGAAGTGGCTTAGTCATGCTGGCCACATGACCCGAAGCTGTACGCCGGCTCCCTTGGCCAATAAAGCGAGATGAGCGCCACAACCCCTGAGTCGGCCACGACTGGACCTAATGGTCAGGGGTCCCTTTACATTTACCTTTAAGGAGTCTCAAAGTGGCTAACACTCTCCTTTCCCTTCCTCCCCCACAACAAACACCCTGTGAGGTGAGTGGGGCTGCGAGACTTCAAAGAAGTGTGACTAGCCCAAGGTCACCCAGCAGCTGCATGTGGAGGAGCGGAGACGCGAACCCGGTTCACCAGATTACGAGTCTACCGCTCTTAACCACTACACCACACTGGCTCACTTTGGATTCTAACCTTACGTGTGGTGTGTTTTCCTTCCTTCCTGCTCTGCCTACAATGAGAGCCAATGGGTGACCATTGGGTGTTCTTTTTCTCTGTGATCTCGAGTACTGCGAAATAATAGGAAACAGCAAGATTGGTTAATGATCACGATTCCTACAATGATTCATAATGACAATAAGTAACAATTTTTTGAAGTCCACACGGTGTGCCTGGCACACTACCTAAAATTTGATGTGACTCCAACCAGCCCCGGCCTTCTAATTTCACCTTCCATCTTTAGAAATAAAGAAAGGAAAGAAACACTGCCAACCAACTGCAAACATGTAGGAGTCTTGCCCTAAATGTTTGTGCTGGCTGGCATTCCTGTCTGCAATCAAGAGTCACATCCCCAGAGTGTTGATGCAACAATATGGTGTGAGATGTTGCTGTGAATAAAAAAAAGTGGTTCATCCGATCGTTCATATGCTGGGGTAGGGAATAAATAAGAGGATTTGGCCAGCAGACAACAAATCATCTTGCTTTTAACGAATGTAAATCTAAGGACCGAAATGAAATTATTCAGCGTGTTTAACCAAGACCACGCTTTCTCTTGGCTACCTAACATGGGCTGCAGCCCAAGATATCTCGTTGTCTGAGGCAGACACTATATCGTGTCTGTCTGGTTCCACGTACAGAAGCCAGCTGGATTCACAGTGGAATTTGAGTTTATCACCAGCGGCAAGACAACGTCTTCTGCTTCATCTAAGGGTCATAGGCTAATTTAGGGAGCACAGGACATGTCATGCATGACACACAAAACTCTGTCCTCCTAACACTTCACTACCACTTCTCCACTCTCCAGCTTCTGTCGCTTGAATTGGCCACCTCGCTCTGCCTGATGGTAGGGTTGGTCCAGCATAAGATTTGGATGCTTTTGAGCATCCCAAGGAATGATATGTAGCTCCTGCCCCCAAGCCAGTTACTGAAATAGGATGCATAGGAAATTGTTGCTCGTATCTCTAATGCTGGATCAAAGGTTTAGTCAAGGTTTAGGAATACCCTGTGGAATTTTTGACTTCTTTCCTTTGAACAGTGGTTGCCATCACACAGATTGCTTTTGAAACTGCTTATGGTTTGCTCTGTGGAACCCGGTGATTGGGTGTGGGGGGTGGGGTGGGTGTGCATTCCTGCCTCTGAAAATCACATCCAAAGCTCATCTGAGTACACGGAACTAGTTGTGCGGCTTTTGCTTTTTTTGCATTGAAGCCGTTATCTAAAAGCTCTTCTCTGGGTCAAAATCTCTACAGAGATGCTGTGTCACAACAGCATCGGTAGCAAAGGGGACCAATACCAAGAACCTTGCTTGAATCACAGGTGCTTTCTCAATAGTAGTACAGTGGTACCTCGGGATGCGAATGGGATCCGTTCCAGAGCCCTGTTTGCATCCTGAATAGAACGTAAGACGCGTCTGCGCGGGTCATGTTTCGCCGCTTCTGCGCATGCGCATGACGTTATTTTACCGTCTGTGCATGTGTGAGTGGTGAAACCCAGAAGTAACGTGCTTATCCTGAAGCATATTTATCCCGAAGTATGACTGTAGTAGCAGCAGAGCTGCGACAGTAGCAATGTACACTTTCCGAAGGAACCAATACCATTAAAATCCTGGTCTCAATAAGAAACATGGAGTAAAAATTGTGCCCACTTAAACTTCTGTTCGTCCTGATATCTGATGCAAATCATATACAGTGGTACCTTGGTTTACGAACTTAATCTGTTCCGGAAGTCTGTTCTTAAACCAAAGCGTTCTTAAACCAAGGCGTGCTTTCCCATAGCAGCAGGGGACTCAATTTACAAATGGAACACACTCAAAAAAGAAGCAAAACATGTTCTTATTCCAAGGCAAAGTTCACAAACCAAGACACATACTTCTGGGTTTGCAGCGTTCTTAATCCAAGTTGTTCATAAACTAAGCTGTTCTTAAACCAAGGTACCACTGTATATTTAAAGTTGACTACCAGCAATTACAATACTACACAAAAAAAGACAAATACCCTTACGAAATGAAAAACAAAATGAATTGTGGTTTTATGGCACATTAGTTGTATGTGCATGTGCTGGAATTAATGGCTATTCAGTTCCATTTGGAGATGAGAGCGGATGGAAGGTAGAGAGAGTTAAGCTTACAGACAGTGTGGAAGCCTGGGACTTGGGGTTTCTAAGGTGTCTGCAATATCAAGCCATGTTGCTAACATGGTGGAAGGATGCTTACATGAGTGTGGACGTGTGAGATGTTGATCACTTTAGTTAATATGTACGTTGCCCTGGCTCAGCCAAAGTTCATTGTTGCGACCAGTTTCCTTTCCAACCAGCAAAACAAACAAGTCATCGTGCCTAATGCAGGTTCCCTTGTTCTCAACTTAGTCGCTCGCAGCTAACTTTGGTTGTACTGGAAGCGCTGGCTTTTGAGCATAGAACATTTTTGAGGAGTGATGAGCCAGCTCCCCCTGGCTTTCCAGTCCTGTGTTCCCGATCTTTCTCACAGAGTTGTTTGAGAGGCATGGGTCTTCCTAGGTGAGATGCTCTCTTGCCAGGAGTAAGAAGTTTTGAAAACTGCATTGCCGGTACTGTGGGCTGGAGGCTCATGTGATTTTGGGGGATTGGGCATGCTGCTGAAGAACATCTGATTCCTCCGTATAATAACGGTATACATACATGCTTTCACAACATTAATCTGTCTCTGAAAGTCCGACCACTATTTGGCTTGTGTGTACTTAGGGCCCTAGTATTTACAGGACCGCCTCTCCTGGTATGCCCCGCAGAGGACCTTAAGGTCCATGAATAATCATAGTTTAGAGGTCCCGGGCCCTAAGGAAGTCAGATTATCCTCCACCCGGGCAAGGGCCTTCTCAGTGATGGCGCCGACCTGGTGGAATGCTCTGTCCCATGAGACCAGGGCCCTGCAGGATTTAACTTCCTGCTGCAGGGCCTGTAAGACAGAGGCTTTCAATTTGAACTTAGCCTGATCTTTTATTCCCCTTCCTTCCCTCCCCTTTTTATGAAGATTACCCTCTCTGGGATCCCACAGCTAATTCTCCCCTGGTCCCCTCGCTGGCCCAAATAGGACTAATTTAGCCAGCTAGCCCTGGTGATCATCTGATGTTTATTGGATGGATTTCCCCCCTAAATTGATTTTTGAATTCCAAATTTATTGTTATTCACGTTTTATACTGTATTTTATGCTGTTATTTGTTGCATCAATTAAGTGTTTTAAATTTGTTGCTAGCTGCCCTAAGCCCGGTTTTCTGAACTGGGAAGGGCGGGGTATAAATAAAATTATTATTATTATTACTTCTGTTCGGATGCCACTGAGGTCTTGGAAAGGCTAGGTCTGAAAATACACTGCCCTTTTCTTTGTTTCGTACCAGCAGCACGAAGAATATGCTGCAATGCACTATGGGATCAACATCTTTCCTACACCAATCTTCATACAATCACACACCTGGCAGTTACTTCCTTACCGCTTTTGAAAGTGTTTGTAAAGTCACTGTGAGCCACCATGAAAAGATTATCAATAAAAGACCCGTTTGTAGTTTCACTCCCATTTGCAAAGACCTGACAACAAATACAGTGGTACCTCAGATTACATACGCTTCAGGTTACATACGCTTCAGGTTACAGACTCTGCTAACCCAGAAATAGTGCTTCAGGTTAAGAACTTTGCTTCAGGATGAGAACAGAAATTGTGCTCCGGCAGTGTGGCAGCAGCGGGAGGCCCCATTGGCTAAAGTGGTGCTTCAGGTTAAGAACAGTTTCAGGTTAAGTACGGACCTCCAGAATGAATTAAGTACTTAACCTGAGGTACCACTGTAAACGTTGTGCACTGGGCTGAATGTTCTAAAGAGAAAGAACGCCAACTTCAAATAGACCTCTCAAACAAACCTAATATTTCACAACCCCCCAAAAGAAAAACAAAACCAAACCAGGAATCAAGTCATTTCAAAACAAAGTGCAGAAAGGGAAAATATTGATAACCTCCTTCAAAAAACATCACGTCGTGTTTTTTTTAAATAAAAAATGTCATTGCCTGTCCAAGGACCGCAGGATTCACTTGAGGCTGATCAATTAATTATCAAGCAAAACCACCAAAGAGTTGCACTTTATCTGAGCAGTCCTGCAGGACCACTTGACAGTGACAGGCTATATGCCAGGTTTTGCCACTGTGCTGACAATCTTCAGTAACAGGATTACCAGAAGAGGTTGAAGTCTTCTACACTCACACAAATGTATATTGATTAATCATAAGTCCTTTGATCAAATATCAAACTAATCACCCATAGCTTGTTCAAATGAGAAAGATCTCCCTAAAAAGGACAGAATTTATCGAATTTTGTGGTTAATAATAGTAATTTTATATGCCGTAACACGAGAACGGGCCTTCTCTGCAGTGGCTCCCCGTCTGTGGAATGCTTCCCTCAGGGAGGTTCGCCTGGCGCCTTCATTACACACCTTTAGGCACCAGGCAAAACTGTTCCTTTTAAACCAGGCCTTTGGTTGATCCGATTTACATCCTATGCCCTTTTAAAATGTGTTCTTTAAAATGTGGGGGTTATTGGGTTGTTGTTTTTATTTTTATTAGGTATTTTGTGGTTTTATATCTTGATTTTATTCTGTGAACCGCCCTGAGACCCCTGGTTGTAGGGCAGTATATAAATTCAATAAATCATCATCATCATCTTACTGGGTTTCCCAGCCACTCTAGACAGCTTTCCACAATTATAAAACCACAGTAAAACATGAAATGTTAAAAACTTCCTTATACAGGGCTGCCTTCAGATGTCGCCCAGAGTGGCTGGAGCTGCCCAGAGTGGCTGAGGAAACTCAGCCAGATGGGCGGGTTATAAATAAAAAATTATTATTATTATTATTATTATTATTATTATTATTATTATTATTATTATTATTTCCAATTAGCCTTCCTCCCCTCCTCCTTTTGATATTGGTCAGCTGCTAACCTCACAACCCTGAGGGTCTTCAACAATGCATTATACAGTGGTATCTCAGGTTACATACGCTTCAGGTTACAGACTCTGCTAACCCATAAATAGTACCTCGGGTTAAGAACTTTGCTTCAGGATGAGAACAGAAATCGTGCTCCGGCAGCACAGTAGCAGCGGGAGGCCCCATTAGCTAAAGTGGTGCTTCAGCTTAAGAACAGTTTCAGGTTAAGAACGGACCTCCAGAACGAATTAAGTTCTTAACCGAGGTACCACTTTACTGGAAGATACTTTAAGCAGGTTAACAATATACAGAGGATTACTTTAACACCTGGCAATTGCTCCCTCTGCTTTAACTATTGTGACCTTCCTTTGTAGGCAATAGTTAACAATCAGGACGCAGTCAGGAACAGAAAATGCCGCCCCAACACGTGACAAAAAGTAAAGATGTAAAAGTCAACTTTTCAAATGTTCCTGTCCATCCGGTGTCACCTTTGGACAATTTTGAGATGGGAGCAAGGCTGATCATTTAAAACCTCCCTGATTGACCAAAGTGGGATTCCCAAATGGCTCTTATTTCAAGTATTGGATGGAAAGGCGCTGTTGCAAATGAAACAGAAAGGTTGCAATTGTACAATTTCTCCCCAAAGGGAAGCATGCACCTGCCAAATTTTTTGTGTTTCCCAGAATTCCAACACAATAGCATTTAGCCAGAAACGTTGGCATTGGTTCAAATTTTTGAGAATTTCTCCATTTGGGAAAAAACCACCCACATTCCTTTGATTATCTGAATGACCTCTTAGTAAAAGGAAATTAGGCAATGACTGTTTTGGGTGTGCTGCATCTCATGACATCTTGAGCAATATTTAGGATTGAAATCTTTTGCATTTAAGAAGGTTATGTAATTTGTTGTTGGGATTTAGATGTCAGCTAAAGACGTTTCTATTCACCCATGTCATTTCAGTCTGGTACGGTAATATTTGCCCTGAACACCATTGTAAAGTATTGGTGATGTTCAGCTAAGTTTTACTCACATATATTAATGGACATGGGATGCGGGTGGCGCTGTGGGTTAAACCACAGAGCCTAGGACTTGCCGATCAGAAGGTTGGCGGTTCGAATCCCCGCGACGGGGTGAGCTCCCGTTGCTCGGTCCCTGCTCCTGCCAACCTAGCAGTTTGAAAGCATGTCAAAGTGCAAGTAGATAAATAGGTACCGCTCCAGCGGGAAGGTAAACGCCGTTTCCGTGCGCTGCTCTGGTTCGCCAGAAGCGGCTTAGTCATGCTGGCCACATGACCCAGAAGCTGTATGCTGGCTCCCTCGGCCAGTAAAGCGAGATGAGAGCCACAACCCCAGAGTCGGTCACGACTGGACCTAATGGTCAGGGGTCCCTTTACCTTTACTCTGTGTCTTACTCTATGAGTATTTTAGTTTTGCATCTGTTTTAATAACTGATGTCAATTTTGTTGTTTCTCTTGTGTGGCACATCACTCTGGTCTCTGTTTGAGGAAGGGCAGTTCAAAAATACAATAAATAATAGCAACAGCATAGACAAATAGCTGCTCGTGTTAGACACACAGTGGTCAACAAATGAATTCTGGTGTACCCGGGCAAGATTTTCACTAGACAATAGGGAAAAAGAAAGGGGACAGATATAAATATGTGTGTGTGTGTGATTTTGCAGATTCTACTAAAACGTTAACAGAAACACTCCCACTGGCAGAATACATTTTGTATATTTCTTTCTTTTCTTTCTTTTTTAAAAAAATCCATCGAATTTCACACTGTCAGTTTTCATTTCAATGCAGAAAAACTTTAGAAAGACAAGCCTACGTCAGTCTCTTGCTTGGAAAGGAAATAATATCTATAAACATGGATATTGTAATTACAGCAAATACAAATGAGGACTAAATTCTACTTGTTAGTTTATTAACACAATGGGGGTGGGGAAGTTCAGGGAACTTGCACTTGAAAATACAATGACTAGAAGAGGTATAAAATAGTAAGCACTTAAGTATGACACACGAGTGACACAAATTGCTTCTGTACGTACTCGTCTACCCTTATCATAAGCCTTATTTAATTTTTTAGAGAAGCCTCCCAAAGAAAGTAATAATTTATCATTTGAAAGCATAGACATGTATACAAACAGATCTCTAGCATTTTTAACAAATCATGAAACCTACTTCTCCCCTCCTGCAAAGAGACTTTTTTTTTTACTTTTTGTTTTAAACATGAAAATAGATAAGGACAGACAAGAGAGAGCACTTCTTGACAGACAGGAAAATTGACATAGGGAATCCTTTTCCAGAAAATGTGGTGTCAGCGACTCGTTTAGATGGCTTTTGTTTTTAAAGGATTAGATAAATTCATGGCAGATCAGTCTTATCAATGACTTTCAGCCATGATAGCTAGATGGAATCTCCATGGTCAGAGGCAAGAAACCTCTCTGATTTATTAAGTGCTGAGGACTAGCGACATGGGATAGCTTCACCGTGCCTTAGTTTTGACATTGCCAGCCTGTGATAAACAGAACTCTAAAGTCAACAGACCTTGGCCTGATCCGGTGGGGCATTTTTATGCTCTTCAGATGCACCACCACCCTGACATTCATTTCAGTCATAGTTTGTTTCATTTTTTTTATTTTTAAAAAAGGCATCTCTGAGCTGTCAAAGTAGCTCAATATAGAAAAAACAAGCATAGCTCTGTGAATGTTTCTAAAACTGCCTCGTTCCGAGTCAGCTTGTATTACTACAAAGTGGAGACAGAACTCAGCACAAAGGGATTCGAGAGTGATCTTAAAAGGCCTTGCATGGGAGCCCAGTAACTGAATGGGGAAGATTCTACTTTCCCTCAATAAAGCTGCAGCGGTACTAGTCTGTGTTAACTGCTTAAGCCACTGATGTAATTTCCGAGAGGGTTTTCTGATTGCGGTCTCTAAGTACTTCACTGATGACTGAAGTGGGGCTACAGCTCAATGATGCTAGATGCCTTGTTACATGATTCGATATGTTAACAGCTGGGAATTTTAGAAGCTGAGCTGGAGGAATCTAGAAGACCCTAGAAAGGACTGGATAGACTCAATATCTGATTCAGTAAAGGCAGTTTTTTTTTCTTCTTCCCTTGACTGTATGGGATTCTAGTTCGATTCTCCTATGCCTGCTTGTTTGTGAAGCTGGGTTTAGGTAGCCATCGGTTTCAACTACGTGCGCATTAACGGATGGGGTGGGCGATGCACAGTATTATTATTATTACGATTAATAATTTTAAAAAGAGCTTCCTCATCTAAAAAATAATATTTCCTCAAGTGTGAATAGGCCAAAAAGTTGTACAAAATCCAAAAGGGTGTTTTAACAGTCTGGTGGGCAGGGGGAGAAGTAAGGGAAATAAAGTTCACATTACCAGGCCAATTTCAGGCAAATCTTACTTCAGCCACTCACTCTCCACAGGGATTTGATATGGAGAGAAACAGCTTAATTAAGAACCTGGACTTATCCCACCCCCCCCGGCTCAATAGCAGAACTGTGATTCAAAATGACTTTTGTGGTATTTGGTTCCCTGTCAAGAGTTCTGCAATGTTTGAATCCGTCCAGAGCAAAAACGATATGCTACAGTTTCACAGCTCATGCTGGTTTCAGGTACCCTGCCTTTTTTTTTCCTAGGAGAGAGAGGGGAAAAAAAAACTCTCCCTCTTTTGTCAGCTTAAAGGAAACAAGAGCACTAGGCAGCGTTTGTGATTGTTCTGGGTTTATACTAAGAGACAGCATTATTGGGGGTGGGGGAGCCCACACTGAAAAATTCAGAACCTTACAATAGCTAAAATGTTTTCCGTTTCACAAGTTACACTACACATACTACAAAAGTGCAGGGAAAGAAGCTGCTGATTTTAATTTTTTTCCCCTTCCCTTTTGGTGACACTGAGAACTTTAAACAAATTTTGTTTTTTCGAAAGAGCTTATTATAAAAATCAGCTAGAAATGTATAGTTCCGTATCTTCAGGTCATTTCAGAATCTCTTCAACCTCTCCGTATGATTTTTCTCTTGAGGTATGCAAGAGCTTTTGTTTAAAAAATACACGCTTTTCACGTATAAAAAGATCTGGATTTTGCTTCGCGTTGTAGTTTTAAAGAAAAGCAGACGGTCCCCTCTTCAAACAGGCGTTGTTCTCCTGTTGACCATGTTGATATGAAGTCCTTCGTTGTATTCCTTTTGAAGGAAATTGTGAACTTGAAGAAAACCCGCGTCTTGCTCCATGTTGTAGCTTGCGGCTGTGGTGATCTTCAAGGGCTCCCTGGAGAGCGTGTACATGGAGATTTCGTTCATGGGAATGGAACCTGCCATTTTCAGGCCAACGGGCGAAACATCCCTGGATGGAGAAGGCTCTGTAGATCGAGAGCTAGATCTGGACCGCCTTCTCCTGTACCTATAGCTTGGCATCCTGGCATAAGGGGAAGAAGAAGAAGTGGTCTTAAGGAACTCCCTCTTGGTCTTAAACCTTAGCTCTTTGTTCTTTTCAATATAGATGTTCACAGCTAGGACGCCAACTGTTTCTGCCACAATAAAAGATAAGGCTCCGAAATAAAAAGACCAGCCGTAATTGTATTGGTTCTTTTTGTCCTCATCCCGCTTGTCACTAGGATCACCTGCATTGCTGGATATGTAGACAATGATTCCTATTATGTTACTTAATCCTGGAGAGGGAGAAAGAAAGAGGGAAATTAGCCAGCTCGAGAGAATACTTCCATAACAAAATTATCCTCATCACAAGCCCTTGGGTTGGTAAGGATACGATTTAACCAGAGTGAAGCAATATACGACCAGCAATCTGTTGCATGGGTGGCCCATCATCATCATCATCATCATCATCATCATCATTATTATTATTTTGTGTATACCGCCTATACCTGGTTAATAGCACAAAGTTACAGCATACAAAGCACAAAATACATATTAAAAACTATCAAAGCACAGAATACATACTAAAATTACCGTATTTTTTGTGTATAAGATGATTTTTTTATTGTTAAAAATGTTAAAAATTGGGGGTCATCTTATACATGTCTTATACACAGAGGGGAGACGGGTGATTTGTGGCATCTGCGAGCAGGAGATTGTCATCGGCGATTGGGCGGGTGATTGGTGGCTGCGGCAAGGCCTGCTGATGATTGGCTGCTACTGTGGCGATTGGGCGGGCGATTGGGCAGACGATTGGTTGCTTCTGCGAGGTGAGCGATTGCCGGCAATTCCCCTCGCCCAAAGCCCAACAACTCTGTGGATCGTCTTATACACGGGGGCGTGTTATACGCGGAAAAATACGGTAATCAAAACATAAAGGCAGTAAAACACGGCTTTTCATTCAGCGAGCTTACACCTTCTCCCAAGCACATTGCAAGTCATCCTCCAGAGAACTCCACATGTCTTTTCACTGCTGATTCTTGCACTGCTGATATCTACTTCAACCATCCATTGTCCGCTCACTGAAAGGATTTCATCTCGCAAGCGAACCTTCCCACATTCCCCCACTGGGCTGTTTCTCTTAAGTCGGTGACCCAGATGCTTCCAACATCCAGCAAAGGGCCTTTATTTCCCTTCCTCTTCTTCCCCACTCTCTGCTTTTCACCATAGTCCCTCAGAGCAGCGATGATCCCAAAACGTCGGCTGAGAGCCTCTGTCTTTCCTGGATCTTTGGCTGGGTTTGTTTTGGTTCCCGAGGCAAAGGTGTAGGCCAGGGGGAAGAGCTGCAGCTCAGCGGTAGAGCACCTGCTTTGCATGCAAAACGTCCCAGTCCCTAAACAGCCCTTAAAGCCCTAAATGGCCTTGGCCCAGTATACCTGAAGGAGCGTCTGCACCCCCATCGTTCAGCCCGGACGCTGAGGTCCAGCGCCAAGGGCCTTCTGGCGGTTCCCTCATTGCGAGAAGCAAAGCTACAGGGAACCAGGCAGAGGGCCTTCTCCGTAGTGGCACCCGCCCTGTGGAACGCCCTTCCATCAGATATCAAAGAGATAAACAACTACCTGACATTCAGAAGACATCTTAAGGCAGCCCTGTTCAGGGAAGTTTTTAATGTGTGACATCTTGGTGTATTTTTGGTCTTTGTGGAAGCCGCCCAGAGTGGCTGGGGAAACCCAGCCAGATGGGCGGGGTACAGATAGTAATAGTAATAGTAATAATAATAATAATAATAATAATAATTATTATTATTATTATTATTATTATTATTATCTACAGGTAGCACTGGAAAAGACTCCTCGCTTGAAAAAACCCCTGGAGAGCTACAGCATGTCAGTGTAGACAACACTGAGTTTTGGTAGACTAGGTTGCCCCCACACCAATTCCACATACAGAAGACAATCAGGCTGACCGTTCAGCCTCACTGTATCACTGGCAATGGGACAGAACCCTACATTCAGGGGTGCCAACTTGAACAAAATATGGGGGAGCCAGGTAAGCCTTGCCCTGCCTAATCATTTGCCTAATCGGCTCCTAAGAGTTGGCTTTATGCCTCAGGCTGAATACAACACATACACACCTGTTCCACAATGGAGGGGAATGGCTAGGCTGGGGAGCTGCCACTTCTGCTCCCCCCACAACTCCCAGGACCTGCTGCCTACTTCGTAAGAAGACCTTGGCTGATACCCTGCACTTGATGATGGTGATAATTTATTATTTATACCCCACCCATCTGGCTGGGTTTCCCCAGCCACTCTGGGCGGCTTCCAACAAAATATTAAAATACAATAGCCCTTCAGATATTAAAAGCTTCCCTTAAGAGGGCTGCCTTCAGATGTCTTCTAAAAGCCTGGTAGTTGTTTTTCCCTTTGACATCTGATGGGAGGGTGTTCCACAGGGCGGGCGCCACTTCCGAGAAGGCCCTCTGCCTGGTTCCATGTAACTTGGCTTCTCACAGTGAGGGAACCGCCAGAAGGCCCTCGGCGCTGGACCTCAGTGTCCAGGCTGAACGATAGGGGTGGAGACGCTCCTTCAGGTATACTGGACCAAGGCCATTTAGGGCTTTAAAGGTCAGCACCAACACTTTGAATTGTGCTCAGAAACCTGCTGGGAGCCAATGTAGGTCTTTCAAGACTGGTGTTATGTGGTCTCAGCGGCCGCTCCCAATCACCAGTCTAGCTGCCGCATTCTGGATTAGTTGTAGTTTCCGAGTCACCTTCAAAGGTAGCCTGACCAACTATAAGGCAGTGTTTCTCAAACTTGGGTCCCCAGCTGTTGTTGGACTACAACTCTCATCACCCCTGTGGTTCTGCTAGCTAGGGATGATGGAAATTGTAGTCCAGCAACTCCAGCCACTGCCCACCTGATTTGACTGGGCTGCAGGATATGTAGAAGCTAGTGGAGGATAATGTGTGGCTTGGAATCATAGAATTGTAGAGTTGGAAGCGACCACAAGGGCCATCTAGTCCAGTCCCCTACATTGCAAGAATAAGCAGGTGACCCTGTATGGGAATCGAACTTGCAATCTTGGTGTTGTCAGGCTTGTGGGCTATTGAGCTGCCCAAATGAACCCTGTATCTTGAATCTGTCACAGCAGATGTTTAAAGTGCTTCTTAAATTCTTCTCGAAAATAAGGTGATGTTTTGCACAGGAGAAACTCTCGACTGCTTTCTTTCTCTGCATATATTGCAAGAGCTGCATTCTTGTTACTCGCTCCATCTGTCAGAACATGGCCTGGGGAAGGATGGATAGAAATTTGGCCCCAAGAGGATGTTTCACTGTAGAAACTTTGCAAAGACACGTGCTGCCTTTCCATAGTAAATACAAATGCAGAAAGCAGCCCCCAGCCCCTCCCTGCCCATACTACCGTGCGAAGAAAATCCATGAAACGGGCACAGTCAGATCGTCTGATAAACAGTGACCCATCTGCTGCGTTTGGAAAGTGTGTCACACGGCAAATCACGGAGGAGACAGCCAAGCCCAGATGCACAAGCACCTTGTTGGGGACGGTGAGGAATAACATCCTCTCTTTTATGTGTGTCAGTCACTGCTGTTACGTAATTATCCAGGGAGATTTCTCAAGCCCCCGGCAACTGGAGGCGAAGCTCGTACACCCACGCGGTGTATGTTTAAAGTCCTGTGCTCTGAAAAAATCTAGCGATGTGTTCCTAGAATAATAAGCACCCTGATATTTAGGGTCACTTCTAGCACGAGCGGGAGATGTTCTAATCTCTGAGCTCTCGCCTAATGAGGAGCTGCGGTGGTCTGCTTGTTAAGACAAAAGAGATTGAGACTTGCACTGAATGCTCCATTCTCTTGGGGACACACATCATAATAATAAGAAATAGGGAAGGGGAAAATAAGGTAAGTAATTGCAAGACACTTGTTATTGGTCTTCTCTGCTGCATTCTCTTCTCCAACACCTACATGCCCTGGCTATCTTCTGCTTGGACTACTGCAAAGCTCTCTACATGGGGCTACCTTTGAAGGTGACTCAGAACCTACAACTAATCCAGAATGTGACTGCCAGTCTGGGATCATATCACACCAGTCCTGAAAGACCTACGTTGGCTTCCAGTACATTTCCAAGCACAATTCAAAGGGTTGGTGCTGACCTTTAAAGCCCTAAACAGCTTTGGCCCTGTATACCTGAAGGAGCGTCTCCACCCCGTCATCCAGCCCTGATACTGAGCTCTAGCTCCGAGGGCCTTCTGGCGGTTCCCGCACTGCAAGAAATGAGGTTACAGGGAACCAAGCAGAGGACCTTCTCGGCTGTGGCGCCCTCTCTGTGGAACGCCCTCCCACCAGATGTCAAGGAGATGAGTAACTAGACAACCCTTAGATGACATCTGAAGGCAGCCCTGTATAGGGAAGCTTTTTAATGTGTAATGTTTTATTATGTTCTTGTATGTGCTGGAAGCCGCTCAGTGTGGTTGGGACATCCCAGCCAGATGGGCAGGGTATAAATAATAACATTAATAATAATAATTTCTGCCTGGACTGAATTGAGTGCATTAGTGATGGTATGCAAAGCCTTATGCAGCTTGAGACCAGGATACCCAAAAGAATCCCCTCACTCCCTACAAACCCAGCTGATCACTGAGGGATGATCACCCAACTGATGCAGGAAAGGGCTGTCTGAAGATACAATCTCCTCAGGGAAACTTTGCTACAGGGAGAGGATTTTTAGTGTGGCAGCACCTGCCCTTTGGGACCTCCCCCCCATTACTTATGAGACAGGCACCATCTTTGTTGCCTTTTCTTGAAGTGTATCGAATACCTTCCTCTTCCAACAAGCCTTTTAACTGGAGATTTCCGTTCCTAGCTTTTAATCTTCCCTGGCCTACAGAAATCGTGCTTTCTTCTATTGTTAACTCGCTTTGAGGCGTTTCGTGGGAAGCGATTCATCAATAAAATGAATAAATGATGACCTACCTGCTGCAACAAAAAGAATCCCAGCGCTGAGGATAATGTTGTTCTTGCTGCTATAAATCCTCCCAGCTCCGATGCAGAGCCCTCCCAGCAACAGTAATACTGTGCTTAGAATCGGAAACACGCTAGAGGCCCGGACAATACCTGAGACCCGGGGAGGAGAGAAATGAAAAAGCACAAGAGATGATTTATCAACTTTGTTGTTTCCTTACGGGGAAAAAAGGAGGAAGAAGAAGCAGAAGCGCTTTTGTGGCAATTGGAAATGTTAACAGCTATCCCTGTGGACCATTTATTTATAATTAAGATTTATACCCCATCCTTTAAAACGTATTGCCAAGGCAACCAAAGACAATGTATTAAATACACCTTGAAACACTGACTACCTTAAAATGAGCTGCAAATGGCAAATCTGCAAAAGAAGCGTTAGAGAAGATGTTGAAAGAATTCACGGTAGACGCATCAACAGAAGTTTAAAAGTCTGATACAGTTTTTGGATAAACATGGTCTTTTGAGGGGAACGACTAGGGTAACAATTGGAGAGTCTCCACAAGGGGAAATGCGCCTCCCGTTTAGTTTTTCTAATGCACTCTGCCATTTCTGCCGGAAAATTTGGGGTCATTACCATAATCAGCTTTCCAAAGCCGCCTTGTGTGGAAACATATTCTGGCAAGCTACCAGCTAGAGAGGTTATAAAGAATAACCCACAAATTAATGCAGGGAAGAGGCATGAAAAATGTATGAGCAGGGCTACTGACTGTGAGCTGCCACTTGATACATGTGAATGTAGATAATCAAGCTCGCTGACTATATGAAAGCTGTCCTGGAATCTCCCTGCACCCTCTCTATTCATCTCCTCTGCAAAAGTAACAAAGCCAGAACACCTTGGGCTTGAAGATGCAAAAAGAGCATTTGGTGCATGTGTGTCTTTTGTGTGTGCCCCACGCTGCTCCAATTCCTTTCTGAACCGTAACTGGGATCATCTGTTCCTCAGTTGTTGCTAGGTCCATACTTACACAGATTCGTTTTGTTCTCTACCGGTTACTATATTTTTCGCTCTATAAGATGCACCAGACCACAAGACGCACCTAGTTTTTGCAGGAGGAAAACAAGAAAAAAAAAATTCTGAATCTCAGAAGCCAGAACAGCAAGAGGGATCGCTGCGCAGTGAAAGCAGCAACCCCCCTTGCTGTTCTGGCTTCTGGGATAGCTGTGCAGCCTGCATTCACTCCATAAGACGCACACACATTTCCCCTTACTTTTTAGGAGGGAAAAAGTGAGTCTTATAGAGCAAAAATTACAGTAATTCTATCCAGTCTCTTATTTTGGTGTTTTATTTTTAAGGCCAGATCCTTTCTGCCTCAGTGAACAGAACAAATGCCCTGATTTTCCAGGGGCAGCCCTGGAATTATGAAAGCCGTCCTGGCTTCGGATTTGATGCCCCTGTTTTCCCCGCCAGTGTTGCCTCTGCTGAGCTTGGGAAAAGGGATGACCTGGTGCTGCGAGGGAAGATCCCCATTGACTCTCGTTGGCCACTGCTGCTGGTCTCCTCCCTTGGCTACTAGAGAGCGGGCGAACAGCAGCAAAGGCCGCTGAGGCCCAGCCCCACATGACATGCTGGCTCTGAGGGGCAGGATCGCCCTTGGCAGGAAGAAAGGAGGAGTGGAGCACATCAAGGAGTCCTGATTTTTAAAAAATGCTTTGTGCATTCACATTGCATATTGCCCCTTTCTATTTGTCAGGACAGCGGAGGGCATGTGTGCTGTGTCCCGTTGGTGAAATGGTGGTGGCACTCGCCCTTCTTTTGATAGGAATTTGCTCTGCGGTGGCAGCAGGGGAGGTGGGACCACAAAGAATGGGAGGTCGAGGGGGATTGGTTGCAGGGGAGTGAGAAATGTCCCTGTGGCTTAGGGCCCCGTAGAGGACCTTAAGGTCCGTGAATAATCATAGTTTAGAGGTCCCGGGCCCTAAGGAAGTCAGATTATCCTCCACCAGGGCCAGGGCCTTCTCAGTGATGGCTCCGACCTGGTGGAATGCTCTGTCCCATGAGACCAGGGCACTGCAGGATTTAACCTCCTTCCGCAGGGCCTGTAAGACAGAGCTATTCCACCTGGCTTTCAATTTGAACTTAGCCTCATCTTTTATTCCCCTTCCTTCCTTCCCTCCCCCTCCCCTTTTATGAAGATTACCCACTCTGGGATCCCACAGCTAATTCTCCGATGGTCTCCTTGCTGGCCCAAATAGGACTAATTTAGCCAGCTAGCCCTGGTGATCATCTGATGTTTATTGGATGGATTTCCCCCCTAAATTGATTTTTGAATTCTGAATTTATTGTTATTCACGTTTTATACTGTATTTTATGATATTTTTGTTGCATCAATTAAGTGTTTTAAATTTGTTGTTAGCCACCCTAAGCCCGGTTTTCTGAACTGGGAAGGGCGGGGTATAAATAAAATTATTATTATTATTATTATTATTATTATTATTATTATTATTATTATTATTATTATTTTCATCTGAGGCATGTTGGAGGGCATGGAAGCATGAGGATGGGGTGTGTGTTTGGAGGCATTTTGGTGCACTCTGGCACTTGTCATGGTCTTCTGTGTGCCAGAAGCAGTTTAGTCAGGCTGGCCACATGACCCCAGAAAACTGCCTGTGGACAAATGCCGGCTCCCTTGGCCTGAAAAGCGAGATGTGTGCCACAGCCCATAATCGCCTTTGACTGTCTAGGGGTTCTTTACCTGCTCAAAGGCTGAAAGCAAAAGGAACTGGAGATGACCAAAGAGGAGGCAAAGAAAGAGGGAGGGAGAATGAGAATGCATTTGTGTGAGAGAGAAAGCGAGAGAGAATGAATTGCAGTGAGGATTCATGATACGGGAAAAGGTGGCAGAGGGCAAGACAGCATCCTTTGAAGGATGAGAGAAAATATATCTCAAGCCTAGGAATGGGACCATAACAAGAGGGATCAATACTCCTGAGGATATTCTGCCGCTTTTTCACAGCATTCTTTTGGGTGGATTTTACCATGGGGCAATTGGAGTCTTTGTGTCTATTATCCTAAAGGGCAAGCTGTATTTACCCCGGTAAATGCTCACTGGTTTTCAGGTGAAGTACATCAGTGGAAGGTGCACAACTACCCGGAGGCTAAGCCACACTCACATCTTGGCTCTGCAACCGGGGTGGAAATGTATTGGGCACACAAGGCCCAAGGGTACCATAAAATGGCTGAAATTGGCCTTGGGCTAGTTTGGCTACAGGGCTATTTTATGCCTCGATCGTTATGTAGAAAGATGGCAACTGCTGTGTGTGATAATACCAACGATAATTCTGTTGACCCTCTGGTATCAACACAGCAGGATATGCATGTTAAGGAATATCATAGATATTTAGTTACACCTGTCATGGCGAGGGACACAGAGGCTGAAATCTACAAAGGGCCACCAGAATTAAGATTCCACAGGTGATATATTTTCTAAATACAGCATGGCTATATTTAAATATTGTAAATGGTCAAACATCCTAAGAGGAAGCAGCCCAGTGATCCGCTGTACATTGGTTTTGTGTCTGAATATTGCATTATAATCAGGTTGTCTGTCAACCAGAGAACCCTTAGGGCTCATATTCATGACCCAAAGCAAATACCCTACGTGTCGCTTGCATAAACGGATTAACAGTGGTGGAGATTTTGTTTGAAACAAGTCTGTTGGCTGCGGTTTTCTTATCACCCAGTGGTATTAGACAATTGCATTGGCTGGGGTAAACCTTCCTACGGATAGTGTGAGAGAGACACCATTGCTTTCTGCTACTAATAACTGTTGGGATGTTCAACCATGTTTAATATTCCCGTCATATCAAAATTGTCCTGAAGGATGGAGTTAAGGGCCCCCGAAGTATTATAACGGCTGTCAAAACGTTTGTGCAAGAGATGGAAATCAGAATTGTGAGCCTCTGGGCAATCCTGTTTAACTGTTTTAATCTTTGTGCAGCACCTGGAGGTTTTAGGTACTTAATAAATATAATAATAGTAGTAATTGCTTTCTGGTTGTGACTCTGCGTGCGGCACATACATAATTATGAGAAAAATAAAGTGCAGGATGCAACAGGAGTGTGTCCAAGTACCAGGAGTGAGTGGGGACAAAGGATTTGTGAGCGCTGATGCAAAATTCTGAACCCCGATCCTGACTGAATCTTATAGTAATTCAATCTTTTGAGTCTGTCTACATCAGCTCACAAGTAACTGAGAAGTGTGGCACTGACATGTTTCTCCTTACTGGTAATAAAACGTCAAAACATCAGAATATGTAAAGAGAGCCCTTCCTCCTCCATTCCTCCTTCTTGCAAACATTTTAGAATCACTTATTCATTATGCCTCTTGGGAAGAGGGTACAGAAACATGGAGCTGTGTTCCTGTTCTGCAAGCAACCCATAACTCCTGCAGTTTAAATGCTCCAGTTTTCCATGGGGATGATGAGGGCCACAACCACAACTGGGGTTCCCCATCCTGGTTTGCAGTTCTTGCTTGTGTGCGCATGGGGTGTGTGTGTTGCATATTACCGGCTAACATCTTCTAAAAACAGCTGCAGGGCAGATATTTTGGTATGTATCGATGGCCAATGACATGGTGTGTGTGTGTGCAAATCACACTCCAGTAAATGTCCCAGTAAAGCTTATGGTGTACATTACACATCTGTGGCAGAATGTGGCAGCTGCACATTCCACTCTGCTTCCAGGCTACAACGGAAAGGCAAGATTAGCGATCAAGGCTTGCTAAGGTAGCTCTTTAAAGCCGGTGATAGGCTGGGCACAATTGAAAGAAGATTGTTTTCAGTTTAGCTGCACCTGCTGTATACCACAAAGAAGCAATTGGCCTCAGTCTCCATGATGTCCAGGATCATCACTTCTACTCAGGCTCCTTCAGATATCATGCTGCAGTCTAATAAGCTCTGTGCAACATTGCAATAACGTTGGCCGAATCTTTCTGCAGGCAAGGGAACAGAGAGCCATTTGCTTGGAAACAAACCCATCACCAGATGTATTTTGGGCATGGAAATATCTTCCTTATGCTCCGGTGCACATATGAACCTCAGCTCCACCTGCCACTGGTGGTTTTATTTAGCTAGAAGCATTGATTGATTTTTGCTTAAGATTTTATTGATTTGTTAACCCCAAAAAAGTGCAAAGAAAGAAAGCAAAGAATCAGATATTTAAACCATAAAGGATCAGCACCTGGAAGAACAAAAATACAAAGAAACAGCACAGCTCCAAAGGGATAGTAAAGTATTAACTCATAGAAACAATCATTTTACAAATAATATGGATTTATAAAAATGAAAGAATGTTCCACCTGTGCATTATTCCAGCATTATTGATGGATTTTGACACGGCATTTAATTGCAGTTGTCCCCAAGAAGTGTTTGAGTTACTCAATGCAATACAGGCTGGATCTACACTCAGGGAAAACCCCAATATAAATAAGTCACGAATTAAACCATTATAACAAAAGGGGGGAGACCACCTCTTTGTAAAACTGCGTAGACAAAGTTTTGTGCTCTACGGCACCATCTGGTGTAGCATGCTTATAATGCAGTTATAGCGTTGGAGCATGGCTAATGTAGCTGAGTCCACAGATAAAAATTGGTTAAAACTAGAAAATCAGAATTCAGTTTTACTGCCCGCTGCAATAAAATAAGTGAAGTTCAGCGAGGAGAGGGGCTATTTGACCTCAGCTGGAAGGGAGTTCCATAAACCTGAACAGCTATGACTCATGCAAACCTGAACAGCTATGACTGAGCCGTGGGGGGGGGGGATCCCCAACAGTGACTCCCCCAAATACCTCAGTGATCCGGCAGGGATGTAATGAGTCAGGTGGTCCTTAAAGTATCCTGGACCCAAATTGTTAAGGACCTTGTAAACTAATACAAGAAATAGTAAATGGAAAACTGCGTCAAGGCCTTTACATAGCAATTTTGTGCTCTGGATGCAAGTGCCTAGTGCCAGGTCTGACATTATAAGGAGACTGAAATCCACTGATCAGTGTCCAGGGCAGGCATAGGCAAACTCGGTCCTCCAGATGTTTTGGGACTACAACTCCCATCATCCCTAGCTAACAGGACCAGTGGTCAGGGATGATGGGAATTGTAGCCTCAAAACATCTGGAGGGCCGAGTTTGCCTATGCCTGGTCTAGGGCCAATAGGAGCTCTTCTCCCATCACAAATAGCCAAGTCCATGGGGCGGGAGCATTCTGATTCTCTGCCCCACAACATGGTCGCCTCCCCTCATTTAGCTATTCAGTGTATAAAAAGTCTACAAAGATTGAACTATATGGCGTATGTTTAAGTATGTGAAACAGATGTCACACCCAGTTTGGCCCTCAGAGATAATAGCAGAATGACTATGCTGTAGAAAATAATAATTTCATAAAACTGTACTTTGATTATTCCGTTTTCGTTTTAATATATGGCTTAGCTAAACTAAAAGGACCTGCTCCTGCCTTTTTGCAGTACAGAACTAGCTGCTTTTAGGTACTGTGCATAGTGAATGTCCGTTCCAGTACACTGAAGAGAATAAACTGTTAGAATCTATGGTGGCCATTGTGTGCCCGAAAAGAGAATCAGCTAGGCGTTGCAGTTGTGATTCATCTTGAATTGTTTTGTAGATAGATGAAAGAGGACGTTGGAAGACTTTTAACGAACAGGAAAATTAGTCTCTTAATGCCTCTTATCTTACTGCTTTTAAGCTTTCTGAAGAAACGACCATCTTTCTCTAGCACATATCAAAATTTGATAGCTTTTTGCTCCTATTATTAAAATTAAAATTTACTCTCAGCTGACCTGGTATCAACTTGAGTTGAGTCTGGATGTTTTGTAGGAAAGGCAAATGTTCTCCCATTGCTCAACATGTGCACTATATCAACTGGCATGGAAAAGGGAGAATATTAGAGTTAGGGAATCTCTAATTTTCTAAACGTATTTTTCCCCTGTTTCAAAAGAATAAACTTTCTGGTTGTACTTAAGTGGCAGTTTTTACTGCAGTTATTGACTGGAACATGAGGAATTTAATAGGATATCTGCAGGCAGGAGAGTTTGTTCTTTTTCCGCTTTAAACTTCAGTTTTTGTCCTATCCTTTCATCTTGAATTCGGAAGAGTGATTTGAAAGCATAATGAAAGCACATGGTTCTGTTTTTCAGCATTCATAAGGACTAGTGGCCCAAGGCCAAACTGGTTGCTGATCTGTGTGCTATATGTCTCTTCACCTCAATATCCTCAATTTTATGACACAGCATGTTATTCCCTTCATATCATTGCCCATACACTTATAGCCTCAGATCCAAGCAAGACAGAAAATGACCATTATATATTTTTTGTTAATTAGCATCTTACTCTCATTATTAAACTTGAATTAGAAGGGAACAAATAAACAGGATTGCATTTCACCATTCACACAAGTTTAAGCAGCTAAGGAGATGGAATAGATTATTTGGTAACTGTCCTAACTTGGATACACAATTAGAGTTGTTACAATTTATCTGGACATCTTTCAGTTTCATTGTTTATTCTCCCCCTCCTTCCAAGCGGCTTTGGTGCTCTCTTGGGGCATCGGTATTATGGGAGCTGTAACTATTGTATACAATTAGCTTAAAAAATGACATCTGCTATCAACTGTTAAGTGCCACTTCCTTTCCTCCTACCTTATTTATAAAAAGTCGAGCTTCTAGGGTGTTGTGGAATGTTCACAAACATTCTATCTCCTCCAGCAGAAGCTGTCAGTGGCAGAATGCTGAAAAAATATTTAACAACTGTGCGGGAAGCGAAAAATCTGTTTGGCCCGGGAAATAACTTGCCATGTGGAAGCAAGGATTTGAGGGAAAGAAGGATGGTGGGAGCAGAAACTTGGGAGGTAATAGTAGGCGCAAAGAATGCTACTATGAACTCAGGGAGATATTTCGGGGAGGGGGAAACTTCATACAAGGGCAGGAGGGAAATCTGGGGACCAGACTAAACAGACAACATTATGTGAGGAGAGACAGAGGTAGTAGTGATGGGTGAATGATGCGTATTGTTCTAAATCTGTTGCCATCCATCTGTCTCGAGAGACAGTGACCTCCCTGGGGCGCAAGCCTGGGCAGTGTTTATGGAGCTCCTGGGCTGCCCACATAACAAGACCTCCGTCTCGGCCTCACTCCAAAGGAAAGCAGAGCAATACGTTTGGCACCAGCTTGGCTGCAGGAGTTGCTGGAAGGAGACATATCAGACACCATCCAACCGTCTTAGGGACTCCACTCTGGATTTGTGTAGGGTTTACTTCTTAGCCTTTTCTTTACCTGAAGATGTGCCACAACACAGAGGAGATTTAGGGCCCGTTTTCCTTCTCCTAGATGACCTACCTTCCCAGGTTGACAAGCCCCATTTGCCCCTTGTTTAAAAGTAGCCAGGCAAATATTTGGTCTCATGTTTCCAAGTTATTAAAGGGATGCGGGTGGCGCAGTGGGTTAAACCACAGAGCCTAGGACTTGCCGATCAGAAGGTCGGCGGTTTGAATCCCTGCGACGGGGTGAGCTCCTGTTGCTCTGTCCCAGCTCCTGCCAACCTAGCAGTTCGAAAGTACGCCAAAGTGCAAGTAGATAAATAGGTGGGAAGGTAAGTGGCGTTTCCGTGTGCTGCTCTGGTTCACCAGAAGCGGCTTAGTCATGCTGGCCACACGACCCGGAAGCTGTACACCGGCTCCCTCAGCCAATAAAGCGAGATGAGCGCCACAACCCCAGAGTCGGCCACGACTGGACCTAATGGTCAGGGGTCCCTTTACCTTTACTCCAAGTTATTGAAATCCTATTCCCATTCAGTGCTGCGGGCATCTGGGAAAAGTCCAACAACTTAGGTTTGTTCCTTTATGCATTTTCAGTGTATAAAACTGATTTAAGATGGAGTTAGAATGGCAATGATTAAGATGCTGGATATTTCACTTACGGAGAAGGTATTCAGAGCTGTCATGATCATAATCATTGTCTTCAGGGAAGTGGTTAATTCGAAAACAGTGTCCTTTATATATCCCTGGAAAAGAAGAAAAACACAAAAGAAACAGATTGGAGCTTGCTTGGAAGAGGCCTGCCTCATGCCTGCCCTGTCCCCTGCTAAACAAACCAAGGGGAGTTAAAGCTTGCATAAAATGGTTCCTGTAAGGCTGGGATCTTGGGCTGAATTAGTCCATCATGACACCTACATATTCCACGGGGGAAGGGAGGATGCAATTTCTAAGAGTAGCTCTGTCTTTTTCATCCAAATCTAGTTCTGCTTTCACATTTCCTTTCCTTTTTACGCTCCTGCTTTCACATTGTTAACTGCATCACTTGGATTTGCATGACTAGGGAGAGAGGGGAAGTTGAATTCAGTTCACATTTAAATGCAAAGTTAAAGGATCTGCATTTTCCAAAGCAATACGGGAACTCAAGGACTGCCAACCTTTGAATTTAGCATAAAGCGTGCAAAAAATAAATAAATGCATTCATTCATTTCATTTATTACGGCCATAGGCCCATACAGGTAAAAACAACACACAAGTGACAGCCTGCGCCATAGGGAAAAAACCACTAAAACACCACTATAACAATAAAACACTATAAGATGGAAAGGCATACTACGCCTTAATTAGCTTGTAGTGCTCCTTGGCGTCGCTTTTGGGAAAGGACAGCGATAAATGCATATATTAGTGAAAACAACATACAAAAACATGTTACATAAGGGTGAAAGGCTTTGTGAAACTGTACCTTAGGCAAGATTGCATACCAAAATGCTGCTGAATTTTCAGGAGGCCTTTATAAAACAAAGCAAAACTGATGTAGAAATGTGGAGAGGCGAACTTAAGGCTGGAAGAATGAGAGAACCCCAAAGTGACCTGTTCACCCTCCCCATTGCATGCCAACAGCCATAGGGGTGGGCGATACTTTCCCCCTACACTATGGTACTATGGAAAGTTGTCTCTCCCAAGTTGCGCAGAGACATGTTTCAAGTGTCTTTCTGCAAGACTGCAGCCTCCTTTGTGTATTACAGTGGTACCTCAGGTTACATACGCTTCAGGTTACATACACTTCAGGTTACAGACTCCGTTAACCCAGAAATATTACCTCAGGTTAAGAACTTTGCTTCACGATGAGAACAGAAATCGTGCTCTGGTGGCACGGCGGCAGCAGAGGCCCCATTAGCTAAAGTGGTGCTTCAGGTTAAGATCTGTTTCAGGTTAAGAACGGACCTCCAGAACGAATTAAGTACTTAACCTGAGGTACCACTGTATATATGAAATCGAGTCCCTTGCCATAGGCCCTGCCCCTGCCTGACACCAAGACACTCCTGCTTGCTAGCCACACTCTCTTGATATCCACATGTTTAGCATGGACATCTGCAAAAGGGATGTGTAGGCCCAGGTCTATGCACATGACAGGTGTACAGGTGTGCCACAAGCCTGGGACCCTGAGGGGCTGGAGCCCAAAGGAGGATGCCACCTCAGGGGCGCAGCTAGCAGCACCTGCTTCCTTCCTACTTATGGAGCCCCTTCAGTGCACCTCTTCCCATCTTTTGTCCTCCATCACCCATCAGCAAAATCATGTCAGAAAAAGGAGAGGTGTCATGGGAGAGGACACGAAGCACAGTTCGCAGAGCAGAGAGAGAGAGAGAGAGAGAGAGAGAGAGAGAGAGAGAGAGAGACAGAGACAAGGCAACATTTTGCTGCTACCCACTCAGGGTCCCTCCATCAACCATCTACCACCCCCCATATGTATGCAATCCCTGGACCTTAAAAAAGGACCAAAGCATAGGACCCCTAAGGGGGGGGAGGAAGATACAAAGAGGGGAAACAAAGAGAAGGAGGGGGGAGAGGAAGAGGAAGAGGAAGAGGAAGAAGAAGAAGAAGAAGAAGAAGAAGAAGAAGAAGAAGAAGAAGAAGTTTTTATTTATACCCCACCCTTCCCAGTTCAAAAACCGGGCTCAGGGCGGCTAACAACAAATTTAAAACACTTAATTGTAAAAGCAGCATAAAATGCAGTATAAAAACATGAATAACAATAAAATTCAAAGTTCAGAAATCAATTTAGGGGAAATACGCATTAGATAATCACCAGGGCTAGCTGGCTGAATTAGTCCTACTTGGGCCAGTGAGGAGGCCAGGGGAGAATTAGCTGTGGGGTCTCAGAGTGGGTGATCTTCATAAAAGGGGAGGGGGAGGGAAGAGAAGGGAAATAAAAGATCAGGCTGAATTCAAATTAAAGGCCTGAAGAAAGAAACGAGAAGAAGAAAGGAAAGAGAGAGAAAGGGTGGGGGGAAATAAAGAGACAAAAGACAAGAAACCTTTAAAAAAGATAAAAGGACTTCCAATTTTCCATCTGTTGGTTACAAACTCCCCCCCCCCCAAAAAAAAACTATTTAAGACATTCAGTCCATGATAACATCCATCTTCTCCACTTTCTGCTACGGTCTTCAGAGTCCTTATTCACCTTTCCACCATAATCTTGTGCTACAATTGTGCATTTTCAGCTCGTAACAAAGCAGACCTCCTTTGGGCAGCTGTCCTCCTTGCTGATCTCATGCGGAGGAAGACTGCTCCTTTCCCGCTGTTATTTAAGATGGGCTCTAATTTAAGCGTCTAGATTTGAGTGCCAGTTTTGTGAGACTCTGTCAGAAGACATTTAATGCTGTCATTACAACGTAAGCCATGCGCCAGGTGATTCAAGCTGTCCATAGAACGTGCCGTGAACAAATTGGAAGCATTGCATGGCGGCTTTAATAACGTAGGTGGTCAGGGTGAAGGCAGCTGCCAGAGGTGGAAAGGAGAAGGTGAGAGAACATCAGGAGGCAAAACACACATTGATTTGGTCCTGAGGCTCTGAAAGCAGGCAGTTGCTGCGTAGGGCAGGAAATTAAGCTTTCTTGAGGAAAAATACACAGAGGATAAGTGGTTGCCATCAGCCAGTTGCTGTCTGGCACCCTGTGAGTTGTGAAACTTAAGTGCCTGTCCACATGCTGCTTATCTGCACACGTTCTGTCTTTACAAAGTAGCATTTTACCAGAAAGTTTCACCTCACACGGTGAAATGGGAGGCTCCGCCCCTTCCCACTGCCTATGGAGCAACTGCGAGGCGACTGGAAGCCATTTTCAATTAACTGCAGTTAGCACTGAGCCAAAACCCTAAACTGTGGTTAATTATAACTATGGTTTATTGAAAGGCATCTTCATAAGCAATGGTTTGCAGCTGGCTTGTTTTGGTAAACCACAGTTCAGAGTGAAGACAATTTTGGAAAGCATCTGATGAGCCTGAGGCTTGTTCATGTAACTATAAACTGTAGGTCTTTATCATGTCTAAATGCAGGGCTGTCTTAAGCATATGTGGCGCCAGGGTGCAAGGTCCGCCTGGCGCCCCCCCCGGTTGCCCAGTCCCAGGTGCACAGGAGGGCGGAGCCGACCGGCCGCCTCAGTGTCTTGCTGGCTTGGTTGCCCCCGAACTCGCGGCGCAGCAGAAGAGCCCGCCGCAACGCTCCAACCGACGGGCGAGCTCTTCCCTAGACTCAACTCTTGGGCCCTGGACTCTTGGCCTGGCACCCCTGAGAGCCTCGCGCCCGGGTGCCCCACCCCCCCAGCGCCTATGGGTAAGACGGCCCTGTCTCCATGGAGCCCCTGGCACTTCCTTGCAATTACAGAGTTGGATTGAAATATTTAAGCACCTTGGATTGATTCCTATGGCTTTGCAAGCAGAAGGCACCTCACACAATCAATGTTTTATTGAAATCAATATCTTCCCCATCTGCAGCTCCTAGGAGAGAGGATAGGCCTCATAGAGCCTATCCAGAGAATTGGGAGTCCACCTGAACAGTGTGGGCTGTCTTGTTGGGGCTGAATGAGAGGGGGAATATCCCCTGAAATCAGGCAGAGGAATCTTGCAGCTGCAGAGCTCTGCTTGTACTGGATTTTCCTACCCCATTTCAGGTGATTTCCCCTTCTCATTGCAAGCCACATAATAGTACAGCCCACACCATTCAGGAAGACCATCTCCAACCTACTGGAGGAGCTTCTCAAGGAGTGGGAAAGAGAGGAGGGCAAGAGAATATGTGGTTGGGCAAGCTGCCTTCCACTCTTGCAGTCATTAGTTTTCAATCCGCTAATTTTATTTCTGTTGTTATGTCAGATACCGTACAAGCTTAAAACCGAGCCTGTGCCTTCATTCTGGTGATTGACCAAGAAGACTAACTGTGATCTGAAAGAGGTCTCGCTTATGCTGGGATTCCTTTGCATCTGATCCTCATGAGACAAGAAATACAGCCCTGTGCTGTTACAAGCTTGCTTGCTTCTCCCCTGGTCAGCCCGTCCCTTGGGCTCTGAGATTAGTGGGTTGATCAATCGGTGCTGAAGGAAGAGGGCTTGCAGACAGTGTACATGTGCAGCCTGCAGATGCTGGTGACATGATTATGGAAATCATCAGGGGGTGAACAGAGCACAGCAGTGAGAAGAACGACAAGCGTTTGGGAGTTACCGACAATGTCTGTTCTTGCTGTGTTTGTAATTCTAATATTTGACTGAGTGCAGGATTTGAGGCTGACGCTTCCCATTTTGATTGTAGAGGTGACCAGAAACATGCAAGGCAACCTTCCTGTGGTGCTGGAATTCTTCCCAATTCCCTGACACTGGCAGCAGTGACTGCCATTGTAATGGCCAACAGCCTTTTCTCCTTAGTGCCAAAGAAAGGTACTAGGTGGCAGGTGTTGTTAAAGACACATGGGGCATTGTTCTCCTCGTTTGCCTAGTTCAGGATGCTGCTTTCCCTGCAGTGGCACAAAACTTTGCTAATAATAATAATAATAATAATAATAATAATAATAATAATAATATTTATTTATACCCCCGCCCATTTGGCTGGGTTTCCCCAGCCACTCTGGGCGGCTCCCAACAGAATATTAAAAACACAATAAAATATCAAACATTAAAAACTTCCCTAAACTGGTCTGCCTTCAGATGTCTTCTGAAAGTCAGATAGTTGTTTATTTCCTTGACATCTGATGGGAGGGCGCCACTACCGAGAAGGCCCTCTGCCTGGTTCCCTGTAACCTCACTTCTCGCAGGGAGGGAGCTGCCAGAAGGCCCTCTGCGCTGGACCTCAGTGTCCGGGCTGAATGATGGGGGTGGAGACGCCCCTTCAGGTATACAGGACCGAGGCCGTTTAGGGCTTTAAAGGTCAGCACCAAAACTTTGAATTGTGCTCGGAAACGTACTGGGAGCCAATGCACTACTCTGTGCAAGGTCCAGTTGTACTGGCTTGTAACCAGAAATGTTATGGCGAGGTGGCTTATGGGTGCACTTGGGAGATCCATTGTAAAACAATGTGAAACTGGAAGAAGTTGAATACGTTGAAAGTTCTTTAATGCGTTAATTTAGAAAGTTTCCTTATACAGTATATGCCTAAAAAGTATAGAGCCCTCCCCCCTCCCAATCCTGTCCTCTGCCCACTCATGGCAGTACTGCAGTTGTAAGTCCCTAACATAGAACTTGATCCTGTCAATCCATTTCACTGCTTATACGGAGGGCTCTGGTTGACAGTGCTGGCAGTCAGTAAAACATGAAGACTGCTGAGCTCGGCTATTGATATCATATACCAACTCACACTAGGGATGGATAACTTGAGGTCCTCCTGATGTTGCTTGCCTCCAACTCCAATCAGCCCTAGTCACCATAGTTGAAGGTCAGGGATAATTCAGGTTGTAGCTCAGCAACATCTAAAGGACCACAGGTGAGCCACCTGCCTGGATTACCAAGAGGTGGTTGTTTTTTAAGAGATTGTGGTAATATGATTAGATGACTAACAGTTTTAAGCCTTTGCAGATAGCATACTCTCCATTTCCCTGATGAAAATTGGGACGTCCTATTCCAATAATAATAATAATACCACCATACCCATTTGACCTGGTTGTCTCAGCCACTTGGGGCGGCTTCCAACATATATATAAACATAACAAAACATTAAACATTTTTTTAAAAAAACCTTTCCTATAGAGGGCTGCCTTCAGATGTCTTCTAAAGGTTGTATAGTTACCCATCTCCTTGACTCAGGGCCCGCAAAGCTCAATACCCTCCAGCATTTCTCTGGTGAAAATTGGGATGTCCTAAGGAAAAGCCTTAAGGAAAAGCGGGTGGCGCTGTGGGTTAAACCACTGAGCCTCTTGGACTTGCCGATCGGAAGGTCGGTGGTTCGAATCCCCACGACGGGGTGAGCTCCTGTTTCTCGGTTCCAGCTCCTGCCAACCTAGAAATTTGAAAGCACGCCAGCGCAAGTAGATAAATAGGTACCGCTCCGGTGGGAAGGTAAACGGTGTTTCCGTGCGCTGCTCTGGTTTTGCCAGAAGCGGCTTAGTTTTGCTGGCCACACGACTCAGAAAAACTGTCTGCAGAAGCGGCCTTTAAAGCAAGATGAGCGCCGCAACCCCAGAGTCGTTCGCGAGGAACCCCAGAGTCGTTAACTGTCAGGGGTCCCTTTACATTTACCTGTAAGGAAAAGCAGGGCATTCCAGGATCTGATCAGAAACTGGGATGGCTTCTGTAAATCAGGGACTGTTCAGGCAAAATAGGGGCACTCGGAGGGTCTGAATTAGGATGAGAACTTCTGAAAAATATATTATACATTTTCCTAGTGGGTGGGCTTTGCCTCTTCTCTGAAGCATGAAGCTCCATGTGAAACAAGATATCTGCTACTATGTGTTGGGTTTTTTGCCTAATTAAAATGAAGCAGACTGCCACCAGGTAGCAACAGAAAATATACTGGCAGACACCAGATTCAACATTATGAGTCTTTGCTGCTTGAAGTGGTTCGTTCCCTCTGGAGTAACAAATCTCTTGCATACACACGGTGGCTTGCATATAATAGCCCCTCCAGGCACAGTTTACACAACGAAAAAGTATATGGCAATTTTGTTTAGCTTAATCGTGTTTTTTTAATACTTCCTATCTGATCTGAGACTTTGTGGTTGTTGTTTTTTGTTAGGACTAAAGTTTTTTGGTGGCTGTTCCATTCATCAAAAATAACAACATTTAAGTAAGTGCTACAGCACTATGTGGGAATTGGACAAACCATTTTGAATCTGTCAATCATAGTTTATCTAGTTCCCATTTTTTCCATTTTTACATCCGATTCACCACATTTCTGCATCAGTTTGTGATTTTTTAATTTAAGTCCTCCTGAAAATTCATCAGCATTTTAATGTGAATTCCCCCCTCTAACGCATTTTGTATGTAATTCCCCCTAACATAATGCAGTTCATATTTATGAACATATGCATTTTGGTATACAGTACGCCCCATCTTTCTTTCTTTTTTTAAAAAAATAGTTATGGTTTTCAGTTATATACATTTCAATAGTTTTACAGTCATTTTAACATTTCAAAACTCGACTTCCTTCCTCCTCTTTCTCTGGTTCCTTAAGTTTATTTTATCATTTCCTGCATACAGTGGTGCCCGCAAGACGAAATTAATTCGTTCCGCGAGTTTTTTCTTCTTGCGAGTTTTTTTGTCTTGCGAAGCACGGTTTCCCATAGGAATGCATTGAAAATCAATTAATGCGTTCCTATGGAGACTGCCTTCAGACCAGGTCCGGGGACAGTCTGTCCCCGGACCTCTTCTGAAGGCAGGCCGGGGGAGAACGGCAAGCTCCGGGGACAGAGGTGAAGGGGCAGCGCTCCTTTGCCTCTTTCCTTGAACCTCTTCTGTAGGCAGGCGGGGGGAGTACGGCTTTTCTTCAATAAACCATTTCCATTCTTTTATAAAAAAAATTGTTATTTTGATTTCTTATTTTTCCAGCAAGTCTCGCCATTTCTGCATAGGCCATAAGTTTCTGTATCCATTCTTCTTTCACTGGGACTGCTTCTTCAGAAGGCTGGTGGTAGGAAGAAAAGCCCTTCTCCCCCCACCAGACTTCAGAAGAGCTGCGGGAAGTCCGGCGGGGGTCCAAGGGATTCCCTCCCAGCCCGCCCCGCTGAAGTTTAGAGGGAGCCTGTGGGGAAAAACTCAAAAGAAATTTCGTTTTGCGAGAAAGGCCCATAGGAAAATTTGTCTTGCGAAGCGGCTAAAAAATCAGAAAACCCTTTCGTCTTGCGCATTTTTCGTTTAGCGATGCATTCGTCTTGCGGGGTACCACTGTATTCTAAATTAACTCAACTTATTCATCTACTTTATTCATCTACTTTAATTGTTTACTCTTGTGAAACTGGAGGTTACTACAATATTCCTGTCAATGTCCTTATCTGTTTACAGTTTATTTGTACATATTCAATAAACCATTTCCATTCTTTTATAAAAAAATTGTTATTTTGATTTCTTATTTTTCCAGCAAGTCTCGCCATTTCTGCATAGGCCATAAGTTTCTGTATCCATTCTTCTTTCACTGGGACTGCTTCTTTGCATTTTTGGGCAAATAACATTCTTGCTGCTGTAGTCGCATACATGAATAAATTTCTATACTGTTTAGGTAGTTCTATCCCTATAATTCCTAGAAAAAAAAGCTTCTGGGTTTTTTTGTTTTTTGTTTTACAAATGTTATTTTAAACATCTCTTTCAATTCATTATATTTTGGTATACAGTTTTTGGTTGGAGAACTGTATCGCAAGAAATCCTGAGAAGTGTGAATTTCAAAGCTGTTTTTCAGTTCACACATTGTTTCAGGAAGCCGTAATTAGGTCGATTCACATTAAAAGGCAAAACAGACTGAATTTCCTCCCCATTCATAATGTTATGTAATGCTTTTTCATAACATTACCAAAGCAACACTTACCTGTCACAAAGCATTGTATTATTATTTTTTCAACTACACAAATGTTCTGCTAGGTCAGTTAATGTGTCTAGCAACTCCTAAAACACATCCTCAGTATTTCTACCTCATCATTTCTCTGAAAAAGCATACCATTCTCCAACCAATTTAGCTTATACTGTCTGTGTACATGTAAACACACACCTACACAAATACCCCTTTGCACAGAAAACCCTCCTGCTGTTAGACTGTAGAGGTGGCATAATATTTCCACACTGTCCTGAGCTCATGCGCAGCCGTGCATATTAGTTCCATAAACTGATTGATGAAAGTTGAAAACTGCAAAGTCTTATTATGACTAAAAACAAATTCTAGCCTTACGGAAATCAAATTCATTCCTGGTGAAAGCAAAAATAGTTTACACACCCTCTCCTAAAGGTGCATCAAACACGACTTCAAATTAATCCTGAATGATGGATTTATCTGACAGGTCAGAGCTGCAATAAAATATTGCAGCATCGAGAGCTCCTGTATATTGCCCTAGTGAGTTATGCCCTGCTCTAAAATAGGCAATTCCATTTTCTCCCCCCCCCCTTAGTTCACCAGCCTTCTGAGGTCACTTGCTGCTTGCTAGAATGTTTGTGGGTTTCCCACTCTTTAAAACAAACCTGCAATTGTTGATGTTTCCCTGAACCTTCCAATACATCCCTCATGTTCGGACAGTGCCATTTGGCTGCATACACACCAAGCTCCTCTGAATATTGGAAATAAGAGGGAACGATGCCTTCGTCTAAAGGGACACAGGTGGTGCTGTGGGTTAAACCACAGAGCCTAGGACTTGCTGATCAGAAGGTCGGCGGTTCGAATCCCTGTGACGGGGTGAGCTCCCGTTGCTTGGTCCCTGCTCCTGCCAACCTAGCAGTTCGAAAGCACGTCAAAGTGCAAGCAGATAAATAGGGACCGCTCCAGCAGGAAGGTAAATGGTTTTAATTATGTAACTCTTTTCATGTTGTGAGTGTGGTGGAAAGATATGGAAAGGCGGCATACAAATTATGATGATGATGTTGACACAAACCTACAAGTTTCAGAACTTTCAATAATACCTATGGTAAAGGAGTCATTTATATATGGGTTCGAAACACAAGTTGGGCAGAAGATTCCTGCATTGCAGGGGGTAGAACGAAATGGTCGTCGTGGTCCCTTCCAATTTTACAATTCTATGATTCGATGATGGTTTACCTTAACTTCTGGTTGGCTGCAACCCAACAAACACTAGCAATATTACAATAGATTGTGGGAAGGGCATTGTGTCTGTTGGTTGTCTTGAGGTGTTAACTGGTTTTTGTGTGTGTCTTCTTTCACTAGTAAAACCAATTGCACTTGTCATGTTCTCCTACATATTACTGCTATTTCTTTGCACCTAAAAGGGACAGAGGATCATTTCATCTGCCTAGCATTTGCTTGTCTTAAAAACCTCAAGTTGAGAGTGTGATCTGCTGCATATGAACTAAATCCTTTTTATATGTGACCTACTTCATTTTGCATTCATCATTGTCTTGGGTTGATTCCAGGCAGTGTGAACAGCAGGGTCTTTCTGAGACCTTCATTATCTTTGCTGGGACTTTTGTAAATGGAGTGGCGTTTACTGGGGGTGTTTGCAGTAGATACTTCATTGCCCACCTAGCATGTTGGAACCTTGCTTTCCATTTACTGAAGACACATCAAGAGACAGCCTATGCAGAAACCCGTCATGGCTCATTGCATGTAATGAGATTATTGATTTTAGCCTCAGTCTAAAAGTCAGCACACGCACAATGATTATCCTGCGATAATTCCTCTCAGTAGCTTCCTTGTCACCCCGACTTTTAAAATTCCTCTGCACAACTTTTTTTTTTTTAAAAAAGCTAGTCCTGGGGTTTGGTAGAATGATATAACAGAAAGAAAAAGTGTGCCACCATATTCCAACCATATTCCAGAGCAGATTTGGGATATATTATATATATATATATATATATATATATATATATATATATATATATATATATGGGATATAATATAATATATAAGATTTGTGATATAATATAACAACAACAACAAATAATATATAATAATAGTAGTAATAATAATAGTAATAATAGTATAATTTATTATTTATACCCCGCCCATCTGGCTGGGCTTCCCCAGCCACTCTGGATGGCTTCCAAAAAAATATTAAAATACCGTAATACACCAAACATTAAAAGCTTCCCTTAAAAGGGCTGCCTTCAGATGTCTTCTAAAAGTCTGGTAGTTGTTGTTCTCTTTGACATCTGCTGGGAGGGCGTTCCACAGGGTGGGTGCCACTACCGAGAAGGCCCTCTGCCTGGTTCCCTGTAGCTTGGCTTCTTGCAGTGAGGGAACCACCAGAAGGCCCTCAGTGCTGGACCTCACTGTCCGGGTAGAACGATGGGGGTGGAGACGCTTCTTCAGGTATATTGGACCGAGGCCGTTTAGGGCTTTAAAGGGATGGAAAGTTTTGTGGTGCAAACAAAATTCATTCTGCCAGGGGTGTGGCATGAGGGGTGCCAGGGGAGCCATGGCCCTGGGTGCACAATTTTTGAGGGGACACAAACCAGGTGCTCCCAGGTGCCCCCAAGGCGGCTTGACATGGGGCTGTGTTGGCCAACTGGGCTCCCCACTCCGTGTGGGTAGGCAAGCGGCTCAGCATAGCCCCGCTTTGCTCCAGTGGGGGGTGAGGGCTGGGCTAACACCCACCTGGCACCCCCAGTGTGTGTGTGTGCATGCGCATCCCCACCCTGGGCGCCAGCAACCGATGTTGCAATGCTTCATTCTGATCTTATAAAATCCCAGTTATACTACACTAAACCAGATTCACCGAAGCTCAGAATTCAGCTGTATCTCGCCTCTTCCGTTGCCCCATTTTTTAGAAAATGCATTCCATGTTGGAATTCTGACCCCAAACTGCTTGGCCTCCATTGCACATCCATTTCTAATTCTGATACATTCCATTCTGAAATAATCTTTTTCTCCCAGATCTATCGGGTCTTTGAGAAGGGGTTGAGAAGCTTGCCTCCTCTCATTTCAGCTGAATGTTTCCTTGTGAGCCTTTTCTGCCACAAAGGCTCACTGTCAGAAGCTATTATATCTTTACCCCTGTTATCTTCCCCTTCACATCTTTCTTTTCTTTTTATATATATAAAAAATGTTTACTTCAAATGCTCTTTAACACCTCACTTTGTCCAGCCTGGCTGCATTGTAGCACAGTGGGACGTAACTTAGAGATATCTCTTGCCTCATTTACTGGATATGATTGCTTTCTCATTTCTGACTCCCAAAGTTGTAAATTGGCTCATGCTGACAAGGAGGGCGAATCTCTTTTACATATGTACATCCAGGGCTTTTTTTCCAGCCGGAACTCGCCGGAACTTAGTTCTGTCACCTCTCAGGTGGGCGCCATTTCCATTCTAAGAGAACAAGGGAGGTATTCATGGTGAGTTCCAGCACCTCTTTTTCTATAAAAATAGCACTGTGTATATCTACTTTTTTCATAAATTTTGTTCAGCCCTAGGAGTCATTGAGGGACACGGGTGGCGCTGTGGGTTAAACCACAGAGCCTAGGACTTGCCGATCAGAAGGTTGGCAGTTCAAATCCCTGCGATGGGGTGAGCTCCCGTTGTTCGGTCCCACCTCCTGCCAACCTAGCAGTTCAAAAGCACGTCAAGTGCAAGTAGATAAATAGGTACCGCTCCGGCGGAAGGTAAACGGTGTTTCCGTGCGCTGCTCTGGTTCGCCAGAAGTGGCTTAGTCATGCTGGCCACATGAGGCGGAAGCTGTACGCCGGCGCCCTTGGCCAATAAAGCGAGATGAGTGCTGCAACCCCAGAGTCGGTCACAACTGGACCTAATGGTCAGGGGTCCCTTTACCTTTAGGAGTCATTATCTGTTAGGCTACTTAATGCCATACACTTAACAGCACATGAAACAACCCCCCCCCAAAAAAAATCATGGGAACTGTAGTTTACCCCTTACAGAGCTACAATTCCTAGCACCATTAACAAACTACAGACCCCAGGATTTATTTATTTTTGGGGAAAGTCATGTGCTTTAAACCTATGGTGTGTACACAGCTGAGGCCTACCTGCTCTGCTTGAATGCATTGTTCTCCTCCATTAGTTTTTCTGTTTGTTCAGGACAATTATTTGCATGGTTTGGGTCAAATGCTTATTAACTATTTTGCTGCACTTTCTTTGCATGAAGTGTAAAATTCTCCTCACCAGGCTTTACCAGCTAGCGCCTCACTAAATGATCCCTTGCAAACTGGTCGACTTACTCACACTTCCATATCCTGGCAAGGCAAATGTCACCTCTTAATGAAATTAAATTAAAATTAAATGTATTAATTATATTTATATCCTGCCTTTCTTCCAAGGAGCTCAAGGTGGCAAGCATAGTTCTCCTCCTTCCCATTCTGTCCTCGCTGAGAGACAGTGAATGGAGCAAGATCACCAAGTGAGCTTCTTAGCTAGTGGGAATTTGAACCGTGGTCTTCTAAGTCCTGGGCTAACCACTACAGTGGTACCTCGGGATGTGAATGGGATCAGTTCTGGAGCCCCGTTCACATCCTGAAGCGAACGTAACACGCGTCTGTGCGTCTGCGCATGCGTGGGTCACGTTTCGCTGCTTCTGCACATGCGCATGACGTCCTTTTGAGCGTCTGCACATGTGTGAGTGGCGCGGAAGTAATGCGCTCCGTTACTTCCAGACCGCCGTGGAGCGCAACTCAAAAATAGTCATCCCGAAGCTACTTCAACCAGGGGGATGACTGTATATCACACTGGTTTATGTATTTCCAATTAAGAATCTAAGGCTTCTGGCAGAGCTTAAAGTAGTTTTGAGTTTATAGTCCATTAAAAAAAAATAAAAAATCTGAAAAACTCAGTTACTGTTGTTACTTTGTCTGGACTAAGATTGTAACTCCATATTTCACAAGTGCTGTGCCTGCTATCTCGGATGCACGTCTGCTGCATGTGAGTGGCGCTGTGGTCTAAACCACTGAGCCTCTTGGGCTTGCCGATCAGAAGGTCAGCGGTTCGAATCCCCGCAATGGGGTGTTCTGTCCCAGCTCCTTCCAACCTAGCAGTTCAAAAGCACACCAGTGCAAGTGGATAAATAGGTACCACTGCAGTGGGAAAGTAAACGGTGTTTCCATGCGCTCTGGCTTCCATCACGGTGTTCCGTTGCACCAGAATCTGTTTAGTCACGCTGGCCACATGACCCGGAAAGCTGTTTGTGGACAAACACTGGCTCCCTCGGCCTGAAAGCAAGATGAGTGCCGCAAAACCATAGTCGCCTTTGACTGGACTTAACATCCAGGGGTCCTTTACCTATCTCGGACGCAGAACTCTCACAGACATAAAGAGCAACAGGCTACAGCTGAAATCCACTTGGGAATAACTTACACAAAGGTAGCCGCCTTAGTCTGTGTTAGCAAAACAATGAAGAGGCTTGTAGCACCTTACAGACAAACATATTTGTTATGGCAGCAGCTTGAAATCTTATGCCATAATAAATCTGTTAGTTTTTAAGCTGCCAGCAGCCTTTGTTGTTTGTTCTTGGGGAAAGTCCAACTGATGTAAATAGGGCTCATTTTTGAGTAAACTTGCGTAGAACTGGCTGCAGATCCATTGCTTATTTACATTCCTACAATGCCCTTTGTCCAAGCAGATCCCAGGACAGTGTACAATAATGCCAACAGCAATAACAATAGAACACAATAAAAGTGATACATAATACATTGTGTTCATGAGTTCCCTGTTCTCTTTAATGCTCTATCAGCTTACGTAGTTGAAGCATGGTAAACCCTTCCTCCAATTGATTTCTATCCCCCTCAATACAAAAAGAAAACACACTAAATTAAAAATAACACTGTTTTATTCAATTGACCTTAAGCAACAGTCACTTAAATAGTACAAAAACAATATGGCTACAGCCTTGCCCATACTAACCTGCAATTAAGAGCAACTTCACACTTTGAATTTTATATCGGAAGGATGCTTGGGTTTAAGTACGAAAACATAAATTGCACCATCAATTGTTAAACAAAAACAAAAAAACACATGTATGTCTAAATTTAAAGTTTCTTGCTAATGAACTCCATGGGAGAGACCCAGTCCTTTCTTGATTTGCACATCCATGTTTTTTTAATGTACTTTATGCAACTGATATTAATACCATTCCATCAATAAAAGCTGGGGGCATTGGGGACCTGAGTCCTACTAAATTAAGTGAGGCAATCCCCCAAGTAAACATGTTTATGGTTGGTCAGTGAAGTCATTCTCTTACTAAACATAGAATAGCTTTGGGCTGATCCGAATTTGCTGCTTTGACCTAAAAACACAGATCACATTACACTGCTAATGCATGCTTTATTGAAAGATTATTCTTTCTGCAATTGTGCCATGGGCAACCATGGTTCAGAGTTGGACCACTGTTGCCATAAGCATAATTGCAGAAGGATAGTCTCTGGGTTAACAGGGACTGGCAATGTAATTGATATACGTTCAAAGTAGCGTCACACTTAGAAAGATGTTTGTAATATGTGAGAACACCCAAAATGTGATGAGGGCATCCTATTGGCTTGCCATGTTATGCGTGGGCCAACCTTCTCTAATGGGTACGTTTGGTTCATTCCTTTTATGCTTTCATTCCTCAAAGATTGCCTTCAGGATCTTTTGTTATCATATCACCATTTTAATTGGTCTTTCCTCCCCCTTCTGATTCAACATCTTTTTGTGCTCCCTCCATGTCTATAACTTGATAGGAACTGTTGATACAACAGCTTTTTGTTGTTGGAGGAAACACTCTATTCCCCCTAATACTCCTGGTGTCAGGCTGCAGAGGAAACAAGCCCCACCGCAGGTTGCCATGAGCAGATAAGACAAGGAAAAGTCCTTACCATCTGCTTTTTAGTCAATATTTACAGAGAGAGGCTTGAAATGCAGCCTCTTAGAATAATGGCATTGTCCTGAGTGACTCCCCATCCCCTTTCCCTCCCACTTCCTCATTCGTCGTCATCTCCCCTATGGGTGGCGCTGGGGGCCCTTTGCTTCTGAGCTCTTTGCTCTACTACTTTCAAGGCTCGCTGGGTTCAGGAGGTTGGGGTTGGGTCCAGAATGCTTTCTAAAGCCACTGTGTCCATCAGCTGTTGCCCTCCTGATGCTTCTTCTGCCTCCTTCCCCTCTCCCATTATTTCCCAGCTTTCCCCTTCATCTTCCTCTGAGCTGTGATCTCCCTCAAACCCCTGTTGTAATTCTGAACTTTGTCCATGGAGTTTTCTTGGCAGGGATACTGCAGTGGCTTGCCGGTTCCTGCTCCAGGTGGATCACGTTTGGTCAAAACTCTCCACTATGACCTGTCCATCTTGGGTGGCCCTGCACGGCATAGCTCATAGCTTCTCTGAGTTATTCAAGCCCCTTCGCCATGGCAAGGCAGTGATCCATGAATGAAGCTATGGTTTTCCCAGTAGTGATGTATGGAAGTGAGAGCTGGACCATCAAGAAGGCTGATCACCAAAGAATTGATGCTTTTGAATTATGGTGCTGGAGGAGACTCTTGAGAGTCCCATGGACTGCAAGAAGATCAAACCAATCCATTCTGAAGGAAAGCATGGGTTTGACCAAACTGGGGGAGGCAGTGGAAGACAGGAGTGCCTGGCGTGCTCTGGTCCATGGGGTCACGGAGAGTCGGACACGACTAAACGACTAAACAGCAACAACAATTCTGAACTGTCTTCTTCTTCTCTGGAAGGCAAAAATTTTTTTTCCTTCCAGTAGCACCTTAAAGACCAACTAAGTTAGTTCTTGGTATGAGCTTTCGTGTGCATGCACACTTCTTCAGATACACTGAAACAGAAGTTGCCAGATCCTTCTATATAGTGAGAAGGTGGGGAGGGGTATTACTCAGAAGGGTGGTGGGAATGGGTGATTGGCAGATAGCTGTGATGAGCCTGTTGACGAACCAACACAGCTACCTATCTGTAACTGGTTCTCTGGAAGGGTCAGGCTGGGGAGGCGTCTCCACCATTCCTTCTCTGACCAGTCCCTGTCACCTGGAGTCTTCATCACTTAATCTTCCTGGTAAGACCTGTAACTCTTCACTGCTTGAGTGGAAAAGATATATCTGTGTTCTTAGGCCCAGGAATGGATTGATCTTGATTTCAGTCTCACATTCTGACACTAAGCAGAGCCTTATGACCGTGTGGCTTCCAATACTTGAGAAAGCAGACCTAGGATGAACATTGCATCACCGTTCCAGGTACGTGAGAATGGCGCCTCCTGCAAAGGAGGGCACGTGCTCCATGAATTTGGAAAAATGAAGGAGCTTGGTAGCATCACCACAAACTTTATTGTACTAGCCAAAGGCCATTGCACCAGGCAAAAACACCGGCAGTCACTCCGTATGCAATAAAACCACTGTCAAGTCTGCTAAAATTCTTTGTTGCATAGGATAAAAAGTAAAAGGAACTTGATGTGGCTTCACCTGTCTACTGAAAAACATTTTCAGAACAACTAAAAATGCTTTTCCTTTAAAAAAACCAAAACCCAAAAACTTTCCAGTTTTAAAAATCCATTAAGTAAAAAGCAGGATGAAATTATGGTTTACAAATACTATTTATGCACACGTAGGCACAGAGAAAAATAGTAACTGGTGCTTTCAAATGACCATGAAATGAAAGTTGTGCAGCCTCTCACAATGCTGTGCAATGCTTCGATGTGTATGTAAAGCAAATTCACAATGGCAGTAAAATGCAATGCGGTACAGTATTCGTAGCCTTGCTGTGCTAATTTAACAGGTGCTGTTAGAGAGCAATAACAAGATGGCTGCATACTACCTCTGGTATCAGAGGCTGAATGCTTCTCAATACTAGCGGCTGGGGAGCGCAAGTGGGGAGAATGGTGTGGCATTGGCCTCTGCTTGAAGGCTTCCTGTAGGCATCTGGTTGGCCACTGAGAGAACAGAAAGCTGGATTAAGTTAAGCCTTTGGGGTGATCCATCAGCACTCTTCTTATATTATGTCCTCAACAGAGAGTCCTGGGAGACTGAAACATGCTCTCACTAGTATCTGAAGGCGGATTTGTTTTATGTCTGATTGCATCCACATTATTATTTTGTGTAGAAGCTGCTCCTTCTGCAAGTCTACCAGATACGTATAAGAAAACCCTGAAATATCAAACTTTGTCTGATGAAGCCACGAGTGGTAGTCTCCTTGCTTGATGAAGCATCCATATCCTTCGAGTGACAATCCGTGTTTATTTCCATGCTGTCAAACTGTGTCCCGAACCCACTGAGACAGCAGTACTGGAGATCTCCCTCCCTTTGGGATGGGCTGTCATCCATTTGGTTTCATGTCCTCCAGACTCTCATCCCTTCTCTCTCATTAATATGGTGATCACCCATGATCTGATGGGCTTGTCTCTATAGCCCGCATCAAGGCCCATCATTTCTTCAGAAGAAAAGATAAATGAATTGACAGCTGTGTCGTTCCAGAAGTTATCGTTGTTTTCTCTATTCAGGCACCCGTCATGGCTTGCCACCTTCTGAAACGCACAGTGCGCACTGTTACTATCGCATTTCCTTGTTTTCTTTTGTTTTTCATACATGTCTTGAAGCCATCTGCCTCCACCTCCTGCTTTGCAGCTCAGAGCCAAGCAAGATGTCTCCTTCCATACATGGGTGCTTGTAGACGATACTCCGTCCACCCTGACTCCCTGCCCAGCAGCACGTTCTGAGTGGGATTATGCAACTGCTGCCTGCCAGGATGTACCGAGCTCAGAGTACACAAGCCACACCTGCACATTGCCACCATTGGAAGCAACAGCCGTCTGGTGCGTGAGCTCAGAATGCAATGGGAGGCAGTAGTCATAGCTCTTCCCTCTGTCTATGCTGCAATGCTACAACTATCATTCTTTCAAGTAGCTAGTACAGTGGTACCTCGGGTTACATACGCTTCAGGTTACAGACTCCACTAACCCAGAAATAGTACCTCGGGTTAAGAACTTTGCTTCAGGATGAGAACAGAAATCGTGCTCCGGCGGTGTGGCAGCAGGAGAAGGCCCCATTAGCTAAAGTGGTGCTTCAGGTTAAGAACAGGTTCAGGTTAAGAATGGACCTCCAGAACGAATTAAGTACTTAACCCGAGGTATGACTGTATATCTTTTCCAGGAACCGCTCCCTAAAATCCTAGAGGTTCAGTCTTCTTATGAAATCCTTTTGCAGACTTTGCTAATGAGGTCATCATGGGTCTCCCCAAGGCAAGTCACAGACAGATCCTATGTAGAGTTAGGCATGCTTAGGCTTACTGAAATAAATGAGTGTAGGCACTTTGCTTCCAGACTTACCGTAGTTTTCCATGTATAACACGCCCCTGTGTATAAGACAACCCCTATTTTTTGGGACTCGAAATTAAGGAAATGGGGGGATTGCCCAGAGTTGCTGAGCTTTTTTGGGGGGGGGGTTTGCAGACAATTGCTCACCCACCTGACCGCCGCTGCCAATCGCACGCCTTGCCTCAGACACCAATCACTCGATCACCACTGACAATCTCCAGCTGGCAGCTGCCACCAGTCGCCCATTCCCCCCCGCACTATCCGTGTAGAAGACGACCCCAAAATTTTATCATTTCACTCCAGTAAAAATACATCATATTATACACGGAAATATACAGTGGTACCTCGGGTTACATACGCTTCAGGTTACATATGCTTCAGGTTACACACTCCGCTAACCCAGAAATAGTGCTTCAGGTTAAGAACTTTGCTTCAGGATGAGAACAGAAATCGTGCTCCGGTGGAATGGCAGCAGCAGGAGGCCCCATTAGCTAAAGTGGTGATTCAGGTTAAGAACAGTTTCTTTTTTTTTTAAAGATATTTATTAAAGTTTCCAATTTTTTATACAAACAAAAAACAAACAAAGAGATTAAAAAAACACCATATAGTTCATAAAACATACTTTTCAATAACAAATTTCTCTGACCTCCTCATACCTCCCCTTCTTGTATTCCATTTCAAATTATTTGTTCAGCAAATCCTTAACTTAAAGCATTACAGCTTATAATATCACCTTGTTTTCTATCCAAACCCTTTTTTTCATCCATATTCCTTTATATCATTACAGCTAGAAGCCACTCAATTTCAATCCAACATCATTCAGCATTCCTTAATTTTACAGGTTAAGAACAGTTTCAGGTTAAGAACCGACCTCCGGAACGAATTAAATACTTAACCCGAGGTATCACTGTACTCAAGAGGCAGTGTGAGGGAGGATGGGTCATTAAAAGGGGCTTATAATTTCCCCCCTAAACAAATACATAGTTTTAGAGCCTTTAGACTTGGTGAAGTATAGTTTGGGGAATTATTGATGCTAGATTTTGGAACCTCTGGTTGTGTTCTCTTTTGCTCTGTGTGATGTGCCATCATAAGCTACAGAGCTGAAGGTTTCTCAGTCTAAGATGCCATCTCTTGCTTCCATAGATGCTCAGCCCCCTGTTCCCTAGCAGCTTCTTGAATTTCCTTGGCAATACAGGGATAAACAATGCTTCCTAGCTCAAGCTTGGCCTTTGCTTGTCAGTCGACTGCAGCTGCTAGACTTGGCTCTTCTGTGGACTTGCTGCCTTCTCTGCTCTCCTACTTGCTGGATTTCCCTCAGTGCCTGGTCCCAGGGCCATTGGGCCTCTTGCTTTCCCTGACTAAGATCCAGCATCACGGCATGCAGTCAGACTAAGGAAACAGCAAATGGTAAAAATGCAAAGGGGGAAATATGCAAGGGGGAAAAAGTTATTTAATATATTCAATAGAACTCTAGAAAATGAGGCTTTAAAAATGCATGACCTACTGAAAGAGTTGGTTACAGTTTCAAGTTACAAGGATAGCATCTTCTGGCAAAAAATGCATATATATATATATATATATATATATATATATATATATATATATAAGCTTGCAGTTTGTAACAGACTACCGTGGGGAAGCTAAATTTAAGAACATGTAGAAGGACATTCATCATTGGATTAGGAAGGGGTTGGATCCTCCTGAATTCCTATAAAACTTCCCCAGCCCTAAGCAATCCATCACCAGATACCAGCCCTTTCTGAAAGGTTTATTTCATTCAAGAAGTTAGAGGAAGCTGCCATACTATAAATCATTTTAATTGAAAGGAATGCTTTCAATATGCAGTCTGGATTCATAATGCAATGACCTTGATTTGGGGCCTCCATTCATTCTGGATCTAAGGCATTGTCTTATGTTCCTGTTGGCAAAATCCCTGGGGATTGATGGCACAATGCGGATGAAGAGAGGTGGGTTAAAGTTAGAGGAAGGGGCGGGAAGAAACTAATGGTTTTCAAGCTTCCAGCTTGATGCTGATAGTCAGAACTAGGGAGCTAAAAGTTTGCAAACCCTTGGAGAGCTGTGCTAAGTGCACACCCCCCCCCCACAAATATGATAATCAGGTAGTTCACTAGTGCCTTTTCTGTATATTAATATTATTATTCAATTTATACTCCACCTACTTATTGGGACACACAAGAGGGCTTAAGTAGAAATTGACGTAATACACAACAAAACACGTTTTCACCAAAAAGGGGCATAGTCTTAGAAATGACACAAGATATTCTGCGAGGGAAAACAACGTTGTGAAACGGCACCAACCAATCAATGTGGCAGCCTGGGATTTAAATCTCCTTACTGGCCTAGGTCATGGGAATCTATGCCAAATCTGCCCTCTTCTGCAGCAGCAATTGGATTACTCTTGTGCAGGAAAAAAGAAAACAGGGATCAAATAGCTCCTGAAAGTTCAATACACACACAAGTATTAAAAAGGGACTGTGGACGAGAGAAAGATGTAAAGCGGTCCTCTGATTTGTCACAGGATTACAGTTGATACATTGTTGTTGTTGTTGTTTAGTCGTTTAGTCGTGTCCGACTCTTCGTGACCCCATGGACCAGAGCACGCCAGGCACCTCTGTCCTCCACTACCTCCCGCAGTTTGGTCAGACTCATGTTTGTGGCTTCGAGAACACTATCCATCCATCTCATCCTCTGTCGCCCCCTTCTCCTTGTGCCCTCCATCTTTCCCAGCATCAGTGTCTTCTCCAGGGAGTCTTCTCTTCTCATGAGGTGGCCAAAGTACTGGAGCCTCAGCTTCACGATCTGTCCTTCCAGTGAGCACTCAGGGCTGATTTCATTAAGAATGGATGCGTTTGATCTTCTTGCAGTCCATGGGACTCTCAAGAGTCTTCTCCAGCACCATAATTCAAAAGCATCAATTCTTCGGCGATCAGCCTTCTTTATGGTCCAGCTCTCACTTCCATACATCACTATTGGGAAAACCATGGCTTTAACTATACGGACCTTTGTTGGCAAGGTGACGTCTCTACTTCTCAAGATGCTGTCTAGGCCTGTCATTGCCCTTCTCCCAAGAAGCAGGCGTCTTTTAATTTCGTGGCTGCTGTCACCATCTGCAGTGATCATGGAGCCCAAGAAAGTAAAATCTCTCACTGCCTCCATTTCTTCCCATTTCTTGCCCCTTTTTGGTGAAAACGTGTTTTGTTGATACATTAACAGTAGCTAATAATCGGAGGCAGTTACTAAAATATAGTCAAAGCGTGTTGATATTTCTGTGCTCCTGCTTCCATAAACTGGTAGTGCTCAATAAGGATATGAAAATTAAGATAATGATGCGGCATGCGGTGGCAGAATTATTGATCTATAACATTGATTAGTTCTTGAGCTGAGCAGATGTGTTCCACCTATTTTTGTCCTGTATGTGGCTTGTAAGGACTGGATGCACTGCAAAGAACACCCAGAAAACACCCAGTCCAAATGGACATGTCTCAAGGGACAGTCAGCTTCTGAAGAACACCAGGTAGAATGACACGTTCTCCCTCACTCACATGCCTTTCCCTTCTAACAACTTTCCTTGCCAAGTGCTAACATAAAAGATGAGGTCAAGAATGTTCTTTTCCAGGACTCACTCTATACCACAAGGGTAGCACCCTTCAGATGTTTCTGGACTGCACTTGCCATCCTAAACTCCTTTGAATTCAGTTGGTCATGCTTCCGAATAGAGATGTCTAGGATCGCAACCTACATCTCCACCAACTCCATCCAGCATGACCAATACTTGGGAGTTATGGTCCAACATCTGTAGGCAACATGGCAACCCATGTTATGTAATGCCTTGAATTGCGGCTTTTGCCCTAATTCCGATTCTCAAGGATAAAGCGCAACAAAGGCACTAAAGTTCTTAGCAGGACTTACTTATTCCAATACGTTTCTGAGCACAATTCAAAGTGTTGGTGTTGACTTTAAAGCCCTAAACAGCCTCGGCCCAGTATATCTGAAGGAGCGTCTCCACCCACATCGTTCTACCCGGACACTGAGGTCCAGCACCGAGGGCCTTCTGGCGGTTCCCTCACTGCAAGAAGTCAAGTTACAGGGAACCAGGCAGAGGGCCTTCTTGGTAGTGGCACCCGTCCTGTGGAACGCCCTCCCACCAGATGTCAAAGAGAACAACTACCAGACTTTTAGAAGACATCTGAAGGCAGCCCTGTTTAGGGAGACTTTTAATGTTTGATGCATAACGGAATTTTAATATTTTGTTGGAAGCTGCCCAGAGTGGCTGGGGAAGCCCAGCCAGATGTTGTTGTTCTTGTCGTTTAGTCGTGTCCGACTCTTTGTGACCCCATGGACCAGAGCACGCCAGGCACTCCTGATTTCCATTGCCTCCCGCAGTTTGGTCAAACTCATGCTTCGAGAACACTGTCCAACCATCTCGTCCTCTGTCGTCCCCTTCTCCTTGTGCCCTCCATCTTTCCCAACATCAGGGTCTTTTCCAGGGAGTCTTCTCTTCTCATGAGGTGGCCAGAGTATTGGAGCCTCAGCTTCAGGATCTGTCCTTCCAGTGAGCACTCAGGGCTGATTTCCTTCAGAATGGAGAGGTTTGATCTTCTTGCAGTCCACAGGACTCTCAAGAGTCTCCTCCAGCACCATAATTCAAAAGCATCAATTCTTTGGCGATCAGCTTTCTTGATGGTCCAGCTCTTACTTCCATACATCACTACTGGGAAAACCATAGCTTTAACTATATGGACCTTTGTTGGCAAGGTGATGTCTCTGCTTTTCAAGATGGGCGGGGTATAAATAATAAATTATTATTATTGTTAAACAAGTTTTTTTTAAAAAAAAGCTTTTATAAGCAGATTGTTCTAGACTTCCATCTAGTTAGGAATTCTGCATGCTGGGGATACTATCCAGGGCATTGGGTATAGGTATAGCTGTGACAGTAGTTGCTCATCATTCATTTACCACGTTATGAAATCCACATCGGCCATATTTCACTGATGTTTGGAGAGAAGGAGGAAGATGTTAATAGCTATAAGAAAGAGGAAAGCTCAAGACAATGTGGCAGATTGGCAGAGCCTGTGGAGAAGGAGCAACCAGATGGCAGCCTTTGATCTCGGGTTTTTCCTTTTATCTGGCCGCTTCTTGCGATCTGAACGTGTGTACAGAAATGTGCGTGAATATGCCATATCCCACTGTTCTGTGATGACCCCCCACGTGCTTTTTTTCATAGCGTCGTGAATCACTAGGTGTTCCTGGCCTATGCTAATTAACAATCTGCAACTGAAGCATTTAATTCCCCAAGCCTGACAGTTAAATTAAACCATGAAAGCTAACAAGTGAAACAACAGTTGACCGCACATGGCCAATAAGTTCTCTCTCTCCCCCTCCTCCTTTTAAGGAACAGCACTTATTAAAGTCCTTGCTGACTTTTATTGCAAGCTCTGGTGCTCCAAATATGAACAAAAGGCAGCAAAAAGGCAGCATGTGCCCTTTTAGTTTTAATTATTCATTGGATGCATTCCCTCCCCCCCTTTACAGATTCAGAGCATTGCTTTTAAGCATGCTGTTCCTGGGTCTGCATGTTGTTTGCTAACAAACTAAGAAATGCAACGCTCCACAGTTATTAGATTAATCTGGAGCAGTCCCCCCAATCATCATTAATGCCTCTGAAATGAGAACTGATTGTTCTTACCGCCCAGAGAACCTGTATTATGATGTGACAAATAAATATAACTAATCAATGGAATCAGTCTATTTTAGCCGCAAATTAGTAATGCACGGAAAGTGAATTGTAACGTGCTACACTTGCAAGTTCAAAACAAAGTGTTTATAAAGAGTCCCTCCTCTTGCATTCTTTTGTGCCAGAATCAACTAGCAAATGCTTTCATATTTGATAAAAGTAACAAGGATGATATATTATGGAGAGACTTTGGTGCGTATGGCATGTTAGGGCAGGGGGTCTTAACTCTTGTGCTCCTTCTGGGGTAGCTTGACCACCTTTGGTGCCCACTCTGCACTCAGCTCTCACATGTGGCTCCTAGAAGCTGTCAGCATGTGATAGCGGCCACATCCAAGTAACACCTTCAACTGGCTGGCTAAACCAGGTGAGAGTAGCCAAGGGGTCTCAAACCCTTGTTGAGTGAGATACCTCCCCTGCATGTGAAGACAGGTTCTGTCGGATTGAGCCAGAAGTTTCTGGTTACCTTAGTGTAGGATGCTGGGCTTGATGTATGGCCAATAGGAAGTGAGAGCTGGACCACAAAGAAGGCTGATCGCTGAAGAATTGATGCTTTTGAATTATGGTGCTGGAGGAGACTCTTGAGAGTTCCATGGACTGCAAGAAGATCAAACCTATCCATTCTGAAGGAAATCAGCCCTGAGTGCTCACTGGAAGGACAGATCCTGAAGCTGAGGCTCCAATACTTTGGCCACCTCATGAGAAGAGAAGACTCCCTGGAAAAGCCCCTGATGTTGGGAAAGATGGAGAGCACAAGGAGAAGGGGACGACAGAGGACGAGATAGTTGGACAGTGTTCTCGAAGCTACCAGCATGAGTTTGACCAAACTGCGGGAGGCAGTGGAAGACAGGAGTGCCTGGCGTGCTCTGGTCCATGGGGTCACAAAGAGTCGGACACGACTAAACGACTAAACAACAACAACAACAGGTCTAATGGTCAAGAAGGTGGTTTCTGAACATGCTGTAGAGGGAAATGAAGGGCAGATGGGGCTCATCAACATAGGATTGCCCTATGGTTTCACCATTCCGGAATGTTCCATGACTTTTTTGTGAGGCATCAGCACAGCTAAAAAACAACGGTGCTGAACTCAAATAAATGAAGTTGGAAGAGTGGCAAATTATCCTTGTCTTTATTTAATACATTTCTATCCCACCCTTCATAACAAAATTACCACAGGGTACAGTATTTATTCTTCAATTAGAGCTGTCACATTGTCACTTGCAGTGCATTTAGACGCGTGTCCACTCAGATGTCTCATGAACTCAATGGGGCTTACAGGACTGCAGTTGGACTCAATTAATTGATTTTCTTATGGGCAAAAGTATGCAGATATAATAAATCAGTTGACCTGAAATGATGACTTGACTTGGATTTCTTACAGTAACTGACAGTTCTCATTTCTAGGCATGTGTGATTGTGTTTTTTTTTAGAGTGGTAAGGTTATGGATGATGGATTTCCTTCTAATCACCATGCAGTGATTGGAGTCCATGATAATGATTGCTTGAACAGTCAGAGGGAGTAGTTATTCCTGATGAATTAATTCAGAGTAGCAGGATTCCATATTGTATATTGGAAGGTAAAGTATACTTACATATAGCTGAAATCAACCTAGTTTTTAACGGTCACTGCCTAGTTTTGTTATGTGAATTTATTGATCTGCAAATATGCACCACAGTGCCTATGGGATATTGGATAACGGCTTTGGATTCTTGCATAAGAAGTGGGCAATCCCAGCCACAACCCCCTTGCCATCATGTCGTGCTTTTTCCACTTAGTTTAATGGATATTGTGTGTGCTTGGCTCCTTCAGAAAGAGCAGAATGATCTATCCATTTTGAAAGAAAATCCCATTCATACATCTCTCTCTGCTGGACTATTGTGGACAGCTTCCTGTCAAGATAGTTTGTGGTCCACCTTAATTTGTGCAGTATTCATAAAACCCCCTTTCTTTTTATTGAAAGAACATATAATTAAGTGTATAACATTTAACCAAATGCTTAACACCTCACAATCTAAAAAGAATGTCATTTTAAAATCAACAAATACTCCTCCCCATAGCTTGCTTAGACCATTTTATTTTCTCAGATAAATCTTATTTAGCTTGGCTTGTGTTAGTAAGAGATGGTCAGGTAGACTGGGGTGGGGTGAGCATACAAATAAAGACACATGCAAGGATGTACAGGTAATAAAAGTTCTTCCTCCAAACTTTTCTCCAAGTTTGCAGCAACTGTAGTTTCAACGTATAACAGATTTCCTTTCTCCATAGAAAGGCTGCACATGAAATGCTCAGGTTTCCACATGCTGAGACTAACAGCAGCACATATACTCTTTCAGGGCACAGCCCCCTCACTCTGTTGCTTCCTAATTGTCTTGACAGACAGCCTTACTGGGATCAGTCAGCAGAAGAGCAGACTTCCAAATTCCCAGCCCACTCAAAAAAGGCATGTTTATCAGGGTGCAGAGCTATTGGAATTCAAAGCACACGCACCATATCAGTTTTTCATTGACACAGAGTACTGCGAGTTTGAGCGATCACTTGCATGCATTTGCTACATTACTAGATGTTGATATAGATAACTAATTCATTTGCAAGAATGTAATCAAGCACAGCTTAACAGAAAAGAACTTGCTAGGTGAAGCCAGCTTCTATCTAGCCCAATATTTTGTTACCAACAGTAGCCGACCAGAAGTCTCTGGTGACCTTAGTATAGGATGCTGGGCTTGATGTATGGCAGTCTTCTCCAATCAGATATGTTGGACCGCAACTGCCATTGGCCCCAGTCGGCATGGCCAGTGGTCAGGGATGATGGGAGTTGTAGTCCAACACACTTGGGAGGGTGCCATATTGGCAATGGCAGCTCTGTGGTCTGATCCAGAAGGCCTCTTGTTATATGTGCTTACGAGGAGGGCACAAAGGCAGTTGCACACTCAAGTTTGTCACATTAACAGTTGTGGCTACTGCCCCAGAATAAAGAGCTAGTGCAGTAAATTATTTTGATTCTGAAATAAGTATAGGCACTGTTTCACCATGAAAACGGGGGAAGTTGTCATGCAGTCGTTGCGGGGCAGGGTGTCAAAGACTTGCTACTTTTTCTGCAGCACGGTCCCTGCTTCCAGCTTCCTAGAAGCGCTCAATCAGCATGAAACGGGAGGTATTTAGCCGCAGTATGCTCCAATGCTAAGCCATTAGGAACACTGAAAATGCAAGGTGCCTCAGTTTCAAGAGATTGGCGAGAGAATTCTGTTACATACAATGGAACTTTGTGAGAAACACAACTTAATTCACTCCAAAAGAAGATACTGGAGCACTCCAAATCATTTCCCAAGTATGTGCACAGAAAAATAGATCCCTTAGTGGGGTAGGAAAGCTGAAAATAATGCCAATGTATTTCACACCTGGCAACCCAATTGCCCCTTTGGTTTCAGATAGTACATGGGTAGACAAGTCTTAAAAGCCAGGGACACAAATTTTCAGGGCCTTCTAGCAGCTATGGTGGCTTATTTAATGTGTTTAGTGTTAAGTCTGGAAGGGTATCCCCAATTCTGACCAAACTAAGCCTCCTGGTGTGTAAAGGTAAAGGTAAAGGTAAAGGTAAAGGTAAAGGACCCCTGGACAGTTAAGTCCAGTCAAAGGCGACTGTGGGGTTGCAGCGCTCATCTCGCTTTCAGGACAAAGGAGCCGGCGTTTGTCCACAGACAGTTTTCTGGGTCATGTGGCCAGATGACTAAACCACTTCTGGCATAACGGAACACTGTGACGGAAGCCAGAGCACACGGAAACGCCATTTACTTTCCCACCGCAGCAGTACATATTTATGTACTTGCACTGGTGTGCTTTCGAACTGCTAGGTTGGTAGGAGCTGGGACAAAGCAATGGGAGCTCACCCCATTGCGGGGATTCGAACCACTGACCTTCTGCTCGGCAAGCCCAAGAGGCTCAGTGGTTTGGACCACAGTGCCACCTGTGTGTATTTTGCTCTAGGAAACTTTGTTTGGAGTTAATACTAAATACATTATTTCTGATAAATGAGCCACCATAGCCGCTAGAAGGCTGTGGAAATTTGTCTCCTGGGCTTTTTAGACTCAGCTACCCATGTTCTACCTGAAACCAAAGGGGCGCATTGGTTGCCAGATGTGATCCCCCCCCCCCGTTCTCCTACCCTACTATAGCTGAAGGGCAACACATGGAGAACTGCATTAATTGTTGCAATGACTCCCTAATTATTGTTATTGTATAATTGTAAGATAAGATTATCTTAGAAGGTTGTACAATTTTGCATGGCTTCAGAGGGTGTGGCTGTGACTATAATGAAGGGACCTTGCAGCTCTGAATTTGCTACTACACTGCTGAGGGAAAGGTGTAATACTCTATCCCTAAGCTCCTGAGAAACATGCTGGTTCTGTCTTCAGCGTGGCTATTGCTGAGTTGAAGTGCAGACCCATATGAAAATGGGAGATGAAGACAATTGCATAGCAGAGCTATATTAGGACATAACAGCGTGAAAGAAAACATAAGGGGGAAAAGAAAGCTTGCATGGAACCATTATGTTGGGGGTAAAATTCCCATATGGTCTTTCAGAAAAGATCAGTGTGCTGGATTCTGCAGGAATTTAATATGCTACATACGGATCTGTCTCTCGAAATCCAGATGAATTTGCCACGTCAACCTATTGTTTTCAATGCTTTTTCATCCACTATTTTGCCTAAACCACAGAGTAGAGAAAGTATAGGTTGCCAAGCAGCTTAGAAGGCAGTAACAAAAGGCAAAAGGGAACAAACACAGCTCAGAATCAGACACCGCGGCTGTTCCCCATTAACATAGGTAAGCTTGCTCTTTCCTGTGTGGTAGTCAATGCACCCAGAGTCCCAATATTTCTTCTCTCGCAATGCGTTTAAACACACTGTGATACCACTCTAAACATTCCTTGCTTCCTTCAAAGAATTCTGGGAGGTGTATGTTAAGGGTGCTGAGAGTTGCTATGAAACACGCTGCTCCCACCACAGAGCCATAATTCCCAGAGCAAGTTTAACAATCAATCCTTCTTCTCGAGGATCTCTGGAAACTGTAGTTGTCCGAGAGGAATAGGAGTCTTGTAACAACTCCCAGCGCCCTTAGCAAACTCTGTGACCATTCAAAGCGACATCGTAGTGCTTTAAATGCATGGTGTGAATTGGGCCAGCGACTCCTCACAGAATACCTAGGTAACAGTGTGACATCGTAAGTGAGTCAATGGATGGGACAAGATAGCAGTACAGTGGTACCTCGGGTTACATACGCTTCAGGTTACAGACTCCGCTAACCCAGAAATAGTACCTCGGGTTAAGAACTTTGCTTCAGGATGAGAACAGAAATCGCACAGCGGTGACGCGGCAGCAGTGGGAGGCCCCATTAGCTAAAGTGGTCTTCAGGTTAAGAACAGTTTCAGGTTAAGAACGAACCTCCAGAACGAATTAAGTACTTAACCTGAGGTACCACTGTATTGTTTAAGAAAGGATGCAGTCTTGTAAAGCTATTATGCGCTAGAGAAAAGTTATTCCTTCCATTGTTTATAAGAAAACTTGTTTCAACGAAGGCGTTTGTGGAAGCTTCCAAACCCCCAACAGAGGTAACCCCCGGTAGTGCTCAACGATACACAAACCTTGACATTAGGTAAATGGACAGTGGTGCGGAGGGAGCAAGCAACCGTGGCTAAAAAGGGGATTGCAAAAAGCAGGAGACTGAGGCGACAGTGGTGAGGAAAAGGGGCTATAGTTGCTGCTCTTGCCCAACAGGTTGCACCGTTCCCCATCAGCTACCCCACAAAGCGCTTGCTCCCGCTGGAGGAGCTGCTATGCCACTGCCTCGCTGCGCCGGAGCGGCTGGGCAAACCCCAAGTGCTGCTTCCCTTTTATCTCTGCTCGCTCTTTCCATGTCTGTGGGGCAGGGGAGAGGGAGGGAGGGAGAGAGAGAAGGGAGAGGAGGCAGCAGCCTCTGCTGCTAGCACGGCCGTCCTCCATTTTGTGGCTGAGGCAAGCTGTAGAGATTAACACAGACGGTGCGACTGGGCGCTGGGAGGAAGGGAAGGGAGGAGAAGGGGAGGGCAGGATGCTGGTGGGTGTGAAGAGAAGGCATGGCAAGTTGAGGAGGGAGAGGTTGGAGAAGGGAGAGGGGTACGCAAAATGGGACTTGAATTAATTGAGGGGGGACAGGAGAGTGTGTGAGACAGCAAAAAGGGGGGGAGAGGGTATCAGCACCTTTCCCCCCAAGAAAAAAGCACTGGGTAAAAGGTATCTTGCCCAAAGAACGTAAGGTTGAAAACAAAGGAAATAAACAATCAAGAAGGAAATGGAAACAATGAAGGATTGACTGGTCCAAGGCCATGCAAGCTGGGTACTGGTGGAGAGAAACAAAGAGCACAAGTATCTCTGTGCCTTCAACTACAGTAGAGCTATCTTTTGAAAATACTAGGATCTGTTTTGTTCAGTGTTCTGCTGGTTCATTACAGAATGGTCTGTTGATGTCTGTTCATGAGAGTTAATGTTTGTGAGAAGGACACATCCAAAAACGATTATAGCATGAAATGAATAAAGATAGAATGGGTCTAGAGCAGGGTAGGCAACCTAAGGCCCGGGGCCCGGATGCGGCCCAATCGCATTTTTAATCCGGCCTGCAGATGGTCCGGGAATCCGTGTGTTTCTACATGAGTAGAATGTGTGCTTTTATTTAAAATGCATCTCTGGGTTATTTGTGGGGCATAGGAATTCGTTCATTCCCCCTCCCCAATATAGTCTGGCCCCCCAACAAGGTCTGAGGGACAGTGGACCAGCCCTCTGCTGAAAAAGTTTGCTGACCCCTGGTCTAGAGTAGGTAAGAGGGTTCCCCCTCCCCCGCGAAGGAGCTGAAGGTAAGGAGTTAAACAAGCATAATTCTATTCCAAGTCTTCTTTAGGAAATGCTAGTGGGAGATGTTAGAGGCCCCAGAAGAGGACAATGGTGAGAATGGAAAGTGAAAGAGATAAGGCTGCCACTTGAGAACAGCTGGAGAGAGACGTCTTGCAGCTCAGAGGCCCAGATAACAGAAAACACTGTTCTAAAGGTTGCCTAACGTTTAGGGTCTGGAGGGGAAACAGAACAACAGGACTGAAAGGTTGAGGAAACACTGCCTGGCATCAATTCCCCACCCAAGCGAAGAAATACCACCACCACCAAAAGGACGAAAAGACTAAAAAGCTACAAATGGGGCTGCCCTCCTCCTTGCATTAGCATGAGATAAGAAACATTAGACCGGAAGAGAAAATTTAAAATGTAAAGCTTGCCACACGAATTGAAATAGAAGGTGAGATTTGAAACTGTTTGGGCATTGCTTCTCTTCCCTATTCCAGTGATCTTAGTGGATCAATCGCCCAATGACAGGGTAACTTTAAGAGATAAAACCCTTCAAGGGGTCAAATTTTTAAGAAGAGTGTGTGCAGTTTGTGAGTTCGAACAGGAAAATCACCAGAGCAGTTGGAAGGGCTTACACCCTGCTCTCTTCAACTAAGGAGTGGAGGGGGAGCAGGTGTGTGTGTGTGTGTGTGTGTTTGTGTGTAGAGAAAGACCCATATTCAGAGTTTGGCAAGGTGACATGAAGATAGAAGCAGAGTTAGAAAGGGTTGGCTGAAGGCATTGAATGCCTCTGCCTAGGAATCTACTGCTGGCTACCAGATCTGCTGCCTTGTAGGAATGTCTACTGTTTTTTCTGCTTACGCTGGCACACTGGTAAATAAATAGGACGCACACATGCTGCAGTAAAGTCTCCCATCATCTCCCCACCAAAGAAAACCAAGTCCAGCTTGTGCTCCCCTGGGACGGCTCACTAAAAATGTTGCCAGGTTGTACGAAAGAAGGTGCTCCATCTTGAAATGTTGCATTTTGTTTTCCATATGTAAATATTGGCATGTAAAGTGGTTCCGCTTCTGAGTGCATCTGTTCCTTACACTGGTGCTAGATGGCTCCAGCGTTATTACAGGACCTGGCCATTTGCGAGGGTGTTAATCTGTGGGACAAATGCTTTCAGCCCCACAGACCACTGCCTAGGGAATGCAGGATCCACCCCCCCTCTCCAAGGATACGGTAGTTGCAACCTGTGATTATAAAAATGCCAGAACTTATAAATTCTGGGGTTTTGGTATTAGGGAGAAGTTCCGTAAATGCTTGTGTGAATCAAAATGTCACCTATGCTGGGAAAATAATACCTTCGATAAACCTGCTGATTCTCGTAGCTTCATGTTGAGTTGTGACCCTCAAAGATGCTTTTAGTAGACAGAGAAAGCACTTGGAAGTGCTTTTCTCTCTACTCTCCACCTTCAAAGTCTTTCCTATCTGCCACATGTGATATCCAGATATCAAATGGGAACAACAAAAAACCAGGTCCAAAGGTCAGTGAAAATGCAAGTTTTTTTTTAAAAAAATCCTACACCATAGGGTGGCTTTAAAAACGTTGAGCTATAAAGATATATAAAGTTGTTTAAGCCACAAAGGCCCCTCTGCCACATCACCTGCTGAGTTATAAAGACTTCATCTCTTGTCTCTGAAGAACAAGCTTGTGAAAAATCTTTCGTGCTATTGCTAGGATCTCTAATGCTATTCAGGTCAGAATCTCCCAGAAGACGGGTACAGTAATTGAATGTAACTGCGCAGCCTCAGATCTCCTTCTATAGGTGATATAAGTATAAGTTCATCCAGATATAAGATTATAAGTTCATCCAGTGGATGAACCCAGTTTTGGGAATGAAGATTCCTTGAGGGCACAAGCAATGCACTATTGGCAAAGTCTGGGATTATTATAATGCACGCCATGTTGGGCTGCCCTTGAAGACATCTCAGAAACTTCAACTGGTCCCAAATGCAGCAGCCAGATTATTGGGTGGGGTTCCATTAGATCTCAACTAACCCCTGTTTTAAAACAGATGCATTACTTCCCAGTTCATTTTGGGCCTGTTTTAAGGTGCTTTCATTAGTGCTTAAAGCATGAATGACTCAGGACCCAAATACTTGAAATAACACCTGCTTCCCTACAGACCATCTTGGGTGTTGGCATCATCAAAGGGAGCCCTCTTGATTGTTCCACCATCCTCAGAAGTTCAAGGGTGGTGGCGGCCCAGGAGAGGGCATTACTCTTTACCCCGGCTTTTGACACTTGAGATGTATGTGTTTTTAGGACACACCTTGTTTCTGTGTTTGTGAGTTGTCTTAAACTATTTCCAAACTGTTTCAATATTGGGCTTTGATGTTGTAACCTACCCTGGGACCTTGGGGTGAAGGGCAAGTAAAAAACAACAGCGGTAACCAGGTAGGAAAAGCACCGCAAGAAGTGGTCCTCACAGCCTTCTGTCAAATGGTTCTTGCATTACGTTTTCATATATAATTAGGTACTGTGATGACCAGTATCTACCCTTCTGCTCTTTCGCTGGTTTAATGAGAAGTGGGGACATGGCCCTCAAGTTGATCTGAAATCAGAAACACCCTGAAAGCATCAAAATGCAGTACGTAAAGCGGATTTTTAGGGATGCAAGTGGCACTGTGATCTAAACCACTGAGCCTCTTGGGCTTGCCGATCAGGTCAGCGGTTCGAATCCCCGTGATGGTGTGAGCTCCCATTGCTCGGTCCCTGCTCCTGCCAACCTAGCAGTTTGAAAGCACGCCAAAAAGTGCAAGTAGATAAATAGGTACCGCTCTGGCGGGAAGGTAAACGGCGTTTCCGTGCGCTGCTCTGGTTTCGGTGTTCCATTGCACCAGAAGCGGCTTAGTCGTGCTGGCGACATGACCCGGAAAAACTGTCTGCAGACAAACGCCGGCTCCCTCGGCCTGTAAAGCGAGATGAGCGCCGCAACCCCAGAGTTGTCTGCGACTGGACTTAACTGTCAGGGGTCCTTTACCTTTTTTAAAGGGGATTTATTCACAACACAAACAGCAGCTTCAGAGGAAGTTTCCCCCTTAAAGTTCTCATTCACTCCTGCTGTGATCCTGATTGTCACCAGCCCTTTAAAACACTGTTTGCATTTTTTAAAAAAATGTGCACAATGAATGAAAAGAAGTTTATAACATCACATCTAGTTTGGTGCGCTAGAAGCAGCCTCATTGTTTTTCAGTTCTCCCTGAGGTCCAGTACAATGCGTGGGAGGCCTAGTATGATGTTTCAGTAAGATCTCCTAAGCCTGGAAAATGGCACAAGTTTTCCCAGGCTTCTCTGATCTGTCTTATTTTCCTAGACTAAAAGTTGCACACGCCAGAGGTGAGCATCTGTGGATTTCTAGCTGTAATTCCCACAACTACCTCTCCATGTAGAAAAATAAAAGTGAGGAGTAGGCCAGACTTTGGCCGTAAATCTTCCTAACAATCAAGGGTACCCAACTTTTCCAAAGTCATGGTGCCTTTTCTAAAAGTTGCGGTCAGAGATTATGGCGTGTGGCCACTTACTGCAGTGACTCACAGAGGCTGTTACTCTCTCACCACGGGGTCCAGCATCAGTGTAGGGATAATTTGCCTCTTGAACATGGTTGATGTGAGTATGGTCTGTCCCCAGAATAACACAGGTATTTACAGGAAAGGATGCTGGTCAGACTGTGCTGCTGATCATCCTCTCCCCATGAGATGGTTTGCAGTGTGATTGAAAACATAAGATATAAATGAAGTTATTCTGAGAACAGTACCCTATCAAGTATGCAAATCATATGTATGAAACTGGCCATTACGTAGGCAAAGGAAAGGCAGAATTTCTGCAGGAATTTGTAACTCTCCAGCCACTGCAACAGGCATGTATTCATGAATAAGTAACTATTCTTCGGTAGAAAGTGGGTAACATACTGGGCTGGAATCTTGCATATTCTTCGAAATATAATTCTGTTCTGCACCGACAATCTTAACCTGCCAGCAAATAATTGAATGTGCCTGATTTGGTTGGGACCAGCTTCTCTGGAATGCCACCTGGAAATATGTGTCTTTATCCAAATTATTATTCCTTCTTCTGAAGAATGGTCCCTTGTTCCTTTGCTATTGTTCTAGTAAGAAACTAGAATTTAGCTCCATTGTGATCACCTGCAACAGGGAGAGATGTGAATCCACAGCTTCAGGTAGCCACCGCTTCCTGATTCCTAACCTGCCTCTGTGTAAAAGACTGTAAGATTAGCACCTTCAATTCTCTTTTTAAAAGCTATATTGTATCTTATGCAGAGCTCCTGCTGGCTTCCCTTACAGCTTGCTGACCATATTCATATCTGCTTATTTTCAAAATTTAATTCAATACAGGCAAATGTAAGGTTCTGCACTTAGGCAAGAAGAATAAGATGCACCTATATAAGATCTGGGACACCTCGCTTGCTAGCTGTACATGTGAAAAGGATCTTGGGGTCTCAGTGGACAACAACCTTAATATGAGTCAACAATATGATGAAGCAGCAAAAGAAGAAGTTGATGCTATTCTAGGCTGCACCAACAGAAATATAGTGTCCAGATCAAGGGAAGTAATAATACCATAAAAGTACCACTCTATTCTGCCTTGGTCAGACCACACCTGGAATGCTGTGTCCAATTCTGGGCACCACAATTTAAGAAGGATATTGACATGTGCAGAGGAGGGCAGCCAAGTTGATCAAGGGTCTGGAAACCAAGACTTATGAAGAAAGGTTGAAGGAGGTGGGTATGTTTAGCCTGGAAAAGAGGAGATTGAGAGGATATATGAAAGCCATCTTCTAATATCTCAAGGGCTGTCGCATGGAAGAGGGAGCAAGCTTGTTTTCTCCTGCTCTAGGGGGTAGGACTCGAACCAATGGCTTCAAATTGCAAGAAAGGAGATTCCAACTAAACATCAGGCAGAACTTTCTGACAGCGAGAGTTGTTTGACAGTGGAACGGTCTCCCTTGGAAGGCTGTAGGTTTTTAGGCAGAGGTTGGATGGCCAGCTGTCATGGATCCTTTAGCTGAGATTCCTGCATTGCAGGGGGTTGGAGCTTGGTGATCCCTGGGGGACCTTTGAACTCTACAATTCTATGGATTTTGTGATCCTTTGTTGCAGTGTGTTCCCATGTAAGTAAACACATCCCTGTTCAATATGCATTCAGTTGTCGGTACTGAAAAATCTTAGCACCACACCTAAGAGTGCAACTTTGTGCTGGGCCTTCTTAGAGTGCAGCTCAGATCTGGGAAGGCCTATCTTTCACACCCACTCCGTATGACAGCTGCATCTCTGCACATGTTGCCCTTGTTACAGCAATGCTTTTGAACATCCTGCCATGCTTCTCTTAACTCCAGCAACAGTGTCAACAGAGATGGCAGTGCTTGGCTTGCATTACAAAGCTTGGATAAGTTACCACAGGGTGGGTTAACTCAGGAGTCAGCAACCTTTTTCAGCCATCGTCCCATGTGATGGGCTGGAGTATATTTTTTTTTGGGGGGGGAATGAACAAATTCCTATGCCCCACAATTAACCCAGAGATGCATTTTAAATAAAAGTACACATTCTACTCATGTAAAAACACACTGATTCCCGGACCATCTGTGGTCCAAATTGAGAAGGCAATTGAGCCGGATCTGGCCCCCGGGCCTTAGGTTGCCTACCCTGGGTTAACTTGTTCTAATTAAAACGCTTTGCACCCTCTCAAACAAGTCCAATTCCTCTTTGAATCCAATGAAATGAATCAAGCTGACGCCATTATTTCTGAGCCAGTCAACAGACACAGAAAATACCGCATGTGTCAAGACTTTTCTCTAAAGTTATAGTCTCTGTCCTTGCAGTCTTCAGGCATAAAGGGTCTGTTGTACTTAATATTCAGTTGGTCTCACTTGCCTATTCAACCCTAGGCTCCGCTCAGCCAGTAACTTTCCATATCCCATACTACTTTCTGCATTCCTATCTGGATTAAATTCCTTAGTATATCAACCCAGAAGATGGAGATACAAGAGACTATTTAAGATTGAGGCTTGAACTATAAATATATTTCCTTGGGAGATTTCCCAAAGAAATCCCAACCTGCAAGTTGCAATTTTGTGTGTGTGTGTTACCAGTTCAACAAAGTGTGTTTTAAAAGTTTAAAAGTTGGTCTAAGAAGCATTTTAAAGAAATTTACACTATAAGTCAGTGTGCTAAAAGAAATGCTCTTTCAGCGGTATTGTCCTTCTGCATGCACACAAATTGAGATCTATTCTTAGAAAAGTAAACATAATATAAAGGGGGTGGGGGGTGGAAATCTGCAGTTTAAGCCTTGTGGCACAGAAACAGGAGAGACAGGAACTTCAGAAATGATAAATGGATGAATATATTCTAGGTTGCTGCTCAGCTTTAACATTCATTTTATTCCATTTTTCGTCATGTTTTTTGACAACTCGGAGTAGCTTTCTGTTTACAGCTGCATATGTAAGGAAAGAGTTGCATCCTGCCATTAAAGTACACAGGCTGATTTATTGAAACCCCAAGAAACTAGCTTGGATTTGCACCAGCAAAAGGGAGCTTAGCTCACTCTCCTGGAAACAGCTTGACCTCTGAGAAAGTTAAGGCAACCAGGAGAATCCCATATGATATGAAGATGTAAATAAATGCATCCCAGACACCTTATGCCGACAACCTTTTGTTTAAAAGATGTAATTAAGTGTGATTAAGACTATCAGTTCTTCAGCGGCAAGGTTATTTCTCTCCCCCCCCTCTCTCTCTCAGCTGTGAAAATCTTCCAAAATGTTTTAGTCGTTATCCAACATGGGGTGGGAAGCCATCAGTTTTGAAAACTGCTTGTCTCATGTTGATACCTGCTGATGACCTAGTTCCATCAGGAACTCACTGTGAGGACTGTGCAAAAACATTGCCTCACAGTGATAGAGTGGTTCTCTCACTCTCTGGTTTGTGTTCTCTCTCTCTCTCTCTCTCTCTCTCTCTCTCTCTCTCTCTCTCTCACACACACACACACACACACACACACACACACACACACAAACACACACAGGGTGCAAGTGTGCTGGAAGCAAAGCCCCTGTTTCCTTCCCCTTATGGTGGTCCTTCCCTCATTACAATTATTAAAACAAACATTATTCCATTTCTCAAATATGATGCCTTAGGAAACTGCTCCTTGAACAGCAAATAAATATGCCCATGGGTTTAAGTTAATCAGGAAACTAAGCATATTCCCAATTAATTGATCCCATAGAGCTGATCCTGCTGGTGAGGGTTTAGCAAGTATCTATAATTCACAGTCTAATGAGGTGCAGTTCAACTAATGAGTATTAGAAAAGATGCGGAGTAAATAAATGAGATGAGGGAAATGCGGGCAGGATGTCCCGTTTTGTGATTCAATGCTGCATGGAAAATGTCATTGCTGGGCCTTGGACACCTCATGCACATGGCCATCAAACAACATTGACTGACGTGGCCGCCTCTTCTCTGTACCCGTGGCCACAATTAGGGATGGTGGGTGATTACTGACGTTTGAATCAGCTGTCTGGAGGAATTTGTGCTGAGATGCCAAATCAGGCTTGTCTTGAGCAACGCTCCCAGCATCCTGAAGGATCATCTACTACCTAGCAGTTTTGACAAGGAAAGGGAAGGTCTAAAGGCTTAATACTCACTGGGGTACTAAACCTATGTTTAGGCTGTGCCATTTCAAATTACTGGTGGAGCTTATGTGACTCAATGCTCTTTCATACCATATATGAACACCCACTCGCCCATATGTATCCCAGTGGTGGCTGGCACCCATTGGAAGACTGGATTGTCACGCATTTCAATGTAGAATGCTACGTCCTGTATTGATACGGTTTTGTCCTGTATTTCAGGTTCTCTCTCTGTCTCTCTCCATTTCTGCCAAGTTACGGATCCTCTCCAAATGAATGTGTTCAAAAGGATGCTTGAAAGGTCATGTATTTAAGCTCCAGGAAGCCAAGCACAGACAGATTTGCAAATTCATGTGCATGTGTGTGTGTGCACCTGCACATGTGTGTGTGTGACAAATTCCAGAGGGACCATCCTGTTAGGCTGCAGTAGATGTTACTGGATTGTTTTGGAGTCACTTCAACACCAAGTGAGGGGGAAAATTGCCCTGCCCTATGCTGTATTTTGCCAGAACAATGGTGGCAACCCTAAGGCAGAACCAATGGCAAGCAGAGCCAACTATCTCTGGTCTTCTCCTCATCCAGCATTGACACTAAGCAGTAGGAAGCTGGCAGGCGGTGCCATGCCTTGGATTGGTTGTGAGACGGTAGGCAGGTGGGAAGATGGCTGAAGACAGACTGACATAGGGTGGGGCACTGTCTCATTTCCCCTACTGAACCAGCCTCCACTTATGTTTAAAAATCCATGTAGATGAACAAGTAGGATGGAATGCTTTATTCTTAATATTGTCTGTTTCATATGTATATGTCTGTCTTCCTATACAGCACAGCAACCGAAACAAAAACAGTATAAGCAACACAGATGCTGCACTTCTTCTTCTTCTTCTTAATAATAATAATAATAATAATAATAATAATAATAATTTATTATTTATACCCCGCCCATCTGGCTGCGTTTCCTCAGCCACTCTGGGCAGCTCCCAATCGAGTGTTAAAAACAATACAGCATTAAATATTAAAAACTTCCCTAAACAGGGCTGCCTTCAGATGTCTTTTAAAGATATGATAGCTGCTTACTTCCTTCACATCTGAAGGGCGGGCGTTCCACAGGGTGGGCGCCACTACCAAGAAGGCCCTCTGCCTGGTTCCCTGTAACCTCACTTCTCGCAATGAGGGAACCGCCAGAAGGCCCTCGGCGCTGGATCTCAGTGTCCGGGCTGAAGGATGGGGGTGGAGACGCTCCTTCAGGTATACAGGACTTCTTCTTCTTCTTCTGATACTGTTTTTATTTATTTTCATGATACAGTTTTGAGGAAACCATTGTTACGACAGTAAACAACAAGCCACTTGTCCTGATAAGAATCACAGACTTTTACCATGCTGTGTGTTAACATTTCATTTGATTGCTCTAAGAGATCACACCACATTTTCCCATGAGTGCTGGGTGGATTCTCTTTTGTGGTGAGATGGTGCTCATGCTTTTATTTCAGCTACAGCTTTGTAACGGATGGTGAGCAGGATCTAGCAGAAACACTAAGCAGGAGGAGGCTATGCTGAAAGCATGCTGAAGTCGTCAGTCTAAGATAGTCCAATAGGAAAGTTGTGGATAATGATATGATATGGAAGCCAGAGACTGGTTTGAGGCCACACTAGAGAACAGGCTGAGCAACCAGGGTAGAATGTACGAGGTCAAGGCCACCGAGGAGAGGACCTCACCAAAATAATTACAGTCTGTGAGATTGGGAGGGGTCATGGCTTGATGACAGAACACATACTTTCTACACAGAAAGTCCTGGGTCTAATTCCTGGCATTTCCGGGTATGTTTTGGAAAGATTCCTGTCCAAAGTCCTGAACTAGATGGACTAATGGTCTTATTTAATCCAAGGCAGCTTCCCAAGAGATGTTTTTAAACACTTAAAAGTGTAATATACCAGTAGGCCATCGTTAATATATTTTCAGTGCCAGGCATTTGACAGACTGAGATGCATGTACTGCTGTTTATTGCTAACTAGTTTTTCACTGCCAAAGTTTTTCTAGGTGTGTTTATGGATCATTGCAATGGTTTTACTATAATGGGCGTGTTTTTCATGCTGTGCCTTTGTCTTATAGTTTTCTGTAAGCGGCTTAGAGGCTCTTATAGAGTGAGATGAGCGCGCAACCCCAGAGTCGTCCACGACTGGACCTAATGGTCAGGGGAACCTTTACCTTTAAATGAATAATAATAATAATAATAATAATAATAATAATAATAATAATAATATATTTATACTCCATCCATCTGGCTGGGTTGCCCCAGCCACTCTGGGCAGCTTCCAACACATATAAAAAACATAATTAAACGTCAAAAATTGAAAACTTTCTGATACAGATGTCTTCTAAAAGCTGTGTACAGTGGTACCTCGGGTTAAGAACTTAATTCGTTCCAGAGGTCCATTCTTAACCTGAAACTGTTCTTAACCTGAGGTACCACTTTAGCTAATGGGGCCTCCCGTTGCTGCCGCGCAGCTGTGCAATTTCTGTTCTCATCCTGAAGCAAAGTTCTTAACCCGAGGTACTATTTCTGGGTTAGCGGAGTCTGTAACCTGAAGCGTCTGTAACCTGAATCGTCTGTAGCCCGAGGTACCACTGTAGTTCTTTATCTTCTTGACATCTGATGGAAGGGCGTTCCAGAATACTTGCATAGGGTCCTTGTGATGAGGCATATTCTGAGCTTCTAACAATTCACGTTGCATTTCACAGCTAAAGCTGTATCTCTTTATAGGAAGGCCCAGTAAGCTGCTCTGCACAAGCTATGTTTCTATAGAAGCACATATTATTTTCAGGACAATCCATTGACATAGGGCACAGGGCAGGTTTCAGCTAAAGAGTCCCACCAGTGGAAGCCCTCTGGAAAGACATCTGTTTACAAAACGGGGCTTTCCTCCTCCCCTCCTCCCAGGCCCCCCCGCCACTGGCTCGGGTGTCTGTGTGTCAGGAGAATCTGTGGAACAGAACAGGGGTGGGAGAAGAGGGAAGAACACTCCACCCAGAATGCTGAAACGCTTATCCTGATGAACAACCACCTTGGCATGGTGTTGAATTCCTTCCAAAAGATCTGCGGCAAATTCAGGAATTTGCACATGTAGCACCAGACGCTGATCTGAGCAACAGCAGCATGCAAATGCTTTGAAATGTTTTTGCAATGATGTGGCTGGAGTGGTGCCCAGAGCCTATTATTAGAAGAATATAGTGTTAATATTTAGAAGCGCAACAAGGCAAATGTTTAAGTGGCAGCCTTAATTATGCATTTACAGGCTTTTGTGGGACATAGTACAGTTGGACACTGGTGATTTTGCAATATTCAGGGGAAGAAAGAAAAATAAAAATGTATAAAACATGATTATGCCAGGATGACAATGTTCCCCTGCCCTATTCTCTTGTTTGTTTTGCTTATTAAAAACCATGGGCACTGACCCCTCTAGCAAAATAAGTGGTGATTTATTTATTAACTGGCTGAGGAAAGTGCAATGTGATATCCAAAGTGAAGCCTCTTAAACATTGCAATTTACTAGTTCCTTTGTTTAAAAAGATGATGTTACTTAAAGCTAGGGAAAACACCGAAAACCACTTTTATCTTAATATTCCCCCCTTTTCAGCCCTTTTTGGTGCTCTGCTCCACTCTCAGGCTTCTTCTTTCTGCTTCCTTGATCCGTAACAGGAGTGATCTCAACCAATCACATAGTTAAAAGGATGATTTCATGATTCTACAGAGCCAATCAAATTTGGCTAAAAGATGACCTTATTGAGGACAAGTGAAGGCAACTGAAAGCGAGAGCAAGAGAGGGCAGCAGGTAGAAAAAATGGTTGGGGTGGGGGAAGGAGACTTCTTTTTTTATGTTCTGGAAAATGTTCATGAAAACCTGTGAGGAGATATGATTCACTCTTAATAAATTTGGACTCAAGGGATGGCAGATTAGTTTACAGATTAATGAACCTAGTATATGCAGACGCGGGTGGAGCTGTGGTCTAAACCACAGAGCCTAGGACTTGCCGATCAGAAGGTCGGTGGTTCGAATCCCCGTGACGGGGTGAGCTCCCGTTGCTCAGTCCCTGCTCCTGCCAACCTAGCAGTTCAAAAGCACGTCAAAGTGCAAGTAGATAAATAGGTACCGCTCTGGTGGGAAGGTAAACGGTGTTTCCGTGCGCTGCTCTGGTTCGTCTTAGTCATGCTGGCCACATGACCCGGAAGCTGTATGCCGGCTCCCTCGGCTAATAAAGCAAGATGAGCGCCGCAACCCCAGAGTCGGCCACGACTGGACCTAATGGTCAGGGGTCCCTTTACCTTTTATATGCAGAGCATTACAACCAATGCAGTTTTATTTCTTAGCAGCCACTGTGCCACCTACACAATATCTAATTTAGGCCTAAATAATGCAAGTGTGAATCAGCTCTGGCAGTGCATTAATCTGCTGAAGAAGAGAATGGAAATCCTCCCAACCCCAACACACATGATCAGAGCTGATGTGTGCATGGACCTAATTCACAAGGATTTTTACTCTATGTAGCACTGACTAGACTAGCTAGTGCTGAGCATATGAAGCATTGCAACATATACATATACAAATCGAAGTAACTGTGTTTAGACGTGGCAGGTTTCCATTTTCACTAAATAATGAGTCATGATCAGCTAGATTTTACTCAGAGCAGGCACACTGAAATTAACTTAGTCATGTTCATTATGTTAACAGGCTTAATCTGAGTAAAATTTAGTTGACTACCACCCAGTGTCTTCTAAAGTAGGCATGCAAGCTGAAGTACCAAACCTGGGTTTAAATCCAAACCTCGCTACTTGGACAACCACCTCAAATTCACTGCTGCATAAAGTGAACAATTAACAGCATGCACCACAAAACTGTTAACGAACAACAAACCATAAATGCTGTGATGTGTTGAACATCTTACATATGCACGATAAATAGCGATAAACCATGCATGCAGCTCTTGGTCTGCGCTTAGACTTCAATGGCTTTAAAACCCACCTATGTTCAGCATCAGAACTTGGGATAATTTGTCCTAGTCTCATTTGTATCTTACTCTTCCTTTGAGGAGAGCAGGGTGGGAGGTCATATATGGATTTTCCTGTCTACCTCTTACAGTACATCAACCCTGTGAGATTTGTCCAGGGCCGCAGAGTTTTGTGGCTCAATGAGAATCTGAAGTCATGTCTTCTTAGCATGTGTGCACCTGCGTTGGGAATGCTAAGAGTCTGCAGAGGGCCATTTAAAATAAAAAGTGCACTTGATGCCATACTAAAAGTAAAAAAAAAAAAAAGATAAAGGACCCCTGGATGGTTAAGTCCAGTCAAAGGTGACTATGGGGTTGTGCTGCTCATCTCGCTTTCAGGCTGAGGGAACTGGCGTTTGTCCACAGACAGCTTTCCGGGTCATGTGGCCAGCATGACTAAGCTTCTGGCACAATGGAACACCGTGATGGAAGCCAGAGTGCACGGAAACACAGTTTACCTTTCTGCCACAGTGGTACCTATTTATCTACTTGCACTGGTGTGCTTTTGAACTGCTAGGTTGGCAGGAGCTGGGACAGAGCAACGGGAGCTCAATCCGTCGCGGGGATTCGAACCACTGACCTTCCGATTGGCAAGCCCAAGAGGCTCAGTGGTTTAGACCACAGCGCCACCCCCATCCCTTGATGCCATATTAGGGCATCACTAGCATGGGAGTAATAAGGCAGCACCCCAAGGATCATCCACATCAGGCTGGACAGAGAGGCTGCCCAATGATACAGATAAAAGTCTTCCGCTGATTGGATGGAAATTCCTCCTTTCCACATCCTTTTCAGTTCTTGACATCTGAGAATGCCTTGCAGATTGCTCTCTGGAGCCCAAGCAGCCAGCAATAACCTCCAGCTACAAGATTCTGAAGCTCCAAAATTCACTTTTTTTTTAACAGTGCATGGGAATATGGAAATTATTTCTCACCTATAGTGTTTAAATTGAAAAAAAAACCCCACATATATTCACAAGCCTATACCATAGTCTGGGCTTGTGAATATCAGCCATTAAAAGATTGATTTCAAAACAGTGTAAAAAGCCTTTACAATCTATTAGCCTTCCACTCTGCATTTTTAAAAATATATATACAAATTCACAACAGGCTTTATGCTTCAAGAATTCCTTCATGCCCCGTGCAAAATGGAGCACCCCTCTTCGCTGTTTTCCCTGTGAAACGATGAACTGGACACTTTACATATAAATAATTCAAGAAAGCAACATTTTAAAAACGGTTTTTAAAAGATTAGAAAGGTTACTTTTCCCTTTTCCTCCCTCTCCACTCCTAACACCCTTCTCTCTCTTTCGATTAGGGTCACGTTTCAAAAGCATCCCAGATATGAAAAAAGGTTCTGTTTATTTTGCACACACTGGTATTAAAAATAGTAAACAAACAAACAAAAACTTAAATAAGCAAACAAAAATGACAGGTTTCCATTTTGATAAGTGAGGGTATTAAAAACCCAAATCTTATTGCAGGAATGCTGTGGGGTCAACGTATCCATCCCAAATCAATGCCCACGTAGGTTCCACATTAACACTGTTTGCATTAATCTATTTTTTTAAAATGAATTTTATTAGTATTTTCCACACAACAACAACAACACGAAAGATATCAAAAGATGTGTGTTGTGTATTGTTTGCATTAATCTAAATAAGCATCCCCTTCGGTGCTCCTTTCCATAATAACTATCCTGAACGAGAATCTCTAGTTTGCAGTTTCCATCCAGTTACCATAAAACACACCACCCTAGGAAAATATGGACCCCCTGTTAATTAAATTAATAGCACATGTTCTTACTATGCCCTGATGCATTGACAAAGCATGTTCAGAGAAACCAGGGATGCAGTGGAGAGGAGGCAGTGTGCCCTTTAATCCTGTTGGCTAGCAAAGAAGCACAGTGCACCATTGAGCGCATTTCCTCCATGGCAACAAGAGTGGTGTTTCAAGAATTAGATTTCCCCAATGCCCCGAGCATCATTTTGACATCTTCATTGTTCCATGCTACATATATGAGGGAGGGGGGGTAGTTCTCCAGATAGCATAAATACAGAGTACATGATACGAGGCAACACAGGGAGGAAAATTAAAATTCTCCTTTGGAATAATAGAAAGGTAGGGTTCGAAATGTGCTAACACGGTCTTGACACTGCTGCTGTATAAATATTGACTGATCATCTCACAGCACTAGAGAGCTGAAATTCCACATTGCATGGGAGATGGTAATAAAAATGTCTTGCCATTAAAAGCATGTGTGATCCCACCCACCCGCCCCACTCCTCCCTATATCTTGTTTCCGAGGCAGATTACTATAGGTCACCTGCTGGCCATCAGCATAAGGAAGTAAGAGTTTCAGGCTGAGTTCTTCCTTGTGTATAATTTTGCCAGTATCAATGGGGTTAAGCCAAGGGTGAATTTGGCCTTTTCAGTAAAGTGTAATTTTCTCCATGGTTAGTTATTAAATGCAATCAAGAGAGATGGCTGCCGCTTGGCATGTGCTGTAGAGGTCATTCTCCTATCCTCTGCAAATCTAACATCGAATGAAACCCAGCATATCCATAACTTTAACCCACTCCATTCATCACTCACTGAACCAAAAATGAGAGCACAAGTCAGGTTTTTTTTGTTTTTAAATCTTAAAGGTCAAAATGATTTCTGCCCCCCTCACATCCCCTGCTTTAAAGAGCAGCCTGCAGCCTTAAAATCAGAGTCATTTGGGGTGAAGATCAAGGGGCAGGCGTGGCAAGTCTCCACCCAGCTCTTTCCAGCAGCAAGTGCCACATTTAGGGGCCATAAGGGTTTATTGCTTAAGAGTTTCTTTTAATTCATGCAGTGTTGCCAAATGAAGAATTACCTGGGTTCCCCGGTATTTTATTCCGGGCTGTCTTTACCCGGGCGGTGCACCCGGGCGTTGAATTCAGGGGGAGCGCCCGCCACTGAAGCCACCTAAGCTCTTAACCGAAATCCCTGGCTGATTTCGGTCGATGGGTCATTTCTGTTCTCTTTTGCGGAAGAGCTGCAGAATCAATGTATCCGGCGCCATCCCCTAGTGGTGTCTTTCATTTCCACATGATCGCAAAAACGGGAAAACGGAGTTATTGCTGCCGCTTTTTTATTTCTTCATGTTAGCGGTTTTCACTATTCCCATCCTTAAAAGCGCAACAACCTTGAGCTGCCCCAATAGCTCAACAACTTTGAGCGGCCCCCCTAAAAAAATTGGGGGCGCTGGGTGGATCTTTGCTAAAGACGGCCCTGATTTTATTCAAGTTGGCACGCTCATGTAAGTTGGGTTTAGAACTGCTGCCTTAGTTGATCCACTAGCTAGAACAGAAATACTGATATTAGGAATTCATTTTAAGTAGGAATAACCGATCCCTGTATTTTCAGTGTTCAGGCTGTGAATGATCGCTGACATAGCCAATAGGGCACCAGATACGCAGAGGTATCAGCAGCCCTGAGGAGGCCCCAAGGTCTGCAGAGGTACCAACATGTTTAGAAAGAAACCCTAAAGATGGAGATTGCCCAAACAGCTCAATGAAGATTGAGGATGCTCAATGGGTATGGGTTGACTGGTGGGTGGGCAGTGTGGAGAATGGAAAATCAGTGTTGGGGGAATGGAAGAGACTGGATGGAATCCTGAACCACACTGCAACATTTTGTTGCAGGCTCCCTTTGTCATTCTCTCTTAACGAAATGGTGGCACGAAATAACTTTGCAGGGAATTTCCTTGCATTTTGGCAGGCGGCTCCTTCATGCTGCAGGTATCTTCTGTCTTTGTTGATTATAACCTAATGCCCAATTTGGTAAGAAACCCCTGGTTATTAGGCTGTAATAAAAACAGTTAATGACCCATTTAGTGTTTGGGTAGTTCATGCACCTGGGCACCGAATGAATATGCCTGTATAGTGAAACAGAAATCATTTTTATGCTGGAGGAGGTGAACATCGCTAAAAATCAGAGAAGCCTTTGTACGGCATGCCAAGCTGCTGAAGCGAAAAAATGTCTTCAGTGAAAGGGCTCAGATGTGAGCATGTTTCAATGCACTGCTCAAGGAAGGGGGGGGAACCCACTCTGATAATAAATGTGAGCTTGTTATCATTGCTTTTCAGTGGGAAGTAAAGCCGGAAGCTGGGTCGTGCTGGCTAATTGAAGGTTACAATACATTGAGATTCAAGCGCTACATTTTAATTATAAACTGGTGACATACAACAGTCTCACTTGGTTCTTAGTCCATTTCAAGTAAGAATATTTGTAAAAAAGAGAGAGAAGTAGAAGCTTACTATTGGGAGCTTTCACGTTCATTATCCTGTATTGCATCTGTCAGGCAGGTGCTTAATGGCATGTTTGATGTCTGTTGAATTTAGTGCCTATTTTAACAGAGGGCTTAAAAAAACACTTCTTGGTTAAGTTCTATGCCAAAACAGGTGTGCATCAGTGCTTGAAAAGCAGCAGCAGCAGCAGCAGCAGCAGCAGCAGCAGCAGCAGCAACAACAACACACACACACACACAACTTCCTTGTGTATGCATATTCCACTCAGTTGTAGCTGCGTATATTTCCTATGCATGCCACAATTTGAAATGATTGGCAGTCATAAATTGTGCTGCAAATCTAATAACTTTGTTATATGCACACATTGTTTGCACCTCCAGGTGCAAAACAGCCCCAGGGCAGTATTGCCAGTCCTCCTACATATATGACATTGTCTTTTCCACTGATGTCATCTGATGCCAAACCTGTCCACATTCAAATCTTGCATGCTTAACAGTTAAGCATATGCTGAAAACCTTGCCAGAAAAGAAAGCACTGACAAGTTTTAAAAAACCAGCCACCTCAATTGTAATGGTAAGCCCCCTGCCTCTATGAAAATTGTAAGAATTTAACCTCACCGCCAAGGATTAATGCAATCTTCAGGGGCTCTCCCCCCCCCAAGGTGTTGGTGTAGAAAGCCATACAGTGGTACGGGTTAAGAACTTAATTCATTCTGGAGGTCCGTTCTTAACCTGAAACTGTTCTTAACCTGAAGCACCACTTTAGCTAATGGGGCCTCCCGCTGCCGCTGCACCGCCGGAGCACAATTTCTGTTCTCATCCTGAAGCAAAGTTCTTAACCTGAGGTACTATTTCTGGGTTAGCGGAGTCTGTAACCTGAAGCGTATGTAACCCGAGATACCACTGTATACAGTTTAGGACCAGGCTAACTAAAAGATAATCTCATTCCTTATGTACCCAATCCATCATTGTGTTTTGCAGGGGAGGGCGTCATGCAGACAACATCCAGCGATGAGGTCTACTCTGCACAATGTCAGAACTTTAGTTTGGTGGCATCTATCCTTTGGATCTCCTTCACATAACACACCAGGTAGGTACCTTCTCTGTTATCTTTTCAGCACCTGCTAAAGACATCCCTCTTTCACCAAGCTTCAGTTAGCTCAGTTGGTTAGAGTGTGGCGCTCATAATGCCAAGGTCGTGAGTTCAATCCCTACATGGGCCAGCTGCATATTCCTGTGTGTCAGAGAAGTTTTACTAGATGATCCTCAGGGTTCCTTCCAACTCTACAGTTCTACAGTTCTAAAATATTTATCTTAGTTGGTACCTGTTTTGGATTTGAATTGATTTTATGTATGTGTCGTTTTGATGTATGGAAGTGAAAGCTGGACCATAAAGAAGGCTGATTGCCGAAGAATTGATGCTTTTGAATTATGGTGCTGGAGGAGACTCTTGAGAGTCCCATGGACTGCAAGAAGATCAAACCTATCCATTCTTAAGGAAATTAGCCCTGGGTGCTCAACTGGAAGGACAGGTCCTGAAGCTGAGGCTCCAATACTTTGGCCACCTCATGAGAAGAGAAGACTCCCTGGAAAAGACCCTGATGTTAGGAAAGATGAAGGGCACAAGGAGAAGGGGATGACAGAGGACGAGATGATTGGATAGTGTTCTTGAAGCTACCAGCATGAGTTTGACTAACTGCGGGAGGCAGTGGAAGACAGAAGTGCCTGGCGTGCTCTGGTCCATGGGGTCATGAAGAGTCAGACATGACTAAATGACTAAACAACAACAACATGTGTCTTTTTAACCTGTTTTTATATTTATAATTGCTCTGATATATGCAATTGTTTGAACTGTTTTTTAAAATAAATTTTGTTGTATATATCTTGTTGCACTGAGAATTGCTTCAGAATGCCTCATGGAAAGCAGTTCATAAATGAAACAAATAATTTCAATAGGAGTATCGGTTTAAATAGCAGGAATTGGTGCAGAAAGAAAAATCGCACACTAAAATAGTCCAGAAATTTGCTGGCGACGGTAATTAGCGTCTTTCATTGAGCCATAAAACTTGCATGTGATATGTTTCATTTTAGATTTGATTTCACTTAAGCATGACACCCCTGAGCAATATTCTGTTTTGTGTTTTAATTAGTTTTTATCTAATATCTCAATGCAATAATTCACAGACTATGCCTTTGGGAAGCAAAGACAACAGAATTGCTATCTTAACGGTATTGAACGTTACAATTTAGGACAAGAGTAAATGTTCAACCATCCGTATCCTTAGCAAAACGTTTTATTTAAGGCTTGTGAGCAGAAAAAGATCTGATCTGAAATCTTCATTATTGGTCAACTGTGGAGAAGTTGATGGGAAGAAGGAACATAATTCCAAAGCTGGCTCCCTCTTTTGAAAATGCTCCTCATCTCAGATCCAATGAGATCAGTTAAACAAGAGCAATTCAAAGGGCATAACGGAGTGGCATGTGCAAATACGGGAACCAAGTTAAGAAAACCGTCAAAATTTAAAAAGCGAATCAGCAGTCTTCAGGAAAAGGGAATGTTCTCTCCCTCCCTCCTTCCCTTCCTTCCTATGCCTTTCTCATCCTTGTCCTGTAAGTTGCTTTCATACTACAAGGCACAGATAGATGAAACTCATTTAGCTCTGAGGATGCATGCCCAAAGTCAAGTTCCTACTGCAACAGCCCCTATGCAAATGTCCTCAGAAGGTAGTTTGGTGTGCATAGGATTTAGCCTTAATTATTTAATCTTGGGAGAAGGGTGGGAGGAAAGTCATACTCATTAATAAGATTAGAATAACATTCCTTCTCTTTCACACCCTGCCTCAAGATCATCCTGATCAGACAAGGCAAGGAGAGGGGGAAAACTTCAACTGATGTTTCAATCACAAGTCCTTGAATCATAAATCCTTGGGAAACGATTCTGGTGGACGTATATGTCCAGTGTGGAGGCATTTAAGCTGGAATAGAAACAAGGCGCAACTAGAATGCCTGTAGGAGAAGCTGCCTCTGCCATCTGAAACATTGGCTTTGGGGAGCGGCTAAGACTTTCGTGCCTGGGCTCTGGTGAGCTGCTGCCTCTAACACCCGTGATCTATGAGACTGGCATGAGGATAGTGCAAACTATCATTGACTCCTCTTTGTGCCTCTCAGTGCTAGTTGTTGGGGAACACAAGTGAGGAAGGTGCTGTTGTGCCCATGTCCTGCTTGTGGGTTTCCTCTAGTTGGCCACTCTGAGAACAGACTGCTGGGCTGGATGGGCCTGATCCAGGAGGGCTCTCTTTCTGAGCAGCCTCCTCTTTTTCTGCCTTTATCGATCTGTGGCTGAGAGAACATATTTCCTATTAGGGTGGGGGGTAGATGTCAGGCTTCAGTGAATCGGCTTCCTCCCCTGTGGCCATAAATGAGCAGATCATGCGAAAGGGAATTCTTACCTGTTAGTTTCTTTATTAAACACAGTGAAGGACCAAAGAAAGCATCTAACTAGAATGGCGGTGCTCCCAATTAAGTTCACTTCCCCCTCCGTCCCTCTTAATGTACGTCACTCCTACATCTAGTCATCTGAGCTTGGGGCCTCTGTGTTTTCTGTTCTGACACTTTCTGAGCTCTCCTTGTCCTTGGAGAAGGGGGGTGGAACTATCTAGAGTCTGCGAATCTGTTAACTCTCTCTCTTCTAGTGTTTCTTCTGCTAGCTGTTCCTCACCCAATATTTCCCAGCTTCTCCCTTCTGAACTATGCCCCTCTGCAAACCACTGTTCCAAATCTATACTGCTCTCCTGCTCCTGGGAAGATTCAGGGTCAGGATCAGGGGGAGGGGGGGCTCCCACCATTCTTCCTCAGTACAGTCCTTCTCAGCATGGTCCCTGTCAGTAGAGTATGGTCAGTGCTGTTTTTCTTGAAAAAGAGAACTCACCACAAACACCTCCCTCATTCTCTTAGAATGGCAATGGTCCCCACTTGAGAGAGGCTGGAACTGAGTTCTGGCAAGTTCCGGATGAACAAAAACCCTGGGTATGGTGTTTCTGTGTGATTACCTTTATTGATTAATCCATAGGCTTGGGGGTGGATTTGTCATCTCTGACGTTAAAGCTGAACAGTTTCATGTATTGGCTGCTGGAGTGAGGGTGTAAATGTGCGTTTTAGCTAAGATAGGGGTGGCTGTTTCATTCTCCCCTTGTTGATTGTTTTATGGCTGTGGTATTAACAGAATTGTCAAATAATGCTTAGCGCTGTTTGCATTATGCTATAGGATTTTTTTTTAAAAAAATTGGCAGTACGTTAACTGCTTTGTGCTTTCTTTGGGAGGAAGGCACAAAAAAGAAGGCAGTGGTGATGATTATGCAGTACCTCAGGTTACAGATGTTTCAGGTTACAGATGCTTCAGGTTACAGACTCAGCTAGCCCAGAAATAGTACCTCAGGTTAAGAACTTTGCTTCAGGATGAGAACAGAAATCGTGTGACGATGGCACGAGAGGCCACATTAGCTAAAGTGGTACCTCAGGTTAAGAGCAGTTTCAGGTTAAGAACGGACCTCCGGAACGAATTAAGTTCTTAACCCGAGGTACCACTGTACTGGAAAGTTCATTTTATGGGCAAAATTTGAAAAGAATGGGGCCTACTTAGGTTAGAAGGTGTCAGCTTGAGGCTGGAGATATAAGTTCATTTTACAAAAACATCTGGAAGGACAGAGCTGTCATTAAGATTAAAGACAATAATGCCATGCCATTAGCAAATGCAGGCTAAATGTCAGATAATGCAGGGGTTCCAAAACTTCCTACCCCCTGGGCTCACTTGAGACGTCTGAAAATTACTGAGGCTCACCAGCCACAAAATGGTGGTGTAGGGACAAAGCCAGTCACAGAATAGATAGCAGGCTGAGGCAGAGTTTGGTATAATCAGCTGGGTAATTACTGACATCACTTTCTCCTGATAGCTATTCCATCTTTGGAGAATGCCGAACGCTTTCGTGCTGCATTTTCTTTGTGGCGAGGAGTTCACAGCTCTGCCTTCACCAGGCTAACTATGGACATTTGCACTGGAAATACTGCGAGTCAGCCTCCCCATTTCAAGCAGAAATTACTAATCAAGAGGCTTTAAGGGAGAAAACCTTTTTCTTTTATATCTTTTCCCTTTGCAACCCCACATGCCTCTCCAAGTATTATTACTCATCTCCTGTAATTACTTCCCTCATTCTCCTTTCACACTCAACTTGTGCCTTATCAATTCTCCATCCTATAAGAGCTTTCTTTTTATTATTAATTACTCTTTTATCTCATTTACTAATTTCCTTCAACATTTCCTCTGAACTCTGTCTCCTGGTGTAACGTTGGAAAGTGTCGATCACTTCTCCTACCTGGGCAGTTACCTTTCCACAAGGGCTGACATCGATGCCAAAATCCAGCATTACCTGAGCTCTGTGAGTGCAGCTTTCTCCTGATTGAAGTGCAGAGTGTTTGAGGACCGGGACATTACAAAGCTATTGTACTACTAACCTTACTGTATGCTTGTGAAACATGGACAACTTATAAACGCCATCTCCAACTCCTCAAGAGATTCCATCAATGGTGTCTCCAAAAAATTCTACATATCACTTGGGAAGACAGGCGAACTAATGCCAGTGTACTGGAAGAAGCAAATATCACCAGTGTTGAAGAGATGATTCCTCAACATCAACTTTGTTAGACTGGTCATGTTGTTCAGATGCTTGACTATTGTCTTCGAAAGCAACTACTCTATTCTGAACTTAAAAATGGAAAGCGTAATTCTGGTGGCCAACAAAAGAGGTTTAAAGACTCTCTCAAGGCAAAACTAAAAAAAAAGTAGTATAAACACTGACAATTGGGAAACACTGGCCTGAGAGTAATCCAATTGGAGAACAGCCTTTATCAAAGGCATCATGGACTTTGAAGACGCTTGAACTCAGGACGAAAGGGAGAAATGTGCTAAGAGGAAGGCACGTTTGGCAAACCCTCACCATGATCCCCACTGTGGAAGAATGTGTGGATCCAGAATTGGCCTCCACAGTCACTTACGGACTCACTGTTAAGACCATGTTCATGGAAGACAATCTTACTCGGCTATGAGTGATCGCCAAAAAAGAAGAACTGCTGCTGCTGCTGCTGGCATCAGCCTATAGCCACATCTTGTCTGTTCTGTCAGGTTTACATACACTGTAAGCACGGTACCTGTGGTGTCTGTGTGAATAGCAATTGCACACAGGACAAGCAAAAAGTAACACATATTCCTTTCAGGGATGCTGGTACATGCACCCCCTCACTTTGCCATATAAATGCTTATCGCAGAGTGATCTCTCTACACAGAGTCTACATGCACAAATCTCCACAACAACAACAACACTAGAGCTGGATACAGTGGGTTCCACTAAGTCTGAACAAGGATTTCTGCCAACCACCCTCCAGGTTTTTGGCCATAGTGAAGACAGCTATGTCGATGCAACCCTAAGTCTACACCTTAAAGATACACAAATCTTGCTGCTGACACGGGTGGTGGGATGGGGAATAATGTCGACAAGAAGCAACAAGAGAAAATACAAAACTGGCCTGCTCATTCTAGTAACTTGATGTAAGAGAATTAGGGCCAAATTAAGTTACAGAAATCACGTGCCACTTCATTAACATCTGTTAATTTCATCCAGGGGCTGCTACAGCTGGCAAGAAATCAAGCGGTGGTCATATTGGGAAAGAACAAAGCATTTCTATTCATAGACTCCTCAGATCCAGTGCAGACCAGCAATAGTCACTTTGATATAATTCAGAATGCCATTCTGAATGAAAACACAGACTACAACCATCTGTTTGCTTTGTATGCTTTTGTAAAGCAGAAGCAAACAAGCGTATTTTGAGAAAACAGGACCAAATGCTGGGCAACGTACATGGCAGTTCAGGAGACATGGGAAATCAGGATAGCAGACTACAGAAAGAACACCAGGACAAACAAAAATATACATTAAGCATGAGCAGTCTTGTAGAGAGAGCGTGAAGGACTGCGATCTGATTGAAGACAAATGTGCATTAGTCCACATGAGTAAGTGGATTGGCAGTAGCACGACTACATATGAAAAACTGGGCAAAAGACCGAAGTCCCCACCCTCAGTAGTTGGGACGGGGGCCCCCGTTCGCTTCCTATGGGCCCGTGACTGCGCTGCATGAGCATTTCTCTCTCATAGCACCACCATTGCATGTTCTACCAAGGGCTACATAACCATGAGACGTGGGTGGCGCTGTGGTCTAATCCACTGAGCCTCTTGGGCTTGCCGATCAGAAGGTCGGTGGTTCGAATCCCCGTGACAGGGTGAGCACCCGTTGCTCTGTCTCTGCTCCTGCCAACCTCGCAGTTCAAAAGCATGCCAAAAAGTGCAAGTAGATCAATAGATACTGCTCCGGTGGGAAGGTAAACGGCGTTTCCGTGCGCTGCTCTGGTTTCGCCAGAAGCGGCTTAGTCATGCTGGCCACATGACCTGGAAAAACTGACTGTGGACAAACGTTGGCTCCCTCGGCCTCTAAAGAGAGATGAGCGCCGCAACCCCAGTCGTTTGCGACAGGACTTAACTGTCAGGGGTCCTTTACCTTTTTTACATAACTAGATTTCTGTTTGAAAATTCTTATATTAAAGGCTAATAACAGCAAAAGTTTAGCAAGCCTGGCAACATGGTTCTTAAATATAAAGTAACATATAAAACGAGCATCTTTCTAACCATGACATAGGTTGGGAAAGTTGTTTGGACAGAGTTGATGTGCACCTGGACTTTCAAGAAACTCTTGATAAAGTCCCTCATCAAAGACTCCCCAGTAAGCTTAGCTACCTTGGGATAGCAAGACAGATCCCTTTAGGAATCAAAAACAGGAAGCAGAGTGTTGGAACAAACCAGTGGCTCCCAAACTTTTTTGGGTCACTGCTCCCTTGGTTCCACAAACTCATCCCCAGTGCCCCTTTGCTCTATAAAAAAAGTATTATTCATAAGAGTGGTTTGAATGACTCACTAGGAAGATAAGAACACAAAACAGTAACAATTAAAGGCACATCTATTCAAAATCCAATTAAAACTATTTAGTTTAATCAATTTAACAAAATGGATGAACTTGATCTGGCGATACCAGCTTTTCAAAGTCTGATATTAGACTGTTCTAATAAAGGAGGATCCCCAAAGAGTTGGGTCCCCTAAGGGACTGATGCTTTTTAACTCGTTTCTAAATTATCCGGAGCTAGGAGTGAGCAGGGAGAAGGCCAGCTTTGCTGATGACTCCAAGTTGTTCAGGGAACAAAAAGGGGATTTGTGAGGGGCTCCCCAAGGATATACTCACACTGGGCATTACATTAATGGACATTGAAATGGCAAATGCAGTTTAATGTAAACAACTGTGAAGAATGCATACTGGAGCAAAAAAAATAAAATTAAAAAACCCCCCTTATCCTCACCTATACTTTAATAGGGATGAACTTAGGAACCATGGTGGGTAGCTCAATGAAAATGCCAGCCAAGTGGGAAAAACGTGAATTCCATGTGAGGGGTCATTCGGAAAGGGATTTATAATAAAACAGCCACTAACAGAATGCCGCTGTACAAATCTGCAACGTGGCCACACTTGGAAAACTTTGTACAGTGGTACTTTGGGTTACAGACGTTTCAGGTTACAGACGCTTCAGGTTACAGACTCTGCAAACCAATAATAGTACCTCAGGTTAAGAACTTTGCTTCAGGATGAGAACAGAAATCGCGTGGTGGTGGCATGGCGGCAGCGGGAGGCCCCATTAGCTAAAATGGTACCTCAGGTTAAGAACGGACCTCCAGAATGAATTAAGTTCACCACCAGATGTACCACTGTACAGTACTTGCCATACAACAGTCATGACAGCTGTACTGGAAGTAGTGAACATCTGAAAACCATTTACTAGGGTGTGCAAGTTTAGAGAATGCTCTTGTGCTCAGGTCCTTCTTGTGCACTACCCATAGGCATGGCCACTGTGAGAACCAGATGCTGGACTAGATGGGCCTTTGGTCTGATCCAGCAAAGCTATTATGTTTTTATGTTGCAACTGAGGCAGGGAACACCAGCATTGCTTGTCTGGGACTACACCAGGTGTTTAGACACCTTGCATCTAAGCTGGGCTCTAGGAACCCTAATGTCCATGTAGATACATCTTCGAAGGAGATTTTAGTCATGTGTGCCCATAAAACCCCAACTAGTTTGTCCCACTGCTTCAGTATGAGGCAGCTGCATTTTCCCAATAGTTTTCAGCTCAGCTTTGTTCATTGAGAGCAGCAGAACAATTGGAGCATTTTCTTTTCCTACCAATAGAATCTTGCCTAGACTTAAAGAGCTATGGTTCAGATGCAAAGCGCTAATTTTAAGACACAGCAGGAATGTTTTGCTTCTTTTGTTTACTCTTATCATTTCCTTGTATCCCTTCTTGGCACCTGTTTCCAAGGCTGGATGGTGGAGTGCAACTGAACAATACAATTAAACAACCAAGCAAGGCAATAAATATTTTTTATAGAAGATGAAAAACTTTTTTTAAATAACAAACAAAATAAAATAAATAAAACTGCAGAGAGCAAAAAGCTGCTTTCTTTCCTTCCCATATGCCTTACTGGGTTTAGCAGTGGCTTAGTCTTTTTCTTTGCAATATTATATTCCTCCTTAATCAGCTGTGTATAGTGGCACACAATCATATCCTTCAATTGCCATTTGGCAGTTTGGGGCTTTACATCTTCTGTCATCTAATACCTTTTGTATAGTTCTGCGACAGAGCAGATTTGCATTGTTGGGAGTTTCCAAACAGTCTGTTAAAAAATAATAATCATTGCAATATATGCAATTGTAACTAAGCCCACCTGATCACTACACCCTCGGTGTCTTCCAAGGCTTGTGCTTTATTATAAAGACCTAAGAGCACGAAATTAAAAGACGCCTGCTTCTTGGGAGAAAAGCAATGACAAACCTAGACAGCATCCTAAAAAGCAGAGACATCACCTTGCCAACAAAGGTCCGTATAGTTAAAGCTATGGTTTTCCCAGTAGTGATGTATGGAAGTGAGAGCTGGACCATAAAGAAGGCTGATCGCCGAAGAATTGATGCTTTTGAATTATGGTGCTGGAGGAGACTCTTGAGAGTCCCATGGACTGCAAGAAGATCAAACCTATCCATTCTGAAGGAAATCAGCCCTGAGTGCTCACTGGAAGGACAGATCCTGAAGCTGAGGCTCCAATACTTTGGCTACCTCATGAGAAGAGAAGGCTCCCTGGAAAAGACCCTGATGTTGGGAAAGATGGAGGGCACAAGGAGAAGGAGACGACAGAGGATGGGATGGTTGGACAGTGTTCTTGAAGCTACCAGCATGAGTTTGACCAAACTGTGGGAGGCAGTGGAAGACAGGAGTGCCTGGCGTGCTCTGGTCCATGGGGTCACGAAGAGTCGAACATGACTAAACGATTAAACAACAACAAGAGCAATGCCCAAAGCCCAAGCCTACCTACCACCCCATGTCAACTTAGAATGCACCCAAGAACATGCCCCAGAATTCTCTGCAGTCTGCAGGTATTGAAGAACAGATGTCCAGGGGTCTACAGCAAAAAGATCAACATGACAAGATTTTATAACCATTGCATTACAATTTGGGTTGCCAATCCAGCATCTGCAAAGGTTTTCATTGGTGTCCCAGGCAGGTATCCTAAACTCTGAGGTTTCTTTTTTTCTTTTAAAGTAAATCTCTATCCCTCCTAGAAAGACAGTTATGGGGCAAAATATGCAAGATACCTTCTAAATGATTTGTGTTAAATGAGAGTGAGTGTGGCCACCTTGTATACCAAGGAATGCTCTGTGCTGCTGTTAGACTGCAACAGTACCAATCTTTGTGTATTTGAAATCAATATTGCATCATCTCTACAATCCAGAATAGCAGAACATAGATAAGGTTGCCAGGGGTGGCTGCCTCTTAATTTTGTGTTATGCCATGCCCTCACACAGCACCTGTTTCTTGACTGGTGCTCTAGTACTCCCAGCATTTGAAATGTGTCCACTGGTCCAAAAAGCCCATTGCACCCATATTCGATCCACACATCACCACAGCAGCAGCTTTCCCCATGGTCAGTCTGGATGGCATCTTCACAGCAGGGAGAATCTGCCTGGAAAGGAACCATGTTGTGAACCACACGCATGAGGTTCCCTTACCTAGACACTGAGGTTGTAATCTAACATTAATCCCATTGAAATTAATGGACGTAAGTAACTTGGCTAGGCAGTGGAAGACAGGAGTGCCTGGCGTGCTCTGGTCCATGGGGTCACGAAGAGTCGGACACGACTAAACGACTAAACAACAACAACAAAGTAACTTGGCTACATTCGTTTCAGGGGGTCTGCTCTGAACAGAACTTAAGCTGGATGCAACCCACTGCCATGGAATAACAAGTTATCTCAGCCAAGGCCTCACCTGCATCAGGTGTGTGTTAGCTGCTCCTGTTGTCACATTATCACTCACCCTGTTATGCTATATGACGATGTTACATGGGCACAACAGTCATTGACCCAACGGCCCAGAGATTTGTTTCTGCAAAGGAACAGACGCCCCCAGAGTTCCAACTCTGTGCTGCTGCCGACAATGCTGTAGACAATTCCTTTGCTTTTTAAAAATGTCTACACCATCCCCTTTTGGTATGCCTGCAGCTTTTCCTGCTTAAATGCTTTGAGGAGTATTGGGAAACAACCATTGGCTGCAGAGAGCTTGGAGGGCATTACGATAAAGGCAGCATAAAGCAGGAGGGAGTGTGTGAGGGGTTACGCCCGTCTTCACTTCTTTTTGTATTTTTTATTGAAGATTTATTGGTTTACAAAAGTATGTGCAATGTCTCTTTCTTCAAGTTACATTTCCTACAGATCTGTTAAGACATTAGTGTTACATTAGGAAGAAAACGGGGGAAGAGGTGGAGGGGGGAATGGTGAGTGGGGTTGGGGTCAGGTGGCAATGTTTCTATTTTACTTAATAAAATGGGGGTTTATGTCAGCATCGCTTGTGCAGGTTCTCTTTGCTATTCGCTTGTGTTCCTTTGGTCGTGAGAGAGGTTGGGGTTGGCCTAGGGTGTGGTTGGTTGGTTGTGATTGGCTGTGTGAGTGGGGTGGGTGCGTGTTTTCGGATCAGGTTAGCCATATTGATTCGTATGCTGTTGGTGGATTCTTGTCGTTGTCTTGTTGGGCTGTGTATGTGATAAAGGGGAGCCATACCTGGGTGAAAGCGTCTTCTTCCATTTGTCCCTGTGTCAGTTTCAGTTTATTGGTTAATTTTTCTAGTAGGGCTGTTTCCCATACTATTTGGTACCATTCGTCCATGCTTACTCCTGACAGGTCTCTCCAGTGTCTGGTTATGATGTTTCTGGCTGCTGAGAGTCGGTGGGTTATCAGTTCTTTGTGATGTGAGTGGGCATTATTGTCTTGGAAGATGTTTAGTAGGGCCAGTTCTGGGGTGATTACTAATACTTGCTTAGTTACTTTGCATGCAGTGGTACCTCGGGTTATAGACGCTTCAGGTTACAGACTCCGCTAACCCAGAAATAGTACCTTGGGTTAAGAACTTTGCTTCAGGGTGAGAACAGAAATCGCGTGGCAGCAGCGCGGGAGGCCCCATTAGCTAAAGTGGTACCTCAGGTAAAGAACGGACCTCCAGAACGAATAAAGTTCTTAACCCGAGGTACCACTGTATTTCTCTTATGGCTGTTGTCCAGAATAATTGGATTTTGGGGCCTGTCTTCACTTCGAAGGTGGGAAGTTCCTTGCCTCTTCAGCTTTATTCTTGAGACTTTCAAATAGCTTGGGGTTCTCAGGACCCCTTAGTAAAGTAAGGCCTAGGGGTAGGGGATTTTTTTAAAAAAGTGATTTTTATTTTAGAACAGTAGCTCACACATATGTATGCAAAATGCCTTATTAGTGACTTTTAGATGCAATATTTTGTCAGATTAGCATTTTCTTTCTTATGATCTACGGCTTAAACTGGCACAGCTGGCGTGATCAGCAGCATGTGTACAAAGAGCAGAAACTGTGGGACGCCCACCGCCAGTGTACTTTGCATTTGGCTGGATTCCTTGGATCCTGCTTGTGACTTCCATTTTCATGGAATTAGGGCAGAATCTCGTATTATTATTATTATGCTGGGCAAAAGGCTGCCCTCGAAAACATATTCTTCAATTCATTATCATTTACCTCTTGTCATGATGTCTGCACATTGTGCATTTCCCTGCCCTGTCTCCGCATCGTTTGCTGCTTCTATGTTTTCTTTTGTTCTTCGGCCTCCCTTCCTGTTGTGTGTTTCCTTCCCTATCCTATGCAATATGCTCTCTGGAGCTTACACACTGAAGAGTGATACAGTGGTACCTTGGTTCTCAAACGTAATCCGTTCCGGAAGTCCGTTCCAAAACCAAAGCGTTCCAAAATCAAGGCACGCTTTCCCATACAAAGTAATGCAAAACGGATTAATCCGTTCCATACTTTTAAAAATAACCCCCAAAACAGCAATTTAACATGAATTTTGCTATCTAACGAAACCATTGATCCATAAAATGAAAGCAATAATCAATGTACTGTACTATAAAATAAATAAGAGTATTGTAGATGATAAAAATTAAAATTAATTTCTTTTCTTACCTGCACTGATGATAGTCATTGTTTGGATGGGGAGCTTTTATCCATTTCCGTAGTCACACAATCAATCAATCAATCAATCAATCAATCAGTAGCTGATTGGATCCACACAGTAACAAAAACAAATTAACTGAAAAACCCTCAAAACAAAAAATGCAAAATAAATAGCAAAAACAAAAGCACCAAATATAAGCTCCAAATATCACCTCAGAACATTGCAATCGGAAATGGAAGGCTTGAATTACAATTGGGGGGGGGATGCAAATTAGTAGCGCAACAGGAAACAAGGGGTATGCAAATTAGCAGCGCAACAGGAAACACAGAAAAGGAAGGCTTGAATTACAATTGGGGGGGGGGACACAAATTAGCAGCGCAACAGGAAACACGGGGGGACTCAAAACGGAGCATGTTCAGCTTCCGAAAAAAAGTTCGAAAACCGGAACACCTACTTCCAGTTTTGCAGCGTTCGGGTTGCAAGTTGTTCATGAACTAAGCTGTTCAAAAACCGAGGTACCACTGTGATGGCAACCCATCTGCTATCACACTGGTTGCATTTCTGGGCCCAATTTAAAGTCTCAAATGGTTTGGACCAGGTTATCTGCACCTGTAATTAACCTGCCCGGTCCTTCAGATCAGTCACAGAGGCTCAGCTCACAGTCCTGCCATCAGAGTGAATTAATCTGGAGGGCAGAAGAGACAGACTCTTTTCAGTGGTGGTCCTTACTTGCTGATGCTGGTCTGGACTTCTAGGCTGGAAACCTATACCGACTTACCTGGATAAAAGTCCCTTTGAATACAAAGCAGGGCACCACATTGCCTACCCTTGTTCAGGAGCATCCCTTGCCACAACGACACATGGGAATTATATTTTGGGCAGCAGGATCATTGGTGAAAGATGGGCTTTCTCACACACCACCCCACTGCTGAGGTACAGCCTCTGTTTAGCCTTATGGAAGCCAAGGGACACAGCACATTTCAAATCTGCACTTACATACGAGGGAGATATCTGGGTCTTTTTTTGGGGGGGGGGAGCAGAAATCAAGGCCCCATATTGGTCTGAATTAAACTGGATCTTGCCCAAAGTGGACCAAGGTGAACCGACCAGCTATCCAAAGCATCAAAGCAGTTCCCCCCTCCCCTCTAATATAAAGTTCAACTAGGTGACCTTGGGCCAATCGTTGTCTCTCAGCCTAACCTACTTTGCAGGGCTGTTGTATGAATACCATGGTGGGAGGGATGAACTCCACCTTGGGCACCTTGGCAGGAAAGGTGGGATATAAATGTAAGAAATAAATACTAGATAATGGTCAAGTCACATCCCTAATCTAGCCAAAACAGAATTTCATTGGGAGCTGCTCTTTTTTTTGAAATTATATTGTGGGCAGCTATGACTTTATAACTGCTGCCGAGTAAATACTTGAGAAGCTCCCCGGAATTTATTTGGCTGAGCAGATCTACAAGCATGGCTTGACGGGATCACCTTTACTGCTAATTCCATTTCATTAGCTTGTCACAAACATTTGTTCAAGCAATTACTTTTAGTTAACTAGAACATCTGTGGAAGCCGAATGTTGTGCCAAGGCCTATTTGACTGTCTCAAGGCATAATTCCTCATAAGTGCATAAGAACCACATCAAGCCAAACACACCCTTGTGCCAATATAGTGCTTTGAACTGTGACTACTAACTACTTTGCACTTGTGTTGACAATTGTCCAGCACAGATGCAAATTTGCACCAAAGGCAGCATTTTTACAGACATTCTACATACACCAGAATTCTGCTTACGTAAACTAATTTGCACCACTTCTCGGCAACATAAACAAGCAGCAAGGCATTAATTTTGCAAGTGTCAGACATATTTTGCAACTGTTATCAGCAAACAATTTACATAAGCTTTCCTGTTGTCCATTTATGCTTCACATCTTCTGGTCAGAGATGTTCTGATCAAGGCACGGTAAGGAAGCCAAACAAGTGACAGTTCAAATGGCTAATTGCGACCCAGCAATTATTAAAAGCAAATGATTTTCATGAGAAAGCAACTATAGAGAAACAGGCAAGTCCCTCCCATCCATGCACAGAAAAACAAGCACTTGAAAAGCTTTTGTGGATATCCAAAGTAGGAGAATTGAAGAGTCCAAATGGCAGAAGGCACAAGCCACTTCAGGAAGTTAGATGAAAGATGAAGACCTTGTATATGCTGCTTAATGTATTCCATGAGTGGGCTCCCAGGTAGCAAAAAAGTAAAAGGTTTTTGCCTTTCCTCTGGTCAATTTCATATTGAACATTGTTTTTTTTTCTGCCAGCGCAATATGCAAAGGTCTATGCAGTGATTGATCAAAAATAATATAGAAAATTGTTAATGGCCAATTCCTAGTTTTAAATGTGCTTCATAAGCATCCCATTAAGCATTCCAAACCTGCAGTTTGCACTCTGATTCTAAAGGGATGTACTGAATGATATATTATGGCTGCAATCCTATACATACTTACCTGGGAGTAAGCCACTTGATCTCACTGAGGCTTATTTGCATAGGATGTCACTGTAAAGGCACTATTTGCTAGCACAACCAATACAGTTTAATATGTCACGTAATTAAGGGTGTTCTGTCTCATCAAAGTTGCATGTCAGCTCTGGGATGCCTCATGGAAAGTGAGTAATGGAATAAATAAATTATGTCAGCATGGATTCATGAGTGCAAGTGTGGTGTAATGGTCAGAAGAGTCAGACTGGCAGAGGCAAACCTAAGGGTTGGTGAAACCAGCCTCTGTCGGGGGGGCCAGGCCCAGGGATATGTGCAAAAATCTCCTATCAGCAGTGTTAGAAACTCAGGTATATAAGCTAAGCACCAAATGGCTCCTTAAACCAGGGTTAGTCGCCAAAATGGAATGTCTAGTTGCCATTTGGGGAACAGGCGGTTCAAAAGTCATATTTTTTGACGTGGAATTTTGGTTCCTGAAATTTGTTGTGACTGTGCAGATAAAATATAACTAACAGAATTCTGCAAGATGTGTTGTTGGTGTGTGAAAGCAGGCCAGATCCAAGGATCCCCAGGCGTTCACCTCCAGATGGTTGAGATGCCACATGTCAACCTGGTACCTGGGCATCTTCACTTGGTCACAAGTGGCCAAGGGTGCAAGGGACCCTAGTTAGGCCTTTGTAGACTGGGGATACCCAAGTTCAAATCACTACTCAACCATGAAATTCATTGTGTGACCTTCAGCCAGCCATCCTATCTCAGCTTAAAGTACCATACAGGGTAGCTGTGAGGATGTTATTCAAAACACGGGGGTCAAAACATAGGTACTGCTTTGAGCTCCTTAGAGGAATGGCGGGATATATAAGAAACAAATAAACAACAGGTTTGCATGTTGTTTAGGAAACCATTTCCTGATGGTGACAGTCTCGACAGCAGTGCTGCAGTGGGGAACTTGATGTTGCTGGAATACAAGTCCCATCATCATAATTTTATTCATTTCAAGACTGCAAACTCATGTAAAAAATATATATCTGCAGTGTACAAAATCCCAGCACAAACAAACAAACAAACAATTAAATGAAAGCAAAAATACAAGAAAGAAAGCGAAGTATAGAAGGGATACCTGACAAGAAGATTATAAAAGCAGTAAATCATTTTCATAAGAAAGCCTGCCGAAATAGCCAATAGTCTGAAGTTGGCACCTAAAACTCATTGCAGCTTGATTTCACTAGGCAGGGAGTTTCATAACTCTGGTGCCATGCAAACTAAAAGCACAATTTCTTCTTGAGGAAAATGGTGCTGGCAGGCACAGGCAGACTTATCTCAGTCGCAAAGATCAGGCAGAGGTATAAGAAATGAAGCGACATTTTAAGTACAAAGGCCCCAGACTGTTTAGGACTTTACAGAGCAGTCCAAATATCCTTAGTGTCAAGCTGAGGGTTGGTGGTGGTGGACTGAGTAAGGGAGACCTCTTGCCCATATCTGCCATCTAAGCTGGCCTCAGCTTCACTCAGCTCACCAAAGGAGTGGAAGCGCTGGCTGGTGGTAGGGTACCCAGCAGAGGCCAGGGGGAGTCCCTTAAATGGGGCATCGTAAAGGTGGAAAGGGGCTGGACTTTAAAGATAGCTTGGTAGCCTACTGTCACCCAGTGGGCGGATGAGGTTTGAGAAGGAAATTCAGAACTCCAAGCTTTTTCTTAGCACTTTTTTAGACCTTGCCTATGAGGTAGATTGTTTGATCAAGAGATGTCAGGATCCCTAAATCTGCTTGACCTAAACTCCAAGATGGAACGCCTTGAAAACATCTCTTAAGAGGATGGTAGCCAGTGCCCAGTAGCTACCAGGCCACAGAAGGCCAAATCCAACATCATCCAGAGCAGGCACCCCCAAACTCGGCCCTCCAGCTGTTTTGGGACTACAACTCCCATCATCCCTAGCTAACAGGACCAGTGGTCAGGGATGATGGGAATTGCAGTCCCAAAACAGCTGGAGGGCCGAGTTTCGGGATGCCTGATCCAGAGGACCAAAAGTTCCTCACCCCTTGGTAAGGTTACATGAATGTATACTGTCAACACCTACTTATTTTAGGGTTATTTTAGCTCTGGCTTAAAAATAATTTTTTTCCGGGCTAGGAGCACAGTTTATACATGAGCTGCTTTTCAACTGTAGATGCTTCTTAGGTGGTTTGACATAAAATGTAAAGGGGGGGGGGAGAGGAACAAAATCTCAATAGGAAAATTTAATTTCCCCTCTCCTGTCCACTCTTGATAGGCCTAGCTAATATTAGGGAGGAATCACAACTGCGGGTTTGTTTTGTGAAGATTTTGCAGCGTGACTAGATGCGAGAATTTAAGAACACAAGAAGAGCCTGCTGGATCAGGCCAATGCTGGATCAGGTCTAATCCTGCATCCCGCTGTCACAGTGGCCAAGCAGATGCATGTGGGAAAACCCACTATCAGGACCTTTGCGCAAGAGCACTCCCTGCTCCTGTTTTTTCCAGCAATTGGTATTCAGAAGCATTAGGCAGTACACAACCATCATGGCTAAAATGTGGCTCTTAAATGTAAACATCACATTCTTAAATACACTTCTGTTAGAGGAGCCATGCTGATTTAGCTGTGTCAAGTTTGCTAGAAAACCTGGGAAGCAGCCTGAAGCCCAGAACAATCTGCCCCAAGGACTGCACAGGCCCCAAACACCTGTATTTAGTCCCAAACTAGCTGGTAATTAATGCTGTAAGTTAGCATTAAGTCTACTCAGTCAGGGTTCAGATTGGCTGGGGAGGAGACAATGAAGAAAGCATGTTAGATCTCAATATGTTTGGAGATACCATGGACAGCAGCTACTTCTACCTTCTCCTAAAACAGTGTTTCCCAAACTTGAGTCTCCAGCTGTTTTTGGACTACAACACCCATCAATCATAGCTAGCAGGACCAGTGGTCAGGGATGATGGGAGTTGTAGTTCAAAAACAGCTGGAGACCCAAATTTGGGAAACACTTGTCCGGAAATATCCTTCAAGAGGACACTGCGCCTTTGAGACAGCAGAATGCATCTTTGGCTGAGGAGAAAGGATGGACCTGTATTTCACTACATTCATAGTAATACTAATTTGAATGAAACATCTGAACGCATGTTTTCTTTGGTTTGCTGGTCAGATTTTTGGTAGCCTGTTGGACTGACGGAAGTATCTCATCTGGCAGGTTGGATCCTTGGCCCTTAGAGCAAATTTCTTACTGCTCAAGTTTACTCATAAAGTAGATATGTTTAGTGGAATAGACGGCAGTGGCAAGTGCATTTTTCTTAGTTATCAAGAGAAACACCACTGCCAAATTGTAAGTAAAAATCATTTATCAGCAGCCCTCTAAGTTTCTTATTTCCATCTTTGGGAACTCAGTACTAGACAGGCTAGGGAACAGGCTACTAATATCCAGGTGTAGCTATAGCTGAGGCTTTGTAGCACTAACTAGAGCAAATCAACCCCAACAGAAAGGAAATCTGATTATTTAAATTTTAACATCTAAGGAAAACCAACCAGGTTGGGCATTTGAAAACAGAGACCATTCTATAATGCTGTTATATCATCTTTTTTACTAAAACATTTGGGAATCCTTTGGTTAATTTTTTTTTATGCAACAGTTTTTGAACCGATATTTTATAAATGAGGATAAGAAGCACTTAAACAGAAAATGTCAGTTGGCCTGAAATGAACTTGAATTTCCTGCTGTTATCCAGGTCAATATCAGTTTATCATGCAGTCTGAGAAATGTTCAGCCGTTAAGCAGTATTTTTATCTTTTAGATGGATCTGCAGGTGAAAATAAGTGCATGGCAGAATCCTAAGTATACATACTTAGAAGCAAAGTCCCATCGAAATCAATGAGTCTTGGTTCTGAGAAACATGGCTAGGACCAGGCTGCAAAACTAACAACCCCATACACAGAAATATAATGGATTTGCAGGAAGTCATTACCAAATCCATAAATCAGGTTACAATCCTTTACTGACATACCCATGAGTATGCCCCAGTTAACTCAATGGGACTTACTTCTGAGAAGGCACACACAGAATTGCAGCGTTAAAAATAATAATCTAGTGTTTGCCAAATCTGAATTGCAAATAAGACATTTCTGAAATTGAATGAAGTCTAACTTGTTTAGATGTTTGTGGAGACTGAATTTCTACTGTTGATGTCATATTTACCCATTACTGGGGAAAAATATTGTGACCAAAAAACAAAACACCACACACCATATGACCTTAAAAGAGTCAGGCGCCATTTGGTGATTAGATTTCTGTATATATATGAGTTTCTAACACAGAGCCTGTCTGATGCTGTTTCACTAGAACCTGTACCCTGACTCTGTACAATCTGTTGGCTGCTATTGAGTGACTGCAGCTGAAGCTTAGAACTGGTTTCGTGTCCTGGCTGTTTCCAACCTGGCAAGACCCAGGACAAAGCTGACTCCCATTGGATAACTTCTCATTTTACCATAAAGGCATGAATTCACAGAAACGACGCCACATTTTCCATTTCACTCAACAGTCAAAAGTCTGGTTCCTTGAGATTCGATCATATCCGGTCAAAATCTCTCTTCCTCCCTCTCCAGATTGGAATTTCAAGTTATCTTCCAGCTGTGTGATTTCACTGAAATTTGGGACTGGCGGGGGGGTGTGTTAAGAAATGGCACCTGCCAACTGTGAAAACAATGAGCCAAACTCAAATTCCCTTGAATCTGGATATCGCAGATAACGACTGGCCCTAGCACCAGCATTCCACATCGCCAGGTGCTCTCCACTTCCACTGCCTGCCCTCTCCCAGAACTTATACCAGCAAAGGTGATGTGGCCTCAGAAAGGGCAAGTGTGGAGAGTTTCTGTAGAAGCAGAGGGTCTCTTCAAGACTTGGGTGCTCCTTAGGAGCATCAATTGCAACTGGGAGCTGGGAAATAGAGTCTGGTAGTTGTTTTTTCCTTTGAAATCTGATGGGAGGGTGTTCCATAGGGCGGGTGCCACTAGCGAGAAGGCCCTCCGCCTGGTTCCCTGTAACTTCGCTTCTCACAGTGAGGGAACTGCCAGAAGGCCCTTGGCGCTGGACCTCAGTGTCCGGGCAGAACAATGGGGGTAGAGATGCTCCTTCAGGTATACTGGACACAAGAAACTCCCAGACTCCGGAGTCACATCTGATGCACTGCAAGTGTGCTCAGGCAGTGGCGGAGCATATGCCAGCACTGCCCAGGGTGGGCGTGCTCTGAGGGGGGCGGGGGGTGGAGGGTGCCCTCCCAGGTGCAGGTTAGACGCTTGAGTGCATGGAGCGGCATGTGCGCCCTGCAGCCAGGGGCGATGCAAGCTGCCAATGGCGTACATTTGGCACGCCACCCGCCTGCGAATCTGAAGCCTCTCCCAGCTGTCAAAATGAAGGGGGAAGGGGGAATGCCATTGGCAAAGTGGCGCCACTCCCCCCTTCCCCCAACGGCTCAGGGTAGTCTTGGGAGTTGCGGGCGGGTGTCGCGCCAAATGTCACCCCCCTCAGCGAAGACACCTGGGGCAGTCCACCCCCACCACACCCCCTTCCTCCGCCCCTGTGCTCAGGTCTTATAAATTATCTCTCCACTGCTTAATCGCCCCACACCACCCTCCCTCATTGTTGACAGGGTATGACTGGGGAGAGGAGGGTACTAGCAGGGAGAGTTGGGGGGAATTTCCTTTGGGGTAGGTCTCCCTGAATTTTCACAAAAAGTGCAAGGGAAAACCGGGCTACTTAAGAAGGTAAGCATGCAGAAATACACCCATCTCTACTTTAAATAAAAACTTGTATATATATAGAATGCAGCATTCTTGAATAAATCACAAGCTTTCGGTTTTATGCAGCCTGAATAATCATTTCTCCTGTAGACTAAGGCTACTACCCTATTGCATGCTTCCTTGGGTATAAAGTTCAGCTGAAGTAAATGTCGCTTCTGAATAAATAAGCTCAGGAATCAATGATGCCTCTAAATCACTGCAGAAAAACACACAGCATGAATAGCGCTTTAGAAGCCCAGCTTAGCCTCCTCCCGAAATGAACGAAGGTCTCTGAACTATTCCTAGCTTTGTTTGTGCTACTGTGTTACCCGTCTGTCATTTAGAATAAGCTGGGGAACCTGGCTTGCAAAGTTTGTGTGTGCTAAGTTGCAACGACTGAATTAGGTGCACCGAAGCTGATATGGCAAGTGCGTTCGCGTGGAAAGGAAAGCTGCCCCCCCAGCGCACTCCACTCCATGAGCTAAAGTCAAGTGAAAAGTCAACAGCTTTCCCTTCTAAGCTTCTCTCTTATCTGTCATCCCTCTCTTAACAGGGGAGAAATATTAAGGGCTGCTGGGGTGTGGCGTCTCCTCAAGAAGGAACCCTTGCACGCAGTATGGATGGATATGTGTCGCATTTCCAGAGAGTCAGGTGCTTGGCTTGTGCATCCGGCTAGCAGATGCTGCTTCTGTGAGGCTTGCACGGGTTGTCAATGCTGTATTTCCTCAACATGCCATGTGTTTCCTTGTAAGAAGCATCTCCTGACCATCCGGGGCTTATCTCTGTGCAAGCAAACCTGGAGAGCCTCATTGCAAGGTTTTTGAGATTCCAGGCTTCTCCACTCTGTGTTATAAGTCAATGGTGGTGGCATCTAGGAGTAGTAGGCACCGCTGGGTGGCTTCTGAAGGCTCCAGGTTCTCAAGAGAACCCAACTTGTGTTGGCCGCTGGACCAGCTGTCCCTGGGAAATATGGGACCCAAAGGGTGGTGGTGATGGTGGTGGGGAAGAGTCTCTGTGCCAACTGCAGCAGCAACGCACACCCTCCTCCCCATTTCCTTCTCCTCCTGCTCAGATTCAGGTGGCAGGTTTCTGCTGTTCACGTGCTCATCATAGGAGCCAACTCCTAGGGGTCGAGGTCCCATCAGTCCCTCTGATATACAGGGGTACCTCGGGTTAAGAACTTAATTCGTTCTGGAGGTCCGTTCTTAACCTGAAACTGTTCTTAACCTGAGGTACCACTTTAGCTAATGGGGCCTCCTGCTGCCGCTTCATGATTTCTGTTCTCATCCTGAGGCAAAGTTCTTAACCCGAGGTACTATTTCTGGGTTAGCGGAGTTTGTAACATGAAGCGTCTGTAACCCGAAGTACCAATGTAATATTTGATAAATGTTGTGCATGTGCTACCTTACGTGATTGATTATGCAGGGTGGGGCTTTCCTGGGCCGTCCATTATTTTATTCAAGTTGGGACCCCAGTGTCCATAAAAGAGGGAAGGATGGAAGGAAGAGCTACAGTTAGCTTCTTCCTCTGGGAAGTACAATGGTATGGACTGGATTTGCCTCAGTGCGCAGAGGGAGCTAAGAGAGCACTGGTGTTGAACATATGATCAAGAGGGGTATGGGCTTTTTCTGCTGCTTGCCCACTTCTGGGCAGCCTAGCAGGGAGCCGGGGAGCCCATAGGGCTGTCCAGAAAGCACACAAAAGCCAAAGAAAAATGTGGCTGCTCTGTCAGTGCCTCTTCCTTGCTCACCCTGCCCTCTCTCTCCATGTTGAAACACAGACAGCGGGACCTCCTGGGCACAGCCCCCCACCACACCACGCTTTGCCCAGAGGCAGGTTGTGTGGGCATAAAAGGGAGAGGAGCGGTTCATGCCCCACCCTCTTGCCAGCTGACCTGCACTTTCTTGCTCTCTCAGGTTGGTGAGGGCTGATCCAGCGAACCCAACTCTCCCAACTGTGGCACCCAGGGAGTAAAGGCAGGGGAGTATGCGATGGTGTAGCCATGACTTCCACTCACTCGTTCATTGGCTGTGGGCAGCCCTCTTGCTCACTCACTTGCACCCTCCCTCTGGGCAAGAGGAAGTAGGGACTGGGTCCACCAACACCAAGCTGCAACCCCCTCCCCATGTTGCTGGGGGAGAGAGAGGGAATAGGGTGAAAAAGCAGAACCAAACCAGCCGCAGCTTCTGCTCCCCTCACACACTATGGGTGGTGCCACAGGGCCCATTCCTCCCCTCTGTGCCACCCGAAGAGAGAGAGAGAGAGAGAGAGAGAGAGGGCGAGGATGAGAGCCAGCTGCAAAAGACATCTTGCTTCCTCGTCCTCTCACTTTGCCTTCACCGTGTACCTGGGAGAGGCAGAAGTTAGCCCAATCCTCGCTGCTGCCCTGCCCAGAAGGGGTGCTCCTCAGGCAAGTGAGAGGAGCAGCTGTGGCGGCAGCCTCCTCTTCTTCACTCATCCCCCCCTTTCTGGGCAGCACAGTCTGGCGGACTGACTCACAGACTGGCCCATCCCAACCAACATGCCACTCAGAGGGAGAAGCTGAAGGTGGCAGCTCTGTGAGTGATCGTCTCCATCTGCCTATTGGCTTATTATCTGATCTCTCTTTCTGGGCTTTATAATGGTGGGTGTTGTTGCACCGTGTGTGTGTGAGAGTGTGTGTGGCAGTGGGGTGGGGGTGGGTGGGTTTCAAACAGCAAGTTCCACTTTCTCTCTCTCTCTCTGGGCAGTGCCATGGGCCCAATCCTCTCCTGTCCATCATGCAACCCAGAGAGAAACAATGGGACCTCTCTGCCACCTGCACTTGGCAGGAAGGTGGGGGAATTCGTACTGTGGAAGGTAGCAGGGAAGACAGGGGACCCCCGAAAGGCATATTGATAAAGAGACCCCCATAACCTGGAACTAGCCCGGCATTAAGTTAAAACAATTGTTTTGTATTTATTTACTCTCATCTTTAAAACACCAACCTGTTAAAGGAAGCGGGCATCTTAAGAAAGCCCCGTTGTAAGTCCCAGATATGTACTCTAGAAGGGCGGGAGGAACCGCTCTCCCTCCGTCTAGTTCACAGGCACGCATGTACAAATAAAGTGACAGTTCTGCTTTCACAAGCCCAGAAAATAGTGCTACCGGAATACTTTCCTCCTCCCCGCCCCCGCCACACACACACAGGCACTTTCCCCTCGAAAAACCCCGATCTCCTCCTCCTGCCTTTCTTTCCCTCCCCGTGTGAGCTGAAGTGCCCCAGGAAAGGGTAACGACTCGGCAGCGCTAGGTTGGAGAGAAGCAGACACCCAGGGCTAAGCATCACCTCCCTATGTCCGGTTCCCATAGCAATCAGAGAGACACCGGTTGCCAAGGCAACAACGTCCTCCCTCCCAGACAGTATCAGATCAGAGGTACCAACTCGGCTGCGGCCGGCTGCATCTGGAGGGGAGGGTGTGTGGAGGAGAGGAGGGTGTGTACTAGGGCGCGCGGCATGGGGGGGGGGGGGAGAGAGATAGAAAGAGGAGAAGGATGTGGCTGGTGAACTGCCGGCACCAAACCCTCGCCTGGCAAACGGCGAACGCTCCCAGGAACCGTCTGCACAGCCTCCTGTTTCGAGTGAAAGCGTTCCATTGTTTCTCGCCCGCCACTCCAAGCCGCGGAAGTTGGACACTTTCCCCGAATCTTTTCTTTGTTTCGCGACGCCTGCTCTTTCCCAACGACGCGCGCTCGCGCGCTCGCGCACGCACACAGGCAGCCGAGAGCCCTCTCCACCCTCCGTCCACCACGCCCCACACAGCTCAAGCCTTCCCAACCCCGGCTTGCTACCTTCAATACAGCAGATCCTCCAGAGCCCGGAGTGGGTGAGGTCCCCCTTGAGTTTCTTGGGTTGGGTTGGCGACGTCTCGTCCGTGGTGATGTTGGTCCCGTTGCAGATGTTGGCGCTCGAGTACAGCCAGTAGTCGGTGCCGATGGCGATGGTCATGAGGCTGAAGGCGGCGAAGGCACCCACCGTGGTCAGCAGCAACTGGACCCCACGGTCGCACCACACCATGGTGCTTCATACTCCCCCCGACGGGCTCAGGGGGCAGCGGCAAGAGACAGACGCAGCCGAGCACTGCCTTCCCCCCACCGCGCCCGAGCGGCGGCTTCCCCTCCTTCTTCCCCCTCCTCCGGCTCCCCCTCGCCTCCCTCCTTCCATCGACGCAGATCGCAGCTAGGAAGCCAAGACATGGGCGGAGGGGAGGGGGCGAGGAGACAGGCGAAAGGCGCGCCCAGGGGCCCGAAAGGAAAAAGAGGAAAGAAGAAGAAAAGAAAAGAAAGAAAGTGCTCCTCCAAAAGGTCTCCGCCTCCCGGGGCGCGAGGAACAGCGGCTGCTCCGCCAAGCCCCCTCGGGCGGCGCGGGGTCGGGGCGCTCCCTCGCCTGGCCGCGGGCGCTCTCTCCAGCGTGCTGCGCGCACGGCGGCACCCGCCACAAATCGCCTCTTCCCGCCGCCTCAACTCCGCCAAGGAGGAGGTGGGGCGTCTCCGAGGGCTCTCGGGAGGCGTCCCCTCCCCGGCTCAGGCTCCGCCTCCCCCTCCGCCCCACAGGCGCTGGGCAAAAAGCCCCCCACGCGCGACTGGAGGGGTGAGAAGCGAGCGCGAGTTTGGCTACGCGCGCGTCAACACCTCTCCAAAGAGCAGCCCTCGAGGCGCTCGCCTCTAAGGGTGAGTCGACGGAAGGAAATCTTTCTAGGCGGAGGAGACATAAAGGGAGAGGGCAAGTAAGAGGAAGGATTTTTTTCCCCCTGCTAAAGGGAGGGAGTTTTTCAGGAAACAGGTGGCAGCCTAGTTTCGGCGAGTTCGAGGAAACTGTTTCAGGACTGCGCCGTTGTGACTCCGAAATTTGGAAAGGGTGCTCTCCTTCAGGCGCGGGACTTGACGCGCACCTAGACCGTGCCTGGGCACTGCTCATTTCCAACTGAAAGACAATTGCGCTAAAAGTTTGAGAGGAAGCAGGTGTGCTTGGATGTTGGCACTTAGTGGCCAATTTGGTACACTGTTTTCATTTTCAAAACAGTGCACTGTATACATATAACACCCACTGTGTATACAATAATAATAATAATAATAATAATAATAATAATAATAATAATAATAATAATAATAATTTAATTATTTATACCCCGCCTATCTTGCTGGGTTGCCCCTGCCACTCTGAGCAGCTTCCAACACATATAAAGGCATGATAAAACATGACACATTAAAAGGCTTTCCTATGCTGGGCTGCCCTCAGATGTCTTCTAAAAGTTATATACAGTGGTACCTCGGGTTAAGAACTTAATTCGTTCTGGAGGTCTGTTCTTAACCTGAAGCACCACTTTAGCTAATGGGGTGTCCCACTGCCGCTGCTGCACAATTTCTGTTCTCATCCTGAAGCAAAGTTCTTAACCCGAGGTAATATTTCTGGGTTAGCAGAGTCTGTAACCTGAAGTGTATGTAACCTGAAGCATATGTAACCTGAGGTACCACTGTAGTTCTTTATCTCCTTGACATCTGATGGGAGGGCGTTCCACAGGGAGGGCACCATTGCTGAGAAGGCCCTGTGCCTGGTTCCCTGTAACTTCACTTCGAGAAGTGGGGGGCTGCCAGAAGACCCTTGGAGGAAGACCTCAGTGTCTGGGCTGAATGATGGGGGTGGAGATGCTCCAAGGCCATTTAGGGCTTTAAAAGTCAACGCCAACACTTTGAATTGTGCTCAGGAACGTATCAGGAGCCAGCGCAGATCCTTTAGGACTGGTATCATGCACGACTTCTTCCAAAGACTTTTTGCGGGTTGTAGTTTGTTAAGGGTGCTGGGAATTGTACCTCCGGGAGCAGCGAACAACAGTTCCCAGGATTCCTTGCAGGGCAAGTGCTGTGCTTTAGATGCATGGTATGTATACAGCAAGAGGCGAGTTGGGTGTCGGCAAGAGAAATTCTTTTACTAAATGCAACACAAGGAAACAAGGAATACTGCTAGTCTGAAATCAGGACGTTGAGAAGCAACATCCCCCATAGCTTACATAGCGAAAGAAACTACAGGTAGTTGAGTTCTCCTCCAAACTTAGTCCGTTCCGGAAGTCCGTTCCAAAACCAAGCCGTGCTTTCCCATAGAAAGTAATGCAAAATGGATTAATCCGTTCCAGACTTTTTAAAACAACCCATAAAACAGCAATTTAACATGATTTTTACTATATAACGAGACCATTGATCCATAAAATGAAAGCAATAATTAATGTACTGTACTATAAAATAAACAAGACAGTATTGTAGATGATAAAAATTTTAAAAATAAATAAATTCTTACCTGCACCGATGATAGTCATTGTTTGGATGAGGGGCTTTTATCCATTTCTGCAGTCACACAATCAATCAATCAATCAATCAATCAGTAGCTGAACTAGTTTCCACACATTCACAAAAACAAATTAATCGAAAGAGCCTCAAAAACAAAAAACGCAAAATAAATAGCAAAAACAAAAGCACCAAACCTAATCCGTTCTGGAAATCTGTTTGTCTTCCAAAATGTTTGAAAACCAAGGCACAGCTTCTGACTGGTGCAGGCACCCTGGAAACAACAGCCGACAGCTGCATCAGATGTTCAGCTTCCAAAAAATGTTCGAAAACCGGAACACTCACTTCTGGGTTTTCGGTGTTTGAGTACCAAGGCGTTTGGGAACCAAGGTACCACTGTAATGTGCTTCACAACTAAGGGCAGCTGCCATACTCCACATTTGAATGAGATGCCTAATGCTGGATGACCTTGCCTTTAGCATAGCACACCCTTTACATGCTTGCTTCTGGAAACTTTGCAAAGGTCTTCCTATGCAAACCTTTGTGGACTGGATGCTTTCCAAGTTGAGGTGAGAGTGCCCTGCATGTGAAGAGACTGGATAGCTTCATTTACATTTCGCAAATGCCTGTTTTCTAAGGGACAAGCGGTGCCTTACCAAGACAACTGGAGAAGTGGAGCAATTGCAGAAAATGAGTGGAAATGATAATGACGCTTCCTTGCTCCCCACACATAACTGTACTTGAGGAATATGAAAATCTAGCTGAAAGATGACCTCCAGCTGCTCAGTCCTGGAAGAAAGGGGATGCAAAAGCGGTAGAGTCTAATTTTTTGAAATCTCTTTAGTAAATGAGCAGAGAGGGAGAGGAAGAGGAAGAGAATCCACTGAACTAGTTCGTAAAGTGTGCCATGTGTCAGGAAGCAGTGAAGCTGTAAAAAATTGCAACAAGGGAAGAAGACGGTGTTGTCTGACCTGTGACGTCTGGAATCCGGTAACTGAGTATGATTTAGCTGTATTTCATTGGTGTCTTTGACCTTCCATTTGATGATGGTGATTAAATTTATTAACTATCAGATCCCAAAGTTGTTCGCAACAATTTAAAACCAGTTAAATTACAATTTAAAAAGCAGTTAGATTACAGTCACAGGAATAAAAGGTAAAGGGACCCCTGACCATTAGGTCTAGTCGTGGCCAACTCTGGGGTTGCAGCACTCATCTCGCTTTATTGGCTGAGGAAGCCGGAGTACAGCACGACTAAGCTGCTTCTGGTGAACCAGAGCAGCGCACGGAAACACTGTTTACCTTCCCGCCCGAGTGGTACCTATTTATCTACTTGCACTTTGACGTACTTTTGAACTGCTAGGTTGGCAGGAGCAGGGACTGAGCAACGGGAGCTCACCCCATCGTGGGGATTCGAACTGCCGACCTTCTGATCAGCAAGTCCTAGGCTCTGTGGTTTAACCCACAGCTCCACCCACGTCCCCAGTCACAGGAATATGGTGGGCCTATTGAGGTTGGATGGCCATCTGTCATAGATGCTTTAGTTTAGGTTTTTTGCATTGCAGGGGGTTGGACTAGATGACCATTGAGTCCCTTCCAACTCTATGATTCTATGAAAACACAACTTGCGTCTCAATAGCCAGAGTAATGAGGTGCCTCTTCAGCAATCACTGAAAGGTGAATATTGCAGGTGCCATTCTCTTCCGTATTTCCATGGGTGTTCTCAAGAGAAACCTTGCAGACTTCAGAGATCACTGAAGGCCAACCACAGGCTCAGTGGTTGGGGTATCTACCATCTGACAGAATCACACAGGCACCTCCACTTGCTACTGCCTGGCAACCTGACTTCACAGGTTTCCACCCATGAATACCCAGTGGGTCATCCATTCACCCTGGAGGGTGATCTCCCTCACACCCTGAATATGTCATTCCCAGGCACACCACATATGGAGGGATGATCTGTGCCGCCCCCTGAATGCACCCAGACACATGAGTCACCTCAAGCACATTTGAAACTCCCCATTCATGCGCACGCAGACACATTCCACTCATCAGCCACTCTCGTTCGCTTACATACAAGCCCCAGCTTCAACGCACAAATATCCACACAGCTTCTGTCAACAGGATTCCAAAGGTGAATTTAATCCAGCTTCCACCCACAGATATCAGCCTTGCGGCATCCAGCAGCATCCAAATGCGAACTCCACTGGCTTCCACCCACCAGTATCTGCCAGTTTCCACCATCAGGCACCAGCTAGCTTCAGACTGCGTAGATCAGCTACCTTCAAGCCACAATCCCACAAAGCAAATGAACTTACCTTCTCATTGTTCCATAGCATCTTGCTGCTATAGATGGTCACCTCACCTTGTCTGATGTGGAAGGAGACCACCCAGAGCTTAATGCCACAGCTGTTGCCCACTGTCTTCTCTTTGGGAAAGAGAAAGGTTTCTGCCTTGGCTTACCCCTTGGCCGCTCAACTGTCCGCTCAACTGCCACGGGCTTTTGTGACATCACAGGCAGCCCACAGCCAATGGCAACAGCTGGGGAGGCATCATCATCAACTGCCTCAGCCCTCACAATGGTGGGTGCAGCCCAGCAGCGATTTGTCCCTTTGCTGGGCTGTTATTACAAAGATTTAGGGGCCACTCTTCATCTGTACTCATACAAGAGAGAAAGGCGCACCATAATCCCAGGGAATAGAGAACCATTTTCACCCTGATGGCTGTTCTCCCCTCTGGGCAAGGTTCCAGAGGGCACTTTCAGGGTGGTGGTGGCAGGCAGAGGCAGAAAGGAATTGAGCACCAAATGTGACTCTTGTGTTTGATACAGGGTGCTCCATTTCAGAGGTTCCTACACTAAACCCCACTGTCTCCTGCCAGTTAAGTGGAAAGCATAGTCATGGTTGAAAGAAACATCACAGCCATGCCAAAGCTGTGTATTGAGGGGGATGGGCGCTGTGTATTGTGGAAAGTCCCAAGGGCCAAACGAGAACCTTACACTTGGGAAGGAAGAATTTGTGAAAGCACTCTTGCCACCAGGTGTTTTGTGATATGGGGATGGAGGTGGGCTAAGGGGGTCAGGAATCATTCACAGAATTGCTGGAACAATATAGCCTGATGTGCTTAATGTCTAGATGGCCGAGCCCCCATACTGACCTTCAGACTGCCCCCCAGACATCTAGACGGCTAGGCCCCCAGAAGGGCCCCAAAGCTGACTCCAGATGTCTAAACAGAGCATCCCCAGACAGACTCGCATATGTCTTGATGGCTGGACTCCCAGATGTCTAGACAAGTGGGCCCCCAGCTGGGGCCCCAGACATCTAGATTGCCGGGCCCCCGGATTTCTAGATGACCAGCTCCCCTGGTGGGCCCCAGACAGGCACCCAGGCATCTAGATGGCTGGACCCCCAGTTGTCTAGATGGCCGGGCCCCCTGATGATCTCTCAGATGTTTAGACAACTGGGCCCCCAGTCATCTTGCTGGCCAGGCCCCTGACAGTCTCCCAGATGTCTCGATGGCTGGGCCCCAGATAGGCCCCCAGATGTCTAGATACCTGGGCCCCCAGACATCTAGCTCTTTAGCCAGCTCATCCCAGCTCTCTAGCCGTCTTGCCAGCTCATCTCAGTTTATCCCAGTTCATCCCAGCTCTCTCGTTCTCTGCCTTATCCCAGCTATTTAGCTGATCCCAGTTCACCCCAGCTGCACCAGTTTGTAGTCAATCAGACAACACTGGGTTTTGGGGTGTCTCTATGGCCCCCAGTTTGTGTGTCAATTACTCAGTTTGGGGGGCTGCACAGAAAGTGGGGCTTGCATCATAAAACGGCACAAAATCAGCACACCACTTCTGGAGTCAATCAGACAACGTTGGAACTTCTGGCATTAACTTGTGACTCCTAATTGCTTTGTCAATTATTCAGTCTGGGGTGGTGGTGGCCCAAAATACGGAGTCGCAGCGCAAAGCTAGCGCAAAACTTTGGCATCAGTTTGAGGGGTGGGATCTGGAATTTTGGAGTCACACATTAATGAAGCTGTATATTTTGGAGGGTGAGGTGGGGGAGTGTCAGGAAAAGGTCTGTCATGCGGCAGAGCCCCGTGGAAGAAATTTTCAAGTGTTGTTCATCTTTCTTTTCTGAGGTCTGAGCGCAGTGAAGTCATACGTCAATCAGGGCTTTACTCTGAGTTACAAATAATATGAATGAAAGGTATTGCAGTTTGGCAAACGCATTTAGATTGAGTGACTATGGCAACGTGCCATATCTGAGTCTGAATCAGAGAGCAGGAGTGTTAGCAGTGGAGCTCCGTTAGAAATTATAATGATACTGTCTCCATAGAGCAGACAGAATCTGTAACAGGTTTTTACAAACACCGATACTCCAGGTTTCAGCTTGATAATAGTCTTTCCTCTTGTTGAAGTGGTTGACCTTTGATTAACATTTATCTCGTTCAATGTGCGGCACTTTTGATTCAAAACATGCCTTTGAATTTGACTTCAGCCTTATTTCTCGACACCATCTCATATGCAGTAACTAGCAGATCACCACAGGGAAATATGCAGAAATAACACAAAGGCTGTGGCCACACATAAGGTTAAACAAAGGTTTAGCACTGCTCAGATAAGCCCCCGTGAGTTCGAGCAAAGCATCAGTGCCCCCAGGTTCCCAGACCAAAAAGAATCTTAGTGGAATCATTGGGTGCAATTCAAGGAGATGATTCCATCAGCACAAGCATACCTGCTTGCCAGAGAGCATGATTTCCTTTCTTCTCCCCTCATGTACTGCTCAACCCTCTGGAGCAGATTAAAAAAAATATTTTAAAATATTTTTAGGCCACCTACTCTTGAGAGTCCCATGGACTGCAAGAAGATCAAACCTATCCATTCTTAAGAAAATCAGCCCTGAGTGCTCACTGGAAGGACAGATCCTGAAGCTGAGGCTCCAATACTCTGGCCACCTCATGAGAAGAGAAGACTCCCTGGAAAAGACCCTGATGTTGGGAAAGATGAGGGCACAAGGAGAAGGGGACGACAAAGGATGAGATGGATGGTTGGACAGTGTTCTCGAAGCTACCAGCATGAGTTTGACCAAACTGCGGGAGGCAGTGGAAGACAGGAGTGCCTGGCGTGCTCTGGTCCATGGGTTCATGAAGAGTCAGACACGACTAAACAACAACAACATATATGAATAAAACTAACTAACAACAACAACAACAAATTTATTATTTATATGCCGCCCATCTGACTGGGTTCCCCCAGCCACTCTGAGCGGCTTCCAACAAATAAAAACACAATACTACATCAAAAATTTAAAACTTCCCTGGACTGGGCTGCCTTCAGACCTTCAGATGTCTTCTAAATGTCAGATAGTTATTTATTTACTGATTGGAGGGTGTTCCACAGGGTGGGCGCCACTACCGGTACTGAGAAGGCCCTTTGCTGGGTTTCCTGTAACCTCACTTCTCTCAGTGAGGGAATCCACAGAAGGCCCTCGGAGCTGGACCTCAGTGTCCGGGTTAATGCAGTAAAAAATAAATTTACAATTCCTAACAATTATAAAATAGAATACAAGGCAAAAATTTTCAATAAAACCCAAAACTTCACAGAAAAACAGCAGTAGTAAGTACACCCCTAACCCCGAAATAAAACACACTTTTCACATGTCCATCATCCCAAAGGAGCACGACAGCCACGTAAGATATCACTCATTAAGACATTGCCTATTTTGTGATTTTAAATCCCTGCTGGCATTCACTCACCAAAGAGTACCCACAAACCTTACCTTGCGATGCCACAAGGATTAAACCTGGGATATTTTTCACGCAGAGCATGTGCTCTACCAATGGGCCCATCTCAAGTGTGGAAAAATTCTTACAAACCAGAGTTCTGCACTGATATTCTTAATAATGTCATAGATTAAGACTTGTCATTTTACAAACAGCTAAAGGTAAAGGGTAAAGGGAACCCTGACCATTAGGTCCACTCGTGGCCGACTCTGGGGTTGCGGAGCTCATCTCGCTTTATTGGCCGAGGGAGCTGGTGTACAGCTTCCGGATCAGGTGGCCAGCATGACTAAGCCGCTTCTGGCAAACCAGAGCAGCGCACGGAAATGCCGTTTACCTTTCCGCCAGAGCGGTTCCTATTTATCTACTTGCACTTTCACATGCTTTTGAACTGCTAGGTTGGCAGGAGCAGGGACCGAGCAACAGGAGCTCACCCCGTCGTGAGGATTTGAACCGCTGACCTTCTGATCGGCAAGTCCTAGGCTCTGTGGTTTAACCCACAGCGCCACCCGTGTCCCTTTACAAACAGCTAGTTCTTTCCAAACCCAGACCTATCAAAGCATCTCAATATGTTGAAGCAATAAGAAGGTTGATAATACTGTACTGATCGATGTATTTTCTTAGGAAGCTTATACTTTATAAGACCATAGATATCTGAAGACCACTGACTTGAGGAATGCTGCTGGCCATGTTCCTCAAATTTGTTCTGGATTAACCAGTTGCACTGGTTTTATTGCAGGATATACCCACAACCCTCTAATTTAGAGATTTAGATTCATCGTTTTGGCACATACTCTAGGGCTTTGTGTACTCTGTGCTGGGGGGGGGGGGAAGAGTCAGAAATCTGTGCCAGAGCAGCTTAAGCTTGCGCCAATAGAAGTGAAATTTTGTGACCTGTATATAAATTATCCACATTAAGCAAATATGCATGTATTTGCTAATTCTGCCAGTAAGAAGGATGGGCACAGAGTTTTGCAGGCAATGAGAAGCTAATTCTAATTAACTAGGGTCACATGCAGATGACTTGTCTACTGAGCATTTGTCCTGATTTGTTTGCACAAAGTTTGCAGGGAAGTTACATGATGGCAGCTGTTTATGGAAAAGTCATTCTGATTTGTATGTAGGGAAGTTATACAATTTCGGTATTTATAAAAATATGTATACATCAGTATGTCATTAAAAAATATCAAAGTGGCTTGCAATAATATCTATAATAAAAACACATAAAAAAAATAAAATCTGAGACCATCGACTATGGAAAGAAATTTTCTTAATTGCCTGCATAAGCCCGGCAGTATAGAGAAGTTTTTGCTGAACGCTTATTAGCTCAGTTGGTTAGAGCATGGTGCTGAGAATGCCAAGGTTGCAGGTTTGATCCCCGTACGGGACAGCTGCATAGTCCTTCATTGCAGAGGGTTGGACTAGATCAGGCATAGGCAACCTCGGCATGCCAGATTTTTGGGACTACAACTCCCATCATCCCTGACCACTGGTCCTGTTAGCTAGGGATCATGGGAGTTGTAGTCCCAAAACATCTGGCGGGCCGAGGTTGCCTATGCCTGGACTAGATGATCCTCAGAGTCCCTTCCAACTCTATGATTCTGTGATGAGGAGGAGTCTGCTGAATCGCTATGGGCAGAACATTGTGATAAATCACCAGCTAAACAGCGTGCTATACCAATATATCACAATGTCTGAAATAAGGATGGAGCTATGTAGAGGCATTGACTGGCTTCACGGTTTTCCCCACATTGTGATTTTTGCATAGCACACACACGCACACACGCACACGCACGCACACACACACACCATGATTCGCAATACATTGCCAGGTCAAAAATTATGAAACCGATATCACAATATGGAATTTAAACCGGTTTTGGATGATATATCAATATATTGCCCAGTCCTACTGTGCACAGGCAAAGTGCACCTGTTTAGCACCTTTGCACTTCTGCTGACCAGAAACAGATCACAACCCCTGGCTTAGTTTGGGACCAGGGATCGTTGTTTGTTTCACTCGAACAAGCAAATCACGATGGGTGAGCCAAGAAGAAACCTTGGGTTGTCCATTGTGTTTTTAGCCAAACAAACCACAATCCCTAGTTCAGAGGTAACACTAAGACAGGGATTGCCATTTGTTTACTCCCAGGAGGAATTGAAACAGTCATTTGAGCACAGTCAGCCATACTGTATGTATGGCTTACCATGGCATGCAAACATGGACATTTTATCTAGATCATGGGACCACTGGTTAGGTTTTTTTGGGGGCTTCCTGGCAGCCTCATCTTCACTGACAGCTGTTGTTCACCTGAGTGTTTTCTGTGTGTGAGAGAGATGAGATGGCTATGGTATTGAAAGGAGAGCAAAAATACTTTTAAATATTCAGAATAACTGTCTCCTACTCTCAGCCATTTGTCACACATTAATTGGTGGAATTATCTCCCAACAAGATATGACATACAGTTTTTCTTCTCTCAGAGCTTAAAGGGGATATGTCCAGAAAATTTCCTGAAAGATACTTTTGTGCAAGGCATTGCTAGAATAAAGAATGGACTTCTCTTCCCTCCCCTCCCTCCACCTGAATAGAAACCATTGCTTCCTCAAATAAAGCTTTTGATGTAGATATAGTCTGGCCATCATCAAAGGCTAAGATTGTAATGTCTCGCTGCTTTTCCCCACCCCTTCCTACTGTGCCCTTTCCAAGCTTTTAGCTGTATGTCCCTGCTGTGTGCATGTGTGAATTAAACATCTAAGAATGCCCCGAAGCTGTAAGCACATCAGTGTAATTGATTATTGTCATCTCCTATGGGCTTTGATATCTTTCCTATCTAATTTTATGCCACTTATTAGGAAATAAATCATCCTTAAACACTTTATTCTAATTATACTGAGCATAAAGAGATGAAAAATGTGTTTTATGTCTCACATACTACAGTATTAGACTCGACTACTTTTACTTCTGTAATGACATAAATAAGCTATTCCGAAGCAGTTAGCAAATTAACAATTTCAGCACATTTCTAGTAAGGATATGAATGGAAGAAATGAAAGATTATTCTAGTTATTCGTATGCCGCTTAAAAATTGGTCAGAATTGACTACTGCATGTAACGTTCAGCTACCTGACAATCTCAACTTTTGTCGAAAAAGCAAAACTATGCCCCCAGGTTTCTAGTCCTTTGGTCTGCAATGGGTTTCAAATAGTATGGGCAATGCCTAATGCAGCCACAGGTGAGTTCATATGTCACAGTTTGTTTGTTTTTTGATAGGAGGAGGAGCAACTGATCTTTTCTTGCTCCACTGCTGTTTCTGTGCAGTGTATGTGGTTTATAAACACATAAGACTTAGTTGTGAGTAGGGATGGGGGAAGAAATTAGATTCAGTTCACATTTAAAGGCGAACTTACAATAAGCAAACTGAATGGCAGCTATCCTTTGAAATTCACCCTTATCCAAACTTTGTAATGCAGTTCTCCAGCCAAGCAATGTGTACCAAAATGAATACATTAGGGTAAAGGGTACAAATAAATGTGTATATATTTAGGGAAATTGCAATGTAAAAATATGTATATTAGGGGAAATTGCATATCCAGATGTGTATAGTAGGAAAAATGTTCACAAGAATACTAACAAGTTTCCAGGAGGACTTTTTTTAAAAAAAAGTATAGATATAGAAATGCAGAGAAGCGAACTAAATTTGCAAATAATGAGATGCTGAGAGAAACCAAAATGGACAGATCTGCCCATTTCTAATTCCTACAAAATATATGGAAGAACCAACTGCTTCCTCTCTTCTTCCCCCATGCTTCTCCAAGGATAGGGAGGCCTTCTTATTCTTCCTTTTCATACAGGTAGCCCAAGTCAAATGAGGCTGGCAACAACATGTTGAAGGGGGTGGATCCCACCTTCTTGAATCTCCCAGTGTACTTGATTTGGGATGTAAAGGTAAAGGTAAAGGGACCCCTGACCTTTAGGTCCAGTCGCAGACGACTCTGGGGTTGCGGCACCCATCTCGCTTTATTGGCCGAGGGAGCCGGTGTACAGCTTCCGGGTCATGTGGCCAGCATGACTAAGCCACTTCTGGCGAACCAGAGCAGCGCACGGAAACGCTGTTTACCTTTCCGCCGGAGTGATACCTATTTATCTACTTGCACCTTGATGTGCTTTCAAACTGCTGGGTTGGCAGGAGCTGGGACCGAGCAACAGGAGCTCACCCCGTCACGGGGATTCGAACCGCTGAACTTCTGATCAGCAAGCCCTAGGCTCTGTGGTTTAGACCACAGCGCCACCCACGTCCCTGGTTTGGGATGGGGCCAATTCAATTCAGTGGTTCCAGTGGATGGACAGGGCAGCAAGCACCCTCTCCCATGCACATCTGTGCAGGGGCCATTTTCCTACCCTCCCCTCTCATGCGCTTTCCCCTTACTTCTGGGCCAATTACACTAAAGGCTGTATATTATAATGATGTCAGATGAACCTTACCAACACGGGGGACAACCAATAGCACTCCTGCAGATGACCTCAGTGACTGAGCTGGATATAAGTGTTTAGCAGTCCCTTTGACACCTTGGACCTAAGCTGAATAGGGCCCATATGTCTAAGAATTCTAGCAACAAACCTGTAACTTCACAGCTCATCTCTAAACCCTTTCAAAAAGGTGATCTGTTGCACTGACTACCTGCACTGACAGAAGCTGATTTTAGTGACAAGTTTCGTAGATTCATGTGGGGAGACCCAACCATTTCATATTTGAATTTTCAGGCTGGATGCCCTGGCTGGACCTGTTGGCTTGTTCGTTTTTAATTTGTTGGTTTGCCATCTCTCATTGCTTCTATTTGACGGGTTCTTTGAGTGCCTTTCTGAGGAGAGGCGCAAAGGAATAAGTCGCTGAGGCGGAAGTATCTGTCCGAGATCTTCTGCTGCCAAAGCTGCCACAAAGAATTCATTCAGCTTCTTCGCAATCTCCCTTCAGTAATAGTTTCACTCAAGTGTCATCTAGTGGCACAAGAGTCTCCCTAGCTCAGGCTTCCTCAACCTCAGCCCTCCAGATGTTTTGAGATTACAATTCCCATCATCCCTGACCACTGGTCATGCTAGCTAGGGATCATGGGAGTTGTAGGCCAAAAACATCTGGAGGGCCGAGGTTGAGGAAGCCTGCCCTAGCTGGTTTTCTGCTTCTGATATAGTTAAATAAGTTTCTCTTGTCTGTTTTCATGTTTATTTGCTGTTTGCTCCTTGAAGTCTTGTTTGCATTATTACCAACATCTGTTTTGCCAGAATTTGTGCTCTTCCATTTATTCCTCATTTGGTGAGGGGATCAGATTTTATTTTATTTTTTAAGAAAGAAGTCTAATTCTCTGAAGCTTCCATAACTCTCCTCGTTAACCACACCAGCATCCCTTCAGTACTTTTTGCTACATTTCCTAATCTTAGGTATACATTCTAGCTTGACATGGTTTTAAATAACTTCCACCCATCTTGAAGAGCTTTGGCCCTCTTAGCTCTCTGGTTCAACTTTCCTTTTAGCAACTCTGCTCATCTTTAAAAAAGATTCCTCATTTGAAAGTAAACGTGACCCTGTTGTACCTTTTGACAACTTAACCATTCACACGTATATGTTGGAATTGACAGCACTGTTGTCAACTATTCCTGGGAGGTTTAACAAGGCTTAGATCACACACCAGAACCGGGGCACAACTCAGTATTCAGCTGAGAATCACCTCTCCGCTAGCTGGCTCCAAGGCAAATTGTTTTTTAGGGTACAGTCATTTCTCATATCTAGAAACTGTTTCCATTTCAGAGGGTTAATTACATGTCTTCGTTGCTAATTTACTTTTCTAATTAACTTGCTTTCCTAATTTCCACAGCATTTGTGGAAGTGAACTACAGTATTATCTCTTTCATGTGCCTTGTCATTCCTTGAAAATAATGCTGAGTGCATCCTCCGAAAACAAGGCTGCGGAACCTCAGCCCAGGGACCAAGTTCAATCTTCCAGGCCCTTTTATCTCCCCCTCAGAACTCTCCCCAGGCCAACTGCTGCTCTCTAGGCCATATAACCCACTGACCCACTTTTTATATATATAAAAAATATTTTTATTGGTTTTTAAATAAATACAATAACCATTAAACACTTATCCGGCAGTACAGTGGTACCTCAGGATGTGAACAGGATCTGTTCCAGAGCCCTGTTCACATCCTGAACAGAACGTAAGACACGACAGCGCGTCTGCGCGTGCACGGGTCGCGTTTCGCTGCTTCTGCGCATGCGCGTGATGGCATTTTGACCATCTGTGCATGCGTGAGCGGTGAAACCCAGAAGTAACACGCTCCGTTACTTTCAGGTCGCCGCGGAGCACAACCTGAAAATACTTATCCTGAAGGGTATTTATCCCGAGGTATGGCTTTACATCTAAGGAGGGTGTGTGTTTTATCCATCATCTTTAGACATACACTTTTCAACATTCAAACATATTACTTAATGTAAACTCTGCACTGAGAGTACTGAGCTGTTGGTACAAGAAGACACTGATTTTGATCATTAACATACTTAAAGAAAGGGGTCCACGTTTCTTGGAAGGTGTCTCTATTTGTTATGTTTTTAATTGTGTTTGGTGAGATGCTCAGACATTGCTGTATGCCAGGTATTATATCCCCATATGTTCCGGGGTATTTCAGTCTTGATTGCGTCCTTGAACTCTGATAATGCCTCTTGCTTGTCTAGAGATGGAGCACAGAGGGGTGTGTGTACTGTACAAATGTAACATTTAACATACATTGCTCTGCTCACATTGAACTCTAATGTTAAATAACTTGGAGTTCTTGTTATTAAATATACCAAGAAAAAAGCACACCAAGAACTCAGGCCAATGTCAATTTCAGTAGCGGGAGTTTCACTATTGAAACTCACATTGACCTCTAGCCTGGCCCAACACTGGAATGTGAATATAAAATAATTAAGAAGGTACTTGAAAGTATTAAACAGGCCTAGGATTATAATAAGAATGTTGTATAGTAAGATGGATTTAAGACAATAAGAAAAGAGATGAAGATAGTCAATTGAGGGAACTGATTGTAATAAGAAAGATGACTGGGAGAACTGTTACAAGGGAATATAATGAAATTCAGTTAGGGGGGATTTGAGGAAGTCACGCAACAATGGAATTTAAAATGAATATAAGAAAGAGTATGTATTTTTATTCTTCTTTGTTTCTTGTAGTATTGTAATGTGTTTTGTTCTGTATGTTTTATATGTTATATGTGTTATAGATGTGGAAAATCAATAATTTTTTGGGGGGAAAAACACTCTCATAAAAGAGAAGGAAATGTGGCTCATGGGCTGAAACCAGTTTCCCACCTTTTTTATTAAGGGAAACAAAAATGGCCAGAAAAAATAATGTCTCTATTGCTCTTCAGCATAACACTATGCAAGTATAAAATTTTGTTTTAAAGGGAGGCATTTGCATTCCACACAAATCAGGGGAGAACTAGAGGAGTTTTCTCCAACCTGCTGCCCTTTAGATGTTGTTGGACTCTGTCACTCCCTTCATCCCAGGCCATATTTTTTGGGGCTGATGAGAGATGGAGTCCAAAAACATCAGGAGGGCACCTGGTTGGGGAAGGCTGTGTTAAACTGGTTTAGCATTACAAGCAGATACAAGCCCTCAATCTCATTCCCTCCACCTCATGACTGGGAGTTGAATACTTTTGTTCCTGGTTTGGGGGTAAACCATGGGTAGGCCTTTTGTCCAAGCTTGGCAAACTATTGTTTGCTGTAAAGCCAGAAACTGACATTTTTTAACATGAAGGGAGGGGAAAGAAAAGGAGTTTGTGCCTCATGCCTGCAGCAACACTAAACCAATAGCTATTCAAAGGGAAATTGGAAACATTTCTTGGTGAAATTTTATAGTGGCTTTACTTTGGCATGATTGTTTCAAGATTTTAAGGTTGCAAATGGCGTTCGTACGTTTTTTCAGAGGGATATATAAATTGTTCTATAAAAAGGTACAGAATGGTTCTGAATATTGAAGAAGGTGATGTATCCTGTTCACTCTGAGGTAAAATATCCATCTGTTTACTTGTTTGTCATTGGGAAAAAATGATGGATGAAGTTAATTGGCCTGTCAATTAACATAATATATATGGAACATGTCTTTAAAAACCATTAAACCACATACATTTCACAAGTCAGTGAGTTTAAGATTCTTGGCGTCTTTCCCCCCATTATGCATAATTGCTTTCCCTCCTAACTCTAATGACTGTACTTAAAAGAAGCTCACTCTTTATTTAAGCCTCCATTTGATCCAGCTTACTAATGGCTGAAAAAGTATATTGCAAGGAGGAAGATTTTTAAAAAACGATCAGGTTAAAAGAAACACTAAATGCACTGAATGGAGAAATTGTACTTATGTACTTGCACGGGTGAATAAGCAGCTACAGATATCCCTGCCCCAACAGTCTCATTGCCTCAAATACAATTGGCTTCATCCTGTCAAGGGGGCATAGAAGAAGGCATCTGAATGTGATCCCTACCTAATTGAGGAGGTGCGTGAACCCATGCGTACTGCAGGCCAGTTGCCATAGCTTTGCAAACATAACCCTGGTCAGAAAATTATAGCATGTCTTAGCTTAGTTTGGGAGAGGGAATGGTATGTTCTCTAGTCATACACCCTTCCTCCGGCCCTTCCTACAACAGCCGATCAGTAATATCAGTATTAGTGTTTTACGGTATTGGTGTGAGTTTCTTTGAGGGGGGGGGGACAGTTAGGCTGTATGCCTGAATCCCTTCTAATTCCTGGATCCGGCAAGGATTCAAATGTTGGCTTTTTTCTGGCCCACGTAGGACCAGTCTGGATAGTTGGCATTGGTGAAGATTTGACGTTTTCATCTCCCAAAAGTTTTTGATTTGAGTTTCTACTGAAATGAGGCTGCATTTCAATGTATTTTAATCTTGTTTTTATGTTGTATTTCAATCAATTGTTTTATACCTGGTGTTAGCCGTCCTGAGCCCGGTCTTGAATGGGGAGGGCAGGGTATAAATAAAACCTATTATTATTATTATTATTATTATTATTATTATTATTATTATTATTATTATTATTGCTAGGCCAGCTTCTTGGTTAATAGCCGCTAAGTATGGGTTCTTAGAGTAACAAAGGAAGTGGCCTTGTGCTAGAGGGCAAACGCGTGGGCCCCTTCCCTCACCTGGCTGGTAGACAAAGGCCAGCAGTGTGAGAGAGAACTGGGCTAGAAGCAGGCAGAAGCCTAAGAGTGAGAGACATGCTTGATTTCTGCTTGAATCCAAGGTTGTGGCTATGGGAGAAGCAATACCTTATTGGGGTGTTCATGCCATGAGCCCCATCATCGGATACGTGTAAATAAACCATGGGTAGGCAAACTAAGGCTCAGGGGCTGGATTCAGCCCAATCGCCTTCTAAATCCGGTCCAGGAATCAGCATGTTTTTACATGAGTAGAATGTGTGCTTTTATTTAAAATGCATCTCTGGGTTATTTGTGGGGCCTGCCTGGTGTTTTTACATGAGTAGAATGTGTGCTTTTGTTTAAAATACATCTCTGGGTTATTTGTGGGGCATAGGAATTCATTCCCCCCCCAAAAAAAAATAGTCCGGCCCACCACATCGTCTGAGGGACAGTGGACTGGCCCCCTGCTGAAAAAGTTTGCTGACCCCTGAAATAAACAATATTTCCTAAAGACGCCACAGTCTCCATAGTCCTGCATTCTGAGGAAACCAAACTCAAGGTAAGTGCCTGGAATCCCTGAAATCTCACACTGCTAGGGAAGTGGGGTGGCATGCAATAGTGTTTACAGTGGTACCTCGGGTCACATACGCTTCAGGTTACAGACTCCGCTAACCCAGAAATAGTACCTCGGGTTAAGAACTTTGCTTCAGGACGAGAACAGAAATCGTGCGGCGGTGGTGCAGCAGCAGCAGGAGGCCCCATTAGCTAAAGTGGTGCTTCGGGTTAAGAACAGTTTCAGGTTAAGAACAGACCTCCAGAACGAATTAAGTACGTAACCAGAGATACCACTGTATATAAATCACCCTGAGATAATAGATGAAAGGCAACTCAGTAATATTGGGAGGATTTCAACCTTGCACTCATCTGATTGTGTCAGTGCATACATTTCTGCTTGCCAGACAGGTTGATTCCTCCTCTCCTCTCCCTGTACACTCTTCTAGGGGTTCCTTTAAACCCTCACAGTAGATATGGGAGAGGCATGTGGGGCTCATTCAGGGAGGAGAGGTATGAAAGCCCTGTTGTGTTAGCAGGAGCCCTTACGCTGGCTTCTGCAAGGGTGCTACGCTGATTGAATCCAGCCCAACATTTTTATGATTAAGGTTAGGTCTATTAATTTCAATAGGTCTACTCTGAGAAAAACTATAGTATTGGTGGTAGCAATCTATTTGTAGCTACAGTCGTACCTTGGAAGTTGAATGGAATCCGTTCCTGAAGTCCGTTCGACTTCCAAAACGTTCGGAAACCAAAACGTGGCTTCTGATTGGCTGCAGGAAGCTCCTGCAGCCAATCAGAAGCCGCAGAAGCCCCATCAGACGTTCGGCTTCCAAAAATAGTTCACAAACCGGAACAATCACTTCTGGGTTTGCGGCGTTCGAGAACTAAGCTGTTTGTTCAGAAACCAAGGTATGACTGTATAGCTAAAGGAAACTGCCAGGTGCCAGATATCTCCAAATACTAGATACAAGCAGCCCCCTCATTTACATGGGGATTATGTTCTGAGGCCCCACACATGTCAATGAAACCCATTGAAAAATCCTGCAAGCACTTCATTCCGCCCCGCCCTGCCCCTGTTCCACTCTTTTAGTGACATTTCAGTGATGTCTTTATGATGTTTCCAAGTCACTTCCGGGTTCAGTGCGATGCATGTATACACAGTTGTGCACTTATTGAACATGTGTAAGCTGCCTGTACTGGGGACAATTAGTACTGAAGGGGTGTTTTGGGGAGTGGGATCTGCTTATTTCCAAGACCCTAAGCACCCCACTGAGTTTTCTTTTGTAAGTCTGAACAAAGCAGAATTAGAGTACATTTGTTTTTATTCACATAAAAAATCCATTTCTGTACGGAAGAAATGTTTTTCTTCCCTAGACCTAAGGAAACTACGAGAATCATATAATGTGTAAAACCAACCAGTTTGCTGAACAGCTTCTCACCTTTAAAAAGCAACTAGTGTGCCATTGGCACGGAGAAGACAGAATTCACCTAAATCTGTGCTAAAATGTTTAGATATGTTAACGGACGGCTATTCTAAAAGCACTTCAAAATCTTTGCGCGGGCAAGGGGCTAAAAAGAGACCTATTTAAGTTGTATCTTCAAAAATTCAATGATTCAATAATTCAGTCATTCATGATATAATTCTAAATCACATTTTTATCTTTTAATCTTCTTTGAATTAATCCCCCAAGAGTAACAGGGGATGTAACTTGTGCTCTTGCAGAGGGTGTGCTGCAATTCCAGAGAAGCCAAGGTGCTTTAGATTAGAACTTCCACAAATTTCCTTTTCCAGCAGCGATATGCTCTCTGGAAGGAACTGCCTTGCATATTCTTCCTGAAAAGCTGTATAAACTCTTTGCCCATTACATTAGGAAAGAAGAAAGTAAGTTACCAACGAATTATTAATTCTGCTTGTGCTTACTAAAATGTGGAAAGATTCAGAATATGGGGATTGGGGCAGGGGACAAAGTCATGGAAGAAGAAGGGTGATTCGCAGACACAGTAATGTCCAGTTCTGACTAGTTTGAAATGTTTAAATTCCCAATAGATTCCATAATCATCTTCAGTGTTCTAAGATGTTGTGAATACAACAGCTCTGAACTGGCTCAGGTTAGTTATATGACTGGCTGTGTAATCTTATGTGTCTACTCAAAAACAAGTCTTAATCAGTTTCACAGGGTTTACTTTCAGCATAGGATTTTGGCCAGACTCCCATTCAAGTTCTCGAGTATTCAACAAAAGAAGTCTTATTACATAACAGACAGGCAATGGTTTACCACAGTTAGCTTTGTTGGCCGTTTTTTACAGAGAGCAAAGGGAATTACATTCTTGGGAACTAATAACATTTCTACTTGTGGCAGCCTGACAACTGGTGGCACAAAACTGGTGAACTTGGAACTTTCCATATGGAGACAAAAGGTATGGACAGTGGCGTCACTGGAGAAACTTACAAAATAGATGAAAGCTCTAAATGAAACTCAAGACACTCACATCCGTTCCATTTTACTGTATGTCTGTTTCAGCAGCAATACCGTAAAAGCCAATTTTTGTAAGGTCACGAATTTAAGCCGCACTTTAAATTTTCACGGTCAGAATATTCTACGCATGGGCAATTGTGGTCAATGTACTTTGTTAAATATACTTTTGGGGGACTGTATTTTTTGGGGGGTTACAAATGTCTGTTGATGTATTAGCATAATTGTGATGCTTACTGTTGTAAAACTGAATAGAAACATTATAAAAATAAAGTTCTCAAGAGTAGCCTGTCTAGCACAGCCATCATTTTCAAAGTAATTGTCAGAAGAAACAACAGGGTCCCCATGTTCCCATCCCCCCCCCACAAATTGGCTTGTGTGTGTTTGTATGTTGGGAGACTCCCCCAGAACAGTGCATGGGCAAGAAGAGGTCAGATTATTATTTATTATAATTATTATTTATTAGATTTATATACCAAATGTTTGTGCTGAAGGAATGATCTGCTAGTGCCACATTGAATTCCTTCCATTTAAATTATTGAACCTAAGTTAGTCATGTCTATTTATTTCAATGGGTATACTCTGAGTAGGACTAGCACTGGATATAATGCTTTGTCACAATGCTTCTTGGCAGCTGCTTTTCCACCACACATAGACTGTTCCCACCTGACTATGTAAATATGTAGATATTTGATTTGACTGTCAGAATCTCTGGTTATTCATATGCAATCCTACAGAAACAAATAAACACAACTGATGGATTAATTCCACATCCAAATATGGCTTCTGAATAGTAGAATGATTAACTTAATACATTGAGGTGCACTGTTGCGAAAGCCTGCCAAGTGGGAACAAACCAGAAACGGCACATTCTGTGTTGCGCAGGAACTTTGCAAAATTACAGAAGCTGAACTGGGTTTGCCTAACCCAGCAGAGTAAAAACGGTTGTGGTTCATGGACTTTAATCTGCTTACTCATTTCCTGTGCCTTGGGTCATGAAAAGATACATTCCCGAATATTGTTTCTACCACGGTCCTTAGACCCATGAAAATGAATATGCCGAAGGAACCAGCGCTGCAAACAATGTGCTGTAAATGTGAAGGGTAGCGTAGTCTATACAAATGCATACTTAGAAGCCTTGCACTTTAAAATTATCTGAATGTTCTTTGGGGAACAGAGCCCAAAAGGAAAGAAGAAGCCATACTATTTTCTTATTTTTGTACGTGAATGGGCTTGCTGAAGGAAACAATGAAGGAGATACGCATTCAAACGCAGTATTCAGCTGCATTATACATTGCAAAGAAAAACATGCATCATCAGTAACATTTTCATGAAAGAAGCAGATGCTTTTACTAAAGGCTTTTGTATACTATCTGTCTCATCAGAAACCCACAAACCACATGTACTATCCAGGTCAGGAGGGAGTGGTCCTCCTTTGCAAAAAGCAAACTGGGTGCTCAGCAGAGCAAGTAAAATGCACATTGAGGTGCTGAATCATGAAGCATGAATGAAGAAACTGGCTTCTGGTATTATTTTTTAAAAGGACATAGTGCCTCTGAGCACACATACAATGGTATTTGTCACACACACACGCCTTTGAAAACAAACACATTTCTGCTTTGGCAGGCTTTTAATTGTGTAGGTTTTCACTGCTTCCTATTCTGATGTTGGCTATATTTAATGCTTTATATCGCTGTTGGTTATTTTGCTTTTTTAAAGATAGTATTTTATGATATGTCCCCCCCCACCATAGTTTGCTCACCTTTGGCCCCTATCCTGCACTCAGCTTGCACCTGTGGCTCCTAGAAGCTGTCAGCATGTGAAAGTGGCCACACCCTGGGAGCAGCTTCAACTGGCTGGCTAAACCAGCTGAGGGTAGGGACTTCCCCTGCATGAGAAGACAAGCACTGGCACATTGAGCAGACAAGACCAATAGTGGATCCAATGGTCAAGAAGCAGGTTTCTGCACATGCTGTAGGAGGAGCAGATGGGACTCATCAGCCTGGGAAGGTAGGCCATTGAGGAGAGGGAAAACTCTGGTCCTAAACCTCTGCTACCTTTGGAAGAAGAAGAAGAAGAAGAAGAAGAAGAAGAAGAAGAAGAAGAAGAAGAAGAAGAAGGGGAGGAGTTTGGATTTGATACCCCGCTTTATCACTACCTGAAGGAGTCTCAAAGTGCCTAACATTCTCCTTTCCCTTCCTCCCCCACAACAAACACTCTGTGAGGTGAGTGGGGCTGAGAGAAGTGTGACTAGCCCAAGGTCACCCAGCAGCTGCATGTGGAGGAGCGGGGATGCGAACCGGTTCACCAGATTACAAGTCTACTGCTCTTAACCACTACACCAAACTGGCTAAGAAGAAAAGGCTAAGGAGCAAACCCTACACAAATCCAAAGTGAAGAGCCTAACATGCTGCCTTGTACACCTTCTCCTGGCAACTCCTGCAGCCAAGCTGGTGCCAAACGCATTGCTCTCCTTTCCTTTGGACCACATCAGCGAGGCCAAGAGGGCAGAGTCTTGTCATCTGGGCAGCCCTGGAGCTCCATACACACTGTCCAGGCTTGTGCTTTGGGGAGGTCACTTCGGTGCCTCTAATGCAACGGTTTGACTTCACCTCTGGAGGCGCACTTCATTGCCTCGCGAGACAGACAGATGCCAACAACATTTTATGAAGCTGGTGTGGGCTTCTGTTTTCATATGTTTGTTTTCTGTCCCTCTGGGTGCGAAAGCAGAAGAATAGGACAGAAGTATTTGGTTGGCTGATTGATTGAAACTCAAAGGATTGTTGATGAAAATCCAGAGTTTGTGAAGGGACCTAGCCAGGATGTGTCATACTGAAGATTTTTTGTGCAGGGGTGGCAGAACCTGTGGCTGCCATGGGCCAGGAGTCAGCTTCACCTGCTGAACAGCAGCCTGAAGGAGGGAGAAGGTGGAGTTACTCCAGCTGCAGCTGATCAGCCTTCCAGGACACAGAGCAGAAGGCACTGATGAGAACCAGCTGACTCTGGGCTTCTTAAACAAAGCTCTCAGCAGAAATCAGATGCTGGAAACAACACCTGTGGTTCCTGGTCTTGTCTTGCTGTTTCCTGCTTTCCATCTGGACCCTTGACTCTGTCACCATCTGGATTCCCTGACCTCTGGACTGTTTGACTTCATATGTAGCTTCTGCTCTCAGGCAAGTGATTCCCAGAGACTCCTAGCCATCCATGCTTCAGTGGGTTAATAACATATATCTCAAAAAATGAAGTCCACAATGGTCTGTTCCCTTTACACATGATGGAGTCAACTGTACCTGCTTCATAAGGTATGGAAGAAACAAGTATTGTTCATCTTGTTCCCAAGTAAACATGTTATAGAAATAATGAAGCAATGGTAATGTCCCTTTAATTCAGGTGAAACATTGTTGGATCTTGAGATTGAGAAGGCCAAAGTCTGCCAACATTGGCAAAAACATAACTATGATTTTTCATGGGTTACAGCAACTGATAACACTAACTTTATTCTTGCTGTTCACTGGTTGTTTCTTACTATGCTAATGCTCATTCAAGTTTTGCAAGCATTAAGGCATGACTTAAACATGAAATGTGGTTGTGGTGCACTGAAAACAATACAAAATGGATTAAAATCCTTTCCCAGAGGACAAATTCCAAAATTGGTAACACATTTGAGCTTCCCAGTCTCCAGAATCATGGAACACAGCTTAGTTAGGCAAACCAAATAGGGCTGGATAGGTAGGAAAGCTTATTTTAATGAGTGTTGGCTGACGCTATGAGTCTACCAATTACACAGAGCTGTAGATTTGCCGAAAAGATTGCTAGAAACTGTTTTTTATTCTGAAAGACACTAATTGTGTGTGTGCTTTGTGTTTAGACAGACTGTGCTGTTTTTATTTACAATGTTTTGTATCTGTGAGACCGTAGAGGCAGAACTGGGCACCTCATCACAGTAAATTGCAAAACTTTGTAGAGTAAGACAGGCACTTAGCTTGTAGTAGCTTCTGGCTCCAGCACAGGACTGTTGTTAACAGAGGACTAAAAATGCTAAGAGTTCATGGCAATGTATAAAAGATACAAAACTAAATGTTGCTCCTAAAACCAGACACTAGTGCAGAACGCAAGAGTTCAAAATGTTGAATTAAAGATACTGGAGAATTCCTAGAATGTTCTGGAATGTTGTGGCTGGACACAGAGGTACGTAGAACAGGGACCATGAGGATAGCAAAGGAACCATAGGGCTGCCAAAATCAAGTTCTGACAGGGAAATGAAACGTAAAGTAGACACGAAGGCTCTCAGGAAGGCGGGGGTGGGGTGCGGGTTGTGGCTTTGTGCAGAACCCTGTGTCTTTTCCTCCCTGTGTTATCTTCTAGGACACAAATGCCCATCTCCTTTAAAGCCTTAACCAGCTCTGACACACCTGACCTTTTCACGAGAGTAGGATAGTGAAATAGAAAGTAAATAAATTTCCCTTCAGGTCGTGGCATTAGCCAGAAGAAATCCTCTGACTGGTTTCTCCAGTTCCTGACAATTCTGAGGAATTAGAATGCAGAATGCTTTTTATGCCTTCTTGGAGAAAAGGAGCGAGAGAGAGAGAGAGACTGGGAAGTTACTCAGTAGATTCCACATGAGTTTATCTTTTACTTTGTCAATTAGACTTTAATGCTAATTTATTATGCTTTCGTGAGACGGGGATGAATTGAGATTTTAAGACTATGCAATCTGTACAACCTCATAAAGACACACTGAGTGATGAGGGTGACAGTATGATGCATGGCTTTTCATAACTCTTGATTACAATCGTCTCTTTTCACACCGTGAGCATTAAAAATGTATCAGTGTCATTAACATATTTACCCATTATTACCCTCATCCTGCAAGTATTTTATGTGTATAGTTTTCTTCATTGGAGGGGGCAGGGACACACAATTTGTGGGAGTAAGACCCACTATAAATTACCCATGTCTCATGTTTATGTCTATTTATGGCAAGAGTCAGCCAAAGCTAAGATCTTTTAAGCCTCAATGATTTCGCTGGGGAAGATTTAAGCAGACAAATTAACACCCCCATTGAAATCAATAAAATGCAAGCATGTTTGACATGTTTTCTGCACTTCCTCCTCAGAGTAGAACAAAAATGTAGGATTTGAACATTTCATAAAGTGTGAAATGTATTTTCTTGAGTTGATTATATTTCCAGCAGCAGATGTAAATGTTTTGCAGCCCTGACTATATTCCAGGCTAGGGCATTTACCCACAAATGATTCCTGTGCTGCTTTTTCATATGAAGACTACAAATATACAAAGACTAGCACAGGAACAGACAACGCCAAGAAGGAGCAAGGAAATGGAGTGGGTGGGTGGGGAGACAAAAATGAAAACAGGAGCTGCCTTGAGGACATAGCTGTAAGGCCAAACCATAGGTGATGCAGAAGATCTCCCAATGTTTTTAGTTTTACTTAAAAGCAGCAGCTGTTTGGGGGTATTGAATTGGATTGGAGCAGCAGTGCTTGGGAAGAGGGTGTTTTTCCTTATCTAAATATACCCTCCCGTCCAAGCTGGCCCTATAGTATTAAAAGCACAGTTCCTTGTATTTGCACCTTGCAAATAGCAGCCGTGGGTGGGTGAATGTGTTAATTGCCTCATCACACAGCACCACAGTTCTAGTCTCATTTTTTGGAATCCCCTCATCCCTCCTGTTTTTAAGTAAAAAACAAAACAAAAACATTGTTAGGAGCCCATGCTGGATTTCCAGAAATGGTGTGTAGTTTGGTATTCAGTTTGGCTGCAGGCTACAGCACATCGGATGCTGATTTGCTCTGGAGTTTGCCTTCCATACTTCCACTCTGCATGGCAAATGTAAAAGGAGCGCAGGGAGGGAGGGGCAGGTTGAAGCTGTGGCTTGCCATAGAAACCATTGGCATACGTTCCTTTATCGTATTACGGCATCAGCACTGAAAATGTTTGAATTTCGCGGTGGGGTAGTATGGGCTATGCTGGGGGACCCCCAAATAACCTGACAGGCTGTAGGGGCGGTCTTCTGTTCAGCCCCCTTTGCTTTTAAGTATTGTTATGTCTACACTATTCCACTGCTCTTCTCAGTGAAAAGTTGCAATAGGATTGGAGAGGGAAGGATCATTAATTCAGTGGTTGGTTGATCATGGGGATTGCTTATGAGATGACTGTGTCCCTGATGGAGAGGTTATGAGGCCATTGCAGGGAGGTTCAGAGGCTAATGGACTGATGGGGAATGGAGAACACAAGGATCATTCTCAATGTTTTTGGGGAAGACTATTAAGGGACGCAGGTGGCGCTGTGGGTTAAACCACAGAGCCTAGGACTTGCCGATCGGAAGGTCGGCGGTTCGAATCCCCACAACAGGGTGAGCTCTCATTACTCGGTCCCTTCTCCTGTCAACCTAGCAGTTCGAAAGCACGGCAAAGCGCCAGTAGATAAATAGGTACCGCTCTGGTGGGAAGTTAAACGGCGTTTCCGTGCGCTGCTGTGGTTTGTCAGAAGCGGCTTAGTCATGCTGGCCACTTGACCCGGAAGCTGTACGCCGGCTCCCTCGGCCAATAAAGCGAGATGAGCGCCGCAACCCCAGAGTCGTCCATGACTGGACCTAATGGTCAGGGGTCCCTTTATCTTTACCTTTATTATTGAGATGGGGTGCTGGCAACTCCTCTGTCCCTACTAAATTCTTTAGTGATGATGATGTTGTTGTTATTTTATTTTATCATCATCATCATCATCCCGCCTATTTCCTACACTGGGAATCAAGGTGGTTTATACAAATTCAAACAACCCAGACAAAATACAGAAGGCTAGAAACATATAAAAACAGTTAAAAAGTAATTAAACTGTAATAGAATTAAAACAATATAAGCATGAATATAGAAATAAATGCCCTCTTGGCAGTCACATAATTTCTATATATGACTTGGGACAGAGAACTTACTGCTCCCCGATCTACATGTTCTAAAGCCAAAGACACTGAGAATTTTTTATTCCTCCATGCCACCGCCTGCTCCCCTGGACACTTCTCTGGTAAATTTACATGTTTACAAATGGTGAAAATTCAGCTTGCTGCTCTTACGCTTCCATCCTGAATGTGTGTTGGCATTTCTATGATATCAAAATGGGGGGGAAGCGTACTGAAAAGGCTTTTCCACCTTGTCTCTCATTTTATCACACAGCTGGCCATCTCAGCTTAATGTGGTGTATCTGTTAGAACCCACTAATTGGTGCTAGCTGTTGCTATGCAAGTTGCTAAGTAAGTTAGTCAATATTAATTAAAGATCGAGCCCCCCTTTTCAAACACACATGTAGGCCTTGGGAGGTGGAAGAACACAAATAATAGCAGTCATTTGTAAACTGGCTGTGTAACAGAAATGTGTAAACCGAAATGTTTCTGAGCCAGCTGGAACCTGTTTAATTGGTTTGTCTGAGAAATGCAGGCAGAGTGAGGCCACGGCCTCAGGTGGCAGAGAATTTGGGCAAGATCTCACCTGAAATCACAGAAGAACTTGCACACTCTTTTCTGGAAGATCTCCCCCAAAATTGGCACCGTCTTGCCTGAAATTGGCACAGGTGGCAGTGGCACTCCACCCATGATGGCTGTGGCAGGGCATGTGGCGATGGCAGCAGTGGCAGCAGCAGAGGAAGGCCGCACTTCCTGTTTCATTTCAAGTGGTGAAACGGGACGCACCGTCCCTGGATGCAGGTGAATTAAAGTTCGGCATGTCAAAGTTAAGGAAGCTTATTCCTAGGAAAGCATCTCCATTCAAAGATTAAGGCAGGTGCTTCCATCTTCCCCTCTAAGTCACAATATTTTCTCTTCCCTTTCCTGGTTTGTCAAACCATGGTTTGTCATGTTGGCTGAATTGGACAAACTGTGGTTACTGGCAACCAATAAATCCACCAAATAATTATTTGCAAGCTGAATTCAAGCTGTGTTTTAAATCATGGTTTGGAGGCACTTCCTGGGTAGCAGTAGCAGTAGTTCCTAAGTTTGAGCAAAGCCTCTGCAGGTACAGCTATTGAGGTGGAGAGCTCTATCCATGTGATTGCCAACAGCTTTATATGTGGAGACTTTGGATACCACTAAACTATGTTCCACAGAAGCCCAATTGGGTTTCCCTGGCACGAAGTCTGATCATAACAAACAGTACAAGCAACACGGAGACCAGTATACTAGATAGCACTGTAATTCTTATAGCATAATATACATGATTTAGTAACAAAAACAAGATGTGTGCACTTGTAAATTCTCTAATATTTGAAATCAATTGAACACATGTCTGTCAATCTTTGAAAGTCCACAGAAGTATAATAAGTCTATAGTTGAAACAAAGTAATAGATGCTATCCTGTGGGCTAAGCGGTAAAACTTTTTTTAGGTGTTCATGATGCTGAAGTAGTAGGTGAATAACAATGGACAGTGATCCTGGATAATCTGACTGTTTCTCTGGAATCATCTTTAGCACAACTACAAAAGAATTCAAATATGAAACAATGACCTGTGTATATGAAAACTATATAAACTTCACAAATTACAACCCATATGCTACAACTACAATAAGAAGAACAAAGGTACATACCCCATAGATTAGAAAAATGCACAAGGAGTAGTGGTCATGTGGATATGTAACCACTGCTACCAGTTGCATGATACCTGAAGCATAAGTGACCATTCCCAGGTGGCGCTCATTACAGGGAGAATGAATTGCAGTAATTCAATTTAAAGGTACAAAGCAATACAACAACAATAGAAAAACATCAAATGAAACAATTTAAATCCAGTTCAGAATTGAGTCCTTCAGGGTGAATGGTCTTAAACATACAGTGCTATCTAGTATACTGGTCTACGTGTTGCTTGTATTGTTTGTTGTGTTAAGTTTGCAACACAGGGGTTTGTTGTTCTGTACAAAGTCTGATCATGGCAGATATATGTCTGAGAGACAAATTTCACATTATATACAAATGTAACTGTAGTAGCAATATTTCTCTAATCTCCCACCCCTTGAAAAACCACTGCGGGGGGGGGGGAGAGACTTAGCGTGCATGCACAGTATACTTTTAAAGCACATTCAAAGCATGTTTTCCCCTCAAAGAATTCTGGGAACTATCATTTAAGGATTGCTTGGAATTGTTGCTCAAGGAGTACACTGCAGTGCCCAGAATTCTTTGAGAGAAAGAATGTGCAGATGTGCTTTAAAATGGGTATGCAGCCCATTTTCTGGGGTTGGGTGGGGAGGAGACTCTGTTCATTGCTTCCATTGCCTCCTCACATAGGCAACTGGAGAAACAATCATTTGAAACCTTGTCTGCTTGGGGAAACAATTTGGAATGGGATAATGGTGGAGTGGACTCCCCTGCTGTTAATTGCATCATCCCAATGGGCCTTTTCAGGCTAAAAAAAGAAGCAGAAAAGGGGAGCTGTTTGGCTATAGTTATAATGAGTGTAGCTTGTCTGTCTGTTTTTTACAGAGTAATTGCTAAGTTGGCTTACAAGAACCCTGGTCCTACTGAGTCTGTGGACTCTGTAGATGTACAAATCTATATAGATCTGTTGTTTTATAGATCTGTAGGTCTGGCATTGCACCTTGGGCAATTGACTTTGGTAGTCAATTGCCACAGATGGGAGCTGAGCTGAGGTCCCATTCAAAAGCAGCTATCCTGCCCACCTGGCACAGAAACAGTTCTGGGAGCCCAGTGGGGAAGGTGGTGCGTGGCAGCCCATGAGAAGAGGGGGGTTGGTATTGTGGTCACTCTCATGCACAGCAGCAAGCAAGGCAGGTGTCCTGCATGTTAAAGTTAAAAGTTTAATGCTGTGTTCTATTTGGAATGCTGTGAAGAGAAGTTTACCTTAACAAGAGGTTCAACTCTAGGTGAAAGCGGAAGGCTGGTGTTTTTCCATTTCAATAAGTTACACTACCTTATGGCTCATGTCTGGAAACCTGAGCTGCAGCTTTCACAGCAGGAGAGCAAACTTGAGGTGTCCCTGATAGTTAGCAGCAGCAGCAGCAGCAGTTGTTGCTGAAAAGCTCTGCAATGATGAACAAGCTTAGGCTCTCTCTGGGACCAGAGAGAGGAAAGTTCACTGAACTGCATAAAGGACTAAACCACATTGCTTGAGTGCAATTGTGGTACTTCGTATTTTGTTCTTGTAACTAGATTCAAGACAGTTCTGCAGTAAAGCTTTGAAACTCATTATTTGGGTGGAAAGCTCACTTATTTCTACACAAGGTCCAGATCAGGGATTTTGATGAACAACTCCAACACTATCCTGATTGGGGAGGGGTGGTGGGGAGCATCCTTGGGAGAAGTGCAGCAGTGGGCATGGATCCTGCCCTTGTTGAGTGGGGGAGTCATTAACTCTTCTATGTCACAGTCCCCCTAAAGTCTGGCACTAGTCCTTTCTGCATATTTCTGCATTAAAAAATTTCTCCAGGTCCTGTCCCTTATGCATGGTCAGTAGTCTTCAACAGTAACTGGGAATGAAACCTACAATGAGACCGCAGAAGCAAATCTGAGCAAATCTGTGGGTATTGTGTTCAGATATTTTAATAGACTGAACAAAAAAATTTTTTTCCTTCCAGTAGCACCTTAAAGACCAACTAAGTTAGTTCTTGGTATGAGCTTTCGTGTGCATGCACACTTCTTCAGATACACTAGTGTATCTGAAGAAGTGTGCATGCACACGAAAGCTCATACCAAGAACTAACTTAGTTGGTCTTTAAGGTGCTACTGGAAGGGAAAAAAATTTTTTGTTTTGACTATGGCAGACCAACACGGCTACCTTTCTGTAACTTTAATAGACTGGTTAAACTTAGAAGTCTCAAGTACAGTTGCAAACCCTGGTGTTAGGGACTAGCCAACATCTTCCTACTTGTCGTCATTTGCGTTAGACAAGAATGGAGCCAAGATATCAGTTGCCAATATCAAGATTCATGACACTGGTCAGAGTAGCAGAGAAGGAAAAGTCCACAATTTGTTGGCTGGTCTTGGATACTGGGAATTGCTATAGGGCAGGGATGAGAAACCTGTACCACTCAACTTGTTGGATTACAACTCCCAGCATCCTTGACCATTGGTCAGTCGGGCTGGAGCTGATGGGAATTGGAGTCCAATACCATCTATAGTACCACAGTTTCCCCAGCTTTGCAAAAGGGCGATGGATGGATGGATTGATTGATTGAATGAATGAATGAATGCTGAGCACTTGAAAAATATTCTATGGCACTCTACCTAATACAGATCCTCATTTCCCAAAATGTCATTTCTATTCTTGGAGGCAGCCACAGTGATTAATGAACCAAATGAGAAATGGTTTATTGTTTTAAATTCACATTTCTAGCATGGTGCATTAGCCTCTATCATAGTATGTCAGTTGATCTAATACAATGTGGCAGAATATACCCAAATCCAAAAAACAAATCTAGCGCTATGGGAGAGTGTCGGCTGTAGAACTGCAAGTTGGATTCTTCTTGTTTGTGCTTAATAGTTAACCGGTGGCAGTGAGGAACATTATGAAATTAATATAAAGGCATGCTGGGCTTCTGTTGTATTATTGTGACTCTACATCTTTCATGCGCCCTGTTTGATGACACTGTCTGGCATAGATGAAACTTGCAAATGTTTCTCATGGATTCACTGCCTGAAAGCCCTAGAGTGCAGGACCAAGTTCCTTCTTTTCTTTTTCTTTTTTGTACTAAGAGTCTATGGAGACTAGCCGAAAGAATGCACAATTACGTATATTGGTGTTGAAGGCTCTGATTCATCTCAAGATGCAGAGATGCCTATGCAAGTTGCAGAAGGCATGCAAGTCCAACCCTAGGGGAAGGGCTGTGGCTCAGGGTTAGAGCATCTGCTTTGCATGTAAAAGGTCCCCAATTCAGTTCCCAGCATCTCCAAGTAAGGCTGGGAGAGACTACCGGTCAGAAATCCTGGAGAGATACTGCCAGTGGGTATAGACCAGGCAGGTCCAACTCCCAAGAGACTGCGATCTACTCCCACTATAAAAAATACCAACAGTGATCTACCCATTGGATTGACCAAGGTTGCTGAGCTTTTTGGGGGGAAGAACCAAAGTTGTTGAGCTTTTTTTTCTTTTTTTTGGGGGGGGGGGGCGATCAATCAGGATCACGAGATCAACCAGGATCGACCACAGATGCTCCGCAATCGACCAGTAGATCGCGATTGACCGGTTGGACATACCTGGTATAGACAATGCTGAATTAGCTGGACTAATGCTCTGACTCAGTATAATAATCTGAACAAACACAAACCCCTGTGTTGCAAAATGTGACAATCTACAAAAATGCAAACGCAACACGCTGGCTAATAACTGTTAGTAAATATGTAATTGGTATGATGTCATTCAAAATATACTAATAAGTCACTTCAAAATAATATATATATATCATATAACACATCTCACAAAATATACAAGTAACTGCAAGTTGTTATATGTATCTCAAACAATGAATAGCGAGGAACGCCAAACCGTCTCTCAAAGGAAGACTTCTCACAAAAGTCTCAAAAGGACAGTGTATCCGGAATAGTTCAACTGTTTCGGAATAATAGCTGATGAAGACTTTATTCTGAAACAGTTGAACTATTCCAGATGCTCTGTCCTTCTGAGACTTTGGAGAGACGTCTTCCTTTGAGACTTTTGTGAGACGTCTTTCTTTTGAGAGACGGTTCGGCGTTCCTCGCTATTCGTTGGTTGTTTGAGATACATATAACAACTTGCAGTTTCTTGTATATTTTGTGAGGTGTGTAATACTACAAAGCCACTTCGAAATAATATATATCATATATTTTGAATGACATCATACCAATTATATATTTACTAACAGTTATTAGCCCGCGTGTTGCGTTTGCATTTTGGTAGACTGACTTGGTATAAGGCATCTTTTCATCAGTAGTGGCCCTTGAGGCATTGTATTGGGGTACTATTGTTCTCCCAGCTTCCCAACACAGTGGCTCACTGGCACTTACTGAAACAGAGAGGGGAAGGGAGAGGCTTGGGGAGGTTGACCTAGTATGGCGCTTGATGGCAGAGCCAATCCTCCATGTGCTGCACTGGCCCCAAGCTCCCCATGCGTTGCCCCTCCTAGGTAAGAAGCTGGGAGAGCAAGAATGCCCCACCCATGCCGCCTCATTGGCTGCTACTGCTTCCTACGTCTCTGTGTTCTTATATGGACTCTAGAAGGCATATCCCACCTGCCCAGGTGAGCACTGTGGTCCCAACAACCAAAGGGACATCTGCATTCACTCCAGTTACACATGCACAGTCCTGCTCCCAGGTTTGGCTCTTCCCTGCTTGATCAGAGCAGGCAACTCTTGGCCAAAGTACCGCTATAATGTGCAGTGTTAGCGTGTTGCTTCCCATCATTGGGTAAATGCTTGTGTAATTTTACATAATATTAAAGCCCAAAGATCAAATTTGCAACCTGAGGACTTGTTCTTACCTTCTGTTTTGCGGTTGGATAGATACTAATCAGTTGTGAAGAGAGTGTGAGAATAGCAAAGTTCTCGTATTTCCATTTAGAATGGAAAAGCAGAAATGTACCGGACTTTTGCATTCCACTGTTTAGAAACTGTGTCAGCCGCCCACCTTTTCCATACAGTATGTGGTGATTCAACAGCACATCATTGGCAAACAGTATATAACTGCTAAGCTGCTGTGAACCCTGATGGTATGTGAGAAATTCTACTCTGTTCCTTATTAATATTCAGAGGGATTTTATGCAAAGGCTCGCATTTTTCATGTTCTGTGACTAGTTCTTAGAAAATGGAGTTTGCTATAGTATTCCAGTGAGTGTATATTGATATGGTTGCTCAGTGAGATAAGCTGTGTGATGAACACTCATCCGGATTTATATTCTATCATCTTCAAAAAGGGGTTTATGACATATAAGCAGGGAACCCACATTTTCTTGCTTTTTAAAAAGGCAATGTGTGTGGTCTTTTCCACATCAAATCTCCAGCTTTAGTTTAAGCTGTTCTGCACATATTCTTTCTCTCTCTCTCTCTCTCTCTCTCTCTCTCTCTCTCTCTCTCTCTCTCAGAATTATGCATGTGGCTTTTCTGTTGGTCTAATCAGCTATTTAGGTAATGGAATACATTAGAAAATAGATTGCTTTCTGCTGTGTGAGTTCTGTTTGAATGTAGTAACATGAGGTGATTTGTGTCGATTTTTTTTTTTTTACCTTGAAACGGAGACATGGAAATGAGTGAGCATTTCTCTACTATTATAGCTATTACCTTGGCTGCAGATCTATGGTGTGGATTGCAAAGCATACCATTGTGTGCTTCACTCATGGAAATTATGCTACAGTTCTCCCATTTTAGTTAGAAGAAGAAGCAGAAGCTCCTATTCCTAAAAGATAAATTCCCATTTCATTATCTAAAAAGTCAATAGATCTTGTACTCTCAGTCAATGCACTTTTGCGCTCCAGAAATACCATGTCTTATTATGAAATTGACCTGCACAAAGCAAGTTCATACATATAGAAAACTCAGTTGCTTCGCTTACGTTCAGATAAAACTGTTGCATCTGGAGGTTGGCATTTCCTATCTCCTGCTTTTTTCAAGCTTCATATTCAAAAAGAGTTGGGTCTCCTGACGGCCCTTTCAAACTCTTCAATTCTATTATTCCTCCTCCTCCTCCTCATTTTAATGAGCGGGGGAATATAGTATGCTTTTCAGTTAATAGTATGCTGAGGCTACTCTTTGGCTACCTCCGCAGAGTCCACCAGAAGGCTACATAAAGCCTACATCCAAACTCTATGTTAAAAATAGTGCAATATAAAAAGGTAAAGGGACCCCTGACCATTAGGTCCAGTTGTGGCCGACTCTAGGGTTGCGGCTCTCATCTCGCTTTATTGGCTGAGGGAGCTGGCATACAGCTTCCGGGTCATGTGGCCAGCATGACTAACCTGCTTCTGGCGAACCAGAGCACTGCACGGAAACACCGTTTACCTTCCCGCTGGAGAGGTACCTATTTATCTACTTGCACTTTGACGTGCTTTTGAAGTGCTAGGTTGGCAGGAGCAGGGACCGAGCAACGGGAGCTCACCCTGTTGCGGAGATTCAAACTGCCGACCTTCTGATCGGCAAGCCCTAGGCTCTGTGGTTTAACCCACAGTGCCACCCGCGTCCTCAGTGCAATATACCAATGCCTATAAAAAGACTGAGTTTTCTATTGCTATTACGCTGTTACTCTTACTAATGCATCTTATCCCTTAAAAAAAAAAAAAGGATGATGAAGTGGACATGTAGTCAGAAGGTGTGACCTAGGAGTAGTGATCTAAGAAGGCTTTGTTTTCTGTTCCTTCCTTTAGCTGTTGAATGCAGCACTGTTTCCATTCCACTGCAGTCTGCCTTGTCACCGTCCGCTGTGGCAAAATGACACATGTAGGTTATGTAACTCGTGTACCTTACATAAACAATCGCATAACTTGCATAACTTGTGTTATAATTGCATTATTCTCTGTCCTCCCTTGCAATGCAAAGGCAACACAATACAAATGCATCAGGAGGGGGGAGGGATGTAATAAATTGCGTATCGTGTGTGGACCAAAAGCAACTACCATGAATTCTGGTCCTACTTGCTGGATTGATTTCCATTCCAGACAAGGGACAAATAAGCAAAAATTGTCAATTTCTGCCCTTGTCTCCATGTCGGAATTCTCTGATGTAACCTTTCCATAATGATGGAGCATGACCTGCTTCTGCATTGTGTAAGACATAAGAGACTGTTGTTGTTGTTTGTTTGTTTAGTCACTTAGTCGTGTCCGACTCTTCGTGACCCCATGGACCAGAGCACGCCAGGAACTCCTGTCTTCCACTGCCTTCCGCAGTTTGGTCAAGCTCATGTTATTAGCTTCGAGAACACTGTCCAACCATCTCGTCCTCTGTTGTCCCCTTCTCCTTGTAGCCTCTGTCTTTCCCAACATGAGGGTCTTTTCCAGGAAGTCTTCTCATGAGGTGGCCAAAGTATTGGAGCCTCAGCTTCAGGATCTGTCCTTCCAGTGAGCACTCAGGGCTGATTTCCTTAAGAATGGATAGGTTTGATCTTCTTGCAGTCCATGGGCCTCTCAAGAGTCTCCTCCAGCACCATAATTCACAGAATCATAGAATCATAGAGTTGGAAGAGACCACAAGGGCCATCGAGTCCAACCCCCTGCCAAGCAGGAAACACCATCAGAACACTCCTGACATATGATTGTCAAGCCTTTGCTTAAAGACCTCCAAAGAAGGAGACTCCACCACACTCCTTGGCAGCAAATTCCACTGTCGAACAGCTATTACTGTCAGGAAGTTCTTCCTAATGTTTAGGTGGAATCTTCTTTCTTGTAGTTTGGATCCATTGCTCCGTGTCCGCTTCTCTGGAGCAGCAGAAAACAACCTTTCTCCCTCCTCTATGTGACATCCTTTTATATATTTGAACATGGCTATCATATCACCCCTTAACCTCCTCTTCTCCAGGCTAAACATGCCCAGCTCCCTTAGCCGTTCCTCATAAGGCATCGTTTCCAGGCCTTTGACCGTTTTGGTTGCCCTCCTCTGGACACGTTCCAGTTTGTCAGTGTCCTTCTTGAACTGTGGTGCCCAGAACTGGACACAGTACTCCAGGTGAGGTCTGACCAGAGCAGAATACAGTGGCACTATTACTTCCCTTGATCTAGATGCTATACTCCTATTGATGCAGCCCAGAATTGCATTGGCTTTTTTAGCTGCCGCGTCACACTGTTGGCTCATGTCTAGTTTGTGGTCAACCAAGACTCCTAGATCCTTTTCACATGTAGTGCTCTCAAGCCAGGTGTCACCCATCTTGTATTTGTGCCTCTCATTTTTTTTGCCCAAGTGCAATACTTTACATTTCTCCCTGTTAAAATTCATCTTGTTTGTTTTGGCCCAGTTCTCTAATCTGTCAAGGTCATTTTGAAGTGTGATCCTGTCCTCTAGGGTGTTAGCCACCCCTCCCAGTTTGGTGTCATCTGCAAATTTGATCAGGATGCCCTTGAGTCCATCATCCAAGTCATTGATAAAGATGTTGAATAAGACAGAACCCTGTGGCACCCCACTAGTCACTCTTCTCCAGGATGAAGAGGAACCATTGATGAGCACCCTTTGGGTTCGGTCAGTCAGCCAGTTACAAATCCACTGAGTGGTAGCATAGTCAAGACCGCATTTTACCAGCTTCTTTACAAGAATATCATGGGGCACCTTGTCAAATGCCTTGCTGAAATCAAGGTAGGCTACATCCACTGCGTTCCCTTCATCTACCAGGCTTGTAATTCTGTCAAAAAACGAGATCAGGTTAGTTTGACCTCAATTCTGAGCATCAATTCTTCGGCGATCAGCCTTCTTTATGGTCCAGCTCTCACTTCCATACATCACTACCGGGAAAACCATAGCTTAAACTATACTGACCTTTGTTGGCAAGGTGGTGTCTCTGCTTTTTAAGATGCTGTCTAGGTTTGTCATCACTTTTCTCCCATGAAGCAGGCATCTTTTAATTTTGTGACTGCTGTCACCATCTGCAGTGATCATGGAGCCCAAGAAAGTAAAATCTCTCACTGCCTCCATTTCTTCCACTTCGAAGACCAAATCTTATTGAAATTGTCAGTTTGAGAGGTATCTCTGATAAGTGCTGATAAGTGAGGTGGTCCAAGAGAATTATATCCCGAACTTTACAAAACCAGGATTCTTGGGAAGGGGGAGAGGAAGATTTCCTATGTCTCACTACTGACACCTTAACCACTTTGAAAATCAGGAACAGTAAGATTGGACTGGCATTACTTTCTATGGGTAGAAAGGCAAAGGCAGGGTTGGGGAGTAATTTCTGACCAGATGATGGAAATGGTAGTGAAAACACACGCACACAAAATGGGTTACGCTGCATTTCCTCCACATATGGAGGAATGTGCCCTCAACCCCACATTCATACCAGCATTGCGTGGATGAAGAGTGGTTAACCTTGAAGAGTCAACATGCAGCTCCATGCCACCCCAATAACTGTGACCTCCTGGATTCTAGCCAAAATAGATTTCAAAGGATTCTGGAACCAAATGCAATCACACTTGTATTCCTCAAGTTGCATACCCGGGTCCCCTTCCCATACCAAAATCAAACTATGTCGGCTACTCATAGTTTTGGCAATTAATAGCTTGTAGATGGTTGATGCGCACCCTTGAGTTCCATGTTGGAATGAGTAAAGAGCGATTCAAAATCAGCTGACCTGCAAAGGGATGCACCTGAGAAACCTGGAACTAGTTGGAGAGAGGATATTCTGCAACTTCTCCCAGAATGTCCCTTCAGAAATAGGCTGTCCTCTCAGCAAAATACCCCAAATTCTATAAATTGTCTTTGGATTTCCAGTGCCTAAATTGTCTATATTTATCTAGAGTTTTAGGTGGCCTATTTTGTGAAACTCTGATTTAACAGATGAGTGAGCTGGATGCTGGCAATATTATATTATTTTTTTAAAAAATCATGTGATGAACCAAATACTCCCCTACCCCACCCCTCTGCCCCAAAACAAGAAATCAGAACCCACAACATAGGCAAAGTTAGCTTAGCAGGAGGTCATTAGCTGTTTTGCAAGAATGAATAAATATGGGCTAGTGAAGTACAGATCTGCCCTCTTTCTGCTGACAGGGAAGCAAAGCCTCTGTGAACAGTTTGTGACCTTCCTGCTTGCCAGCAGAGGAGGCACAGTTGGCAGAAAGCTTTGCATCTTCCACTCCAGTAATTAGCTCAGTGAAAAATTATTGCATTATCAGCTTAGGGTTTTCATTTTGTTTTACTGGACAGCAATTGTGGGCTTGTACAAAAATAATAAAATCAACATTAGGCATTTTTAATGCAGCTTCACAGGCTTTTCTCAGCAAGGTTCAAAATGAGCCAGCACGTGAATAATTAGCAGCAGCCAGACAAGGGCCAAAAATCTATTATTTAAAAAGCATGCAAAATTTGCTCACACAAGTGAAAGATCCTATTAAAAATCAACGGTGTCTGTAAATGTCAAGGGGTGCATGTTTTCAGTGCCTCATCTAGATGTGGCAAATCCGCCTGAATGTCAGGGAATCAAAACAGATTCAAGTTGGCTCAGTGTAAACTATTCAACTAATGGGGCTCAACTCACCGGCACATCAGAGCATCATTTACAACCCAGTTTGATCCTACATCAGAAAGATTTGCCATCTAAAACCTGGTGCCACTGATTAAAACAAGAGTATTTTCTACTCTGCAGTAATATTTTGATCGGCCAAATATTTATTTATGTGTTTATTATTTCTATGATACATTTCTACCCCACCTTTTCATTAAAATGCTCAAGGTGGCTCACAAAAAGAGAGAGGACACAATTAGATAAAACGATATATATATTAGTATCCTTTGCTCACAAGTTTACAGTTGACGTTGGTGCTGCCATATTGAGGCAGAGGTTCTCTATTTCTCTGCAGCCTTTTGCCATTCTTATTCATTTAAGAATTAGAAACAATTTGCTACATACTGGGTGTGAGTGATTCAGCCTTCCCTTCATACTTCTCACACAAACGCACCTTGATCTCAGAGTTGCCTCCATCTGTGCAAAACAAATTTACAAGACAGAAGAGGTCTCTGCCTTGATTTATAATTTAGCACAACCCAAAGAGATCAGGCTGCTAGGAGGCTGTCTGCAGCTGTACATCAATCATATGCATTTACCTTCTAGCCCCATCAACGGATAAGGCAGTCACTGTGCATTAGATGTGACTAGTTTCATCATACGTCTTCTCAAGCCAAAAAGAAGTGCAGCAGAACGATATGGCTATGGGACATCAAATGCCTCAAAAGCACAGGGAAATAATTCTGCCCTGATATTGCCTCATTGTGTCCATGTAGATCTCATGGCCAGTTATGCATTGCCAAAAAAGATGATTTGCACCGGGGGGGAAACAGAGGCAAGAATTTGAACAGTATTTGTGTGTGGTTTTTTATATATGTATTGACATAAAATTAGAAATACAGTGGTACCTCGGGTTAAGTACTTAATTTGTTCTGGAGATCCGTTCTTAACCTGAAGCTGTTCTTAACCTGAAGCACCACTTTAGCTAATGGGGCCTCCCGCTGCCGCCGTGCCGCCGGAGCACAATTTCTGTTCTTATCCTGAAGCAAAGTCCTTAACCTGAAGCACTATTTCTGGGTTAGCAGAGTCTGTAACCTAAAGTGTATGTAACCTGAGGTACCACTGTACTATAATTTAGAGAGAGGAATACAATACATTCACCATACTGAGGAAAGCAGCAGGTGTCTTGTGTGCCTTCTTAGTCTGTTGGCTAGGTGTTGCTAACTGTTGATGGGCAACTTCAAGATTCCTGTTTTCTCTTTTTATGATTCTTTATCTTTTAAAAGACATTTGGACTGAACAGCCCTTCAAAGCAGAGGGCCGTCTGCTGTAAAGTAGGACATACTGCCACTCTACATAGAAGCGACTCTGTTTTCTGCTGTTTATCAGTTTACCTTGCCATGAGGGGATCTGCCCTCTGGTCCCAAAGCTTGGGACATTTACTTGGGACATTTTGGTAGCAGTATCTGTCAAAAGCCTTGGGTTTGGGGGACGACAATGACTGAGGATATAATCTCTGCTGGATCACTCCACCCAAACATTTGTTGCAACTCTCAAAGAACTCAAAAATGTCGGTGAAGCAGAACATCATTTGCCATGAGACAGTTGGATTCAGACTCTCCACCAAAATACAGTGGTACCTTGGGTTAAGTACTTAATTCGTTCTGGAGGTCCGTTCTTAACCTGAAACTGTTCTTAACCTGAGGTACCACTTAAGCTAATCAGGCCTCCTGCCACTGCCCCGCCGGAGCACGATTTCTGTTCTGATCCTGAAGCAAAGTTCTTAACCCAAAGTACTATTTCTGGGTTAGTGGAGTCTGTAACCTGAAGCGTATGTAACCCGAGGTACCACTGTACTTTAAGCAGCCTAGATTTCAGTAGAGTCAGCAGCATAAGCAGTAACTAGTGGGAAAGTAAAATACATTTATTATGATATTGGTTAGTGTAATGAAGTTAAACTTCTGCGTGTCCCAGAATCACTTCAGTATGGATCTGTTTTTCTGGCGTATTCTTTAAGTTTAAAAGGAGAAGCAAACTTAGTGGCCAGACACTGAAAAGTGTTTCCAAAATGGTTGCAGAATATGAACTGACACTCCAGGGCCAGCTGGCCTGCCCGTTAGCCTTCCTAAGGTAGTCACCTCAGGTGACAGGATGGGGACAGCTGGGAGGGATTGCAGATCTGGAAAGGAAGGTGAGGGGGCAGCCTTCTGCACCTTTGCTGCTCCTGCTCTAGCTGCAGATAGGAGCTGCCGCCACCATCCCAGTCTCCCTTTGAGAGGAAACGTCTCTCTGTTGCCTTCAGCACCTTGAAACTGGAGTCAAAAACAGCTCTCAATGTCCCTGAGGTTACCTCACCAACTCCTGCTCCTTTCCAGACTACTTTTTTCTCCCCCACCACCTCAGGTCGCCTCAGGCAGCAGTGGCGGAGGAGGCAGGGGGCGCCATTTTCTATTTTGCCTCAAGCAGCAAAATGTCTTGGGGTGGCACTGCACCGCACATACAATATATGCTATCCATAACATGAAACCTTCTCCAAAGTCTCCAAAGCTGCTTTTGTACCCTGTGAAAACACCTTTGTGTAACTGTTTGAGCTTCAATTCCCTAAAGGTAAAGGGACCCCTGACCATTAGATCCAGTCGTGGCCGACTCTGGGGTTGCGGTGCTCATCTCGCTTTATTGGCCAAGGGAGCTTCTGGGTCATGTGGCCAGCATGACTAAACTGCTTCTGGTGAACCAGAGCAGCGCATGGAAATGCCGTTTACCTTCCCGCCGGAGTGGTACCTATTTATCTACTTGCATTTTGATGTGCTTTTGAACTGCTAGATTGGCAGGAGCTGGGACCGAGCAACGGGAGCTCACCCTGTCGTGGGGATTTGAACCGCTGACCTTCTGATCAGCAAGCCCAAGGCTCAGTGGTTTAGACCACAGCGCCAAACGTGTCCCTACTCAATTCCCTACTGACCCCAAAACTCACAAGGACAATGCTATTTCAGCTGACCCAAAGGGTGTGGTGTGTGTGTGTGTGTGTGTGTGTGTGTGTGTGTGTAATAGTTACAATTTTTCACAAGTATACAGGTTCACATCAAAATTCCTGGGGAATTCCTGGCTTTAATGTTCTCGATGCTTATCCAGCTATTTCAGGATGAAGAACATAGCTAGAATTTAGGAATAGGTTGGGTTTTTTGTGTGGCTTCACAATCCAGCAAGGCAATTACATTAGGCCCATAACATAGCCTTGCAGAATTAGCAATATTAGTCATCTGTCTGTTCTGAGATAATCATCCCCTCAATCCACCAAGGCCTTTCGCACTCATTTTCTAGCCAGCCTCTTCAGTAAGCAGCCTTCCCTGCTGGGTGTGCTGAGCCCTACAGAACAAGTTATTTATGCTCCCATTTCTAGTCTGGCTTTTAGTTTTGGGCAGCACTTGGATGCAAATTCTACTTGTTCGGTGCAGCAAACTCTTGAGGGTTGCAATATTAATATTAACACCCAAGTAGTGCTTGAACAGAACTGGGAGTTGCAGGATCCCATGGTCACTTGTATAGGCATTTTGTAAACAATATGGCAAACAGAGGGTCACTACTGTTTTGCTCCAGGTATTTCTGAACATCAAAAGTAACAGCCCTGCAGTGCAGAACATTATCCAGGTGTAACTAGGTGAGTTTGGAACATGGGAAGACTTGGTGTAAGGAGGTGGCTATAGGTACGTAGGGAATTGGTTCCAAGTAGGGAATTGGTTCCAAGTAGGTGTAGGGACACGGGTGGCGCTGTGAGTTAAACCACAGAGCTTAGGACTCACCAATCAGAAGGTCGGCGGTTTGAATCCCCGTGACGGGGTGAGCTCCCGTTGCTCGGTCCCTGCTCCTGCCAACCTAGCAGTTCAAAAGCATGTGAAAGTGCAAGTAGATAAATAGGTACCGCTCCGGCGGGAAGGTAAACGGCATTTCTGTGCGCTGCTCTGGTTCGCCAGAAGCGGCTTAGCCATGCTGGCCACATGACCCAGAAGCTGTGTGCCAGCTCCCTCGGCCAATAAAGCGAGATGAGCTCCGCAACCCCATAGTTGGTCACTACTGGACCTAATGGTCAGGGGTCCCTTTAGCTTTACCTTAGGTGTGCATGTTCAGAAACCTGAAAGAAAGAAAGCAGCTGGGGAGCATTTTGAAGTAGAGAAATAATAATGGCCAGCAGGGAAAGGGTGTTAGCCGCTTTTAGACTCCTTTGGGTAGTGATAAAGCAGGATATCAAATCCAAACTACTACTACTACTACTACTACTCCTCCTCCTCCTCCTCCTCCTCTTCTTCTTCTTCTTCTTCTTCTTCTTCTTCTTCTTCTTCTTCAGTATTGCTTCCCTTTCTTTCTGTTTTTGCGCTTCCAATGCTTCTGGAAGGTTGCTAGCCCACTGAGAATGCTGCACAGCACTGAAAAGGCAGCATTAGAAAATTGGGCTCATGAATGAAAGTTGTCCAGAAATATGACCAGAAACAACATGGATGGTATCCTTCTTTTCCCCACATGAATAGTGATATCTGTATTTCTAAACCTCCATAATTTCAGGTGCTGTTTTGAAAAGAGACACTCAAACAGCGTTTCCCAAACCTAGATCTCCAGCTGCTTTTGGACTACAATTCCCATCATCCTTGACCGCTGACCTTGCTAGCTAGGGATGATGGGAGTTGTAGTCCAAAAGCAGCTGAAGAACCAAGTTTGGGAAACACTGCTTTAGAACCAGAATCCTATGGGCATTACACATGTGAAAGTACTAAATCCCACAAAAACGTTACACATGACAAAAATGGAACTTTTTACTCAACTTCTTTTTTATTTTTGACATTGTTTTCCTTTTAAAAAATGAAAATGTGTACAGGTTTTTTTTAATGATTTGGCAGCATTAGGGAATATGAGTATTTCATTGTCTATTAGCTCTGTCAACATGGAAACTGAATGCTGGACTAAGATGGGCCTCTGAGTGACGTGGCAGAACAGGTCTTCTGCCTGTTTATAATATTTGACAAGCACATATGGAAATGCAGAACTATGAAACATTTTCAATTCCTTGTAAAGCAAGCTTTATTATTATTATTATTTTTAATGGCCTACCAAGGGATGTACAATACAGTTGGTACAGAAAAAAAACAGAACATGTTATTTCGGAGGCAAATTTTTGCAGGCAGAAGCAAAGGAAATTTGATTCGGTAATAAATATACAGCATACTGCATCTTCTTGAGATCTGACCTGATAGTGTCAAAAGGAGAAAACAAAATAAACCCCTGCCTCCTGTGCTCTACTTACTCATAAAGAGAGAAATTATCTGTTCATACTAAGGAAAAGCAATGGCACACACAGACACACCAGACAAGTGTATGAAAAGAAAAATATCTCTAATGCTTTCTCTGATAGTGTGCCCAGACAGGTCACGAAGGGGGAGAAAAACCCCTGCAAGCCCAATCTCTCATAATATGTATAAAAAATTATAGAGCAGAGAGGTCTCTTGAAACGGTAGCATGATTGCCAGTTTGGCTTCTTTTGTTGCATAACATCTTTTAAACGTTGAAAGCACTATAATGAACCATGGCAGGATTTTGCTCCCACTGTGCTCACAGCCCGGAGACTGCAATTTCCTGATATAAATACACATCAATTGGTTGTCAACTAGCAGAAGAAAAGTGGGAGAAGGAAACCTTTTCACCTGAATGCGACCAGACTTCAGGGAGTGTCATTTAGCTTGTATGTCTAACTGTGTAGTAAATAGAGAAAATGGTAGATGCTACCGTTCCAATCTCAGTATCTTTCTCTTCTTCTTCTTCTTCCCCTTTTAGGCTTTGACTCTTGCTTTTATTTTATTTTTAAAAGAATGGGATAGAGTGAAGGAGAAATTGGGGAGCATTTGACCCTTTTAAGTCGCGACGGACGACGTGAGGCTGTTTTCTTTGTTTGCATGTTTAAAATATAAATAGGTCGCTTTTCTTTTAAAATGTTGAAAGCTGCTCCCGACAAATTCGGCATGAAACGAGTCTGTGTCAGATTCAGACTATTTAAAAAGCCAGCAGCAACTCATATAAAACAGAGAGCAAGGGAAGAAAAGCAGCAGCTCCTAATCACCTATTAAAAGGCATGGGAAATAAAAGTACCTCAAGGGGCTTTAATTAGGTGCCTCCTAGGGGTGGCCTGTTCCTTTTGCTGCTGTCTATATCTAATGTTATTTTGACAAGGAGGTGGAGAGGACGAGGGAAATGGGTCTTTGCTCCTCGCTGGAAGAGGAGCAGCGCAATTCATCTGACTGTGCCACAGAGATATTCTTTCCCCATGTCGTTGCCAGATCCCAGGTAACATCAGGGTCCAAGATTTCATCAGGTGGCCTCTGCAGAGACAGAAATAGCCAGGCCACCATTATAGTAATGTAAAGGTAAAGGGACCCCTGACCATTAGGTCCAGTCGTGGCCGACTCTGGGGTTGCGGCACTCATCTTGCTTTACTGGCCGAGGGAGCCGGCGTACAGCTTCCGGGTCATGTGGCCAGCATGACTAAGCTGCTTTTGGCGAACCAGAGCAGCGCACAAAAACGCCGTTTACCTTCCCGCCGGAGCAGTACCTATTTATCTACTTGCACTTTCACATGCTTTCGAACTGCTAGGTTGGCAGGAGCAGGGACCGAGCATCGGGAGCTCACCCCGTCACGGAGATTCGAACCCCCGACCTTCTGATCGGCAGGTTCTAGGCTCTGTGGTTTAACCCACAGCGCCACCCGCATCCCATTATAGTAATACCCTGCCTGAAATACTGCAGTGTGTCCCGCAGGGAAGTGCCTCTGAAAGTTGTCTGGAAACTGAAGTTACAATGGTACCTCAGGTTACATACGCTTCAGGTTACAGACTGCGCTAACCCAGAAATAGTACCTCGGGTTAAGAACTTTGCTTCAGGATGAGAACAGAAATCGTGCTCTGGCAGCACGGCGGCAGCAGGAGGCCCCATTGGCTAAAGTGGTGCTTCAGGTTAAGAACAGTTTCAGGTTAAGAACGGACCTCCGGAACAAATTAAGTACTTAACCCGAGGTACCACTGTATATCAAAATACAGCAGGTGGACTGGGCCTGTGGAACATGTCTCACCACTTCTGAAATGGTCGTACATGTTCTAGGGGTGCCAACTTGAATAAAATATTGGGGGGAGCAGATAAGCCCCACCTCCAATCCTAGCAATGGACATACATAGTACTGGTGAAGGTTTATTCCCCCGTCAATTTTTTTTTGGGGGGGCAAAGGAATCTGGGCCCCTAGGAGCTGGGTGCCTATGACATGTTCACAGTCTGTTTCCAAGCACAATTCAGAATGCTGGGGTTTTTGTTTGCCCTTAAAGCACTAACTGGATTGGCTCTCCTGTAGGTAAAGGCCCACTTTCTCCTACATGAACCTTCCTATTCATCAGGCTGATTTGTATAAATCTTTGGGTTTTTGGTTTCATGAATCTGCCAGCTGCAGAACCCAAGGGAATCAGGCTAAGGTAGAACAGAGTGCGAGTACCATTACTTATTGGGGGGGGGGGCACAGTTGTACAAAGGGTGTGAAATTTGTTCCAGGAGCCACCCGTGATTTTAAAGCCAGAACTATAGCCCAGATTCTTTTGGAGCGATTGCTTTCCGTGCCTTAAAATACTTCTAGAAGGTGTTGATTCCTATGGTGCCCGTGGGCGCCATAGTGCCCTTGAGCCCTTTCCCCCCTGCTATCAGGGACTGATGGGAGTTGGGAATCCAAAGCATCTGGGAGTCCCTGATTGAGGAATGGCTATTCTGTGTAAGCTGTGAGCAAATGGGCAGTTGGGGACTGAGAGGTTGGGTGCAACAAGTGAGCTGACAGCCAGGCAGCTGGCCCAGGCAGGCCTTCAATGCACCCTGCCATGATTTCCATTGCCGCTGCTGCCTAAAGGTAATGGGACCCCTGACCATTAGGTCCAGTCGTGACCAACTCTGGGGTTGCGGCGCTCATCTTGCTTTACTGGCCGAGGGAGCTGGCGTACAGCTTCTGGGTCATGTGGCCAGCATAACTAAGCCGCTTTTGGCAAACCAGAGCAGCGCACAGAAACACTGTTTACCTTCCTGCCAGAGTGGTACCTATTTATCTACTTGCACTTTGATGTGCTTTTGAACTGCTAGGTTGGCAAGAGCAGGAACCGAGCAATGGGAGCTCACCCCGTCGCGGGGATTCGAACTGCCGACCTTCTGATCGGCAAGTCCTAGGCTCTGTGGTTTAACCCACAGCACCACCTGCGTCCCTTCCGCTGCTGCCTACAGCTCACTAAAAAAACCAACTCCTGCTCCCCTCATACCTCAGCACACGCCCAAGATCTTGCTGCCCCTCCCACTCACAAAGCAGAGGGGAATGAAAGTATTCCTTCCTGCCCCACTGCCCACTTCTGTCCGACAGCAGTGAAGAATGAAGGGGAGACAGTCTTTTCCTCCCCTTCTGTCCTCTGCAAGTCGCTGCACTATCTTGGGATTTGGTCAATCTGCATGGTGAGGGGGAAGGAAGAGTTTGGGTGCAAACGACGAGGAAGGGGAATTTAGCATTGCACTGTGTGGGAGAGGGCAATTTGTGGTGAATTGCAGGGTGGGGATTGGCAGCTTGTGATAGCAGTTAGACAGGTATGTGGGTTTTTTGGGGGGTAGGGGTTTGAAGGAGGTGTGAGGGGATAGCAGGTTGGCAAGAGTTTGGCAAAAAAAGCAGAGACATCACCTGGCCAACAAAGGTCCATATAGTGAAAGCTATGGTTTTCCCAGTAGTGATGTATGGAAGTGAGAGCTGGACCATAAAGAAGGCTGATGGCCGAAGAACTGATGCTTTTGAATTTTGGTGCTGGAGGAGACTCTTGAGAGTCTCATGGACTGCAAGAAGATCAAACCTCTCCATTCTGAAGGAAATCAGCCCTGAGTGCTCACTGGAAGGACAGATCCTGAAGCTGAGGCTCCAATACTCTGGCCACCTCATGAGAAGAGAAGACTCCCTGGAAAAGACCCTGATGTTGGGAGAGATGAGGGCACAAGGAGAAGGGGACGACAAAGGATGAGATGGTTGGACAGGGTTCTCGAAGCTACCAGCATGAGTTTAACCAAACTGCGGGAGGCTGTGGAAGACAGGAGTGCCTGGCGTGCTCTGGTCCTTGGGGTCACAAAGAGTTGGACACAACTAAACACCTAAACAACAACAACAGGGTTTGCAAGTGATGCAAGCAGGGGCAGTTGCACCTAGTATAGGTGTAGACATTTATTTATTATATAAGCATCCATAGTGATGTTATCAACAGAAGGGTTAAAGCCTTTCTCTTAAGGAAAAGTTTTTATTTTATTTATTATTTATTATTACATTTATATGCCACCTTTCTTCCTTGGCACCCGACAAAGTGTCTATGTTATTCAGACAGGCACTCATCCAAGGAATCAACCAGAACTAGATATTCTTAGCTTCAGCAAGATGGCGGTCTCATGTCTCTTCAGACCATAGCCTGGAATAACTCAGCGCAATATCACCAACCGAGTATTGTACCTTCAGTAGGTCTACCTGGTAAATAACCCACTGGATTTGTCTGCAATGATAGTCGTGGAAAGTATGGAACTGGTGAGCTGGTCAGATATGAAAATATTTACGAGAAATGTGTTCTGAAATGTGGATGGTGGGGTGGTGGACGTTTCCTTGCTAGCACTGGCTCCAGCTTGTAAGCATGTACAAATAATTCCACTGCTGAGTAGCATTGATCCACAGATACATTCCAATGAATGCCAGTTAAACAGCTTAATCAGTTGCTTCATAGGCTGTGAGGAGAAGTTTGGAATATTTTTTAGAGAAGAGCAGTGCGTCAACTGCCTAGATTATCTTTTCACCGTTACTGCTGGAGACTCGAGAACAAAAACTCATAAACCCCAGAGATTAATGCTTTCTGAAGAGAAAGCACCGAACTGTCAGTACAAAGATACTACATGCATTCTCTTTGGAGTGGGGGGGAATACGTTTGTAAAACCTTAGAAACTGGCTTGCCTGTAGTCGAGCCTTTCAATTACAACTCTTCTGCCACCTTATGTTCATGAGGAGTTATTGCCTTTCAGAAAAAAATCCCCCCCATCTCTTTATCTCTTTCATAAAATATGTAGCTATTTACTACGAAATAGAGCATGAGGATATGGTCCGATTTCCAGCTTCATGTCCTCCCGCAAACTAGTGAAGCCCACCACTAGAATAACTTGCTCCGAAATGGAGAACGGTCACATTTCAGTTGCAGTTTATAAACGCAACTGGACACATAAGTGATCTACTTTGTGGCATGTGGTTTCAAGTGCAACAAACAAGCTGTGAATGTGCTAAGAATCATTATATTCTTGGTCTTCTGACGAAGAGAGGCGTTTCCTCCAAGGGGAAAAAATGGAGACAGTAATCTACAAGCACACCCATCGCAGCAATAGAAAATGACATATGTATGTCGCTATCTGACTAGGAGACTCTGTTGCTCTTAGCTAAATGGGTGAATCACAATGTTTGTTTCGCAGTGGATAGAGCTGTTCATCCAAACATGGGCACACCAGCAAAAGATAAACAAGGTGGCATTTAAAAAGGCATTTTATGTGTCATTTTTACTGGCTGATAAATAAGCAGACCACAGTGGCACAGAGGGCAGACTTTGCAAAGGTTGCAAAGCAAAAAGGACTAAAAGAGGCCTGGTGTGAAGATCTTGCTTATAAGCCCATGTTTTTCAGGACATAGCAAACTCTCACTAGGGATGAGCAAGTCTGAAATTGACAGTTTCTCATTTTTGCAATCTTAAATTCGGTACTTCACAATTCCACTTCACTTTGCCATTAAAATTAAATTCCCATGAAAATTCACCAGCATTTAAGTGTGTACCTCTCCTATTATCACACAGTTCTGTCAGCATGTTTTCCTAATAGAATGCAGTTTGTATGTTATTTTTACTAATATATGTGTCATAATGTACACGTGCACCTGAAATCCACTTTTTTTGCACATTGTTTGGTTGGAGAACCATGTCACAAAATTCAAGGAACTGTGAATTTCAATGGTTGGCTGTATTTTGGTGTTTGTGTGTGTGTGTTGTTTTGGAAGGTGCAGATTAGATAGATATTCATTAAAATGTGAATCAAATGGAATTAGCCCCTCATTTCTAGCCCTCTTTTTCTCCTGGCATCTCCATCATTGAAGAACCTGGGAGCGGCTTTGGGAAGGATCCCCTGTATTTCTGAAGTTGAATTTGCAAGACTTGAATGGGCCTTCCATTGGTTGCATGATGGTGGTGACAAGTTGAATTCTGAGGCAAGTGTAAAAGTTTGTTGGGCTTGACCACTGCTATTACAGTGGTACCTTGGGTTACAAATGCTTCGGGTTACAAACGCTTCAGGTTACAGACTCCGCTAACCTGGAAGTAGTACCTCGGGTTAAGAACTTTACATCAGGATGAGAACAGAAATCGTGTGGCGGCAGCAGTGGGAGGCCCCATTAGCTAAAGTGGTACCTCAAGTCAAGAACAGTTTCAGGTTAAGAACGGACCTCCGGAACGAATTAAGTTCTTAACCAGAGGTACCACTGTACCTCTATTTGGACAACCTCCATACTTTTAGCTGGCACCATCAGTGCTAGCGGTATAAACACCAGATTTACCACTAGGTGGAGCTGGGCAAGGAGATGGGAAGTAGGGAAAAAGTTAGTGTTCAGTTCCAGCACAACAGTCTCTCTGTTAACTCCACACATAATGCCTATTGGGCATGAAGGTAAACACTTTTGAGCTAAAAGCCAACTTCATGAGGTGGCAAACAAATGCTTTTAATTCTACATATGGAAATTGGGATTGTAGAAAAAGACCTGCCGAGGAAACTGAAAAATATCTATATGTATGCGACAACGGTGGCAAGAGTCTTAATAGCACAAGAATGGAAGAAAGAGGAAATCCCGACCAAAGAACTGTGGCAAGAGAAACTGATAGACTAGATAGAATTGGCAAAACTGACACATAAACTACATGACAAGGATAACTGTGACTTTCAAGAAGAATGGGAACCCTTTACAAAGTACTTAAAGGAACAACAGAATGAACTGGACTCCTTGGCAGGTTTTGAATAAACATTCACAAACTTTTTATTGATAACATCTAGATAGATAAATTAAGGATCTGTACAATTTTGTAACATGCAGAGAATAACAAATGCTGACAAACCAGAGAGAGGAGCTGAGGGAATTCGGGGGGTGGGTGGGTTATATTTTGGGGAGTGGGGAAAAATAGGGGGGGAATTAAGGATGATATGTCTTTTGATAAAATGTTATGTTGAAATTCCTAATAAAAATATTTAAAAATAATAATTCTACATATGCAATCTAACAGGGAAGTCCATTCTGTGTGTAGCCAAAGCAGCACTATCTGTGCACAAGCAGGAGGCATCAACAGCCTTGTGGGCAGTCCATGGTTTTCAGAAGTACAAAAAACACAGGGCAGGAGACCCAAAGCAGCCTGATCCAACTGGGCATTCTCAGTGGCCATAGAATGCTAACTTCTGGAGAGGGGAAATACAAAACCAGAGAGCTGGGGGCAAAGGGAATTAAGAATCTTGGAAGCTGGCAAGGCTGTCTGGCTAGAACCCTACACAGAAGCAAGCCAACCCACAACACTTTTTTGCCGGCCCCACTTGTAAATACCAGATAAAAACCTTTGCTTCCAGCATGGTGTCTCCATGGTTTACTTTCCACATCATCCTGAAATAGGTGGGTTGGGCTTGTCTTATGGAAGGTTTTTGTGTGATCTCACCTCTAACCATAAGCTTTCTGGATATTTGGGAGCAAGCTCAAGGTGTGGTTGAGTCATTTATCCTCATGGTGAACTTGCCTTGGAATCACGTTTCCAGCGAATCTTTTTTGTTTTCAGGTCACGAAAGGCCAAGCTCCCAATGTGCCGACACAACAAACCATTTGAAGCTTTTCTGGAATGTAATGAGCTGCAATCTCATAGGTTGCAGCACCTAGGAGATCATTTCACCGTGCCAAAATTGTGTAGAAAAGTCAACTGCTTCACCGCTCCAAGAATTGTTTTGCTTACAAGGACAGGCTATACGCTCTTGGCCAAAAAAATAGATTTGTGGTGGCAGAGTCACTTTAATCCTCAAATAAATATTATGGCTAAACAGGAGAGAAAATCCTCTCCCCACTAAGAAAGAAAACAACCTGGTTCTTTGTTGACTGAGTGCATTGCTGCATCTGAATGGCATAAAAATAGGATTCTTGTTCCGTCAGGGCGTCAGGGTCCAATAGAGCCCTAAGTAATCACATCTGACAGCAAGATTCCAACACCTGCAATCAAAATGTCACCCAGAGTTTCCCATTGCACTGTGTATGCTTGGTTCATGATGAGTGGAGAAAGGGTGCATGCTGAATTATTCACCTTTTAAACACCCCCCAGCAAAATACAAAACAGGAGGCAGCCGGGCAGACCTGCATTCATTTGGGAAGGGTACATTTTACCTAGATCCCTGCTTTTATTTATTGTTCACTCATGTATGGTTTTTACTCAAAAGGGTCCTGACATGTATTTTCCTCCCCATATGTGATGAGTCCACAGGGACATCTTCCTTTATATTTCTGATAATTGTGTGCATTTGCTGTTATCATTGGACCTTTGGAAATGTCTGCCTGAGTGTTATTTATGGATTGTTTTCAAAAATATATATACTGAATTATGACAAGCAGGTTACGGGGGGTGGGGAAGCAAATGAAGAAAAAATGAGTTTAAAAGTGAAAAGGGGTCACAAATTCCAATCAAGAAATATAGGGTGCAGCTGTGTGATTTACCAAGTCAATTGACTCTTGTCTTCTGACGCATATATTATACCCATTGCTACCCCCACCCCCTGCCGCCGCAAACAATTTGAATTTTTTTTTTACTCTTGTGTTACGTCGGTTGTAGTGCCTAAGGTCTTGGAAGATTGTCTGTTCTCTCATGTTATGAAGGTTTAGGTTGGAAAGCTGTGCATAGTTTCCTGGGAGTAAGTCCAACTGAATATGACGTATTGCTTCTATGTTTTAAAAAAAATGCTTCTATGGGTTTTTTTTTTAAAAAGCATTGGCTTACAAAGTAGCAGAGCTGTGGGAAAAGACAAATATTTTTGGAATGCAGCTTTCAGAATGAATTTTAAAGGCTTGGATGTGCTGTTTCTCTTCAGGCACAGGTGGGGGTGCTATAAAACAAGCACAAGGAAAAACTACTTCCAAGAGACGCATAGAAGAAATAGAAAAGGCAAATGGAAAAGAATGAAAAAAAAATTCTTCAAGAAAAGGATTGTGTCATTTAAGATAATTGCTTTCCCTCAGTGCCCTTCACAGATTGCTGCACAAGTTGCCTTTTACAGCCATTTCTGCCATCCACACAAATCAAAGGGGACTATAAGATGAGTGAAATTAGTGGAGCGTTGCTTTTGTGTGTGTTAAGAAAGCATCTCATCTATTTTTCTTCCTCCAAGCTGCTAGTCCTGTGTCAGTGAGGAGTCAGATGGCTGCTGGGCAAAATGTTCCATTTAAAAACAGAAAGAGTTGTGGATGTTTGAGTTGACATTAGACCTTTTGTAAAAACACTGTCAGGCAATTTGGGAAATCTGGCTTCATGCAACAGAGGGCAAGGCATGGAAGGTTTTCAGAGGATGACACAGTGGACTCTAAATATGATCAGACAATACTGTATCAATACTGTATGAAGCAGGGGCATTTATTAGCGGGTGGGCCAGGGAGCCCAAGTCTTGGGTCTTGTTGGAAGTGTTGGAGTGCAACTTGGCTTGTATTGCTCTGAGAGGAAAGAAGAATAGAGAGGGGAACCTCTAAGCTTCCTAAACTGTTTCACTGCCCTTTGCCTGGGCTGATCTTCCTTCAGATGTTAGATTGAGACTTCTTAGGGTTGCTGACCTCATTTCCTGCTCCTCCCTTCTTCATCATCCCACCATGAGAGAAGAGTCATCTGGCTTTTCTCTGCACCTACAGCTTCGTTAGATGCAGCTAGGATCTCTTTACTATCAAGCATGCATTTCCTATAATAAACTTAGTTTTCGTATTTTTGCAGACTGAAAATCACAGTGTGGTTGCTTCCAAGGTGTTGTTGTTGTTTAGTTGTGTCCGACTCTTCGTGACCCCATGGACCAGAGCATGCCAGGCACTCCTGTCTTCCACTGCCTCCTGCAGTTTGGTCAAACTCATGCTGGTAGCTTCGAGAACACTATCCAACCATCTCGTCCTCTGTCGTCCCCTTCTCCTTGTGCCTGCCATCTTTCCCAACATCAGGTTCTTTTCCAGGGAGTCTTCTCTTCTCATGAGGTGGCCAAAGTATTGGAGTCTCAGCTTCAGGATTTGTCCTTCCAGTGAGCACTCAGGGCTGATTTCCTTCAGAATGGATAGGTTTGATCTTATTGCAGTCCATGGGCCTCTCAAGAGTCTCCTCCAGCACCATAATTCAAAAGCATCAATTCTTCGGCGATCATCTTTCTTTATGGTCCAGCTCTCACAAAAGTTCAGGCCTCTGCTGATGCATATGAACTCCATATGCTATCAGGTATTTTGCAGTGGTCCTCTCAGCTCATAACCACCCCTTTTAAAACTATGTTTACAGTGTGGCAGGGAAGGCTATAAAACCCAGTGCTGGTGAAAAACAGCCACCCGCCATATTAGTTTTGCTCAGAGGTCTAAATTTGCACATGCAAATTTGTGTGTGGGCTTTATACCCCGAGTCCTATAAATTCCCAGCAATGAGTCTGGTATGAAGAAGGCCTGGTGATAGTACACACATCTTTAGACAACCCCATTGTTTCCCAGGGACCATCACCATCACCCTCTGTCACCCAATTGGCATTGTTCCAAGTCATTGTAAATGGTCACTTAATTGGAGTGTCGTCGTTGTCTACCATTGCTGCTGTCACCAGATGAGTCCACCAGGGAGGACCACCATGGTAGGAGGGGGCAGATCGATCAGTCAGCATCTTTTACCAAATACCTCCTCAAACCTGGAGTTAGCCCTAAGATGAGCCATGACTAATTCTATCAGTGGGAGGAATCTGGTGAGGAACTCCCCCCCCCCCCAAACCGTAGAGATCAGTGAAGGGCAACTCATGGTCTGTGGACCAGATCTTTCATATTGTCAATGAATTTGGGTTGAAAGGTATTTAAAAGATTGTCTCGTAAGAAAACAACAGAACCATGCTTTCAATTTGGAATAAATAGAGTTGTTCTATATTGGCCCTGACCCCTGAGTCCATTAGCAATCAAGGCTCAGAGTCAGAGGCTGCAGAGTCTCTAAGAAGCCAGACCAGGTGCATGGCTCCAAGTGTGCTGCTGGACATTAGGAGATCATTGACACTGAGCCCGCGACAGACAGACAGGACTCCCCAGAAGAACCTCACATTGCCTGGGCAGAGACTTTAATAAAGTTCGGTGTGTTCCCAACCATTGCTGGAGCAAGTTGCTTGCTTAGAGCTGTCCATGGTCCTGAACCTTTTGACCTGCCTTGCCCCATGGGTTCTGACATCAGACCTGAACAGGACAATAACTTGTTATTACTCCCTGCTTTTGGATTATGCATGGACTGTGGCACAATCCCATTAAAGGTTTATTCATAAAGAAACTGGAGCAACACTGATTTGAGAAGGAGTTATGTCATGCATGTAGATTTGATCACACAATGATGGAAGGAACAGAAGAAGATGCCTTGTAGTGAGTCAGATCATTGGCCCATTTAACTCAGTATTGGCTACACTGATTGGCAGTCTTTACCAGTCCTTCCTGGGGATGGCAAGGATTGAGAGCAGGTGCTTACCATTGATCCTATAGTCCTCTAGTACGTGTTCCCAGCCTCCTAAAAGTAGCATCACCAGTTCTAGAGAAAAGAGCCTTCCAGAGAAAGAGCAGGGAGTAAGTGCAAGCAGTATGGGAAAAGAAACTGCTGGCATCTGCCACATATTCTGAAGGTCAAAAAGCCCTTATTGCTATACCCTTCTTGTTGGAAAAGCAGGATTCTCTCCCATAGCACTAACAGGATTCTCTCCCATAGCGCGCGCTCTCTCTCTCTCTCTCTCTCTCTCTCTCTCTCTCTCTCTCTCATGGTGTCAATCATTTGGTTTTTAATTGCTTATCCCCATTTTTTCCAAAGACTACTAAGGAACCCTTGATTCATAAATGTCACCTCTTGGCAATATAGCAAAACAATCTTTTGAAGAATGGGTAGGAGTCGGGACTTTGCAATCTATTGAGATCATGAATATTTTATCTAAAACCTTTGCTGCAGACTGACAGCACAGCTGGAGCACAGGAAAGGCGAGTAATCTCCTTACTCAGAAGTCTGCCAAGGTTTCGGAATTTCCATTACGTCATAATTCTGAGAATCCCTAGAAAGTCCAGCTTGTTGGCAAGTCACAGTAGTGGCTCCAGCTAAACCGGGCTATGATATTGCGGATCAACAGGGGAGGAAGGAAAAAGAGGCATGTGACTGTAGTGTGTGTAAGGAGTAATGGTGGGGCTGACAAGTCCTATGTTCGTTATAGCTAAATATTTTGAATAAATAAATTTAAGTGTGGTTCTAAATATGCTTTATCTTGAACCTTGTGTATATCCATATTTAAAGCTGCCATTAGTATCACCTTGGCTTAGAAAAATTGGCAAGATCAAACGGTTTTGTAGTAGGATGGAGAGTTTTTTCTGTTTGTGACTGGGGAAGATACAGAGGTCACAGTCCAAAAGGAGTGGCAACTTTCCTTCTGGGGAAAAAAAATGTCGGCTAACATAAGTTGCAGAAAACAGTTTTTCAAATGGACAAGCCCAGCATTTTAGATTACTCAATCTGCCTTGACCTAGTTTCTCTGGCCTCGTTTTCTCTCTTGATACAAACAAGATTCTGTTGCATTTTTAATTGCAATAAATGTGTTTACATGAAAAGAACACAGCTTGCCAGGGGAGAAGGTGACCTACTTTCTTCTTGCAAAAAAAAAAGTGTATATCTAAAAAAAAAAAAATCCATATTGTTGTGAGTTGGCAGTCTTGATCGTGGTGAATGGGTGGGTGTCTGATGTGTGCTAGGACTTTGAAACAGAAGAATCTAAATGTCCTCTTAGACTGGAGATGTTCTGTTGATGGACAGGAATCCAGCCTTCAGATGGCAACACCTCCCAGAGCTAAGAGAAGGGTTTGGCACCTGTACAATGCAACTGTGTTGGAGAAGCAGGAAGATTGCAATTTGAACTTGGGAAAGATAGTGTGAGTTTTCACTCTGGAGGTTGCAGAAAGTGGGGTGGGGTGTGCATTTGTCTCTGTAAACTTAGGAGCCAATTCCTAGGGGCTGGGGTCTCTTCAACCTCACCCCCCCATAAAATATTTGAGGGCCCCTCCCAAAGTTGATGGATGTTGCCATTCAAATGGTATGCGTGTGCTGTGTCTTGTGATTGATTATGCAGGGAGAAGTTTCCCTGGCCCCTCCCCAATATTTTATTCGTGTTGGCACCTTGGTATGTAAATAAAGCAAATGCTACAAAGGAACCCTAAATCTCCAGTTTTCTATCATCCAAAAGAAAGCGAAGCTCTTTAGCATAGCCCTTGGATCTCAGAGAAAATAGGGAGCACTTAATAATGATATTCATTTCCCTCGTTTTCATTCCTCCAGTTGTGTAACTATACTGCGTTGTTTTTTGTTCTTTGGAGTCATACAAGGAACAGTGATATATGTCACAATGACTCATATAGGGTGACCACACTTAATTCTACATTTTGCATTACCATGGCACCCTTAGAAGCCGAGGGTTTGACTTCCCAGTGCAGACAAGAAGCATGTTGGATGGTGTGTAATTTACATAATTTCACAAGGCTTTCACCAAATTAGCTGTGCCCTACTTAGAAATGCCTCTTTCTATTTATCTAGATAATGAATAATAATATGGAATATGCTATTGTTCTGCATAAATATGGCTGATGTTTTTGTGGAAAACTTGTGCAAACCTAACCCAGGGTAATGGAAACACATGCCAGCTAGCTCCTTTCAGTCTGTGTATTGATCACATTTGCAGTAAATCACACTGTTTTAAAGCCCTGCCAAGTACTTCTCATCATTCTTTCATAGGTCTTCTTAATGTAGAGAAACAAATATTTAACTTGTGTTTACTTACATGTTATTGCCTAAATTGGAATCGTAAAAGCTAAATTGAAAGGAGTAAGGCACTTCTCTTTCTAACCATAAATATTAATCAAGGTATCATGGAACAAACAACCATATTTCTAGACTGTTTCTTGGGGACTCTGATGAGGCATGGATTAGTTTTTAAAACGATCACAGGAAATGTACCTTCATGTAGAAATGTTATGCAGAGACTGTAAAATTTCCCCCGGTGGATTAATGAACAGTGTGCCACTTGGGTCTTATTCATAGATTCATTCTAGAAAAGTGGATGATCAGTCTCACATGAAATTAAGCTCATATAAATGATATGCCATGTTTTTATGATTATGGATGCTGTATTTAATTTGAGTTAACAAATACTTTTGTAGGGAGTGTTTTAGAAATAGAGTTTGCATCTTTCATTGCCCACAAGGACAATGTGAAACAAAATGCATTGGGCGTGTTATATCTCTTAAAGCTTCCAATATATTTTATCACCATTTTGGGTCTTTCTTTCTTTTTCTTTTCTTGCCCTTATTCCAGAGTAAACACCTGGGGTGGAGGCTGTTGCAGCAAAAATGCACACACGCGCACACTTAGCAAAACACTATAGGAGCGGAGCAGCAGTGTTGTCAAGATGTGTTAAAAGCACACTAACTTAGTCTTAGTATGAGGGGATATCTGTTCCACTTGTGCAACACAGTGTTGGATATAACCCAACAGGATTATTCCCTTCACATGGCACAGTTTGCTCCCCTAGGACTATCTTCAGAAAAAAGCAATTCCGCTTTCAAGTGAATTCCATAAAGTTTTAACAAACTAAGGCGGCAACCCTAAACCCCAGTTACCTGGGGGTAAATCACACTGAACTCAATGGGGCTTACTTCTGAGTCGGCATGGTTATGATCACCCTATAACTCTTACAAATACTTGGGTTTGATATTTAGCCAAGATAGTGAGGTTGGGTGTTTTTCTTGTCAGTCTTCCTTGTTTTCTTGCCATTTTTTATCCTAGCCTTTGCTTCAGCACTGATAAAATGCCCTTAAAATATATATACTGCTGTAACCATTTTGTACCACTGGTGAATTGGCACCCTGTTAAATGCCTTTTCCTGTAAATGACTGTGTACGGAGAAACTTGCAACGTGTGCTACATTGGATGATCTATTGCCTACCTCAGCGTTTTGTCCTTTAAGACTGTGGCGTAGAACAAAAGATATGGGAAATCGTATGGGAACAAGAAGTGTGTGCGTATTAAGGAAATATCATACCAAAAAAATGAACTTGCATTGCAGGAAAGACCAGACTTGCTTGCATGTCTACAAGCAATCAAGACACACACACACAAATGAATAAAGACTGCCATGCATAATAGGCCTGGAAACAAATGATCAAGAATGAATGAGGGCAAATTTGAGTTGTAGAAAATTAGCATACTTAATGTCTAGAAACACAACAAACTGCAGGACCACATTGTCCAGTTTGGGGCAAAAAAAAATCAAATTTGCTGCTCTTTATTGAAAGTTAGGCCTCATTTCCATATGCAGCTCTACCATTTCGGTGGACATTTCATTAGCATAATCATGACTGCTTAGATTACTGGTAAGCAACAGTAAAATCCTGAAATAACCTAAATAAAGCATTGTTGTCACAAGGGTGCTTGGCAGATTGCTCAGATTTGACAAAAGTTGAATTCATCGAAAGGACCATGGGGAAAGATTATTATCAAGGACTTTACTTGCCCCCCCCCCCTGTTTCCACCCGGACAATCTCCATGCACAGAGGTCCAAGAGAGCAGTGATGAGGAGAGAGTGCTTGTTTTGCTTGCATCTTCTTACAGACATCTGCCACTTCAGACATACTGGTCCAAGATAAGCACAGACAACTGTATGAAGGAAATATGGAATAGCCAGGGGGATAGGTTGGGAATTCCTGAGAATTTTGAGCTTCTGAGGCCAAGCAGTTTCACATGGGAACACGGGATTTCAGTTGTAGTAATGTAGCAGAAGATGCCTCACTGAAACCAAATGAGCAAGTTTACTGTGACTTTAAGACCCATTTCAATGGGAATGACAGAACTGTCTTCATTTCAACAATTTGTTTTGCTTTCCTGCTGTTTCATGGGTTGTTTCCCCCCCCTCCCCAAACAAACTAACAAACTGGGCAATAGAACAATTGCCCTTATTCCCTTGTTTCCACAACAAAAAGGATTTTATCTGGTACCTTTGCAATAATTTACATTGGCCTGGGGGGGATGATGCATGAGAAAAATAAATAAATCCAAGTGTGTATCTGTACTCTGCCACTCCAGACCCACTTGCCTTCTCCGTTAGATCATTGCATGCTAGAAAAAAAAATATTGTTTTGAAAACTCTCAAAATAAGATTAGTATTTTTTTTTTAAATGACAGTGTGGAAAGCCATGACACGTAGCATTAGCCTGAGAAGAGCATTCATCACGAAACTCCAATTCATCATGAGACTTCTCAGCTTCTTTTCAAACTGTGGGCTTATCTGTCTCCCCCACATGCTATTTCTTCACTCCTTCCTGATCTTCTGAACAGCTTTCTGGTGTCATGAACTCCATATGTCATCCAAATGGTAAGAATTCATTTTTGTCTCTGTGCGTGTGTAAAAGAGAGAGAGAGAAAGGTGTCGGGTGCAAGTGACTTTCAGCCTGATGCAATATTTAGTAGCTCCAAAGAACATAGGAAACCTTTACAACGAAAATCCCAAGCCATTGTTTTCCTTGACCCGAGTAGCAAACCAAACTGCTGGGCATGTATGTTTTTGAGAGGCATATTGCTGAGATATTAACATATTTACAGATTCAACAAACTGAGTAGATTGAAAATAATATTTTCTAACACGTGTCTTACATTTCAAAAACAATAATGATATTTGGATATATTTAGCCACCATACTGGCTATTTTGAGTAGAATCCAAAGGGATCTCTTGCAGCGTCTTGTTTTCATGTTCTTACTTCCAATGATGATTTTGGTGGGGTGTGTGTGGGAATTATGGAGTTTCAGAACACCCAGAGACCATCTTACCTGGCAGTTATCAGAAGTGAGAGTGTTGATTGTACTAAGACTAGGTAGATCCATGTTGATTCATCCCCACTCATTCATGAAGTCCACTTGGTGACCTTGGAAAAGTCCTTCTTTCTCAACCTAACGTACCTACAGAGGATAAAATAGGGTGGGGTGGGAGGGGACCATTTTCACCACCCTGAGCTCCTTGGAGGAAAGGTGGAATATACATTTGACAAACAAAGAATATTGTGCATCCTACTAAGCCACAGTTGTCTTCTTTTTTTAGTATAATTTTATATGTTGAAGAGCTGAACTCTGATGTATGGGACTGAATCAGGGTGAAATGGATCAAATTAGGGTTGTCTTTTAAATTGCTTCTATTAAAGATTTTTTGGGGTTACAAAAGTACATACAGCATCTCTGCTTTCAATTCGTAGAGTCCTTTCTACAGTTCAGTTATTTTTGATGTGAGACACTAGAGCAGGGCTTTCCAAGGTGGGGAGAGAAGGGGGATAGTAAACTTTCATTCTTTTACACAGTGTATGATCAAGGCTTTTGTGTCAGTGTCACGTGGGTAAGTTCTATTTCTATTCATTTATTAGGGGTTTTTTTGGGTTGTGAGAGAGATTTGGGGGCCCAGGGCCCGATTGGTTTCTGTCAGTTCACTGCAGTGAGTTTTGTTTGCATGTGTGTGAGGGAGGGGGTTGCTAGGACAAGTTATGCTTTTGGTGGGTTCTTGTTGTTGTCTTGTGTATGTCATAAAGGGAAGCCACACCAGGGTGAAGGCATCCTCTATTGTTTGTCCCCATGCTAGTGGATCAAGCTGTTGTTGTTGTTGTTTAGTCGTTTAGTCGTGTCCGACTCTTCGTGACCCCGTGGACCAGAGCACGCCAGGCACTCCTGTCTTCTACTGCCTCCCGCAGTTTGGTCAAACTCATGCTGGTAGCTTCGAGAACACTGTCCAACCATCTCGTCCTCTGTCGTCCCCTTCTCCTTGTGCCCTCCATCTTCCCCAACATCAGGGTCTTTTCCAGGGAGTCTTCTCTTCCCTTGAGGTGGCCAAAGTATTGGAGCCTCAGCTTCAGGATCTGTAGTTGATCAAGCTATGTTTGAATGAACTCTTAAAATCTTGAGTGGGGAACCTGTGGCCCTCCAGATGTTTCTCAACTCCAATAGCCTCAGCTAACATTGTCAAGTATAATGGAAGCTGCAATCCAACAACATCTGGAGGGCCACCCCTGTCTTAAATAAAAGGTAAAGGTACCCCTGCCCATACGGGCCAGTCTTGACAGACTCTGGGGTTGTGCACCCATCTCACTTAAGAGGCCAGGGGCCAGCGCTGTCCAGAGACACTTCCGGATCACGTGGCCAGCGTGACAAAGCTGCATCTGGCGTAAATAAAAGTACTAGTACTGAGGTACAAGAACTCCCTGGTACCCGATTAAAATGTTCCCTGCTTCCATCATAGGTATAAAATTTATTTAAGAGTTTTCTGCTTAATCCTTGAACATTCCTAAAAATACTCAATAAGCATGTGTTTTCTGTGGAAGAAGTAGAATAGCTTCAAGGAGATAATGCCAAAAGCATTTACACACATTAGAAGGCCCAAAATCACGCTCTGAATTTTGAAACAAAGCGAATTCCAAAATGATTTCAACCTGTATATCGATGGAGCCCTATATAGCTCTTTTAACTTTAATTTTAATTTATTTACGGCTATTAGCCCATAAAATATGTACAAACATAAAAACACAGAGACATAAAAACCGATATATCCGACAACAGAAGGTGAACACCATGATGCAAGGGTGGGTCATTGAGCAGAGCCAAATGACAGCTTGGGGCCAGGAGAGCTCCAAGGGACGGATCACAGAAAAAGGAAAACTGAAGACGAAATCCGACATGCACTCTCATCATAACAGTCCGATTAGTTTTGATGTTGTTGTTGTTTTCTGGTGGTTTTTGAGTGTGAGATAACCGCATTCAGGAATCTCACCACCTGCAGAGTTACAGAAGGATCTGTATCCTGCAAAAGCAGTGCGGCGTGTGACTCAACAGGCCTGCCAACCAAGCGCAGTAAAGCAGGACCCAGGAATTTAGTCCTGGCTATGCTATGTAGGGTGGCGGGTGGGGACGCGGGTGGCGCTGTGGGTAAAAGCCTCAGTGCCTAGGGCTTGCCGATCGAAAGGTCGGCGGTTCGAATCCCCGCGGCGGGGTGCGCTCCCGTTGCTCGATCCCAGCGCCTGCCAACCTAGCAGTTCGAAAGCACCCCCGGGTGCAAGTAGATAAATAGGGACCGCTTACTAGCGGGAAGGTAAACGGCGTTTCCATGTGCGGCTCTGGCTTGCCAGAGCAGCGATGTCACGCTGGCCACGTGACCCGGAAGTGTCTCCGGACAGCGCTGGCCCCCGGCCTCTTGAGTGAGATGGGTGCACAACCCTAGAGTCTGGCAAGACTGGCCCGTACGGGCAGGGGTACCTTTACCTTTACCTTTATGCTATGTAGGGGACAGTTGAACATTATATGTGAAAGAGATTCAACAGTTTCCCCGTCACACACGCATAGCGGAGACACCAAACCCTTGGAAAATCTGTGGCTCAGCTGGTTCGATGGAAGGACATTGAACCTTGCCCGAATAAATGCAAGTCGGTGTGGTACTGATGAAAGAGATGACATGTATGATGGAAGGCCAAGTGGTGGGGTTATTCCGTGATACCTGGGGGAGCAGACACCCCCACCCCTGGCAAGGTTGTGTTGATTTTCAATGTCCGCTAATCTTTGCTCAATAAGGCTTTTGGCTGAGCGTAAGTTCATCTTTAAGGAGTCCGCTGGGGAAATTCCGATGCTCAGAAGTTTGGCATGGATTTTTCCTACCCACGGGTTGACAAAGACGTCCCGCCAGAGGCACTGAAAAAGGTAATGGTCGGGAAGCCTATGCCAGCTGGACAGCCAATAGCCAAAGATTCGCTTCCAGATGACAGTCTCCAATGATGCAATCCTTAACTCCAGACGTATGGCTGCGTTGCTCACACACATGGGGAGTTTCAGAAGGCGACGGAGAAACTGATTCTGCAATGTCCCCAGCGATGTTAAATTGGACTCTGGGGCCCAGAGCGGGGCAGCATAACAGAGGGTGGAGACCACTTTTGCATGGTATACCTTCAATGCAGAAGGGATGTGAGAGGCTCCGTCGGCCGCAAAAAATTGGAGTAGAGTATAAAGTATTGTTTTCCCTTATATAGCTCCTGTTTCTTCAGTCTGGGCTGGAGTGACTTGACCTTTCAGTTTATATACGAGCGCTTGACTTGAAATGAAGATATCAGCTAGAACTGGCATATTGCGTTGCCATACCAGGAAATGCTAGTGTATGTCCTTCCACATAATTAAGTTGCCAGATGAACGCTGGTGCCCTTTTCTTAACATGAAGAGAGGGAGAGATGTAGGGGAGTATAGCGCCACATACTAGAGAGAAAGAAGTAGCATAAGTATGTTACATCCTTCATTCTCATGGCTTGAACCCCATTTTTAAAAAAACTAAGTTAGAAGTGTATTTTACACCAGGGTTCCAATCCATCTAGGACAGGGGTCAGCAAACTTTTTCAGCACTGGCCGGTCCACTGTCCCTAAGACCTTGTGGGGGGCCGGACTATATTTTGAAAAATAAAAATAAAAAATGAACGAATTCCTATGCCCCACAAATAACCCAGAGATGCATTTTAAATAAAAGCACACATTCTACTCATGTAAAAACACCAGGCAGCCCCCACAAATAACCCAGAGATGCATTTTAAATAAAAGGACACATTCTACTCATGTAAAAGCATGCTGATTCCATGACCGTCTGCAGGCTGGATTTAGAAGGCGATTGGGCCGGATTCGTCCCTTGGGCCTTAGTTTGCCTACCCATGGTCTAGGAGCTCTGTGCATGCTCCTAGCAGGAAGCTTCTGCATTTGTATTAAGAGCTGGATGGGCAGACATGTACTGTGCACAGTGTTCCACTCGCCAATTCAGTAGCCAAAAATGCCATGTATAGAGCTCCTTTCTAAAAGGTAAAATCTGGCTGTTTGGAGGAAGGGTGTGTGTGTGGCGAATTAATCCCCCTGCTCACGCTTCCCCACCAAATATCTGATCAGTGGGATTTTAGCTTTGGGGGAGGGGGCAGGGCTCCATTGCGCATGAGTTTAGAGGGATGCGGGTGGCGCTGTGGGTTAAACCACAGAGCCTAGGACTTGCTGATCAGAGGTTTGGCGGTTCGAATCCCTGCGACCGGGTGAGTTCGCGTTGCTCGGTCCCTGCTCCTGCCAACCTAGCAGTTCAAAAGCACATCAAAGTGCAAGTAGATAAATAGGTACCGCTCCGGCGGGAAGGAAAACGGCGTTTCCGTGCACTGCTCTGGTTCGCCAGAAGTGGCTTAGTCATGCTGGCCACATGACCTGGAAGCTGTACGCCGGCTCCCTTGGCCAATAAAGCGAGATGAGCGCCGCAACCCCAGAGTCGGTCATGACTGGACCTAATGGTCAGGGGTCCCTTTACCTTTAAGACAGAATAATTAATTTCACATTTCAATTCCATAATCTGAGATGGAAAACTTGGAATCCTGGAAGTAAAATTGGTGGCTATTTCATTATTACATACAGAGACAAATTTAACACCAGCAACTGGCACATCTAGTAAGGAAGGAAATACTGGGCATGTAAGATCAAAAAGTATACCAGCTCCAATATGTGTATTTGTTCACGATCCTGTGTTATTCAATGAGAACAGTCATCCCAGCTGCAACGGCTTGAGTGTTTTCGGAATCTTTGTCATTATTTTATTTTTTACCATAATTAATTTTTACAAATATGTTGCAAACAGACTGAAAGTCTGGATTCTTTTTGATTACAACTCAGGATAACTTCAGAGTGGAAACAAAAACTGGCATGTACATAGAATTTTGTACACTTACGTTTTTCAGAGCAGCAAATCAGCTTACTGTATTCTGTACATTTGACTGCAGTTCTCTGAACAATCTAGCCATAATATACACATGGTACAACATACAGATATGAACTTTTCTTTTCTGTATACTTTATTTACAGGCAGAGCTGAATGCCAACATGACCCAATCAATCCCCTGAGGCGCCAGTTATCATACAAGCGCTTCCATTGCAGTGGGTTTCCCAAATAAAGGAAAATAGCAAAATAAACTAAAGCTGATTGCTGGAATGAAGCCTTTGGGCTTGGTTTTTGCAGGGCATAAATTATCATATCCCCTATTCACTCAGCTCTAAGACCACGTATTAAGTGCCAAATTATATTTGGATCCTTTATTACTTCAGAGCCTATATTTTCAGTCTGATATCAGAAGAATAGATTATGTTTACATGTGCAGAGCACCAGGCACCTTATTTCAACGTGTTGAATTGCAATGTCAGAGGGTTTGTCATGAAGTTATCAAATTGGATTGAGGACTAGCCTCACCGGAATGGAAAGGGATAATTGGTGAGGGCTAATTGTCTGGTTCCTAATGAAAACCCCAACCTCAATTCATAATGAAATACTGCCAAGGGGAAGTACTTTTAGTTAATTCTAAAATTCTACCTTCCAGCTTGAAGACAATGGCACCAATCTGCAGTTTTCTTACGATCATTCACTAGGAATGGACATTTACATCTTATTCTGGTAATGTTTTACAATGAACATATTCTAATCCGCAAACTTTTGTTGCTTATCACAGGTTGCCATTACGAAAACCCTACAAGTATCTTTCTGGTCTCAAGCTTCCGCTGGGTACGATCCTGTATCTTTTCCACACTATCTCGTGACTCCAAGAGATCTGGGCATATGGACTAGCTGCAGGATCAAAATCTCCACTGTAGTTTTCTGGATATGCATATGTGCATCGCTGCGGGAACCCGTTTAAACTCTAGGTAAGAATTAATATTATTCACTAATTGTATAAATGGAGAGGGATTGTCCTGTAAGAGTGGGCTTTTTATTTATTTTTTAAAAAGTACATACTGAGGACACAACAGCCTCCACCAGGTTTTCATTCCTAAAAGGCGAAGGAGTTACTTTCGATTCAACATGGAGAGGACGACATCTGGTCATAATCTGGACATTTCAGTAGAGCAGGGTAACTACTGTTCATCTGGAGAGATGCATCGCTGGAGATGTCGGAAGGGCTGCGTCCACGAACCCAGGCATCCGGGTGGAGGAACTGGCCAGAGTAGTCGGAGCAGTTGCTAAGCCGTGGGCGGTAGAAGCCAGGATGAGGCCTGTACATCTCCTCTGCGGTATATCTCTTCATGAACAGGTAGACAGACATGACACCTGCGCTCTGGAAAGGAGAGCAAAAACAAAGGCATTGCTCGAGTTGTCGGAAGGACTGGGGTTGCTGTTCTAATGTTCTGACAGGATGTGACATGCTGATGAGCTAGACAGGCAAACCAACCATGAAATATCCCCACTCTGGACCTTGCTGCTGCCTTAGCGTTTGAGGGAGGTCTGTAGCTCCGTGGTACAGAAACTGCTTTGCAGGTAAAAAGGTAAAGAGACCCCTGACCATTAGGTCCAGTTGTGACCGACGCTGGGGTTGCGGTGCTTATGTTGCTTTATTGGCCGAGGGAGCCGGTGTACAGCTTCCGAGTCATGTCGCCAGCATGACTAAGCTGCTTCTGGCGAACCAGAGCAGTGCACGGAAACGCCGTTTACCTTCCCTCCGGAGCGATACCTATTTATCTACTTGCATTTTGACGTGCTTTCGAACTGCTAGGTTGGCAGGAGCTGGGACCAAGAAACGGGAGCTCACCCCATCGCGGGGATTCGAACCACCGACCTTCTTATCGGCAAGTCCTAGGCTCTGTGGTTTAACCCACAGCGCCACCCGCGTCCCTTTGCTTTGCAGGTAGAAGGGTCTATATTTTTTGCTTTGCAAATTATTATTTTTTGCTTTGCTTTGCAGGTAGAAGGGTCTATATTCAATCTCTGGCCACTCCCGGTAAGGCTGGGAATGACCCCTGTTAGGAACCCTGGATAGCATAGACAAGACTGTGCTAGATGGTCCAATAGCCTGACTCAATGTCTTATTATTATTAAGATAGCTCAGTTGGTTAGGGTATGGTGCTGATAACACCAAGGTCACAAGTTCAATCCCCATATGGGACACCTGCACAGTCTTGCATTGCAGGGGGTTGGACTAGAATGATCCCAGCTCCACAAGTCTATGGTTCTTTGATTCCCCTCCTTTTTCCCTGATGGGACTCTAGGCAGCAGTGATATAAGGTAGCTTCCTTATATCATATGATGTCCCTCTGAGGGTAGGAGTGTGTTTTGGTTGTGAGGCTGCTGGGGGATTTGACATGCAGAATTTTTGCATGCATTAATACTTCAGAAATATCGCTCCCAGCTGGAGTTGTTATAACTGAACATCTTGTCCCAACATATTATTTCAGTCTGTAGTGCAGGCGGATTTTCTTTGGCTGGTAAGTCAAATGGTCTTCATCTTCTCTCTGGGAATGTGCAATCCTCCCCTTTGACTATACGTTATGGCCAGTACTCATTTGCCAACAGTGAAAGGACATCACAGCACGCTCTGTGGGGAGCATAGTCTGAGTGGCTCTTTCCTCCACTCTATCCCCCCACTACCAGAGCGCTCAAGCCACTGTTATGAAGCAAAACTGCTCCAAAGAGGAGCTGGCAGAAACCACTGGGACAACAGTGCCAATGGAAGCTGCTGCACTGGGATCAGGAGTCTTTGAGTTGGTGAAAGGAAAGCACATGTTTCGCTTCCTGTTATCCTGGTGTTACTTAAGCCATTGTGCAGAATTATATGCAACACAGGACTTCACAGGAACAGGATTTCTGCTGCTGTATTCTTTGTATAATGCTAATGCTTCTTAGCATAAATAAGGAGGCCTAGCTCACATAATTTCTCTGTGGTTCTGCTTGTGACTTGAAGGTGGTAAGCCTACAGTCCAGAAATGTACTGTGAGACCACATCCTCCGCCTGTCAATTGCACCAGGCAGTGGAGGAATGTATGGAGATTGGGCTAAAAGGGAAACAAAATGGGATGCTCTAAAGAGACATGGGGATGCGGGTGGCGCTGTGGGTTAAACCACAGAGCCTAGGACTTGCCAATCAGAAGGTCGGCAGTTCAAATTGCCGCGACGGGGTGAGCTCCCGTTGCTCGGTCCTGCTCCTGCCAACCTAGCAGTTCGAAAGCACATCAAAGTGCAAGTAGATAAATAGGTACTGCTCTGGCAGGAAGGTAAACGGTGTTCCTGTGCGTTGCTCTGGTTCGCCAGAAGCGGCTTAGTCATGCTGGCCACATGACCCAGAAGCTGTACACCAGCTCCCTCGGCCAATAAAGCGAGATGAGCGCCACAACCCCAGAGTCGTCTGCGACTGGACCTAATGGTCAGGGGTCCCTTTATCTTTGCTAAAGAGACATGGTTAATTGATTATGGGGATGCTGATGGCTGCCTGAGCAAATGTACCCACCTTTGAGGAGTACATGCTCGTTTCTATACACTGAATGTCCCTTCTCACACCCTGTGGTCCTGTTCCACTTCTTTCCAGTGAAAGGGACAGACCTATTCCAGTGTTTTGCCACCAACTACTTTGTGATTTAAATGTAATTTAAAGAAGCAATGAATTTATAATTGGAAGAAAAGCAATCTATGAAAAACCAAGCCTGTTCGTATTTTGACCTGACAAACCCATTCTTTTTATGTGTCCCCTAACAGATAGGTACTTCCGATTTCTAAATGCATGAAGGACTGCTTTGCAGGAGGGATGCTTGCAGCTCCACAGCCCCCTCAAGTTTACAGGTAAGGCATTCTTGTTTTTGGAGGGTGGGTTAGAATCCAAGCAAGTGACAGTGTAGGCAAGAGGGGAACATCACCTTTGAGCAGAGGGAACAACTGATCTGTTATTTCCTACATGTGCAAAGACAGGGGAGGTTGGTCCATTAGGGCACTACCCTACATCGAGCTTGGCATTCCCTCGGCCTGCCCTCACCTGTGTACTTCCTTACAACCAGTCTAGGAGGTGGCACTGGCTGTCAGCTTCCTTCTCTGTGTTGCTTTTGTAAAACTTGGCAGGGAGAGGATGGGAGGAATCTGGAATTTATTGGTTATGTCAATGACTGGTGCTGGCTCCTAAAGAAAAGCTCAACTAGTATAGCATTCTGTTTTCACAGAGGCCAACCAGATGTCTCTAGAAAGCCCACAAGCAGGACATAAGTGCAGCGGCATGACCAGGCACCCCCACGATGGCTCCTGCACTGGGGCATATGAAGGAGCTGCACAAGGATTGACCCAGGAGTGGAGAGTGGGAGGTGAGTTGGTGGCAGCTTCCCCGCCCAGACTGTGGCATGCAGGGGGTGCCTTGTGTCCTGCCCCACATGCCCACCCCAAGCAGGGTGAGGCCATCACCCTGGGCAGGTTTTTGAAACGGCACAAGCTACCATCACAACAAGCTCCCTCACTTGCCAAGCCGCACTGAGCCTTCAGGGCTGCGGCTGCGGTGGTGCTTCTTCTGCTCTTGGTTGGTGAAGGGATGTCCGCCTCTGGGTCAGCTGAGAGGATGAGCGAGGAGTGCTGCCACTGCCCACCAAGGAGAGGCATGAGGCTTTGGCAGCTGCCCCCTCCTTTGGGAATGGGGCGGCTTTGAGCCTCTTTCTCCCTCCCCTCGTCACAGGCTCAGACCACCATGGCCTGAATGGCAGCCACCCTCCAGACTCCTTTCTGAGAGCCAGTGTGGTGTAGTGGTTAAGAGCGGTGGACTCGTAATCTGGTGAACCAGGTTTGATTCTCCACTCCTCCACATGCAGCTGCTGGGTCTGCAAGGGCCTGGCAGCATCAGAGAGCCACGGCTGCCTTGGCAGGGCAGGAGTCTAATGAGGCCCACACCCTGCCACCAGCAGGAGGTGAGGTGGGGGCTCCTTTAAACTTCTCCCTTGAGGGGGCACGCAGCCACCTACCCCCTCCCCCGCCAGGGAACAGTGTGACAGACCCGCACGTCCCCAGCTGAGCAGCTCGGCTGCAAGCAGGAGCTGGACTCTCTCAGCTGGGGAGCCCCTGACAGCTCCCTAAAACTTTTGGCACACTCCTCAGCTAAGCAGCGGGAGGAACATGCTCTATTGTGCCTCACTGATGCAGCTTGTTTCTTCCTCTGCCGCTATGAGGGGCAGACAGTGATGATGGCTTCACTCAGCGGTATGTTGCTGATGAAACCGCCACTGCTCCTGAGTCCTCTGCCTCCAGTGCCCGGCTGCAGCTGGTTTGTCCCTCAGTGCACTTGAGGCAGAGGCAGTTTCACCAGTGATATACTGCTGAGTGAAGCCGTCATTGTGGTCTGCCCGCATAACAGTCCTGGGTAATATACTGATATACAGTGGATGCTCGGCTTGCGAATGTGATCCGTGTGGGAGGCACGTTCACAACCCGCAGTGCCACATCTGCGCATGTGTGGATTGTGATTCGGCGCTGAAACCCAGAAGTAACCAATTCCGAGTTTCAGTGCGTCCATAACCCGAAAACGCGCAACCTGAAGCATCTCTAACCCAAGGTATGAATGTATAGCCAAAGCCTACCGCCCATGGATGTGTGGGGATGGAACCAGAAACATGGCCGCACTTCACCTCCAGAGGGGCTGATGAATGAGGGTTATACATCATTTACTAAATTCTACTGCAAGTCAGATCAGCGGCAAAGCCTGTCTCCATGCTGGAGTGACAACAGTCCTGAGCAGTATGGCTCTTGCACCTTCCTCACACTACCTTCCCTGGTTCCAAGCCATGCACCCCTTGATCCCAGCCTCACGTGAGGCTGGGATCCAGGGACAGCAGTGCAAGAACCACGTGCTGCCCAGCCAGCTGATGCGGCACTTGGAGGTGCTCCCATGCCAGCATGGCTTGGCCTAGAGCTTCTCTCTGTGAGCATTGGTTCCTCAGACACCAGGAGAGGAGTGCTGGGCCAGACCATGCTGGGGGTGCCTGCTTCACACCAGGGCCCCTCTGACTACACCCCTGTGCTAGAGAATGATAAATATCCCTGGATATCAAATACTGATGTTGAGCATCAACTATTGACACATCAAGATAAAATTATGAGATTATTCTCTATCAAAATACACAGAGAATCTTTCTAATGATCTCGCAGCCAAGCTTTACCTCTGTCAGGAGAAAAGAGATGGCAGAAAAAGCAAACGACCATCCATATCTATAAGTGAAGTAAGTCTCGGAGTCCTTGGTTCTGTTGAGCATCTCATCGTTGATGCTGGAAATGTACAGAACGAGCCCCACAACCAGAGATAAACCTGGGGTGGAGAAAAGTTTGAGATTAGAACAAATACACACACACAGGGTAAGACTCCAAAGCACCCATTCAGTTTCCTCAATGGCAAGGATGGGGATTGGGGAACCTGCAGCCCATTGGCAATGCTGCCTGGGGCAGTTCAATAATACTAGGAGGGCCACAACAGGATATTTACAAATGCAGTCAAACCAACAATGCATGTTTGCTAGATAGGAGCTCAAAGTTTTTCCTGTAGAAAGAACTCTGAGATACTCCCACTGTGCCTGTCAGGGGAGGCCGTAGCCATACATATAGTCTCACCTGAACAGGGCACTTCCTCTTTGCTCAATGTCTCATCATCTTTCCAGGAACGTGAGAACATATGCTAAGTCTGAGCCATCCATTTTAAACTGGACTAAAAGCATGTATTTGTTACCTGATTACCATTTTAAGCCTGCCTGAACAAAACTGCTGTATCTGTCGCTCTTCAACAAGTATTCTGAGTAAATGTTATTTTTTACCTTTCACAAGATTGTCTGTGTGGTTATTGTTTTAAGGGTGAGGTACCAGGAGGATCCAGTATGTATGCCTTAAAGCACCCTGGATTAGTTTAATTAAAAGGCTGAAACTAGCCTTTTTTAGAATGCACTCTGCTATCCTCGAAAAGTGAGGAAGGAAGATTATTATCTAATAAACATATCCCCTCTCAGCTTCCCTACACTCCATCACTGGTCTAAGATGAAACATGCAACCTGAGGTAACAATCTTGGCCATTACCCTGAGGCTGCAACCACAGTCACTCACTGAGAAATGAGCACCCTATGCTGAATTAAACAACATATTTATGTTCTCAGACATGGTTCTTCTGAACTACAAGCTCTTGATACGAGAGAAAGCTTTTAAGATCTGCCTTCACAGCTGCTGGTTTAACACTCACTTAATGCTATGAATAAACCATCAGCTTCTCCTCTCAAATGGAAACACGATGGCTGGTTATTTCTAAGTTCCAGCAATCCCCTGTTAACTCCAGCCACCATAAGATGAAAGAATTGTGCCAGATTTTTTAAAAACCGTGTCTGGAGCTTCAGCAGAATGTTCAAACACCACAGAATATTTTGCATGCGTGCATTGTACATGCACACACCTCATTTTATCGGGTTCAGTTAGCAAGAGCTAGACTCCAATTGTCCTTCGAAATCTAAGCCTGAGCACTTTTAGGAAACATGGTAAAACCAGCTGGGTTTGCAGGTTTGGTGAAAGGATGGTGAAATTGCATTGATTCCCAGGGCACATCTCTATATGTTTACTCAGAAGTAAGCCCCACTGTGTTCAATGCAATGCAGCCATGATTGCCCATTTTGTCTTTACAAGCTGCCATGAATCTTCAAGGTGGAGGGGGCTCCAAACGCAAGAAAGGAAGTACCGTATTTTTTGCTCCATAAGACGCACCAGACCATAAGATGCCCCTAGTTTTTGGAGGAGGAAAACAAGAAAAAAAATATGCTGAATCTCAGAAACCAGAACAACAAGAGGGATCGCTGCGCAGTGAAAGCAGCAATCCCTCTTGCTGTTCTGGCTTCTGGGATAGCTGCGCAGCCTGCATTCGCTCCATAAGACGCACACACATTTCCCCTTACTTTTTAGGAGGGGAAAAGTGAGTCTTATAGAGCAAAAAATACGGTAAATAAAACAAAGGGCCTGTCAACAATGCTGAGAAATGGGACTATGAGACAGACTGTAGTGAAATCATTGCCTTTCAGAAGCATCTTCTGCAGTGTGTCCATTCCAGCAATCGTGCTACTATCTGGAATATCTGGCACGACTGCCACAGGGCCATGGAGAAAAGTGGATCTCCATGGAATGGCTGCAAACCTTTGGGAAAAGAGCTCACACAGAGACACGCTTCAATAAAGAGCTTTTCCTCAGGGAGCGTCGCAACAAGGGCAACGCTAATGCATTGACACCCACCCTTTTACATTTTTTGTGACAGTCATCTACTTAGCCAAAGTGCTGCATCTCATCAATTTTAGCCAATTTACTTAGTTGGGGTGAAGGGAGCTGATTTATTTAGTGCGTTTTAAGTCCTCCCTTTCATCCAGGGAGCTCAAGGCAGTTCTCCTCACACTCATTTAATCCTTGTAACAACACTGTGAGGCAGGTTTGGCTGAGAAATAGTGACTGACTCAACGCCACCCAGTAACCTTCTTGGTTGTGTGGGGATCTGAACCTGGATTTCCTCAGGCCTAGTCTGACACACTAGCCATGACACTTTCCTGAGATGTTTTTACTTTTATTATGCATTTTGTGCTTTTATATTGTGCTTTTGTGTTGTAACCACCCCGAGACCTGCAGATATAGGATGGTATACAAATTATTATTATTATTATTATTATTATTATTATTATTATTATTACTACTACTGTATTATTATTATCTGTTTGATTGTTCGATACTTGGAATAAGCCCTACTGCGGCAAATGCAGAACTGTGGCATGATATTATGCTGGGGCTGAGCAGGCTGACAGAATACAACATCAAAATCTGTCACACACTGACTTTCTTAATTGGTCCTCCCCCCCCAATTCCATCGTCCTTCTTAGATGTGAACACAAAAGACTGGATTTCAGATGCAGACTAAGGAGCTGGCAAATAAGAATGTCAGATTCTTAAAACTCACCAGACAGAATGAAGAAGATCCCAGATACGAAGGCCAGGATGGTTCTGTGAGGTCGAATATGCCCTATGTTGCTGAGAATGAACCCGATAAACATGAAGAATAGGCTGACCAAGGGAAATGGGGTGGCAGAACGAATCATCTCTGTAAAATATAATGGGCAGAAATAACATGAGAAAGGTTAATATGGCCAATGCGTCCCTATAAAAATTAGTAAAATAACACCATGTGTATAAGAACGTTTTCTGCACTTGTGACTCATAATTTGCTTTGTTTTTGTTTTTATTTTAAATCTGCATGCTCCTCACATATGAATAGAAATAAGTGCCATATCTGCAACACCACATATTTAAATTGTACCACTTTGACAGCCATGGCTCTCCCCACCCCCCAAGAATGCTGGGAATTGTAGTTTAAGGGTGCTGAGAGTTGCCAAGAGACAATAATTCCCAGAATCCCCTGGGAAGAAGGACTGACTTTTATACCACACTGAGAACTGAAGCTCTGTGAAATATGGCCACACAAACCTGTCAATTTGAAAACCCCTACTTTCTGTGGACTTTACACCCTTTCTTTTCTTAGCTGTTGTTAGTCTGAAAGCATCTTATTGTCAGATATCCTAGTGTCCCACTAAATAACTAGCAACACACGGCCAGGCGTGTCCACTCAGAAGCAAGTCCCATCAAGTTCTATAGCCACTTACCTGGGAGAAAGGCACTTTGAATGTACTTCTGGGTAGACTTACATAGATAGGATTGCACTGTTATACTGTATTTTTATGACATTGCTGGATGAATGTTCACTCACTTGTAGCAAAATATCATCCCCTGTGGCTTTAGCTCATGCCTAATTGTCAAAAACAAATGAATGCATGTTGACAGCAGTTGCACTCTGGGGTGTAGTGGATGCTACTCAGAGTAGGCACACTAAAATTTAAAGACATGACTAACTTAGGACTATTCATTTCACTGGCTCTACTTTGAGTAAAACTTAGTTGGATACCACCTTTTGATCTTTATAACATCTCTCTTCAAAAAGCTGTAAAATAGATGGTGGTAGAATGTAATATTAATTGCTGCAAATTATTTACTTGTCTCTTGTGAGCACAAAATACAAAACCATCTGTTCCAGAAACAGAGATATGGATTGCTATAGCAACAGAAGATGCTTAAAAAAAGATGAAGGGTAGATGGCCTATGTGAATTCCTCCTAAAAAAATAATTTCAAATACTTTGGCCAAAGCAAAGATCTCAGAAGAAGCATTGGCTGCTGTTGCTTGCTTACTTTGTGGAATGGGATAAACCTAAGATCATTTTAAAATATCATTTCTCATCTGTCAACACTGAAACATTTACAATGCAGATGTTATCCCCACCCCACAAGTAAACAAAATATCCTTTTCAGTTTTGAGATTTGCAGTGCTCTATTCTTCCACCTCGTCCAACAAAGTCCTGGAGAACTTACAGTGCAGGATATTTTCTCCTCTTAGCTAATAGGATTCCTTTTTTGCAGGGGGTAGACTTGGATCACTACCATGGTATGGGAGCAAATGGTTAGACTCCAATTCACCCCACGCCCGGTGGGATATTTCCAAACATAGAATGCCCATGTTACAAACAGTCTGACCTTAGAAACTTGTGTGGTGTAGTGGATAAGGAGTCAGACTAGGACCTGGGAGACTAAAGTCTAAATCCCCATTTGGCCATGAAGGGTGACCTTGGGCCAGTCACTGCCTCTCAGCCTAACCTACCACAGAGAGTTGTTGTGAGGTCCAGCTCCGAGGGCCTTCTGGCAGTTCCCTCACTGTGAGAAGCGAGTTTACAGGAACCAGGCAAAGGGCCTTCTCAGTAGTGGTGCCCTCCCACCAGATGTCAAGGAAATAAACAACAATCTGACTTTTAGAAGACACCTGAAGGCAGCCCTGTTTAGGGAAGTTTTTAATGTTTGATGTTCTATCGCGCTTTTAATATTCTGTTGGGAGCCACCTAGAGTGGCTGGAACCTTTGGCTTGCCAGACATTGGCGAACTACTCCTCCCATCATTTCTGACCATTGGCCATGCTGGCTGGGGCTGATGGAAGTTGAGGCACTGTCCAAGTGCTCTCAAGACAATCTTGTGATACTAAAGGTAATAGACCGGTGGGGTTAAAATTTAGCCGAAGCCAATAATTAAATGTCTTACATTAAATCTGTAACTCATCAGAGGGGGGATTAGCTCCCAAGCACAATGAAGCATTTGGAACACAGAAAAAAAATTGCCTTAGGAACTTAAGACTGAACAGCTTCTGTGGCTCCAAGGTGAGCATCGCTACATACAGTCCTCAACTTTACAAAATGTTTGCTTCCCTCCCAGTAACCCTGATACAACTCTATTGTTTGCAGTGTCTGTGGGACCCTATGGGAGCATAATCCCACCCACCTCCTTCATTAGCCTACAGCCCTTCACATATTCCTGAGTTATGTACCACTTATTGAACCTTCTCCTGGGGTGCCTGCAAGTTCTCCATGCACAGAAATCTATTTCTGCCCTGTGCCAGTTCTGCATGTGTTTATTCATAAGCCCCTCCGACCCATTCAGACTCATTTTCCCATAAATCTACGCTGTTTACTCTTGTTTTTATAAGCCATATGAAAATTCCTATTTCAATATGTACTCAAACGCATCTGTGATCCTAAAGTACACAAATATTGTGCTTTATCTCAACGTGCAACACATTTCTAAACGCATTCTATGTTTAAACACACATTTAAAGGATGCAATTTGGTATGTTTATGCAGCCAAATCTGTCAGCTAATTACATTCTGATCCATATCATAATTGGAAAGATGCAAAAATATATCCGTTTGCTTAAAAGTGACGTTCTCATCCACCCCTATCTCTATGGATACTTATTTCCAATTGAGTTACAGAGTTAGCTGAACGTTGTGATAGAAAGGTCGTGCCTTGATTCCATGGAAAAAGGGGGTTCCAGATTATCTCTGTGCTACAAGGAGATTCAAACACCTGTCTGCAGGGAACAGTTATCAGTGTCTGTTACCAGTAGATTCCTTCTTGCTTTGCCATGGTGGTCTGCAGCGTAGAGATCAGTTTACAGCAATTGTCTATTGTATGTTTGCTGGCTAGGTTAGCATCATTCTGCCATTCCCATGCATGGCTAATGTGGGGCATGTGATTGGTACACAAAGCCATGATTGGTGGGCAGTGGCGGGAGTTTCTAGAGAATGGGTGTGTGTGTCAGAATTGCTATTGCCCAATAGGACATAATATACAATTAGAGGACTGGGAAAAACTGGAAAATAGATTTAAAATTTACAGACTGTTCCCTCCTGAAAGAAAATTACATGAAAATGATGTATAGATAGTATATAACACTAGTACAGATAGCAAAAATGTACAAAACCGGCTCAAACACTTGTTGGAAATGTAAAGAAAAAGAAGGCACTTTTTATCATATGTGGTGGGAGTGTAGAGAAGTTAAAAAAAATTGGGAAATGATATACAATGAATTGAAAAAAATGTTTAAAACAACATTTGTAGAAAAACCAGAAGCATTTTTGTTAGGGATTGTAGGACAAGACCTGGCAAGGAAAATAAAGAATTTATTTATGTATGCTACAATAGCGGCAAGAGTCTTGATAGCACAAGGATGGAAGAATGAGGAAATCCTGACGAAAGAACAGTGGCAAGAGAAATTGATGGATTATGCAGAACTGGCCAAATTGACTTATAAATTGTGAGACAAGGACAACTGTGACTTCAAGTAGGAATGGGAATTTTTAACAAATTATTTAAAAAGACAACAAAGTTGAATTGGACTCCCTGGCAGGTTTTGAATAAACATACACAAATTCATTGGTTGATAATATGATGGATAGATAATGTAAGGATAAGTACAATTTTATAACATGCAGAGAATAATATGTGCAGAGAAATCAGAGAGAGGAGCTGAGGGAAGTCCGTGGTCGGGGGGGGGGAGAGGGTTGGGAGGGGGAGAAAGGGGGAGCAATAATGTATGTGATTATATGGTTTGATAATTTGGTATGTTGAAATTCTTTAATAAAGTTTTTTTAAAAAAAATTTGCTATTGCCCCCTCTAATTTAAAGGAGCGCCATTCTGCTATCCTCTTTGCTGCTTGAAGTGGAAAGGATTGATCTACAACTACGTCACACTGTGATGCTGATGTAAACAGCTGCCCAGCCTAGCAGGACTATTGGAATGGCTTCCTGTCTCCCTTCCACATGTGCTCATGAACTCTTGACTTTCCTTTTACAAAGAAACCCAGGAAGCAACGCAACAACAAAGGCTTCTCCCATACACAATGTTTTGATGCAGTCCTTTTCTGAAGATAAAACACATGACCTCTTTTCTCGTCTCTGCAAAGCCGGTGTTAGAATGAACACACATAAACACTGCTCCCGCAATAAGAAAAGATAACCACCTACTTAAAACATTGACTGTTGATTCAGATGTCAGCTGGACATTCATTGGCATGACATATTCTATCGTGAAGCACCTCCCACGTTCTTCACCTGGAATGGGAAAAGCCCATTTTACACTTTTTGGGGGAGCAAAGGCATCAAGCCCCATACTTCCCACCATGATCCCTTGCAATGGTTATTTGTTTCTTTTAAACCATTCATACAATTGCAAATTGTGTAATTGGTGTATTTACTTGTCTAGCTTGGCTAAGGGCCCTTTAAAATATCACAAGTAAAAGAACAGAAACCAAGCAGCCCAATTTTAAATATTGCTTAGAAATATGTAAACTCCACTGATATAGCAATAGCACAGGTTTCATCTTCATGACAAGAGTATAATGCAGGGGTCAGCAAACTTACTGCGCCTCGGGCCGGTGTCTCCAGTGCCGATCGTGCGGCGGGCCGGAGAGCGGGGGAGCGTGTGCCCATACGCATGCCTACATGCTTTTTCTGGCGCACTTCCGGGTCGGAGGAGCACCAGAAATAGCTTGCACGCATGTGCACAGGCCTCCTCCGACCCAGATGTGCACCAGAAATAAGGCTTGTGCATGCGCAAATAACGCTTCCACAAGCGCACAAGCTATTTCCGGGGCCTTGCAGGAGAACTCCATTAGCCATTGGCAGTGGATAATGTGGTCACTGAGACCACATAACACCGGTCCTGAGAGACCTACAATGGCTCCCAGTATGTTTCCGAGCACAGTTCAAAGTGTTGGTGCAGACCTTTAAAGCCCTAAATGGCCTCAGCCCAGTATATCTGAAGGAGCATCTCCACCCCCATCATTCTACCCGGACACTGAGATCCAGCACCGAGGGCCTTCTGGCAGTTCCCTCATTGCAAGAAGCAAGGTTACAGGGAACCAGACAGAGGGCCTTCTTGGTAGTGGCACCCGCCCTGTGGAACACCCTCCCATCAGATGTCAAGGAAATAATCAACTATTTGACTTTTAAAAGACATCTGAAGGCAGCCCTGTTTAGGGAAGTTTACAATGTTTAATGCTGTATTGTCTTTTTAATATTCGGTTGGGAGCAGCCCAGAGTAGCCGGGGAAACCCAGCCAGATGGGCGGGGTATAAATAATAGATTATTATTTTAATAATGGAGTGGCTGCGGACTGAGGTTGCATTAAGACATGAGATATATATATATATATATATATATATATATATATATATATATATTTGAGCCTACGCAAATCCACATAGTGAATTGCACATGTGAACCAATCCAGTGACTCACTGGAATATTCCAACAACTTCAAAATGGGCCACCTGTCCATTCTCCCCACCCCAAGGTGGTGGAAATTAAAACTGTGCACATATCCATGCATGATATAACTGGAATATTTCACAGACCTTAATTCTAAATTTAATCAAAATGCACAACTCACAGGACTCAGAAACATTAGTTGCTAGACATGACTAGCCACAGGGACAGCAAGCAAAAACAGATTCACTTTTCAATAAAACGCAGTACCTGCCAAAAAGCAAACCCTCCAGAGCCCAGAGTGCAGAGACATCTTGATTTCAGCACTCTGGTTTTGGGGCAGGATAATCCCTTCCTCCAGGTACAGCCAGTAGTCTGTGCTCACAGCAATCCCCAGGAGTCCCAATCCGCACACGGCAAACACGCTGCTAAGCAGAGTCAGGGCCTTTCTGCCACAGGTGCTCATTCCCAAAAGCATCAGGGTCCGACGGGACAAAAGAGAACTCCTGCACGGGCAGAGAAGAATACAAGAACTGTTAGCAGTGAATTGGGGACATTACATGCACTGAATGAAACAGAAATTTCCCTCCTTCTGTGCACGCTTTGATATCAGAGTTATCGGTGGGGAAACAGCACAAAAGCCCCATATAAGTTGAAAATGAATGTGGCACACCATTGTCATGTCCCTTCATGTCCAGGCATAGGCAAACTCGGCCCTCCAGATGTTTTGGGACTACAGTTCCCATCATCCCTGACCACTGGTCCTGTTAGCTAGGGATGATGGGAGTTGTAGTTCCAAAACATATGGAGGGCTGAGCTTGCCTATGCCTGCTCAATGCAATGCGCTCTAGGTGGGGCTACCTTTGAAGGTGAACCGGAAACTACAACTAACCCAGAATACGGCAATGAGACTGGTGACTGGGAGTGGCCGCTGAGACCATATAACACTGGTCCTGAAAAACCTACATTGGCTCCCAGTACATTTCCAAGCACAATTCAAAGTGTTGATGCTGACCTTTAAACGGCCTCGGTCCTATATACCTGAAGGAGCATCTCCACCCCCATCGTTCAGCCTGGACATCTGGGTCGATATGGAGTCATAGTATTACATATAGTAACATAGTATCGTCATAGTATTACAATAGTATCCCAATGTGGCATGGTGGAAAGAGGATAAGACTAGAGCTTACGCTCTAGCCACTAGGCAACACTCTCAGGCCAGTCATCTCTCGGCCTATTCCCCCCCCCCCCATTCATTCATTTGTTCAGCCTTTATTGGCATAATTTAGACAATAAAACCATTGGAGGAAAACCATCCATGAAAATAATGGTAATCCAGACATATTAAAGACATAAAACATACAAAAGACTCAATAGCCACCATTAAATAAAATTAAGTAATTTTAGATTTGACTTTAAAAATCTTGGCTAAATATCCTGATACAATCTCAGTAGTTTCGGGAATATCATCCCCCAACAAATACTGGATTACAGATTCTTTGCAATTTAATTTACAGGGCTGGGGTGAGGATTATTTTTTTTTAAGTGGGGGCAGGGAACCACATACACTGCCTTGAGTTGCCTGGAATAAAGGCAGGATATAAATATAAGAGGGGTGGGACTTTACATCAGGAGGAATTTGACAGAGTAATAAGCCGATTGCTCCATCAATTCAAGTATCTCTGCTTGCCTGTTGGAACAATCTACCCACTCTTCCCCTTCTATTTTGTTCTGGGGTTTTTTCTCACACTCTCCCCACCCCCAGCCAATTTAGACGATGCACTCAGGGGGCTTAGGGAGGGAAGAAGCCTCATGGTGTGCGTGGAATTCCTTGTAAGGGGCTTCCACTAGCACAGGGGTCCCCAAACTAAGGCCCGTGGGCCAGATAAGGCCCAAGGGATTCATTTATCCAGCCCGCAGCAACCCCCACCGCCCACTCTTACTGGCGCTGTGCTGCATGGCTGCCCACTTCTGGGTCAGAGGAGCACTGGAAATAGCTTGTGTGCATGCGCAAGCGTTATTTCTGGTGCACATCCAGGTCGGAGGAGGCCCGTGCACATGCGCACAAGCCATTTCCGGTGCTCCTCCGACCCGGAAGTGTGCCGGAAATACAGTGGTACCTCGGGCTAAGTACTTAATTTGTTCCGGAGGTCCGTACTTAACCTGAAACTGTTCTTAACCTGAAGCACCACTTTAGCTAATGGGGCCTCCTGCTGCTGCCGCGCTGTTCTCATCCTGAGGCAAAGTTCTTAACCTGAAGTACCATTTCTGGGTTAGCGGAGTCTGTAACCTGAAGCGTATGTAACCTGAGGTACCACTGTAGTGTGTGGGCACGTGTATGGGCACGCGCTCCCCCGCCCTCCAGCCCGCCATGCAATCAGTGCTGGAGACACCTGCCTGAGGTGCGGTAAGTTTGCTGACCCCTGCACTAGCAGTACTGAGAGGCTTGCCTAAGGCTGCAATTCTACAGGCACTTACTAGGGAGCAAGCCCTGTTGAATGTAGTGTGACTTACTGCACAGAATTGTGCTGCCTGGGTGCCTAGCGAATTTGTGGATTTGAGGCGAGACTGAACACTCATCCATTACATCAGAGAGAGAGAGAGAGAAGCCGTTTGCCAGGCCACACTGCAAGCTTTCAAGATGCTCAGAGTCCTTTTATCATCACTGGACTGGTGATACGTGCACAGTAAGACAGCCAACTCTCACACAGGATTCGAAATCCCGCTGCCTTCGACTCTGACAAATCTCTCCCTCGGCAGATTCTTGACGTGGATATTATGAAGATGTGGGGCTCAGCAATGCACTGTAGCACGACAAATTACTGTGGTAGTGTTCCCCCCCCCTTCAATATATATATTCCTAGCACTGCCATTTGGCTTCCCGTTAATTAGCCCTTTTTGGCACTGGTTCAGGGAAAAGCACACAAAGTCTCAATACTCCGGCATGTGTAACGTGCAGTTTGTGAGCTGCACCTCTGTCCTTTCTCTGCTGGAACAAACACATAACTCTCCTAAATAATAGGAAGCAGCCACACAAGTCCTTTAGAGAAGCAATCATCACAATGTCACGTCAGTTACTTACGAAGCTGTACTTAAACACACAAGAAGGCAGCCCTCACCCTGCAGGGCGTACGGTCCAATGTAGACCCCAAGTTACCAGAGGCCTTCTCTGACCAGGAAGCTTTGAAAGTCAGAAAATTGATGCTGATGTAATGCAGAGCTCACCTCATATCGGACATCACCTGCTTGAAATTCCTACAGAGGTCTCAGGGTTTCCACAGTCAGTACATTCATCGGGACTAAGTGTCTCTGACTATATGGAGATGCAGAGGGCTTGTCTGCTAAAGGACGGAGCTGTGTGAAACAGCGAGGGGGCTCATTAGGGGCACTTGCTATCAATATGAAAAACAGGGCACCTGATCCATGCGACGGTCACCTCCAGGCTTGACTATTGTAATTCACTCTGCCCTTGAAACTGTCCCAGAAACTCCAGTGGGTGTAGAATGCTGCAGCGAGGCTCCTCACAGGGTCTTTGCCATGGGAGCATATTCACCCAGTGCTTTTTCAGCTGCACTGGCTCCTGGTGGAGTACAGGGTCAGATTTAAGGTGCTGGTTTTGACCTTTAAAGCCCTTTGCGGCCTAGGACCCTCGTACCTATGGGACCGCCTCTCCCAGTATGCCCCGCGGAGGACCTTAAGGTCCATAAACAGCAATACCCTAGAGGTCCCGGGCCCTAAGGAAGTCAGATTAGCCTCAACCAGAGCCAGGGCGTTCTCAACACTGGCTCCGGCCTGGTGGAACGCTCTGTCTCATGAGACCAGGGTCCTGTGGGATCTGATTTTTTTCTGCAGGGCTTGTAAGACAGAGTTGTTCCACCTGGCCTTTGGCTTGGAATCAACTTGACCCCCTTCCCCTCTATCCTTTTTCCTTTCTCCTTCTGTGATGGAACTCCTATTTGGGGACTTCCTTGGCTTTTTTCCTGGCCCATGTAGGACCAGTCTGGTGAAGGACCAGCCTGGTGAAGATTTGACGTTTTCATCCCCCAAAAGCTTTTGATTTGAGTTTCTACTGAAATGATGCTGCATTTTAATGTTGTATTTTAATCTTGTTTTTAAGTTGTATTTTAATCAGTTGTTTTATACCTGGTGTTAGCTGCCCTGAGCCTGGTCTTGCTGGGGAGGGTGGGGTATAAATAAAAATTATTATTATTATTATTATTATTATTATTATTATTATTATTATTATCAGCACTGGCTGATCCAAGTTGTTTCTGGGTCCGATGTTGACAACCCACTTGCAATTCAGTTGCATGCAGCTGACCCGATAACAACCCAGCCACAATAGGGAACAAACAGGTGGCACTCTGAGGAAGGCCTGGCCTTGCACACACCCCTGTTGTATGCCCACATCAACAGCAACCTAGCTGAATGAGACATGATGAGGTCGAGTCATGGACATCTGAAAAGCACCTTCACAGTTGGTGGCAATTCACCACTGTATCCCTTAGGAACTGTAGATTCCCTGGGAGCATATTGGGATGGAGGAGCTCAACCGAAAGATCAGTAATGGCAGACAAGTTTCTTTCCTAAAAGAAGTGCCTGTCCAGCATGACTGACTTTCCTCTGCAATATTCAGTCTCAGAAGATGAATGGGCACCTTGTAGCCTGTTGGGTGCCCCCTGTCATATAAGAATGCATCTTGTAATATGTTCCAGGCTACAAAGGTATAGTGAAGGCTTTTTAGCAGAGAAAAACAACGAACTTTCCAAATGCCAGAAGCTCTTCTACAGGTCAAAATTCAAGCCATATGTGCCGGGAGCAGTAAGTAGGTCAAGGCATGTTGTTAACTCCTTTTCACAACCTCAGTTATACGTAGAGCTGGGGGATTGGAAACAGGAATGGTCTCAAATAGGGCTGTTACAAATGTAGTATCTATCTATCATAATAGTCAGTCAACCCCAACATGGATCTACATGCTGTACTGTTGCAAGTTGTCGTGCTTCTTCAGTGAGCTTGATCCAAAAGCCACAACATTTGGTCTAATGGATCAGCCTTTCCCAAACCTTTGCCCCTCAGATATTTTGTACTACAACTTCCATCAAACCTGAGCTTTGGTCATGCTGGCTGGGGCTGACAGGAGCTGTAGTCCAAACCATTGGGAGGGTACCATATTTGACAGTGGGTGCAACCATTACACAACTGGGAAGATGACCATGGTTCAGGAATGACTCTAGACCTAACTTTTAGGCACTTTCCCATCATCTAGGGCAAAGAAGATATTACTCTGGGATACCATTACATAAGATATCATTGAATCACAGCTGAGCCCAAAAACAAAACAGAGTAGGGACTGACAGTTGAAAAAACCTGGAGCTGGTTCCTAAACAGAGGAGGGAAGTGACTAATTTTGAAAGTACAGAGCAGGAGGAGTCGGAACATATGCTGCCAAACACCTTGTTTATGAAATTCATCATTTATGGCAGTAACGAACAGTTCTAATCTCTCAAGGACCAGAGTTCAATCCCATATGCTGATTGGCCACAATGAGAACAGGATCCAGGATTAGATGAACCATTGGCCTGATCCAGTCAGTTCTTCTTATGATCTTAAGTTCTTAGTTTCAACAGATCTCACCAACCACTGGGCGACCCACACAAATTATGGCAGTGAGCATATTTTCCTATATTATTTCCCAAGGTTTCAGCACTCAGCGGTAAGCTCTTTAGAAACTACTTTCCTTTTACGACCCAAGCCTTCTATTTTTCTCATTTCTAGCATTTAATTTATTTCAAGTATTTCTATGCTGCTTTTTAGCAGAAAGACCTGTTCTTCAGTTCTGGCATGTGCAAGCTGGAATCAAGCCAAGAGGGAAGTTTCAAGTTCACAGTTGGCAAATCTGCTAATTGCGATAGTCAATGCACCCTGGATGACTTTTTTTGAAATTAATCACTTGCAAATGTATGCTCATAATTGATAGCTTTGGAGCACCCCACCCCCAAAGCCCCATCTGTGTTCACTCAAAAATAAACCCGACAAAGTTCTTGAGCACGTTCCTTTCTCCCAAGAGGCAATTTCCATGGACACCAGTGAGACTTATTTCAAAAGAGTTGAGTTGAATAGTGAGGTGCCAGTTCCTTCTGCTTAGCACAGCTGGCCCAATTTCAGGGATGTAATTTTCAAGCAAGTACCTATGAATGTTGGAGGGTGGCAAGGCCATTCAGCACACCCCCACATGTCAATCAATAAAAAACTTTTCTTCAAAACAAATATGGCTGGTACTGGTTTGTGCAACTTCCATAGGTTCCTATAAGCCCTGGAGTGTGGTAGAAGAACAGGAGAATATATTTAACACATAGGACTTGCCCTTATGGTGCTTAAGTGCAAGAAAACTGGCTTAAGCACTTTATGGCTTTCACTGTAAGTAACTTTCATTACATAGTTTTTAGGCTAGACAGAGTTATGTCATGCAGAAAGATCCAAGAGCATGATAGACAAATATAGTACAATGAAGCCCAGATACAAGATTGTTCAAGCTAAGCTCTTTAAAAGGACCCACTCTGATTAAGACATGTGCAAAAAATAAATAAAAAATAGCTTCAATATGAGCCCCACTTAGATCAGTCAGGGAAGACACCAATTTTTAGACTTTGAGGGAGAGTGGAACTGGCTGCATGTGAAATGCTCAAACTTGGATTAAGGTAAGCCAGCAATCATTCTGCTACATAATCTGAGATCAAACAACACAATAACCACTTATTTGTGTGTAATTTGCAAAATGGCCTAAAATGCCATCAAAATAGTAGCGGGAGGATTCTCTCCTTGGGGAGTTCCTTCAGCACATCCCACTTGATTTGCTCTGGCCTATCACTTTTTAAACTCTCCTAAGCAAAATATTTGGCCAAAAAAGAAATTTTCTTGGTAGTTGGCTCAAGTCTGGTACAGGGAAATCCAAACTGCCTGTGAGCTAGAGTTCAACAAGTACAGTATTAATGTATACAAAAAGTGCTGGTGTCATTGAAGTTTGCTCTACCTAGTTCTGAATGTGTTTTTCCAGCACCATGCTGCTCATCATGAATCATGTGGCATCACCCCCCCCCCAAAAAATGTTTATGGCTCAGAATGTGAAACGAGTTTCTGTGAGAATCTGTGCATTGAGTGGTCAGTGATCGGAATGCCATGTGTTCAGAGCCATCTGCTTTGTAGACCCACGTATTCAAGACTCTAGAAGCTTAAACCTCCATAGAAACACTCCCTGAGTGCTGTGACCAATGCAACCAGACCCTGTCTAAGCAGTCTTTTATTTGATGTGCATGTCATCTATTTGAGTCAGTTCTCTCCATCCTCTCTTACAATGGTTGCTGTTCCCCATCCAGATCTAAAACCCTCTCTTGGGAGGGGGAAAAGGGATAGTTGAATCTCCAGAGGCCACTTCTGGGAACCAGAAATTCCTGAGATCGGAGCAGAACCTGGGACTCTGACACAGAGGAGAATGCACCAGCGAGATACGGAATGTCATTGACACAAACTACAGAGGAGCTAAACCCAGTCTCAGACCCTGACACCAAGCCTAAGCCAGGACTTCTCAACAGGAAACCCTTGAGCTAGAGACCCCCAACCTGGAACCCTAAGATAGATCAGCCAGATTCTCCTAAGAGATCATGCACCAAGGGGCCTCGGGCTTCCCAGTGCCTGCTCACCAGCACAATCCATGCACAAGGTAGGAGCTGAGTGAGAGACGATGAAGTGCTAGACCAGGGGACTTCTTCAGAAGGTGGACAGAATCTGGGAATGGTAGTCTGGCCCAAGAGGAATAAAAGGTCTCCCTTGAGCTCCAGACCCTCAACAGAGGAAACTGTCTGATTGGAGCTATCCAGGGTCCTGAAAATGCAGCATTTTATCAGCTACTTACGTAAACTGCCCTCAGGTGCCTGCAATGCTATGCCCCATAGGCTCCCAGATCATGGGTAGGCAAACTAAGGCCCGGGGCCCAGATCCGGCCCAAACACCTTCTAAATCCGGCCCATGGATGGTCCGGGAATCAGCATGTTTTTACATGAGTAGAATGTGCCCTTTTATTTAAAATGCATCTCTGGGGTATTTGTGGGGCATAGGAATTCATTCATTCCCCCCCATATAGTCCGGCCCCCCACAAGGTCTGAGGGACAGTAGACTGGCCCCCTGCTGAAAAAGTTTGCTGACCCCTGCTCCAGATTATGGGAACAAGGGCAATACAATAGGGGGCATGCACACGACAAGAGACAGGAGTAGATCAATTGAGGCTTTATAAGATCACATTGGTGTGATTAAGATTACAAGCTAAAAAGTGGAAGTGTGTGAAGAAGAAGAAGACTTTCTTGTTTTCTATAGTCTGTATTTTAAAATCTTAAAAGAACCCTTTAAGTAAGAAGCAAATGACATAAAAGTTTGCTCTTCCAGTGGAATCATACCTACATGTTCTTTACCGCCCAGTCAGTCTGACATCAATACCAGGGAAGATTCTGGAGCAGATCATTAAGCAAACAGTCTGTGAGCACCTGGAAAGGAATGCTGTGATCACCAATAGTCAGCATGGATTTCTGAAAAATAAGTCATGTCAGACTAACCTGATCTCGTTTTTTGACAGAATTACAAGCCTGGTAGATGAAGGGAACGCAGTGGATGTAGCCTACCTTGATTTCAGCAAGGCATTTGACAAGGTGCCCCATGATATTCTTGTAAAGAAGCTGGTAAAATGCGGTCTTGACTATGCTACCACTCAGTGGATTTGTAACTGGCTGACTGACCGAACCCAAAGGGTGCTCATCAATGGTTCCTCTTCATCCTGGAGAAGAGTGACTAGTGGGGTGCCACAGGGTTCTGTCTTGGGCCCGGTCTTATTCAACATCTTTATCAACGACTTGGATGATGGACTCAAGGGCATCCTGATCAAATTTGCAGATGACACCAAACTGGGAGGGGTGGCTAACACCCCAGAGGACAGGATCACACTTCAAAACGACCTTGACAGATTAGAGAACTGGGCCAAAACAAACAAGATGAATTTTAACAGGGAGAAATGTAAAGTATTGCACTTGGGCAAAAAAAATGAGAGGCACAAATACAAGATGGGTGACACCTGGCTTGAGAGCACTACATGTGAAAAGGATCTAGGAGTCTTGGTTGACCACAAACTAGACATGAGCCAACAGTGTGACGCGGCAGCTAAAAAAGCCAATGCAATTCTGGGCTGCATATAGCATCTAGATCAAGGGAAGTAATAGTGCCACTGTATTCTGCTCTGGTCAGACCTCACCTGGAGTACTGTGTCCAGTTCTGGGCACCACAGTTCAAGAAGGACACTGACAAACTGGAACATGTCCAGAGGAGAGCAACCAAAATGGTCAAAGGCCTGGAAACGATGCCTTATGAGGAACGGCTAAGGGAGCTGGGCATGTTTAGCCTGGAGAAGAGAAGGTTAAGGGGTGATATGATAGCCATGTTCAAATATATAAAAGGATGTCACATAGAGGAGGGAGAAAGGTTGTTTTCTGCTGCTCCAGAGAAGCGGACACGGAGCAATGGATCCAAACTACAAGAAAGAAGATTCCACCTAAACATTAGGAAGAACTTCCTGACAGTAAGAGCTGTTCGACACTGGAATTTGCTGCCAAGGAGTGTGGTGGAGTCTCCTTCTTTGGAGGTCTTTAAGCAAAGGCTTGACAACCATATGTCAGGAGTGCTCTGATGGTGTTTCCTGCTTGGCAGGGGGTTGGACTCGATGGCCCTTGTGGTCTCTTCCAACTCTATGATTCTATGATTCTATTCTATGTTCTATTTCCCAATCCCCTTGCAACAAAAAAATATGTTACTGGTTGTGACTTTTCTCTTTGTAGATTCCTTAAATGCTATGTGCATCTGCAAGGCTGCACACATACAATATTTATGTATTCTGCTTATCAGTTACTGATGATAAAATAATGCAGCGAAGGCAAAAAAAGGGACAGCCATAACGGCACACAAAAGTGTCAGGGAAAAGGGTTTGCAAATCAGAAGGAATATGTAACTATTGAAGGGGTTGTCAACCTGGTCCCTACCGCCCACTAGTGGGCGTTTCAGGATTCTAGATGGGCAGTGGGGGGGGGGGGTTCCTACGGCACAAGCTGAAACCTTCTTCCATTGAGCACTGGTGGGCAGTAAGGAAATTTTACCATCAAGAAAGATGCATTAGTGGGCGGTAGGTATAGAAAGGTTGACTACCCCTGAACTGGGACGCGGGTGGTGCTGTGGGTTAAACCACAGAGCCTAGGGCTTGCCAATCAGAAGGTTGGCGGTTCGAATCCCCGCAACGGGGTAAGCTCTCGTTGCTCAGTCCCTGCTCCTGCCCACCTAGCAGTTCAAAAGCATGAAGTGCAAGTAGATAAATAGGTACCGCTCCAGTGGGAAGGTAAACGGTGTTTCCGTGCACTGCTCTGGTTCACCAGAAGCGGCTTAGTCATGCTGGCCACATGACCGGAAGCTGTAAAGCGAGATGAGCGCCGCAACCCCAGAGTCGTCCACGACTGGACCTAATGGTCAGGGGTCCCTGAACTATTGCATGAAATGTCTTTGTCAACAGATGCATTTGTGCATGCACTAGTGGGTTTTTTGTGGTGTTGGGGGACATGTTACTCCACACTCATTTTTAACACCTTCCCATTAACCAATTAGGGAACATATCCACTGACTTTTCTATCCCACTGTCCAGGATGGCATTTTCATTTACATTCTAAATGCTTACAGAGATCCAGCAATGCTACTTTGCCTTCAGTGCTTTGTGCTAACTCAAGCCTGGAAGTGCTAGCTTTAAGCAAAGGCTTTTAGAGAAGCATTGATGCAGGAAGGAAAGCTGAAAGCCCTAAACTAGCATGGAAAAAACCCCCAAGAGTCAAGTGGGAGAGAGATGGGGAGCAGACTGGCTGACAGCTAATCATCTGAAAGCCGTCTTCATCCCAAGATCACATAGTCGGAGGGTGAAAGAATTACCATCTGCAATGGCCCAGATACTTTCCAATAATGTTTCTGCAGTGTGTTTTTTTTGTCCTCGCTAAATGATACATCATTTCACTCCCACATTCCAGGATCAACGTTTGCTCCCTGCGTCTGAACTGCCTCTCCTAATTTATTCCATTTATTTCCACAACTCAGTCTGCTTCCAAAGACTCTATTAGCCACCAAGACCACCACATTTTATTTACTTAGATTCATTGTCCTTTCTTATCCTAAAAAAGGAGGCTCTTTCAGAAAATACCAGTTAATTTATTTCTTTCAAATTGCGTTTATATTCTATTTATAGATGTAAATAAGGAACTATTGTTATTAGATGCTATCTTTTATGAAGTCATGTTTTCCTACGTTTCTGGTTGTGTCATCAGAGGTCATGCTACAGTCTTATTCCTTTGTATTTTGTCTTCAAGTACAAAAAAGTATTTTTTTTAATGTATAGAATTAGATAAAAATATAACTATAAAAATGGCTCTGAAACAGTCCCAAGTGATTGGTAGTTGGAGCACTGAAGATACAAACTTTTATTTTTCTCCCAGGGTCTCTGTCTCTCCTGCACAGGATAGCTCAGTTGGTTAGAGCATGGTGCTTATAATGCCAAGGTGGCAGGTTCGATTCCCGTATGGGGCAACTGCATATTCCTGCATTGTGGGGGGTTGGACTAGATGATCCTCAGGGTCCCTTTCCTACTCTCCAAGTCTATGATTCTAATAAATTAGTATCTAGAACTTGGAGCTTGTATCTCTCTATGAAGTGGTGAGCACCTCACCTATCGATTTTTGTTTAAAGCAAATGAAATAAAATAGAGCCAGTCACTCCATCATAAAGATAATGATTTGTTCTGGGTGCTAGACACACAAGGTGCTAGAAACCAGTCATCTATGATGAGGCACAGAGTGGGAAGCAGCAGAGTCATTCAAAAATCCAATGATTCTGGAACTGAAATTCTAATATCCTCTCGTGCTCCTTAGTAGATAGATGCATGCCAATGGAAACCAGAATGTTCTTGCTTAAGACTCCCCAATGAATACAGGCAGGACTGAAAAAGGAATCTGGTTTTGAAAGCATTCTCATGTGAACACCCAAATGCTATGTGCAATTCACTGGGCAACCCCTAGGTGTTTATTCACACATGTTTACAAATTGCAACATGAAAGTGTCTTATCTAATTTTGCATTTCACAATAAGCAAAGGCCCAGGTAAGCTTCTGGGGAGTGCAAATTACATCTGTTACCTTGTTGGGTTCCCTCCTCCCCGAAACTTTAAATTTTTCAAAAGTAAAAAGGGAAAGGGAAAGGCTGCTTTTTTCATGTTCTTCAAGTTAATCAGCAGAATGCAATATGGCAGATCAAAACCCTCTGGACATAATTTCTGCTCTTAGGCTCATAATATATTTAACAAGTTATAGAAATGAACAACTCCTGGCTTCCATTAAGCCAACTCCACCTCAGATGAGCCTTGACTTAAATTATTCTCTGTGCTATGCCACCTTATCTAGGTCAAAGAGCTAGGAAGCAAAGAGTAAGGCTAACTCAGTACAACAGACTTATTCGTTACTATTATTAAAAGACTTGGTAGAAGGAAGCTAGCTTTGGTTCAGCAACATCTCTGCTCACATTGTCCAAAAGGCAGAACATAGAATGTGCCAGTCAAATCCATGCACACTGCTTATTCTCACATCAAAGACAACTTTTTAAGATCTCCCTCCCTTGGCTCATGAAGATGTCTTCCTTCTTCTGAAAAAGCTGCCCATCTCAGAACAGACTATATCTGTGTTAAGCGAATAGGATTGATGTGTACCATATACGGAAACAAGATTTTCTAGAGGTAAACAAAATTTGTGTAGCATAAATTTCTGCTTTATTTTAAATATACTATCCCATTTGCATGTTCTAGTTCCATGCAAAAGCAACAATAGCTTTCCCAATCTTTATTTAATTTTACACAGGCATGATTTTTCCGTTAAATTTTTATCCCTGTACCTTCAGCACCCAATTCCCCTGAGGACTGCCAACCTTAAAAAGAAAAAGAAAAACACAGTACATTCAGCCTTCAAATCATTAAAGCACCAAGAACAAACATCATATAAAACCTAATAAGGAAATAAGAGAGAGATGATAAAATTATCACAGTAGCCGAGTAGTCAAATGGTTACAACAAACATGGAAGAATACAGATATCTTTCCTTGGTGCTATGACAACATATTAAGTCCCAGGAGAGATTCCCTAGGGACAGCATTCCAGAAAGGGGGCGCCACACCCGACCAGGTACTCATTTGCCTTACCTTACATGGTGGAGGAGGGATGCGGGTGGCGCTAAACCACAGAGCCTAGGACTTGCCAATCAGAAGGTCGGCGGTTCGAATCCCCACAACGGGGTGAGATCCCGTTGCTCGGTCCCTGCTCCTGCCAACCTAGCAGTTTGAAAGCATGTCAAAGTGCAAGTAGATAAATAGGGACTGCTCTGGCGGGAAAGTAAATGGTGTTTCCGTGCGCTGCTCTGGTTCACCAGAAGCAGCTTAGTCATGCTGGCCACATGACCCGGAAGCTGTATGCTGGCTCCCTCGGCCAATAAAGCGAGATGAGCGCCGCAACCCCAGAGTCATCCACGACTGGACCTAATGGTTAGGGGTCCCTTTACCTTTACCTTTACATGGCGGAGGCACATGGAAGAGATTCTGAAATCTCAGTGATCAGATGAACAACATGGGCATGACAACCTAACAAGTCCTTGGGCAATAAAGCACATGGGACTTTAAAAGCAAGCACCAGCACTTTGGGGTGGTGTTTAACTAAGAGTAGACCAATTTCAATTACTGAACATGACAATGTTAGGCCCCTTAATTTTAATAGGTTCACTCAGAGTAAAACTCAGCTGAATTGAGCTGAGCTTGGAAATGGACCAGGAGACAGTGAAGATGCTTCAGTACAGGTGAGATACGGTCCCAGCATCTGGTCCCAGTTAACAGCCTGGTATTTTGACCTAGCTGCAGTTTCTTGAATTGTGGCCAAAGGCTTCCCCACATTCAACATGTTGTGGTAACCCAATATGGAGCTTACCAGAGCATAAGCAGGGGCACCGAGTAGTGGGGGCTGAGGGGTCTTCAGCCCCCCCCAGAAATTTTCAAGGAGGGGGCTGCTCCCCAAAACCCTGTGCCCCATTCTGCCTCCTCCTCCCACCTGATATTGTTCAGGCATAAGGAGGCTCAGCTCCACACTCCTCATTCCCCACCGGTGCACTAGGCAGGGTCAGGATGCAACACGTCACGTGAGGCACCCCCCCAATATGGAGGTCAAGTTGGCACCCCTGAGCATAAGTAACTTTGGCTTAGCTATATCTCTGTCCCAGGAGGAGACACAGCTAGTACACTAATATAATCTGATGAAAGGTAGAGTGGGTCACTGGATGTACAAACATTTTCGGGGTCACACTGTCTCTCAAGGTGAGCAGTCCCTCATTTGGAGGGTTGCTGAATACACAGAGAATGAGTATGGTATAGCAAATAGCAGGGTGGACTTAAATACGGGAAACCAGCCTCAACCAATCTATGCGCTAAAGAATAACATTTATTAGGTGGTCTTGGGCAATATGGCCAGCTGGCCTACTCTTATCCAATCGGACTGTTTTAAAGACAATCAAGGTAATATCAGGGTAAGCTCTGGAAAGCACTTTGTGCGTTGACAAGTGGCATAGAAATTAGCAAGGAATTGGGGGGGAGGAGAGCCCCCACTTTAATATTTATATAAAAGGTTACAGGTTGACAAAGAACCAGTGCTCTGAGAACACGGGGAGGGGGGAACCCTGAGTTGAGTGTAAATGGTCTAGAGGCACGACTTTCTTACAGTTTGTTACACTTCCCAAGTATACTTTGGAGCTGGCATTGCAAATCTCATCTACACATCTGTCATCCTTGTGAGCAAGAGCCTTTGGCACCAGCTGGGAAGCAGACATTTGGCAAGCTTGCTGCTTTTCTCGGCAAGAAGAATTGGTCAGATTGCTTGAGTTCATGGTGTGCTGGTTGCCTCCGCGGTGGCAAGACTCAGCTAAGAAGGAACAGAGATATTACTTTCTCCCATAGATTTCCTTCTTTTTCATTTCTTTACTGAGTGCTGAGTAGCAACATTTGCACATCACATCCATGTGCCTCATGGTCAGCAAATAATGTTAGATCCACTGTAGTCTAGTGGTTAGAGTGTTGGACCAGGACCTGGGAGACCAGAGTTCAAATTCCCACTCTGCCAAAAAGCTAACTGGGTGACTTTGGGCCATTCACCATGTAGGCCACTTTGAGCTCTTTGGAGGAAAGGTAGGATAAATTTAACAACAATTTTACTGATTGTTACTGACAAAAGGACAATGTTCTCCACTGCACCTAAGCCACAGGGAAAACACAAAGCCCTTCCTACTGCTGCTCCTGTCTAAGCAGCAATAGGGGACAGTCCTGTCTAAGAACTCTTTGATATTATTGAGAACAGATAGAAGAGATTCTGCACAAGGTCAAAGTTCCACCCTCTGTAATGACTGTAATCTGGGCACTCCTCGAAAAAAGTACAGTCGTACCTTGGTTTTCGAACAGCTTAGTTCTCAAACGTTTTGGCTCCCGAACGCCACAAACCTGGAAGTGAGTGTTCCAGTTTGCCAACTATTTTTGGAAGCCGAATATCTGATGGGGCTTCTGTGGCTTCCAGTTGGCTGCAGTAGCTTCCTGCAGTCAATCAGAAGTCGCACTTTGGTTTTCTGACGTTTTTGAAGTCAAACGGACTTCCAGGACGGATTTTGTTTGACTTCCAAGGTACGACTGTATTGTGGAACTAGATAGGGCCCACAAAGGGGAAGCAGAAACAGCTTTCTCCTTTCTCAACAGATCTGAAATTTGCTCCTCTGCGGACAGGGGTTTCCCCATGCTGGGTATAGAGAGATCCACTGAATGGGAAAATGACCAAATCAATGTGCTTCGATGGATACCATTTGCTACACAAAGTTCAGCTTTGACATCGGCGGTACATTTTTGTAACCATAAGTTTACGAGCCCATAACCATAAGCAAGAGCCATGCTGATCTGCAAATGCAGATTCCTTAAATTTGAGTAATATTTACCAACCATGGAAGGGGCGGCAGGAGGTGGAGAGACCTGCTAAGCTTCTTCTGAAAATAGTACAGGAGCTAGTGAGCCGCGTGAAATTTAACACACAGAGATCTCCTTCCGCATCATTCCTGCAACATCAGCTTCATGCTGACTCTTGTGTTCTGGCATCTCGGGAGCCTTTGGTCCTCCATATGTTATTAGACCACAACTCCCATCATTTCTTGCCATTTGCCGTGTTGTCTGGGGCTGCTGGGAGTCGGAATACCTGGAGGGTCACAGGTCCCCCATCCCTGCTCTGCCTCTTTTGTTGTCGATCTTTTACTTCTTTTTAAAAAGATACTGCATTGCAAAGCTATCCCTGCCTTATGCCAAACTTAGCATGTCGATCGATTAAATACCTTTTTGTGCCAAAAGCAAGCTGGAGTTGCTACTTTTTGCAGCAAGGACATTGTGCCAGATGGAGATTAGTTCAACTCAGTGAATATATCAAACGGCTACATGGGAGCTTGCAAGGAACTGGGACAGAGCAGAAATAGCCCTGATGCTGGCCTTCACATTTAACAGAGGCACTTCCAAGAGCTGGCAGATGGAGGAAGCCTTTGCAAGAAATGCCTCTACTTATACCAAAATGGCTTATTTAAAGGCCAAGACTTAAAATTAATCTCATTGAAGCCAACTAGGCATGTGGAAAAGGAAGGCAGAATTTAACCCAGAAACAACAGCATTTCACCGCAGCAGTTCTGCATGCTTGCAGAGGGAATTCCTAATGGCAGGGAGCCAGGAAAGGGGTCCGTGTGTAAGGAGCTTGCTCCTTTTTTAAAAAAACAGCAACAACCCAAAGAGGTGTTTTCCTGGGAATTTTGGCTGTGTCCAGAAGCCACCTCTCTTGTGACACTGACCCGTGACCTACTGGTCACCCTGGCAGGATTGACCTGGAAAAGTAAGCATTTGTCACAAGTGCCCTAAGCCAAGCAACCATCTGCTGTCTATCTTCACTGTGTCCTGCCTCAGTAGCTGGCACGTTTGCCACATGTGTCCTCCTAGCACACTGTTAGAAAGTCATTGCCCCATGCCATCCCTGCCTCACTCCCCCTACTGATAGCTCAAGAGGAGGCGTCTACAAGGAGGGAATATAGCTTTGATCAGTGGCTGTACTATGGAAGAAGGGTGTATTTGTTAGAAAACAATACAGTGGTACCTCGGGTTACAGACGCTTTAGGATACAGACTCCACTAACCCAGAAATAGTACCTCGGGTTAAGAACTTTGCTTCAGGATGAGAACAGAAATCGTGCTCCGGCAGTGGAGCAGCAGAAGGCCCCATTAGCTAAAGTGGTGCTTCAGGTTAAGAACAGTTTCAGGTTAAGAACGGACCTCCGAGGTCCAGAGGTACCACTGTATGTGTTATACATGACTTGGACCTATAATAATTACGCCATGTTCTCCTTCTGAAGCTATTACTATGTCACACAACAGCCAAGTCAGATTTGCCATTCAGTGGTGAACTCTACAACCCTCGAGATCCTAAGAGTCTTGCCATCACATACCAAACCATTGTGGCTTCAACTGCAGCAATTACTCCATCTCCTTATGTGACAAGCATCAAGATGCCTGGTGCTGGTGGGGCCCAAGAGGAGCAGAAGGGGGTTGTGGCTCCACAGATGGAAACAAAGACACCACCCCAGGAGTCTCTGAGCACTCTCCTGTCTTGAAAAGAGCTGGAGAGAGGAAGCACAACTTTTTGCACTCCTTTTGGCCCCCTCCTTCAAAAACTTCCAGTTGCCAAGCAGGCACCTCTCTATCTGGGGGATGGGATACCGTCAAGTATCTCCAGTTGGTTGGTGGTGGGCCATGTGCAACTCTTGACAAGCATCCACCTACATTGACTGTCAAGGTCAACCACGGAACTGCAGCCAATCCCAGCTCCTGGACACTTGTATTCTTGCTGATAGATGAAGAGGTCCTTGTAGCAGCTGAAATGGGTCTGCCAAAAGGCCTCTCATCAAGGCACGGATCTGCTTAGCTTGTGCAATGGAAGTGCAGCATGCGACTTCAACATGCTCTGGGCAAATGGAACCCCATATATTTTTGAGAACTGTCACTTTACGGCAGGCGGTAATTGCTTATAAGAGATGCTTGTGACGAAGTTACATTGACTGAGCTGTCTCGGGATACAGTTTGCCTTTCAGAAGGAGTGGTTATATTCAAGTATGTTGGGTCCGCAATACACACACTTCTTTCTGTGAAGCACGTGTTCTACAGCCCCTACAGCTTCTACTTGCTTCCACTTTTGAGGATGCTGTCCTCCTTTGTAAAGATCCTACTTTGAAGAGACAAACAAACAAAGGAAGAACAATGCCCACACTACTCTGGGCTTCAAGAGTCTCTTGCACAGACGCCACACCTTGCCTGCAACCGATGCTCTTGAGTGATAAATTATTCCCTCACCCTCCTAACCTAGTCTTGTAGGCAGCAACTCTCTGTTAAGTCCTGTGCCTTAATTTAAACCTTGCTGCAACAGTGCAAAGCATTCCCACCTACAAAAGAGTCACATTTGCCACTAAAATTAGCCGGAACATGTGTCATTTTGCGAATTCAAAAGGAAAAGAAAACACGGAAACAAAAGAGGCTTGGGCGGAACAAGCACCTTGTGTGTTAATGTCCCTGCGGTAGGATGAAATCATTAGCTCCGTTTTTTTGTTACCTTTACAATGTCTAAAGCGCTGCCTTTTCAAAAGGCACCCTGCCAAGAAGGCAGCTCCTTCCTCTCTGTCAATGCAGCTCCTCACTGGGCCCTGTAATCACAGCAAACCCTCCTAATAGGAAGCAATTCCCAGCAAGGACTTGGTTCTGGGGGTTGCCCAAACAGCTAGGGAAGGGACAAGCTTGGTCAAGCTGACAAGAGCTTTCTCTAAGGCAGGCCGGCTTCCACCTGTTCGCTGAAGAATGGCCTGAATGTGGTGGTAAGGAGAGGCAAGGGAGAGCAGAAGAGGAGGAGGAAGAAGAAGAGCTTAATTCATTTTGGAGGTCCGTTCTTAACCTGAAACTGTTCTTAACCCGAGGAACTACTTTAGCTAATGGGGTCTCCCACTGCCGCCACGTGATTTCTGTTCTCATCCTGAAGCAAAGTTCTTAACCTGAGGTACTATTTCTGGGTTAGCGGAGTCTGTAACCTGAAGCGTATGTAACCTGAAGCGTCTGTAATCCAAGGTACCACTGTAGAGTTATTGTGGCATGAATCTGTGCTTGCAATTGTGACAGAAATTCTCACAACCAAGTGTCTTAGGTAAGGAAAGGGCAGAATTTTTCTCCAATCAGAGAAGCAATTGTGGCAGCCAAAACCCTCTCTCAACCAAAGCAAAACACTTCACAAAACGCTTAATTGGATGCTAGGTATATTGTACAACTGCAATGCTTACATATCCACATCTTCGCAAGGGAAGAGGATGGAGAGAAAACCAGAACAATTCCCCACACCTCTGTGACCTCACAGTCACACCCCCTTGACTTCCTAGCAGCCCTGCCAGTTCTGGTGGGCACCAAACTCTAAGCCATTTTTAGCCTTTGTCAAAAAATCAACATTTGGAAGGCCCCTTGCTGCAGTTTGCCGATTCCAGCCTAAAAACACATGGCCTGGCATGGCATTATTTTACTTATACTTCATTTAACATCCAGGCCACACATTTGTTGGTAAGGCTGACTGAACGGAATACCCCTTGTTTATTTTATCTAGAAATAACTATCCCTGCCCTTCTAATGTCAATGTACTACTCAGGGCTCTTTAGCAACATTTTAAAACCACAGTACACTAAAAATATATATCAGAGATGGAAAGAATCCAACAGCAAACACACATCAAACATCCATTTAGAAGCAGCAATGAGCAAGACCGTAAGACCTTAGCAGGCAAACGCCTGCCAGAATGCCAATTCAAAGGCTAGCCTATAGATTTCTCATCCCCACCCACTTTATTTTCCTCTATTTGTGGTTTAAAATGTGGGTAAATACGGCAAGGAGTAGGGTGACTAGTTACATGTTGTGGATGCTAATTCATATGGCTATACACCAATGCAGAAATAATTGCTGTGATTTTAACAGAAGCATAATAAATCTTACCAAGAATGGGGAAGATGACTGTGACCTAGGACTCAGCTACACAGCTGCAAATTATACGTTTTAAATGTGTTGTGCGATATACAAATGTGACAATAGATGGCGACAATGAGCTATGCAAAATTCAATGTATTTTTCAAAATGATTTTTTTTGAAAACCATTTTCACAGCGTTTTTTAAAAATGTTTTAAATGTGTGACATTTTAATGTATTTTTAAGCTTTGTTGGAAGCCGCCCAGAGTGGCTGGGGAAACCCAGCCAGATGGGCAGGATACAAATAAATAACAACAACAACAACAACAACAACAACAATTTGTGTGTGTGTAGATTCCAGATTACCCATGTGTCCACTTCATGGCTTTTCTTGCTCTCCCTTGCAGTGGTTCTTTATCTTTAATAGATGCTTCAACTGGACACTCCTTCAAAGAGAGGCCTGTCCTCTTTGAAGTAGGGCAAATGTTCCCCTAGCTCAAGATGGTGGTGGTTGAAACAACGAATAATCTGACGCAGTAATCGTGTCAGAGGGAGTGCACACCTGTGCACATGTGTGACAGAGCAGGTACACTTTCCCTCCAACATTTCTCCAATGAAAATAGGGACATCCTGGGGGCCACTAGGGGCGCATTGGAAGATGGTCGACAATACCATCTCTCCGACCCACACGGGGTAATTAAGAGGCTGTTATGGGAGTAGGCAGCCTCCCTTGTTGCCCCAAGGAAATGGGGAACACTGCCCTTGCCTGCTGTGCCCATAAATCACCCCCTAATTCAAAAGAAGGGGGTGAGGGCCCTAGGCAGAATGCCCCTGTGTGGACCTCGGCTCTCCTGGATGCTGTCTCTGATTGCGCACTAGCTGCAGCAATTTGGAATAATTAATTACAAAAGAAGCAAATGCACATATTTCAAGTGAAGAAGGGGAGTGAAGTCTGCTAATTTAAGTGACCTCTGCAAAAGAAGACGACGGGTTGGAGAAACAGGAATATTTTACGATGAAGATACACCAAAGGCTGGGTATGTTGACAACAGGACTGAATGGGGGGGGGAACCTTTTTTACTTTCCTTCTATGTGATTTACAAGAACCCCTCCTCATTAGAATCGTTGCTTGAACTGACCCAAGCAGGATGATTAAGGTCTGTGTGGAGATAAACTTTAACCAAAAGTATGCTTTATGGAGATTGAGAAGCAATAAGAGCTTTTGGAATGGCGCAGCAATTAATTCGGAGTCGCCATCTTGCCAAAGGATTTATAGCCGGGAGGAGGAACGGACTCATTTTCAGACTGCATTCCTGGTGAATCTCCTCAGAGGTTTTGAGAAAGGAGGCAGATTGGTGAAGATTAATGACACTAAGACTGTTTTGATGTATGGAAGTGATGTTATATGGAAAACGTCTGGATATGGCTACTGGATAAAAAAAATAATATCCATGCAGGATTACAAACTGTTCTAACCAGCTTGTGGAGACTATCAGAGGTCACAAAAAGAAAGGAAAAATATATGAAAATAACAACAAGAGATGTGGAAAAACAATAAGAAAGGACTGGATAGTACTGTGAACATCATAAGGTTAGATTTGTGGACATTAAAACAGCAGTAAGAAGCAAGAAGTTGATTGGATCTCCTTCGGAACTTGAAATATGGGTACCCCCAACAAAATTTTAAAATTTGGCTGTGTAATTTGGAATTTATGTAATTTGGTTTGATTTGATGTGATTGGTCGGTTAATAAAAAAATATTCTTAAAAAAAAGAAAATAGGGACATCCTAGTCCATAATGATAACTATAATAATAATTTATTTATACCCCACCCATGTAACTGGGTTGTCCCAGCCTCTCTGGGTGGCTTCCAAAATATATATAGAACATTTAATATTTAAAAAACTCCCTCAAAACACTTCCCTATACAGTGGTACCTCGGGTTAAGTACTTAATTCGTTCCAGAGGTCCGTTCTTAACCTGAAGCACCACTTTAGCTAATGGGGCCTCCTGCTGCTGCCACATCGCCAGAGCACAATTTCTGTTCTCATCCTGAAGCAAAGTTCTTAACCCAAGGTACTATTTCTGGGTTAGCGGAGTCTGTAACCTAAAGCGTGTGTAACCTGAAGCGTATGTAACCCGAGGTACCACTGTACAGGGCTGCCTTTATATGTCTTCTAAAGGTTGTATAGTTTATCTCCTTGACTTGGGGTTCACATGACTCCATTTCTCCAGTGAAAATGGGGAAATCCTAAGGAAAAGTGGGATACTCTGGAATCAAATCAGAAACTGGGACGGCTTTTGTAAAACCGAGACTGTCCCTGGAAAATAGGGGCACTTGGAGGGTCTCTGCACATAGATATGCAAGTATATATTGTGGGAGGCAGACAGAGGTGAAAACCACTGCGCTCCCAATGAGCATCTGTTCTGTACAAGATTTATCATTTTATTGTTATTACATTTCTCAAGGACTCTTCCCTCCCAAAGGAGCCCAGGGCACTTAACAGAATGAACAGAAATAAAAGAAAAACAATTCCAACCTGTACTGCAAGAAATCTTATTTAACACATTTCTTTTAGATACCATTTGTTAGAAGCAGTGGAATTAAGGACTAAGGCACGTCTAAAAGGAACCATTTCATGGAGGTAAAGGTGAAGGGACCCCTAACCATTAGGTCCAATCGTGGCAGACTCTGAGTTTATGGCGCTCATCTCGCTTTATTGGCCAAGGGAGCCGGCGTACAGCTTCTGGGTCATGTGGCCAGCATGACTAAGCCGCTTCTGGTGAACCAGAGCTGCGCACGGAAACACCGTTTACCTTCCCGCTGGAGCGGTACCTATTTATCTACTTGCATTGGCGTGCTTTCGAACTGCTAGGTTGGCAGGAGCAGGGACCGAGCAACGGGAGCTCACTCCCTCGCGGGGATTCAAACCACCGACCTTCTGATCGGCAAGTCCTAGGCTCTTGTGGTTTAACCCACAGCGCCACCCGCGTCCCATTTCATGGAGGAGAGGGCCACAAAAGGCTACTCGCCAACAATGGTGATGCTTCTGCAGACCAGCTGGCAGAAACCACAGGAGGGGAGAGTGCTCTGGTGCTTGGGTCCTGTTTGTAAGTTTCCCCATAGGCATCTGGTTGGCCACTGTGAAACCAAGAAGCTGGACTACATGGTTCAGTGGCCTGATCCACCAGGGGTCTTCTTATGTTCTTGTATCGCCTGGCTGTGAGTCGTGAAGGCCACTCCCTGCAAAGCCCTTTCCGCCTGGCCTAGGGGGCGAGGCCCAGACTCGCCAGCTCTACTAAAGGGGCTCTTGGTGAGACCAGGGGAACATCGCTATGCCTGACAATAAACCCTAACTATGGGATTCTTTTGCCCCATCTTTTTGTGCCTGCCAAACAGCCGTGTCACCTTATGACAATGTTTTATTCTTTTGTTAATTATGCTGTTTTAAATGTGTATTTTATATTTGACTTCATTTAGTAATTTTTTTTTCTTTCTGAAATGTTTAAGATTTTTTTTGGTTAGCTTTGTTTTAAATATGTATTCTGTAGTTGACCTCCTTTGTAATGTTTTATTTTGAAATCTAAGATAATATTTCAGTTTTCTGTTAATTACAGTGGTACCCATTCGCAACATGAAAAGAGAACAACCCGCAGCGGCACGTCTGCGCGGGTTGCGATTCGCTGCTTCTGTGCATGCGTGTGATGTTATTTTGCGCTTCTGCGCATGCGCGAGCGGCGAAACCCAGAAGGAACCCTTACCGGTACTTCTGGGTCGCCACGGGACGTAACCTGAAAGGACGTAACATGAAGTGGACATAACATGAGGTATGACTATATGTTGCTATGACTGTTTACTCTATATTTGACTTTCTTCAGAAATGTTTGATTCTGGCTTGTTTTATTGATGTTTTAATATGCCATAAACCGCTTTGAGATTTTTCTTAAAAATATAAAGCGGTATAGAAATGCAATAAATGCAATAAATGAATAAATAAATTATAGAGCTGTTTTTGAACTCCAGCTCTTTTTGGACTACAATTTCTATCATCTCTAGCTAGCAGGACCATTGGTCAGGGATGATGGGAATTGTAGTCCAAAACAGCAGGAGACCCAAGTTTTGGAAACCCTATCATAGAGGAAGGGCATAGGTCTGCAATGGACAAAACCTCCAACAACCTGCACATCTAACATATTTGAAATGACGCATGTGCTAGGTTTTGCTTTGTGAATGCTGATATTATAAAATCAGTAATAATAATAAAATTTTAAAAAGCAGTGGAACCGATGTGTGAGAAGTCAGCCTGCTAACCTTGCGAATGCAGCTGAAAATGCTTTTCTCTCTGGGAGGGGTGGGGAATGGCAAACACACAAGCGGACACCTTGCGCCTTGCAACACCAGCACGTTCAAACCGGCGTTGTGATAGAGCGCCAAGGAGTGCCAAGTATGATGAATGGGGTTTTGTTTTGTTTTGTTCTGGGAAAGAAAGCAAACTCATCCATTTTGCAGGCTGATATCATCGGAGAAGTTGCCCAGGCAGTTTGAAGAGCCTTATCCAGGAGGAACGTTTCATAGAGGTTCTGAATCTGAAGCAATGGTGGGCTGGGAAGGCTGGGATACTAGTCTAAGCGTGCAGCGAAAGCAATGGACAAGAGGCCCTTGACAGATGTCCCAGTGCTGCCCAAGCTTTTCTTCCCAGGCAGCTGGACCAAGTGTCCCCACACCTACGGCCCACCAAGCAGTTCCAGCAACCCACGGGCATGGCTGGCGTGCGTCCTGGGGGCATGGCGTGCCTGTTAGGGTACAGTTCCGTTCCACCTTAAAAGGGTACAGGCATGACTGTTGTGTGTCACATGCCTGTTTACTTCCAGCACGGTCTGCTGGGAACTTCCGTTTGTATATTGCTTTTGCTTTCTGCCGTTTTGCTGGAGACGAAGGGAAGCAGACATGTTTTTTCCTTTGTTCCTGCTGCTGAATAAAAAGCTGTAAAATACTGCTTACACATGGCTCTGTCCGCCTCTTCTGCTGTGAGAAGATTTATTCATTCTGCTGATAGAGCGTGCATGGGTCTCTAAACGTATCTGAGGCTCGTGTCGCTGATTGACTGATGCTGTTCCAAGGGAGACCAGTGATCATCCGGCTGCCGGCCGGTGGCTGGAGCCAGCTGGGGGCCTGCCTGATGCCCCCGTCTCCCCAGCAGTATCCCAACAGTGCCGCCCGCAGGGACGTGGCGTGCTGCCTGCGGGGCGTGGCACCCGGCATGGTGGCAGGTGCGTGGTGCGTGTCTGCGGGGGTGGCCACAATAGTACCCCCTCCCCGATGGTGCTGGGGGAGGGGCGCCCCCCGCGCCCAGCTGCTCGTGCCTCAGTACAGCTTTTCCTATTATTCTGTATAAAGATGAGCATATATTTACAACTGCACATGTACACACACCTGTGTAAGCAAGGAACGTAGAAGCAATCACAGCAAACCTTGCCGGTGGCAGAAACAGCGCTAAGTGACTACAGTGGTACCTCAGGTTACATACGCTTCAGGTTACATATGCTTCAGGTTACAGACTCCGCTAACCCAGAAATATTACCTCGGGTTAAGAAATAGTGCTTCAGAATGAGAACAGAAATTGTGTGGCGGCAGCAGGAGGCCCCATTAGCTAAAGTGGTGCTTCAGGTTAAGAACAGTTTCAGGTTAAGAACGGACCTCCGGAACAAATTAAGTTCTTAACCCGAGGTACCACTGTACTGGCAGCAATGACTAGCAACCAACCTTTTGACTACCATATTGTCAGAGGCGTAGCGTGCATGGCTTGTCCCTGGCGTGTGCCCAGGTGCAGGGCTGCGCTGTGCCCCTACCTGCCTGTGACCCTTGGCGGGCACAAACAGGCATACACACCTGAAGGGCGCACTCACACAGCCCCGCCAGCCCCGCACTGCTTTGCGATGCTGCAGGGCTGCATGAGTTCTATACAACAGGCATGCGCCATGAACAGGAAGGGTGCGTCCCTGTTGCATCCTCACATGTGCTCCTTGGACACATGTGTGTTGCACCTGCCAAAGGCTTCAGGCAGGTAGGGGCGCAGCAACATGGGGCTGGCAGGGTGGGGAGGAGCAAAATGCACCCCCATGCATCTGGGGGCACCACCCCTCTGGCCCTCCCTACACGAGGCCACTGCTTACTGGTTAGTATCCGTCTACAACTGTCTAAGGCTAAGGCCACTCATAGCATACATTAAAGCCAGGCATGGCCACACTTGGCCCTCCAACTGTTTTGGGACTACAATGCCCATCATCCCTGACCACTGGTCCTTTTAGCTAGGGATGATGGGAGTTGTAGTCCCAAAACGGCTGGAGGGCCAAGTTTGGCCTCCACTTCATTAAAGCACTATGGTACACTTTTGACATCCATGGCTTCCCACAAAGAATTCTGGGAGATGGAACTTGTTAATGGTGCTGAGAGTTGTTATTCCCAATACAGCTTGGGTCCCACGAAGGAAGAGAGGTGAGATCTAAAGGTACAGAAATATTTTAAATTTCCTCATCCAAAAACAGCACAATCCTATGTATGTTCACACGGAAGTGAGTAATTCAATAGTTAACGGGGATTATGCCGAGAAAAGTGAGCCTATCAGATGTAAGGTCTATTGAATTCAATGAGAGTTCCTTCCAGGTAAGCGTGTAGAGAGCTGCATGGACGACTCTGGGGTTGCGGCGCTCATCTTGCTTTATTGGCCGAGGGAACCGGCGTACAGCTTCCGGGTCATGTGGCCAACATGACTAAGCTGCTTCTGGCGAACCAGAGCAGTGCAAGGAAATGCCATTTACCTTCCCGCCAGAGTGGTACCTATTTATCTACTTGCTCTTTGACGTGCTTTCGAACTGCTAGGTTGGCAGGAGCAGGGACCGAGCAATGGGAGCTCACCCCATCGCGGGGATTCGAACTGCTGACCTTCTGATTGGCAAGCCCTAGGCTCTGTGGTTTAACCCACAGCACCACCCGCATCCCAGCTGCAGTCTTAATGAACCTCAAATGCAGGTTGTAAGTAGGAGAAATTTAAGCTCAATTTCCCCATCAAACTCAATGGAGTTTAAAGTTGAAATCCTATGCTGGCTTACCGAGGAGTAAGCCCCATTGAGCACACCTTCCACTCTGAAGTACTTAACTGGATGGATCATGCCTCTGTTTGGGTCAGAATATTAGGTCACAAAACTTTTCATTCCAACATTACATTGATTTAAGGACCATTATTCAAAAAACAATCAGCTAATTGCCAATGTTCCTAAACTTGTACTATGCTAATTTTATCCTTTCTGGGGATAAAAAAAAATATGCTTCATTCCTCTAAACTAGTCACGTACCAGTGGTAGTTTATTTTTATGGCTCTTGGCAGATTTATAGTGCAAAATATCATTCTCCTACATGTGAAAGTACATTTTCTCGTGTTTGGTGTAACAAAAATGTGTCAGGAGTAGTTCACTGCCACCCACCCCAACAACCCATATGCTAATACTTAAAGCCACATCTGAGGAAACCTTTGATATTCAAGGAATAATTTTTTTGTATATAAATGAGCAAACAGTGTGGAAACTAGAGACAGGCAGTTCCCAAATTACGTGGGGGTTACGTTCTGAAGCCCCACGTGTTTAAGTGAAATCACAAACAGTGGTACCTCGGGTTAAGAACTTAATTCGTTCTGGAGGTCCGTTCTTAACCTGAAGCACCACTTTAGCTAATGAGGCCTCCCCCTGCCGCTGCGCCGCCGGAGCACGGAGATTTCTGTTCTCATCCTGAAGTAAAGTTCTTAACCCGAGGTACTATTTCTGGGTTAGCAGAGTCTGTACCCTGAAGCGTTTGTAAGCAGAAACGTCTGTAACCCGAGGTACCACTGTATATTTGAAACACCATTGGAAAAGCTGGCAAACACCCTCCAAACCTCTGGAACCCCTGGAAAAACTCTTTAAGAAACCAGCAGCACTTATGAGATGCCAAACTCCACCACAATCACTACCCTCTAAACTTCCAAGCTCAAAATTCCAACTCTCCACAGGCTTCAATGGTCAGTGCAAGCAGTGGCGTAGCGTGGGGGGTGCAGGGGGGGCCGGCCGCACCGGGCGCAACATCTGGGGGTTAGGGTTAGGGGGCGCAAATCCACGGGTTAGGGGGCGCAAATTACTTGCCTTGCCCCGGGTGCTGACAACCCACGCTACGCCACTGAGTGAAAGGGCTCCTGGGATTGAACTTGCAAAGGCTTGTGGGATTGCTAGGCACTGTTCCCGTGTATTTTTGTTTTGTTTTTTGCCCTTTCTGCATTCTTTTAGGGCTGTTTTGCCATTTTTTTCTAGTTTGGGCACAATGCACGTGTGCAGGGCGTGCATCCATTGAACCTGTGTAAATGGTGAGTTGCCTGCATTCACATAAACATAAGAAGTTTGAAGCAGCCCTCATAAGCAAAACTCCTAATAATGGGGAGCAGGAATGCTATTTGAGGCAATGCTATTTGTTGAACTCAGGACTGTTCTACCCTACCAGTTGGCCCCATACAAGGCACAGTCTGGGCCGGTGGAGATCCTCTCTGCTTTCCTTTGGGAGCACCTTCACAATAACGGGTTGGAAACTTGCAGAATATGGCAGTTAGCACACTTTTATGAAACAGGTGTTTGGATCACATGCTATTATACACCAGTTAGATCAGCTGTTTATTTCTGGGCCCAGCACAACGTGCTGATTCAAAGCCTGGTTTGGCTATCTGAGGAAGCTACAGCGGTACCTCTAGTTGCAGACACGATCCGTTCCGGGGTGCTGTTCGCACCCTGAAAAGTCCGCAACTAGAGTGGCACTTCTGTGTACGAGCAGAGTGTGATAGAGCGCTTCTGCACATGTGCGAAGTGTGAAGAACGCATCTGCGCGTGTGGCGAAACCTGGAAATATACACTTCCAGGTTTGTCGCGTTCGCAAGCTGAAAAGACGCAACATGAACCTAAGGCAACACGAGGTGTGACTGTATCTGCACCCTGCCCAAACTTGTAAGTTTGGCATCTGAGTCCCCTGCTGGTGAGAGTTGTTAAACTGGTGAGCACCAGGGACAGAGTCTTTCTTGTGGTGGCCCCACATTTCTTGAACACCATCATCCAGGGAGATACCTTGTTTTGGAACACAGGAAACTACGTTACATTGGTGCATCTCATTCAGTATTGTCTACACCAGGGTTTCCCAAAGCTGGGTCTCCAGCTGTTTTCGGACTACAGTTCCCATCATCCCTGACCACTGGTCCTGCTGGCTAGGATGATACAAGTTGTAGTCCAAAAACAGCAGGAGACCCAAGTTTGGGAAACCCTGGTCTACACGATCTCCAGAGTCTCAAGCAGGCATCTCTCTCAGTCCTACCCAGGGGATGTTCTACATGACCGTTTGGAAAACCACAAGGACTTTTTCTTCTGGTGGTCTGCATTCAGGTGGTGTTATGGAGCTGCGCTGTTGTAGACGCTGACCTGCCGCTGTTACATGCAATGTTTTGATGTTATGTTACTATTTCAATAACTGGAATCTTAATATATGGCTTAGGTAGCAAGCTGCCTAAAAGGCGGGACATAAATCTAGTAAACTATTAAACAAGCAAACAAAACTACTCTTGGGAAGTCTCTCTCTCAGGCGTGGCTCCTGTGAAAGTGGAATAACTCTGCATTCATTCCCAGGATGGCTGATGCTAAATGCAAGTGCTGCTTTTGCCATCTCACCTGAAACAAACTTATGTATAGAAGCTTCTCCTGTTGTCCTTTATTAGCAGTCCATCTCCCCTGCCACGGGGCGAGAGCTTTGCAAGGGACCATGGGCACAGCTAGGATTTGATTTTTTGGGGGTAGGACTTTTGTCGGGGGAGGGGGTGCAGAATCGACCTGATTAGTCAGTTAGTTAAGTATTTATATTACTTGATTCAGTGGGCGGGGCAGCTGCTCCTCCCTGCATCCCTGGCTACACCCATGCAAGGGACCCAAGCTGAGGTCAAAGTTCAAACGCCACCACTTGTGAAAAGCTGCAGGGATTCCAGACTCCATCCCGATTCAGAGACCAATAGTGTCCTGCTGGTGAGTGGAGCGCAGCTTTTCTTACTGGGGTGCGACAGACGGAGTGGAAGAAGAAACAGCTTTGCCTCTGCCTTCCGGAGTCCACCATTCCACAGCCCCCACCACTACCCACAGCTAAGTCGCAGCTACCCAAGAAGTGAAACACCAGGCGGTGGCTTGCGCACCTGAACCAGCCTCCCAGGTTCACAAGCGCAGGCAGAACTTTCACATCGCTTCAAGCGCAGGTCAGTGGAGACCGCTGACACGTTCAGCTAAACCCAAGAGTTGCCAAGCATTACAGGGTGAACCGTGTGTGGATCAGGGAGGAAAGAGAGAGGTTCTCGACTACCCAGGCACGCCACCCACCCTGTCCTTCCGCAGATGCTCCAATAAAAGCGACAACCGCCTACATCGAGTCGTCGCGGTCCCCGTGACACGCCGCGCCGCTCCACTCTCGCCAGGTCTCATCCCGGGACAGCCTCCAGCCTCCAAGGGGAACGGTGGTTGTCTGGAATATCCCCACATCCAAGGGAACACCGAGGGCACCCAAAGCGCGGCTCTGGGAGTCAAAGTTGCGCACGAGCCCAGGAGTCCAGAATCGGTCTCTTTCTCACACACAAAACGCAGAGTCCTCTTTGCTGATCGGCACATGGCCAGGGCGCAATGAACACCTCCCCACAAACGTCTTGCGACCCCCACCTCCAAAGCAGCAGAGCCCCGAGATTTCTTCGCCCTGCACCCCGCGCTCTCCCTAGAACGCATCGGCTGCCACCCTCCTCCCTTCCTCGCCAATTCAAAGAGGGAGTCGCTCTTACCTTTGGGCGCCAGGTGACTCCGGAGCTCCCCTTTGCAAAGGACCCGAGCTCACCACACTTTAGATGCTCCCCTTTCCCCTAGGTTGTGGGGGGGGGGACGCTCCGATCCGAGGCAGTGGAACTGGGGCGCGCGGCTGCGAGGGTCTCTAACTGGAGCGCTGGAAGGGCGCGCAGAGTTCCGCGCTGCTCCAGCGCCGCGCTTTTTATCCCTCGCTCGCCCGCCTCCCCTCGGGGCGTTGCTTCGAGGGGCGGCCAGCGCGGGAGGGAGGGGGGCCCCCTAGAGGAGAAGAGGCGCGAAGGCGGCGTGCCGGCAGGAGGAGCTGGTGGCAGCGGGGAGCGTTGCTGCAGAGACCCCCCCTCCCCAAATCACAAAGGCTTCCCTCGGCTGGGCAGCCTCTTTGGCAGCTGCACCCAGGACGCGGAGGGGAGGGGAGTCCTGGGCATAGCTGCTGAGTTACAGCAGCCAGAAAGCTCGAGGGCTCGCTTCCACGCAGAGAGAAGGGAGGGGAGGAGAAGACGGAGGCTGGAACAGGCTCAAGGATGCCGGACGGGGAGACACCCCCCCCCCGGTCTCCTCCTCTTGCCACCCCCTGGAATAACCGGCAGACTGATGGAGAATGCCCTGCAACATCTAAAAGTCATCTGCCGCCCGCCCCATCAGATCCAGGAAGTGCCTCACTGAAGGTCAACATGGTCGGAACCAGCAGGGTCCTTAATGGGAGATCCTCACCTAACCAACCACCGCTGGAGCTCTCTCTTTCTTGTTGTTAAGAAATGAGTACATTTCCATTTTTAAATCCCGCCCCCGCCCCCATCTGTGAAAGCTCTTTAAGAAAAAACGACAGGGAACCACTCTGAGATCTAGCAAGTGGGGCAGTATACCAAACAAACAAATAAAATTTAAACTATAGACGTATTTAAAAAATAAATAACAGAATCGAAGTTATGATTCATGCCAGTTAGAAATCCCTTTCATTCCAATAGGATACTCAAAGCACATGTTTAACTCTCTTATAGAAGTTAAGGGAATGAGAACTAGCTCTCTCTAACCTTGGATGAAACATGCCCTGTGTGTGTGTGTGGTTATGATAATCAAAAATATGCTAGAATTATGGTCGTGCTCCGCAGTTGAAGGCTTACACGAATGGCTGAAAATTCGTTACAAGGCATAGTCAGCTTCCAAAATCTATCCAGGTCCTTTGCAACTTTGGGACATTACTAAAGCTTGGGGTGGTAGTAATTAAGCGGGGATTACAACCTTTCTGGGACACAGGTGGTGCTGTGGGTTAAACCACAGAGCCTAGGACTTGCTGATCAGAAGTTTGGCGGTTCGAATCCCCGCGATGGGGTGAGCTCCCGTTGCTCGGTCCCAGCTCCTGCCAACCTAGCAGTTCAAAAGCACGTCAAAGTGTAAGTAGATAAATAGGTACCGCTCCGGTGGGAAGGTAAACGGCGTTTCCGTGCACTGCTCTGGCTCGCCAGAAGCAGCTTAGTCATGCTGGCCACATGACCCGGAAGCTGTACGCCGGCTCCCTCAGCCAATAAAGCGAGATGAGCGCCGCAAACCCAGAGTCGGCCACGACTGGACCTAATGGTCAGGGGTCCCTTTACCTTTTACAACCTTTCTGCTTGCATGTCCATCATTTGAGACTGTGTTGTCAAGTGATGATTTGCACATGTGAGTAAACAGACAGAGACAAAACACCGCGTGCCACACCTTATACACAACACTTTTCAACGGCAGCAATTGACACGTTGATTGCACTGCCTGTCAATTAACTACCAGGGTAGCTTAAAGGTGTTGGTATTGCTGTACAAAGTCCTATATAGCTTGGGACTTGGACCCTTGGGACTTGGACGCCTCAGCCCTTACATAGCCAACCAGTCCCTACATTCTGCAGGAGTGAGCATGCTGCAGGTACCATTCTGTCAATACAGTGGTACCTCTGGTTACGAAGACTTCAGGTTACAAGCTCCGCTAACCCAAAAGTAGCTGCTCCTGGTTGTGAACGGAAACCGTGCGACGAAGGTGTGTGCTCAGCGGGAGGCCCCATTAGCGAAAGCGCGCCTCAGGATAAGAACGGTTTCAGCTTAAGAACGGACCTCTGGAACGAATTAAGTTCGTAACCAGAGGTACCATTGTATGTCAATTCTTCATGATGCTAGAATCAGGCCTTTAGTGTGGCGATACCTGCTCATTGGAACCCCCTATATATTGGACAGGCACAGCCTTTTTGTTTGATTTTTGGTCCCTGCTAAGGACGTTCCTGGAAGTGAGAGCTGGACCATAAAGAAGGCTGATTGCTGAAAAATTGATGCTTTTGAACTATGGTGCTGGAAGAGTCTCTTGAGAGTCCCATGGACTGCAAGAAGATCAAACCTCTCCATTCTGAAGGAAATCAGCCCTGAGTGCTCACTGGAAGGATAGATCCTGAAGCTGAGGCTCCAATACTTTGGCCACCTCATGAGAAGAGAAGGCTCCCTGGAAAAGACCCTGATGTTGGGAAAGATTGAGGGCCCAAGGAGAAGGGGACGAGAGAGGACGAGATGGTGGGACAGTGTTCTTGAAGCTATCAGCATGAGTTTGACCAATCTGCGGGAGGCAGTGGAAGACAGGAGTGCCTGGCATGCTCTGGTTCATGGGTTACGAAGAGACGGACACGACTAAACGATTAAACAACAACGATGTTCCTCTTTCAACTTAAATGGAAATCTTTATCTTAATTGGTATCCGTATTGATTTCCTCTGTGTGCCATTGTTGTTTTTATGGCTTTTATGGCTTTTAAAAAGAAAGTTTTTTATAGATGCAAGTGTTTTAATTGCCCCAAGCTAATTTTAATATTTTTTAAATTGATTTTGTTAAGAAGTACAAACTTGGAAAAAAGAATAGAAAGTGTAAAATGTAAAATATCACAGTCTGGAAGGACAAAAATACAGCACAGCTCTAAAAGAACTACAAAGTACTGGCTCGATGTTTTAATTGATTTTATATATGCAGCTATTCTATATATGTTTTATGACTTTGTATATTTTCTCCAGGATGCCTCATGGGAGGTGATGCATCAATGAAACAAACAAACATGCAAACAATAGTGAATCATGCAGTGTTGAATAATGCAGTGATGAAGAGAAACAAATGCCATTCAAGCATACATCAACCAGTCCAGGGAACTTCACTATCAGCGTACAATATTAGCTACATCCAAGATCAGGAGTTGTGTCCAGGGAGAGCTCTAGATATTTCAGCTCTCTATCTGGGGCAAGAGTCCTTCAGTGAGTTTGAGGCTGCACCCTAAAGAAATGATGTGAGTGACGCACTCTTTCACACCATAGAGTTTTGTGTCCAGGGGGTCCCTTTTCTAGGGAGATTAAAGATAAAGATAAAACTTTATTCGCATTAGCCAATGGCCATAGCAACAGCAAAACATTACAATATACGCAGAAAAGGAAATTTGATATAAGAGCACAATTTAAAGTCCTGAATCAGCCGTCAATTAGTGGCCTTATTCTGATTGCCCCTGCTATGAACCTAGCAACCTTTGCTGTTATCTGCTTATTTTGATCTGACAGAAGAAAGGACATTGTGGCAGTGGTTGAGCGCCCTGGGATGGTTAGTACGAGTGGGGTGAAGATCTCGTTCCTCAGGTCTTTGTAGAGAGTGCAAGACAGGAGGACGTGTGCTGCTGTTTCGGGTCTCCACAGGGGGCAAAGACGTTTCTCAGGTGGGATTTTTTGGAATCAACCCTCAAGTACTGCAGATGGCAAAACATCCAGTCTTGCAAGTGTAAAAGCACACCTGTATTTTGGGATAATAAGTTTGTGCATATATGGGGCCAGAGAATCAAAATGGAGAGGTGGAAAATGAACCTACCAAGGGCAGAATTTCCTTATAGTGGCCAGGTTGTTCTGATGCTCAATATCTTTTAGACGTTGACCAATTAGACTGTTTGCTTTAGTAGGGCCCATAGTGAGTAGGTGTTGTGGGGATAGGCCACAAGAGTGAAGTTTTTGATAGACGGTTTTAAGCCAGGCACTTTTATGGGAGTCTTGAAGTACTAGGGTTTTTAGGGAGATTATGCCACTCACTTAACTCCTGCGGTCCTTACTTCAACCTCCTCCTGACCACCCAGCAGTGCTATTTTTCTAGAAAAAGAGGTTCCAGGACTCATCATGAACTTGTTCTCCTACAATGGGAATGGCACCCACCTGAGAAGAAGAAGAAGAAGAAGAAGAAGAAGAAGAAGAAGAAGAAGAAGAAGAAGAGGAGGAGGAGGAGGAGGAGGAGGAGGAGGAGGAGGAGGAGGAGGAGGTGGAGTTTGGATTTGATATCCCCCTTTATCACTACCTGAGGAAGTCTCAAAGCGGTTAACATTCCCCTTTCCATTCCTCCCCCACAACAAACACTCTGTGAGGTGAGTGGGTCTGAGAGACTTCAGAGAAGTGTGATTAGCCCAAGGTCACCCAGCAGCTGCATGTGGAGGAGCGGAGACGCAAACCCGGTTCCCCAGATTACGAGACTACTGCTCTTAACCACTACACCACACTGGCTGAGAGGTGATGGAACTGAGTTCCAGTGACTTCCGGCTGAAAAAAAACAAAACCCTGCCTCCCAGGCATCAAGGAAGCTCAGAGTGGATGGTCCTGGAAGCAAAATTTAGGTTGCCAGGTAGGGTGCTAAAAGCTAGAACCTCCAAGGTAGCTTCCTCTGAAAGAGGAATTCCTCCTCACCGGCCCAAATAGGACTAATTTAGCCAGCTAGCCCTGGTGATCATCTAATGTTTATTGGATGGATTCCCCCCACTCCAAATTGATTTCTGAATTCTGAATTTATTGTTATGCACGCTTTATACTGTATTTTAAGCTGTTTTTTGTTGCATCAATTAAGTGCTTTAAATTTGTTGTTAGCTGCCCTGAGCCTGGTTTTCTGAACCGGGAAGGGCGGGGTATAAATATATTATTATTATTATTATTATTATTATTATTATTATTATTATTATTATTATTATTATTTTAAAATTTAATTTATTATTTATACCCCGCCCATCTGGCTGGGCCTCCCCAGCCACTCTGGGCGGCTTCCATAAAAACCAAAAATACAGTAAATATCACACATTAAAAACTTCCCTGAACAGGGCTGCCTTAAGATGTCTTCTGAATGTCAGGTAGTTGTTTATCTCTTTGACATCTGATGGAAGGGCGTTCCACAGGGCGGGCGCCACTACCGAGAAGGCCCTCTGCCTGGTTCCCTGTAGCTTTGCTTCTCGCAATGAGGGAACCGCCAGAAGGCCCTCAGCGCTGGACCTCAGCGTCCGGGCAGAATGATGGGGGTGGAGACGCTCCTTCAGGTATACTGGACCAAGGCCGTTTAGGGCTTTAAAGGTCAGCACCAACACTTTGAATTGTGCTCGGAAACGTACTGGGAGCCAATGTAGGTCTTTCAAGACCGGTGTTATATGGTCTCGGCGGCCGCCCCCAGTCATCAGTCTAGCTGCTGCATTCTGGATTAGTTGTAGTTTCCGAGTCACCTTCAAAGGTAGCCCCACGTAGAGCGCATTGCAGTAGTCCAAGCGGGAGATAACCAGAGCATGCACCACTCTGGCGAGACAGTCCGCAGGCAGATAGGGTCTCAGCCTACGTACCAGATGGAGCTGGTAAACAGCTGCCCTGGACACAGATTTGACCTGTGCCTCCATGGACAGCTGTGAATCCAAAATGACTCCCAGGCTGCGCACCTGGTCCTTCAGGGGCACAGTTACCCCATTCAGGACCAGGGAATCCTCCACACCTGCCCACCTCCTGTCGCACAAAAACAGTACTTCTGTCTTGTCAGGATTCAACCTCAATCTGTTAGCCACCATCCATCCTCCAACCGCCTCCAGACACTCACACAGGACCTTCACCGCCCTCACTGGTTCTGATTTAAAAGAGAGGTAGAGCTTTATTATTATTATTATTATTATTATTATTATTATTATTATTATGGCCAGCTGGACGGGCGCCATTACGTAGTCTCAATGTTTGGAGAGCCAATAATGTTGGGAGGCAGAGTTTGGAGCAGATAGGCACTGGGGAGCAATTTAGGACAGGCTGGGTCTGCTGTACAAAAGGGATGTGCTCTGCTTGAACTGGGATGGAACCAGATTGCTGGCACTTAAAATAAAAACCTAAAGTGATGGTGGGTGGGGGGAGCCAACAGGAGCTGAAGTGGTTCTGGTTTGGAATGAAGCTTCCTCCACATATCAAGAAACAGTTCAGCTTGAATACAACCTGCTAATAAGTGAATGTTTAAGTTTTGATAATAAATTTGAAACACCCTGCGCACCCAGAAGAATGATTGCACATGAAAGGCACAAGTTCTTCACTAGAACTCCAAGTGAGGGAGAAAGCACACTAACCCATCTGTGACCAACTAAGTTTAAAGCTGTTCCCACGAACTTCTGAATTTGTGGAGCTTTTGAATATCAAGATTAGCATGCAACATGAAGCCAGGCAGACTGAGATCCAGATCACTGTGACTGATTTAACCCTTGGGTGGGAAGCAGATTTGTAAGAACAAGTTGCTGAAAGCAATGGAGAGGATGAAGGCAGAGAAAAGCAAAATGGCGGTCTACGTTGCAAAAATGCACTTGGCTGGCAAAACACTTGGTTTCTTCTTTATTCTGACATATTAGGAATGTCAAAGCAGTTATGAAAAAAGGGATTACAATTGGGGTTTTTTTTTGGGGGGGGGAATGTTAATTGCTTGCTTAACAATTTCAGTTAGACCAGTAATCTAAAATTCCCTAGTGGCACCACTGAATGGTGATTTCCTCTCTGTAATCTACCATTTTTGAAATGCACACCTAAGGAGCAATCCTATGATTCTTGGGAGGGCATGCTTCCTGAGTTATAAAAGTAACCATATTGTCCTCTACTTCATAGGTCTTTGTGGCTATGACTACATATCTGTTAACTGTTCTCTGATCCAAGTTGGCTTACATTTATTTTGTCATAAGGATATAGGAAAGCCCTTCTGATTCAGGCCAAACTCCCACCTGATACAGCATTCATGACTAGCCTTATCTTCTATGAATTTGTCTAATCCCCCTGTTAAAGCTGTCCAAGTGGGAGGACATCACAGTATTTTGCGGTAACCTTTGTCACAGTTTATATACCACCCTATACCAGAGTGCAAGTAGATAAATAGGTACCACTCTGGCGGGAAGGTAAACGGCGTTTCCATGTGCTGCTCTGGTTTCTCCAGAAGCGGCTTAGTCATGCTGGCCACATGACCCGGAAAAACTGCGGACAAACGTCGGCTCCCTCGGCCAGTAAAGCAAGACGAGCGGCGCAACCCCAGAGTCGTTCGCGACTGGACTTAACTGTCAGGGGTCCTTCACCTTTTTTTTACCCAGAGGTCTCAGGGTGGTTTACAGAATAAAACCACAAAATGCACAATCAAAGCAACAACAACAACAACCACCCAATAACCCCCCCCAAATCACCCACATTTTAAAAGGGCAATTTGTGTACTGAAGTAGATATATTTGCATTTCAGTATTGTGGTGGTGGTGGTTAAAAAAAGATTCCCTGCTCTCTCTCACTTTAGCTTACAGGCATAGTAGCCTGCCATCTGGACTGGCATGTTTTGAAGCTCCCAACTTTTCAGAGCGATTCAGGTTTCCAATTATCTGAATGCAGAAGCGAGAGGTAAAATCCGAGAGCTTCCGTAAAAAGGAATTATCCCAGGATGAATACATTGGATATAAAACTTGCATATTGATGAATTCCTTTCCCCCCATTTTTTCATTTCAAAATAAATTTAACCACGAGTTTCAGCTCCCCCTACTCCCTTTCCTTCTTCCCTTCAACACTGCCCCCCTTTTCTCCTTCAGAAGTGGATTTTGTGCCAAGGGTACACTTGACCCTCGTCCTGGAGTCTAACTGGCATGTGGAGTGTTATTTGAGTCACGTGGTAGGATGGCTGAGTGTGCAGTTGGATTAAAAAATATATGCAGCTGGGGGGAAATTGTGCAGTTGGAAAGCAGAGAATGTGCAGTGGGAAAAATGAGGGAAACTTGTCCCGTTTATGTGCTTATTGAGCGCTTAAATGGCAGGCAGGGCTTTTTTTCCAGCTGGAACTTGCCGGAACTCAGTTCCAGAACTTCTTAGAATTTTCCATTCTAAGAGAATGAGGGAGGAGTTCATGGCGAGTTCCGGAACCTCTATAGCACTGACGACAGGAAACGTCAGGGATAGCATATACACAAATTATATCAGGCTAGAATGTGCTTAGCTTCCATACCTACAACAAACTGCCTAAACCATATTGAAAAACCATATACCTTTTGACTGAAACCTCCTGAGAGTTAATTGGGTCCTGCTCTTACTTTTCAGTGCAATATTTTCACTTGCAAGCATATCGACATCAGCACTAGGGGGTTTGGCTTGGGCATGGAGCAATTGAAATATTTCTGGCCCGCCCACCGGAAGTGACACATAGGTCAATCCAGGCAGGGGTCGCTAAGATTTACATCAAATAGGGTGACCCCCGCAGGGACCATCAACTGGGAGGATGTTAGAATTCCTGCTCCATGATTGCAGTCATGGGATTTTTGTCTATCACATGACGGTGTATGTTTTAATTCCACAAAGTGGGAAGTGACGGAGACAGGATGTTTGTGTTACTGTGTTCCATGAAGTGGGGCTATTGTCCTTTGTTCTTTCTCTTTGCTGTCTGATGCTAGAGAGAGAGGGAGCCATGTTGCAGTGCTCTGTGTGTGTTTATATGTAAATAAAGTAGATTAGCCAAAATGCTGAGTTGCTGAGGTCTGTTATGCAAGCTGTGGTGACTCTGCGGATCCCTAAGTGTGCCGATGTCTGTTGGCATCGGTCACTGTGATGTTCGGGCAGAAGAAAGCTTTTGAAGCTCCCAAACAAACGACCAGGAGGGAGAGAACATGCCAGTCGGGCATGTGTCTCTGCCAGGGTCCTACTCGAGTGTAGGACGAGCTCCTGACAGAGAGTGCCTTTGGCCCTGGCCCCGCCTGGGCATGCGGACATGGCCACTCACCCCGGATCCCTTTGATGAGATCTCTTTGATGAGATACCCCAGTGTTTGGAGGGGCACGTGGAGACTACAACCTCCCCTCCATCCAAGACAAAGGATTGCCCTAATGCCCAACCCAGTTGTGACGATTGCTGTGAGGTAGGCAAAAAACCACCAGGTCAGAGCCAATTTGCCCGGTGGACAAATTCCTACCTGGCCCCATAAAAACAGTGACCACCCTAGCCACAGCAAGGTCCTTGACTATCAGCTTAAACCGAGGGCGAGTGGGTGGAGAAATCCGACGAAGGAACAAACACGTAGTGCCCCAGATGTGGGCTGCTTAAATGGTCAGGGGGCGGACCCAATGGAAGCCTTCCCACTCTGTCAGCTCTGCCCCCTGGCACAGCCCAAGTCCCAGCCTGCATGCCCATTTGCCAAAGCAGGATGCAGGCCAGGATCCGGCTTCTGATAAGCTGTGGGGGCTTATGTATTCAATTTTGAGGGACTGAGTCTCTGGTTATTCTGGAATTAAGAGTCTTGTTCATTTGAAAGCACTCCCATTTCCAGAGTCTGAATAGCTGAGGCTACAGAGGCGGATAGTTCAGCAGCCTTGGCAACTGCATGAGGGATGTAGGCAAGAGCCTTTATTTATTAAACAGCAATGGAGAGGCCGCGCAGAAGATAAATATATAGTTTTGTAGCTTTCAATACCAGTCAGCAGAGCAGAGATTTCCCAGGACAAAAATAAAAAAGGGGAAACTCATCCAAAGATGTGCGGTAATGAGCAGTTTCCTCGGATCTGACAAATTAGTCGCTCCAAGTCTTTTTAATAAAACAATGGCTCAAAATGCATTGGCTTCATTATTCATGATCTGCCCTTGCCGTGGCTGACAATCTACCCAGCGACTTGCCTAGAGAAGTGAAATGCTTCACCGCTGCCTGGAGAAGCGAAATGCTGCGTCTTAACGTCACTGCTGCAATTTGACACGATGGATTTGAACCCCATAGGTAACAAAGCCACAGCTGGTGTGTGTACACACACAAAAAGTTTTGGAAATACAAGCCACAGGTTCCCCACCGATGAGGAGCTGGCCTACGTGAGTTTTAATTTGCAGGCACTCTCAACCTTATTCCAGAAAAGGTAATAAAATTATATATTTATAAGCCTTACCAACAACAATGCAATTACAACCCTTCATGGTGACCTCTGTATTATTGGGGCGGAGATGCGAGCTGTTGTCAAAAGACTGTGGCTTACAACAGCTCTGCAAAGTTGTTGTTGTTGTTTAGTCATTTAGTCGTGTCCAACTCTTTGTGACCCCATGGACCAGAGCACGCCAGGCACTCCTGTCTTCCACTGCCTCCTGCAGTTTGGTCAAACTCATGCTGGTAGCTTTGAGAACATTGTCCAACCATCTCATCCTCTGTTGTCCACTTCTCCTTGTGTCTTCAATCTTTCCCAACATCAGGGTCTTTTCCAGGAAGTCTTCTCTTCCCATGAGGTGGCCAAAGTATTGGAGCCACAGCTTCAGGATCTGTCCTTCCAGTGAGCACTCAGGGCTGATTTCCTTAAGAATGGATAGGTTTGATCTTCAAAGTAAGTAAAGGAAAAGGGACCCCTGACCATTAGGTCCAGTCGTGGCTGACTCTGGGGTTGCGGCGCTCATCTCGCTTTACTGGCCGAGGGAGCCGGTGTACAGCTTCCGGGTCATGTGGCCAGCATGACTAAGCCTCTTCTGGCGAACCAGAGCAGTGCACGGAAACGCCGTTTACCTTCCCGCTGGTGCGGTACCTATTTATCTACTTGCACTTTGACGTGTTTTCGAACTGCTAGGTGAGCAGGAGCAGGCACCAAGCAACGGGAGCTCACCCCGTCGTAGGGATTCGAACTGCCGACCTTCTGATCGGCAAGTCCTAGGCTCTGTGGTTTAACCCACAGTGCCACCCGTGTAGCCCACTGTTAATAGTGCAGAGATGGTGCTTGAGCAGAGACGGTGTTTTTCAACCACCCTGCAAAGTAGCTCAGTTTTGTTAAATCCACCAAAGGCTGGTGGGGATATTAAGTTCATGATGCAAGACACAACAGGGCATGCCACACGGAAGCCATGTCTTATAGGTAATTTGCTGTGTGCCTGTCTATGCTTGCAGGGGCTGCTTAGATATTGTACCCTGTGGGGCTGCAGTATTTTTTGTGAGCAGGTTTTGCCCTCAACACAACTGCGTTCCTAAGGGCAGTACTCAGGGGTGGCTCATCCCATTTCGCTGCCTGAGGCAAAATGGGAAACATGAGCACACACACACGCACTGAAGCCTTGCTTACTGAAGTCACGCTGAGGTGTAGCTTCCATGCTCTGTCAAGATCTCGTGAGAGCCCAGCAAGATCTTGCAGGGCTCTTGTGAGTTTTTACAGGGCTCTTGCCAGATCTCATCAAAACCCCAAAGCCGCTGCCACAGCCACAGCAGGTGGGCAGGACATCCACAGTAGCACTGGAGAAGCAAGAAGCAGCTGCTGCTTCCGGCAAGTTCTTGATGGAATCCACAACTGCCGCTTCTCTTGAATTATCCAGCAGTGGTGGGACAGCAGGCAGGGTGCCTTTTGCAGTGCCGCCCCTTGGATTCTACCGCCTGAGGTAGCTGTCTCAGTCTGCCTCATGGGCTGGCCGGCCCTGGCAGTGCTTTATATGGGGGAAGGTAAGCGATACACCACAGGGTGGGGCTAAACCTGATCTCTTGCTACTAAGCAGCAAGCCTACTCCTCTTTGCATAGCCCCATTCAGGATTTTGATTCTTCGTCACAATAGCTTGACTGGCGTTGAGAGCTGTCGAGAACACTGGGAACTGGGCTGGCTTACAGAAATATTCCATTTCCCCCTGCCCTTAGAATCTAGGATGGGCAAAAAACATACTGAGCTCACTAGTACAGTGGTACCTCGGGTAAAGAACTTAATTCGTTCCGGAGGTCCGTTCTTAATCTGAAACCGTTCTTAACCTGAAACCGTTCTTAACCTGAAGCACCACTTTAGTTAATGGGGTCTCCTCCTGCTGCTGCTGCACCACTGCCACACAATTTCTGTTCTCATCCTGAAGCAAAGTTCTTAACCCAAGGTACTATTTCTGGGTTAGTGGAGTCGTTAACCTGAAGCATCTGTAACCTGAAACGTCTGTAACCTGAAGCATCTGTAACCCGAGGTACCACTGTACACTACTACATTACAGTTGTTCTGCCTTTAGGCACCAGGCAAAAACATTCCTTTTTAACCAGGCCTTAGGTTGATCTTATTGACATCCTACACCCTTTTAAAATGTGGCTTTTTGGGGGCGGGAGTTATTGGGTTACTGCTTTTGGTTTGATTTTATATTTTGTGGTCTTGTTGTGAACTGCCCTGAGACCTCCGGGTATAGGGTGGTGTATAAGTGGAATAAATAATAATAATAATAATAATAATAATAATAATAATAATAATATGTGTTCTATAAAGGGCAGGAAGACAGCTACCAGGATTGAGCACCGACCACACGATTCAGCACAGACTGCAATTCAGTGCTTCGGAAAAGAGCCTGATTCAGCTCAGACTGTTGCAGAGATTTGGCTTGGGTCTGAATCAGAATCCCAATTCCGGAGCACCGAATTTCATGTCTCCCCACCACCACCTGATTATAATGGGGAAATCAACAAATGGCGACATCTGTTTTGTTTTTGACAGAAGTGGATTCCATTTGCAGGCGTACCAAACCCAGTCTGAGTTGCAGAAAGCAACAGCTGCGAGGCTGATTTGACAGGAGTGGTTGTGTCGGAATTAACAAGGAGCACAGAGCACACAAGAAGAAGGTGACAACATCACTTTAACATCCCTCCATATCAGCAGTGTGATTAGAGAGCCCTCAGATAATCATTCCCTCTGATTGAAAGCTAGGCTCAAAACTACAGACCCTTCTTTTCAAGCCTGGGGAAAGAGACACGTTTTAGGTTTTGCAGATACAGTGCCTGCAGGTTTTTGTTTTGATCTCCAAATCGCTCCCAGGACTTTGAGAGGCCCCTGATTTTGATCAGCCACATGATTACAGAGGGAGCACAGTTTGACCCCAACAAGTCCGGAATATCTCCAAAACTGGCCAGAAGCCACTTAAGGATTTGCCTTTCCTCCAAATCTGATGCACACTCCTGGCAGCAAGGCATTCCGCTGTGGATATCATAGAGCACTTACCTTGTGGACATGCATCTACCTCAAACAAATGGTTGTTTGTGCATATGTTGGGTGAGGAATCTAATAGAAGCAGGCCTTTTCATTGTCTAAGAACTGGGTTTGTTCTGAAAAGAGAAAGGGCATTTGCTGGAATCAGCTCTCCACAATGAAACATGGAGAAAAGTATGTCAAGTGGAAGAGGAGACTTCAAAGCACAGGAGACATGGCTACACAAAGCATAAAAAAAGGGGGAAATGCTGCAGTCGCTGCTTGGGGCCGAGTTGAAATCCAAACACGAAAGAGTACCTAGGGACCTGGGCTGGAAAGGGGCCGTTTGAACACCTTGGAGACAAGATGAACTGCCCCACTTTGAGCTTTGATGCAACCATGTTTTCTCTCCCCCTTGCATTGCATTGCAAAAAGCTTTAATGCTAATTCATCCTTCCCAGGGGGGCTCTTGCAGGCTAACATAAATATTGATTTATGGTATTTAGCAACATTAACTAATAAAGATCTCATCTGACTTCAGTGGGAGGTGGGAAGGCTGGGCTATTGTCACTCTCAAAGCACGCTGGCACATTTCTGCCTGCACACCCACAAAGTTGTGTTACGCAACTCTGAAGCTGCAACTTAAGTCAGCAGAAATGATTTTCTGATTCACCGTGGAGCAGGACCCAGACTTGGAGTTGCTCCCCCCACCCCACCCACGCACAAAAAAGGACAATGAATAATTAACTTTTTAAAAAAGCAATACAAAAAACCAACCTCTCAACAGCCTGCCTGCCTGCTGTATGGGGGTGGGGGGTTATTTAAGAGAATCAGAAGTTAAGAAAACAATACAGTGGTACCTCGGGCTAAGTACTTAATTTGTTCCGGAGGTCTGTGCTTAACCTGAAACTGTTCTTAACCTGAAGCACCACTTTAGCTAATGGGGCCTCCTGCTGCTGCTGCACCGCCGGAGCACGATTTCTGTTCTCAAACTGAAGCACTATTTCTGGGTTAGCGGAGTATGTAACCTGAAGCGTATGTAACCTGAAGCGTATGTAACCTGAGGTACCACTGTAACCTATAAAACAACTTCAATATTAGCAGTTTGTGACCTGCTGGCATGTCAAATCCGCAGCAAGTCAGTGGTCTGCCTGGCTGCTGAACCAGAAAACCACAGAAGGCAGCAGCAGCACAAATGCTATGCAGAATTCCTATTGCATGGTCAGTACATAAGCTGTTATGTGGTGATCCCAGGGTATTGTACAGGCATGGGGGGTGTCACCAGGTTCAAAGAGGTTCAAGTTCCTCCGTGCAGCAGGGCTTTCGTGCATCCACTGGTGAGAACCTCTCCTGTCCTTGCCCTCTCTGAAGACATTCCCTGGGAACTCTCCCTCTCCTCCCAATAACTGTCTGGAACGGGCTTTCCCTCTCTCCGCAATCCCTGCCAATACATATTCAACTCTCTGTCCCCCACCCCCACATTTGCCTGAGGTGGCTTATGTTAAAGCGGCGCTCAGTTCCAAGGTGCGTGCATGCGTGGGGTTTTCTGAAGTCAGCGTGCCACGAGGCGCACGTCTGGGAATGTACCCATCCGAGCTAAGCTGGAGGTTCTCCACGCAGCTCAGGTCAGATAGGTTTGCAGCATAAGCATTTCAGAGCAGCTGTCAGCAGATGCCAGCTTTCCTAAGGGATGCTGCATTATTGCCAGCAAAAAGAACATTGCCCTCCGACGTCTTTCAGTTCTGTCCCTTGCTGCATTGCGTTCAAAAAAAGGGGGCGAGAGGAAAGCCAGGGAGGACATCAGTGGCATTGTGTCTTTGCACATTTATGCAGTAATAGCTCCACTTCAGACTCCTCTCCTGGGGGAGGCTGGTTGGGGGGTACCACTTGCGCGCAAAAAATAAATTACATTAATCCCACCCGACTACATATAAAGAAAGGACACTTAAACAGTCTCAGAATCATTAATTACAGAGATTTCTGCAGGCCCTGTGGTGGAAAACAGCTGGATTTTTCTCTGTTGAGAGCCCATTTAGCAGAGGATGTTTGGGAAAAGAAGGAACTGCATTGGCTATATTCTTCTCCTTCCCATACATAAAATCTGCCCAGCAGACAAAATTCAATAACCCACAAAGAGTCTGTTAACTTGGAGTGCATGTGGAGAGGGGAGTCAGAACATGAGTGCAAATTGGAAACTGAAGTCAGGTCACTCAGGGCCTCTTCACATATTGGGTTTTAGAGTGTACATCTAGAAATGTTCTGAAGTGTGAATGCAATGAAGACAAATTTGCAAACCCTTGTATCATGCCAGGTACACTTATCAGGGAGCCGGGATTGGTGCCAAACCTAGCTTTGCCCTGTGGAAGGTGTAAAATGGATCTAAGATATATGCAGTATATATATATATACTTGAGGGTAGGAAAGGCTAACGGTGACTCAGATCCACTCTGTGTACTTTATACCCAAATACTCGAGTTGAAAACAAAAATGGTTGGAGGAAAAGCGTAAGAAATGCTTTCATTTGAGTTGAAGACTCTGATCTTGTACTTCCCTGAGACCATGGCAACAATACATTGTGTTAATGTAAACCTACCCAATTCACACTTTCTTGAAACAACCCGAGAACCAACTTGCAGCTATCCTTGGAAATTCACACTTCTTTAAATTTTGTGACACAGCTGTCTTACCAGATAACACGCACACACTCTCAGAGAAAGGGTTCATAAAATGCAAATATTAGTAAAATCAACACATTTCATGCACTATCATATTGCATATGAACATGGGTGGATTGGGGGGGGATGCCTTAAAATAATAATGAATTTTCATGAGGACAATATATATTGGAAACTGGTGTACAAAAATGTGGAAAACTGAACCTCTGGAAAAATAAGGAACTGAGAGATTTGTCCAAAACTGATTGATTTGTCCATCGCTGTCTGCACAGAAACAAGTTTGTTTAAAGCAGGAAAGGTCTATGAAAATGAATCTCAGCCTCAAGCAGCTCGCAGAGGATGTGGTTTTTCATCATGGTAGCCTTAAAACACACCTAGGTTGGTGCCAGCCACCATATTCTGACCTGAAGGCTCTTTAGATTCTGGCACTAAAATGCAACAGCAGCTCTTCAAAATGAGTGCCATTTGTATGACTGGATAACAGCTTGAGTGGGGAGAAAAATCAAAATGGCTGGTAAGAAGTGGACAAAAAGATGGCTAAACTACATGGGCCTAAACTGCACGTTTGAAGGAGTCCCAAGTCAACCATATGATTCTGAGTGGAATTAATGAGAGCCAATAACTGGCTGGGCCTGCTGCCAGTTCCCAAAAATACCAAGGGCACTGGGAAGCAAGCGGCAGCAGACAGAGCAAGGTCTAAGCAAAGTTGCCTGGACCAGCTGACAAACACAAATAACTACACTGGACTCAGGGAAAAGGGATGTGAGAACGCAACAGAGTGAGATTGAGGAGCAAAGATGGAAGCCAACAGGAGAGAAAAGTACCTGTTGCTGAAGAGATCTCTTTCTGGAGTGGATCTGCCTTGAGCAGCACCGTTTACATTTAGCACCAAATTCGAACAAGGCCAGATGCAAGCTGCACTTCCAAACCAACGGTCAGGAATGCAGTTGTTCCTCCACAGCAGGTGCGGGGAATCGCTGGCTCTCCAGGTGTTGTTGATTTCCCATTATCCCTGGCCAATGGCTGTGACTGCAAGGGCTGATGGGAGTTGTAGTTCAGCCACATCTAGAGGGCCAAAGTCATGGCTTTACCAGTCTCACAGCTGAGCATAGGATAGCAGGTGAGTGAGAGGTAGGTGTGGCTGGGAAAATTTGCTTCACAGGGCAAATTAGGGAATCTGGTGGGCCTAATTTCATTCACAGGCTGCATTTACCTCACCCATTATTATTTAGGGGAAATGTTTAATCAAATAGATGCCTTGCCTCAGAAATATCAGGTGGGTTCCATTAGCTCAAGGATTTCCAATTGTGCAATGGAACATCCTCTTATCTCTTCTCCTTGTGGCTCTGCACCCTCCCCAAATCTGCTCCAGGAGGTTGTGGGAACCCTCAGGTCAGAGGAGAAGGAGGGGGAGTTCTGTTGTGCAGACAGCAGTCCTTCTGCTAATGGAATTTTTTTGTATTTTTTTGGACGCCACCCATTGTTGTTACTCAGATGCAAATTTAATGGGCAGGTTAATGGGTTAACCAACCAGAACTTATATAGTTAATAAATGAGCATTTATTTAATTGGCCAAGGAAAAAGCAAGGCTCATTCACATCCGATGAAAAGGTGGAAGGTCCTGTTTCAAGGATAAAAGGGACTTGGGCCTCAGAGGTTCTGAACCTTCTCTTTGCCCACACGGTAAAGGTAAAGGGACCCCTGACCATTAGGTCCAGTCGTGGCCGACTCTGGGGTTGCAGCGCTCATCTTGCTTTACTGGCCGAGGGAGCCGGCGTACAGCTTCCAGGTCATGTGGCCAGCATGACTAAGCCGCTTCTGGTGAACCAGAGCAGCGCCCGGAAACGCTGTTTACCTTCCCACCAGAGCAGTACCTCTTTATCTACTTGCACTTTGTGCTTTCGAACTGCTAGGTTGGCAGGAGCAGGGACCAAGCAACGGGAGCTCACCCCGTCGTGGGGATTCAAACAGCCAACCTTCTGATCGGCAAGTCCTAGGCTCTGTGGTTTAACCCACAGCCGACACGGTACCTTCTCACAAAGGTGTCCTGGTTGTGAGGGAAGTGCTTGGATGGAGAGACTACAGGGAGGTGAATTGTGCGGTGGTCTTGCACTTCATAACCATGCACAGCCTTTTACACATATAAATTGAGCTCATGCCCTTTGCTTTATACGTAACGGGGACAAACCTGCATTTACAGAGATGGGCCTGCAGCCATCACATCTGGTTTGGGCCTGAGTCACAAAGATAACAAAGGCCAACGTGTGACAGGAAGTCATACTATGCCCTGTTAAAATAGAACACTTTTCACTCTCCTGTGCTTCACTCTCATAACAAAGGCACCAGAATGCTAAATTAAGGGTTGGTGCCTCAGCATTTCCGGAAATTGCCTAATTTTAGACAGCTGTGTGAGGAGGTGGCATCTATAAGTACCTGGCAGCTAGCATCTATTTGGAACCAAGTTGCAATTTTGCTTTGATGGAGGTGAAATACTGGAACTTACTAAGGCCACTCAGAGTTTCCTAGCACTACATATGTATCCTGTGCTGGTGCAAATCTGAAGCATCCATAATACCTTGACCCTCATCGTCTTGAGGGGTCCTTTCCATAATACCTCAAGCTTTATCTTCTATTGAGAAGGAAGCCACAAGATAGAGAGGGGGGGGAAGCTTTTCCTTCTTCTAAGTTGGTGTGGTGAAGCTTGCTGGCAGCCCAGGAGCTTTGCTAGACCCTAAAACACTCAGGGCACAGGACCGTGACATAAATGTGCATATGCTAATACAGTGGTACCTCGGGTTAAGTGCTTAATTCGTACCGGAGGTCTGTTCTTAACCTGAAGCACCACTTTAGCTAATGGGGCCTCCCGCTGCTGCCGCACCACCGCCACACGATTTCTGTTCTCAACCTGAAGCAAAGTTCTTAACCTGAAGCACTATTTCTGGGTTAGCAGAGTCTGTACCCTGAAGCGTTTGTAAGCAGAAACGTCTGTAACCCGAGGTACCACTGTATATGGGCGTAGATGCAAATTTAGGCCAACTTTTAAAGGGAAAGCCGCCCTATAAGCAAAGGAAAACAAGTTGTTCAAAAAAAGGAGGTCCAGGTGGTTTTTAAAGGTGGGGCTCAAGGCCCCTTGGGCTATGCTCTCTGAAGTCTCCTGCTACAGGTTGAGAAATATCCTGCCCACCATATCTGTTAATGGCATCCCTATAGAATTGGCACTTTCTTACTGGTCCTATTTCTGTGACTGACAGAAGCCTGCTTGACTCAGAGACATGTTGATAGCAAGTGCCCCTTTCTGGACATGGATAGCCTTACTTTTGTCACCTATGCTTTGATAACTTCTAAGTTAGATTACTGCAATGTGTTATATGTGGGGCAGCCTCTGATGGTTTAGAAACTTCAGGTTGCTCACCAGGAAAAGATGGTTTGAACATCCTGGCCCAACTGCATTGGCTGCCAATTAGTTTCCAGGTCCAGTTCAAAGTGCTGGTTTGACCTATAAAGCCTGAAATGGCTCAGGACCACAACACCTCAAGGTCTGCCTCTCCCCATATAAACTGAACCAGCCCCTGCCACCATCACCTGAGGCCCTTCCTCAAGTGCTGTCTCTGCAAGAGGTCCGGCGAGTGGCAACATGAGAACGGGCCTTTTCTATGGCGGCTTCCCACTTATGGAAAGCTCTCCTCAGCAAAGCTTGCCTGGCGCCTTCGTTACATCTCTTTAAGCCCAAGACAAAAATATTCCTCTTCTCCCAGGCCTCTGGCTAATTAAACATTCAATATCCTTTTAAACTGGGGTAATTGGGGTTCTTTATGTTTCTATGGTATGCATTTTTGTGTTTTTTATATTCTAAACCAGGGGTCAGCAAACCTTTTCAACAGGGGGCCGGTCCACTGTCCCTCAGACCTTGTGGGGGGCCGGACTATATTGGGGGGGGGGAATGAATTCCTATGCCCCACAAATAAAGCAGAGATGCATTTTAAATAAAAGCACACATTCTACTCATGTAAAAACACCAGGCAGGCCCCACAAATAACCCAGAGATGCAGTTTAAATAAAAGGGCACATTCTACTCATGTAAAAACACGCTGAATTCTGGACCGTCCGCGGGCCGGATTGAGAAGGCGATTGGGCCGGATCCGGCCCCCGGGCCTTAGTTTGCCTACCCATGTTCTAAACAGCCCTGTGATCCTCGGATGAAGGCTGGTATAGAAATTAAACAAAGTCACTTCTGCATGTCAAAAAGTGCATGTGCATGCAGGCTTTCCCTTTGTGCCATTTCTCCATTCCAAATCTTCCAGCTGAAATTCCCCACAGCACGTGCTTATTTGAAATCCCAAGGGGTGTGGGCAAGAGAGTACATTGTGGAGCAGCATAAGACCTGAGTGTTGTCTCCTCTGCTTCCAACTGCCCCCATCAGAGGTGACTTCCCTTGCTCTGCAAGGAAACTATCACCCATGGTTGCACGCCACATTTTATTTGAGCTTCAGGCTGATGTTTAAAGAAGCAGGGACAACAAGAAAGCACACACAAACACAACATGGATCCCTAGATATTTACAGTATTATTCCCACAGCAGTTAAGGTGGCACTGTTCAGTTGATGAACCACTATGGAGCTCATCGTCCTTTGAACATGGGCAGCGAGACAGCCTTCCTGAGATGCAGGCTGTTCCCAATTTAGACCTGAGCTACATCCCACGGTAAACGAACGGAGAGTTCAATACACTTCATGCCTCTTTTTCTTTAGGGGGAGATAAATAGCTGTGCTCCTGGCAAAGGCAACAGCTGAAACGAAGGGTTGCCATAGCAATCAGTGGCTGAAAAGCTCTCCGGGCTGGTGGCACCTGCACCAATTTAGTTAGGCAAACAAGGTGGGGTTTTGAAGTACTGTACTTTGCAGCCAATTATGGCAAGAAACTGCAGGACCGTTTTTTAAAAATAGTAATGATAATTCACCCCCTCCCTCACAAGGAAAAAGCAGGGTTGCTACATCAGTGATTAGAGGAAGAATGCTTCCAGACATGGCTCTATCAAAAAGGGAGAGAGAGGGAAAGAGGGAGATATTGGACATGGCCATTGTAGGACACACATTCACACACACACACACCAATTACTGATTGAAATTATTCCAATATCAAGATCCAAAAGATAAATGGAACATTATTCATAGCTGCTGGCAGAAACAGGAAAGGCCAGATTTCACAGATGCAGACGATGAAGGGTACAAACATTGCTCATTGTAGAATGTACCTAACAAAATTAGAAGTGTGATCAGAAGCACAAGAGATCTGGGTGAAATGGACAGGATAGTGGTCCTGTTGGTAATAATAATAATAATAATAATAATAATAATAATAATAATAATAATAATTTGTACCCTGCCTATCTGATCGGGTTGCCCCAGCCACTCTGGGTGGCTTCCAGCACATATAAAAACATAATGAAACATTATAAAGATTACAAACTTCCCTATGCAGGGATGCCTTCAGATGTCTTCTAAAGGTTGTATAGTTACTAATCTCCTTGAGGGGAGGGTGTCCTACAGGGTGGGTGCCACTACCGAGAAGGCCCTCTACCTGGTTCCCTGTAACTTCATTTCTCTCAGCGAGGATTGGAAGGATACCCAACCCACCCACTCCCAATTAAAAGATCTGAAATTGCAAAAACATTCCAGGATATTGGGATACAAGTGTTAGGAAAAATAGGAGAACTTACCTGTTTATGCTGAGGCTTTTGCTGGCTGTTGATTGCCAGCCATTTGTCATAACGTTTTTGCTAAACCAAGCAGCATTGTCAGTACACATTTTATTTTATTGCTGTTGTATTTTAAGAGATTTTACGTTTTTGCTTCGTTTAAAGCACCTTTATATTGTATTATAGGCAGGATATAAATAGTTTTAACAAATAAATATTATCAGACTCTGTGAAATGTTGCCCACAGGTGGCAGGCTGGAATCGAAACATATCGGGGTTGGTTGGCTCGCTTCACAACATTCCCTCACAGTAGCAAGAAGTTCTTTTCTTCTTCATTCTTGGTGGCTGTGAGAAGCAGGAGATGTGGGTTGAAAATACCTCTAAGCCACCAGAGTTTTGCTTTCTTAAATCAGGTTGGTGTCACAGGTGTGTGGAAGCACAAAATCCTCTGGCACACACGGCTTTTCCTAGAATATTGCCGGCAATATGGTATTATTTCTAAGATTGCAAAAATGTGAGGAATGGTGAACAGCAGAGGAGCGTGTTTCAGGAAAGCTGCCCAATCCTAAAAACAAATTGCTCATAAATTAACTTCAGATTAGAGTCATAGACTGTAAAGCCTGAACTCAGTTAGGTTGCTTACATTGCACTGACTTCAGTGGGATTTAAACAACCTAACTGTACTTTTTCTTCTTTTTTATATTTATATTTTATATAAAAAGTATAAAGGTAGAAGTAATCTACATTAGACCCAACAACTTAGTAAAAGTAAAAAATTTGAGGTCTTAGAACAAAGGAAGGAAGTCAATATGTGTATATGTATGTACAGTGGTACCTCGGGTTAAGTACTTAATTCGTTCTGGAGGTCCGTTCTTAACCTGAAACTGTTCTTAACCTGAAGCACCACTTTAGCTAATGGGGCCTCCTGCTGCTGCCGCGCAGCCGGAGCACAATTTCTGTTCTCATCCTGAAGCAAAGTTCTTAACCTGAAGCACTGTTCTGGGTTAGCGAAGTCTGTAACCTGAAGTGTGTGTAACCCGAGGTACCACTGTAATGACTAGATTAGAATGATGAAATATGATAAAATATGGTTTTATTTGTAGATGTGTGCTTTTTCTTTTGTTTTGTGTTTTCTTTTTTGTGTTCTGTTTTTCTTTCTTTTTTGTACAGTATTCTTTTGGATTCAATGTTTGTAATTTTTGTTATAATTTTGCATTGGAAATAAAATATAAAAATATAAAATATAAGCAACCTAAATGTACACTGTTGAGGTCCTATAAAAGTATTTGCTGAAGTTAATTTATTTTAGCTGGTCGAATAGAGGGATCATGTCTAATATAGTTATCAACACAGTAATGAAGAACTTCCTCTCAGTGACTGGGATGCTGGTTCGACACTGAGAATGCAATGGTGGCAGAGAAATAATATCCCTTCTTTACCACTGCCACATGGTAAATATCATTAGGTGCCTTTAGTTGCGTTTATTTATATTCCTTGTGAGATTGGTGTCACAAGTGTGTGGTCCTGCCATGGACATGGAATTGCTCCCAGGCTACTGTTCTGGGGGTTCTGAAGGATATATTTTGTATTGGCCATTTACAATTATTTTTTATAAATGCAGCTGACATTTGCTTGATGAGTGTCAGGTCAACATGACTATTAAGAGTTTTCATATATCTGTTTATGGATCTGACAGTTTGTCTTCTACATAAGCCAAGGTCCAAAATAACAATCCCTCTGCATGCATCTCAGTCTAAAAGCACTAACTGTTCCCTTGAGGAGGATTTAATCCACCAGGGTATTTCAGCAACCGATTTCTAATGAGCTCCATCTGACCTGAAATTCCAGCAGCGCTGTGACTCTCCCCTTCTGCTAGAGCAGGTGCCTGCTTTGCGAGTATGAGATATTTATGTTCTATCAGCTTATTTCCTTTTCTGCATTCTGCTGACATGGTTACAGAGAGGAACTGAGCAACATTTGAAAAGAATTGTCATGGTTAGAGGAACTCATAGTGTGGATTAGAGCAAAGTGATTTTGCCCGGGTGCCTTGCAGAAATTTTAGTTCTCCTGTGAACTTCTGTTGTTGTTGTTTAGTCGTGTCCGACTCTTCGTGACCCCATGGACCAGAGCACGCCAGGCACTCCTGTCTTCCACTGCCTCCCAGTGTTTGTCAAACTCATGCTGGTACCTTCAAGAACACTGTCCAACCATCTCGTCCTCTGTCGTCCCCTTCTCCTTGTGCCCTCCATCTTTCCCCACATCAGGGTCTTTTCCAGGGAGTCTTCTCTTCTCATGAGGTGGCCAAAGTATTGGAGCCTCAGCTTCAGGATCTGTCCTTCCAGTGAGCACTCAGGGCTGATTTCCTTAAGAATGGATAGGTTTGATCTTCTTGCAGTCCATGGGACTCTCAAGAGTCTCCTCCAGCACCATAATTCAAAAGCATCAATTCTTCGGCGATCATCTTTCTTTATGGTCCAGCTCTGTTACAAATAACTAGTTAGTGGTGCAACTAGTCAGAGGTGCAGAGGGCTTGATGTATTATTACACCTTTGGATGCTGAATCACAGCTAAAGCGCAGGAGGAGATAAATTGCGTCCATAGTCATTTCCAATGTGAAACAAAAGCAAATTTTCAACCCAAGCAGGTGCCATGGAGGAAGTTGAGTGAAAATGTACCCTAGGTTTTCTCAGTGAGAACAGAAAAAAAAATTTAAGCGGCAGTGGTTTGGAATGGAGTAGATGTGAAAATTGAATGTCAAAGTTATATGATACTTTTCACAAAGGTGCAAAGGGGGAGAGGGCTTTTAGACAAGGAAAGTAGATTTAAAAACAAACAAACAACCATGTTAAGATGAAGCTTTGCTTGTACATTCTCTTTGTTCTTATAGAATCTCCTATGTGACAGCCAGCACAGGACACCTGATTCAAATTGTCAGCTGTGAAGTTTACTGGATAGCTTTGACCCAATTCTCAGCACAATCCTGCAGCATAGAGTGAAAACAAGGCAACATATATGCACTGGCCACCTTGAGTTTTGCAAGAAACACAAACGTGATGTACTTTGGTTGCCTATTAAAGGGGAGGTGGGAACAGACAGCTGCTTCTTAGAATAGTTTATGTTATTGTTTATTGTGTGTATGTGTGTGTATGCATGTGTATGTGTGTAGATAAATAGAAATGTGTGTGCAAGTTGTGTGCAAGAGAAGAAAAACTCTGGCCTTCGATAAAAGAACACAGGAGGCAACTGTTGAATTAGAGACCTGGCAGGGTTCTTGTGTATGCAGTGGTTCCTGTGTATTCAGGAGGAAACCTACAGCCACTCCCACCAGGGTAAGGAGGTAGTTTTTCCAAGCATGGCTTCTTCTACATCTCCCTTTTATGTAACTGTCACAAGAGGTGCCCAGACCTGTACTAGAAGCTGTACATAAAAATGGAGCACATTAGCAATGCAGGGTGTGTGTGTCTATCTATCTATATATCTCTAGAAATACTGCATATAGTGGGAAACATCTTTCATGTGTTGCGAGAGTACAGCTTTGCCAGTCCAACGGTTCACAGAGTTCATTCCTGCCAAGCCTTGCCCACATTTAAAGCACAAAATCAATCTTCTCTCTGAAGCGCACACAACTCTTTGCGGGTTTTGTCAGGCAGAACAATTTAAATATGCAGAGATGGTGCTAAAAATGGCTTTCTTTTCTTTCTTAAAACTCAGTCATGTGCTTCTCAGGTTTTAGCAATAACTTAAGAGAAGCCCCCTTTTCGCTTTGGTGGCAATTTTGCAAATGACTGTTAACAATCACAGGTAAAGAATTCGTCTGCAATGGAAGTAATTAGGCAGCTGAAGAACTGGGGGGGGGGGGAGCAGCGGCGGACAAGAATGAAATGAAAACAAAAGAAAAACAGCAGACATAAATTGCTCTCTGGTTTGTTTCAACAATGAGCTGGGCCTTAGAAGTATTTCAGAATGTCATTTCAATGCCTCCAGAACCCGGAAATGCTAAGTAATGTGTGAAGTGAAAAAACGCTAGTTGTTAGCCCTTACACACAGCCCAAATGCTGCTTTAGATAAGGGGTGGGGGACTGTTTTCAGCCCGAGGGTGGACTGCATACCAGTGGAAGGCAGGGCCAGAGGCATTAAGTGGGCCCCCCAGCAAGCATTTATCCAGTAGATACCATTCCAGCCATGCAAAAGCCAGAAATCTCTACATTCCCACCCCAGTCCATCACCCACTCAGGCAAGCAAGAGTAGTTCTCAAACTTCAAGGATGCATTATTGTGAGGGAACCTGTGGCCTTTGAGATGGTGTTGGACTACAACTCCCACCAGCCTCAGCTGACATAGCTATTAGTCTGGGATGATGTGAGCTGGACTCCAGCAACATCTGGAGAGCTACAGGTTCTTCACCCCTGGTTCTTAAGGTTAACGTCCTTCAAAGGCACAATCAAATACTACTACTAATAATAATAAACCAGGCACAATCAAATGATGATTGCTCTTTTGAAGTAATGGCAGCAAAAATGCAGCTACCATAGTTTTTGCTCCATAGGGCACACCGGACCATAGGGCGCACCTAGTTTTTAGGGGGGGGGGGAAATAAAGAAAAAAAATTATTCCCCCCACCAGCCCCAAAGAGCAAAGAAGCCAAGACAGCGAGTGGGATCCAACCCGCTGGCTGTCTTGGCTTCCTCTTTAGCCACGCGCAACCTCTCCAGCCAGGAGAGGCTGCGCGCAGCTTTGGCAGAAGCCAAGACAGCGAGCGGGATGGATCCTGCTTGCTGTCTTGGCTTCGTTTTTAGCCGCAGGGCTGGGGCGGGGGAAGCCCGAGTTTCCCAGCCCCAGCCCCCGGCCCCCAGAACAGGCTGCTATCCGCAAGCCTTCGGAGCCCGGCGGGAACTCCCGCCGGGCTCCGAAGGCTTGCGGATAGCTGCCTGAAGCCCGGGAAGTGCAGCAGGAGTTGGTGCTGCGCTCCCCGGGCTTCAGGCTGCAGGCTGCTATCCGCAAGCCTTCTGAGCATGGGCGGGAACTCCCGCCGCGCTCCGAAGGCTTGCGGATAGCTGCCTGAAGCCTGGAGAGCGAGAGGGGTCGGTGCGCACCAACCCCTCTCGCTCTCCAGGCTTCAGCGAAAGCCTGCATTCGCTCCATAGGACGCACACACATTTCCCTTTCATTTTTGGAGGGTAAAAAGTGTGTCCTATAGAGCGAAAAATACGGTAAGTCGCTCAAATCATATATATGATGGACACCCTTCCTTGGAAATTAAACCAACATCAAGACTTTAACATTCAAAAACTTTACCTGCGGAAACTGATAGATGAATTAAAACATTATTTTTACAGCCATGTGCTTCTCCAAGCAAGGGCCAGCAGTCTCTTCTGCTAACTTCCAAACAAATGTATTTTCCTCTAAGCAGTCAGTCTTCTGTATCTGAGTTAGGCCATCCCTTGCAGCTCCTATGAGAGATTTCCACTTTTACCTTCTCCTGCTGCTTTGCTCTTTTCCTTTTAAGCAGAGAAGAAGCACCCCACCAGTCTATTCAACTTAGCAGTATTCACAGTGGATTCTAAAACAAGTCATCTCAAATCACATAAAATAGAGTCTCTCCTTCGCTAGATACCTCTCTTGTGACAAACGTTAGCCAATCCCATGAGTACTACTAGAGAACTCTCTAGAATTCAGTTACCAACCATGATAGATTGGGCAAGAGATGTGGGACATAACATAATGTTTGAAGATTGGGAAAGGTTGTGGAGGAAAGGGGTCAAGTTCACCGCATGTACAATGTTAAAGGAAAATATTGTGAAAATGATGTATAGATGGTACTTAACTCCTGTAAACTTAGCAAGGATTTATCACAACAGTGATAATCTATGCTGGAAATGTAAAGAAAAGGAAGGTACCTTTTACCATATGTGGTGGACCTGTCCTTCTGGTAGAAGATTTATAATGAATTGAAAAAAATGTTGAAATATACATTTGTTAAGAAACCAGAGGCCTTTCTCCTTGGAATAACAGGTTTGGAATTGCCCAAAAAATATGTTAGATTGTTTTTATATGCCACAACTGCAGCTTGAACTTTACTGGCCAAGAATTGGAAAACACAAGAAGTACCAACAGTAGAGGAATGGCAGATGAAGATGATGGGCTTTTCAGAGCTAGCCGACCTGACCGGCAGAGTCCGTGACCGGATGGAGGAGGAGCATCAGGAAGAATGGAAGAACTTCAAAGATTATTTACTTAAATATGCTAAGATAAATTAATTAGAAATACTTGCAAAAAAATTAAAATAGGCTAAGGATTTAAATATGTGAAGTGATAGAATACTATGTTTAAAGCAAAGATGAAAGGAAACAAAGATGTTAAGAGGATTAAGTAAACTTTATGAGATTTTGTTTTGGAAAACCATTACAATGATATATATTGAAATTCAGTCAAGGGAATTTGAGGAAGTCACTTAACAATGTTATTAAGATTAGATTAAGTACAGTTATGATGTGTGTTTGTTTGTTAATTTAAAATTTTGGAAAATTAATAAAAAAAATTGGGGGGGGGGAGAATTCAGTTACCAACCAATCAAATTTAAACATGTGGTAATGCTTAGAAGCATTTACAATTTTGGTGAATTAAATTACCATACTTAACATGCTCACCATAAAAAAGGGTGTGTGGTAATGGTGATAGTGCTTAGTGAAATCCCTCTCAATGCCAGTCACCCAGTGAAGGGGAAAAGGAGACAACGGACATGTTCAGAGACCCTCTTTCTTCCCCCTGCTTGGGCCTTGCCCAGCACCTAATAAATAACTTCCCCCAGAGGTCCCTCACAGCAAGCCTCTAATGAACGTTGAAGGCTATAAACTTGGAAGCAGCTGTTCCAATGCAACCTTAGGTAGTGGACGACTGGGAAAAAAGGAAAAAACCTAGAATGAAGTATGAAGAAAAGACAGCTAAGGACCCCCCTTTCCAACAACTTATTTTCAGCCCCACTACAGCTGATATGTGCATGGACTAGAACACTCTTGGATGGGGACAATTCAGAATCAAATGCAAAATTTCCTTGAGCTTAAAGAAAGGAAGGGCAGTTCACACCGCGAACTGTAGGAACTGTACTTCAACTGGAGTACCATCAGGGATAAAAAGCAATACATTCAAACTCTTAACAAGTCAAAAACTTGCAGTGTAAGGAAGACACTCCTCCACAAAATAATTATCAGTATCTTTATTCATATTCACTTGCTTTCAAACTACCATTAATATTTAACAAAAGAAAATGTCATGCAAACAAAGATTAAATATTAATATTAAGGGGTGTGGGGAAGAAATGCAACAATTTGTACATTAATCTTGCCTGCTATTTTTTTTAGATTTCCCCCTGCAAACGAATGGCTTCTCCCATTATCCCTACAGTACCTTATCGTCATTAAATAATTAGAAAAGGTTCCCTTCTGTCCATAATATAAATGTTGAGCCTTAAAAGTGGTATCATACATACAAGGTAACTTTTATTGATTCTATCCTTTGTCAAAAGAAAAGATAAGGGTTAACATAGCAAATACCATGATGTTATAAGGTCTCGTGTTGACACATTCCAGGGCTGCAACCTGACCATAGTGTGTGACCTGCATATTTGTAGGCTTTACATTAAGCAAATAAAATAAAATAACAATAAAATCACATTTTATGTTAAGACTGGCTTGCATTCATATAAATAACAAAAAGAAAGGAACAGCTCTTAAGTTATTTCCGTGAAACAGTTTAGGCAGTGATCTTCCAGCTAAGTAATAGAGCAGACCCTCTGAAATAAATAGACTTTCCCACTGATTTAAAGGGGTTCACTTTGGGTATTACTTACTTGGAGATCAGCTATAGTATCATACCAAAGAAAAGAACCATTTAAACCCTAGGCCTGAAACCCTGCATAGCACGCAGATAAGCACACACAATCAATGACTCTGATGAAATTAATTACGGGTTGGTTAAAAATCCATCCATCCTGGCCCAGCCATTTCTGCTTGGTACTGATGTACCTGTAAGGTACTTGCATGGCACAGAGATAGGCTCCTCTCCTTCAAGGGCCTCCCAATTCACTTTAATAGGACAGAGAGCTATGGGGCTGCCTGGCAATGAATGGGAAAGCTCAGGGGCAAGATGTGCATTGCACTGAAAATCTAGGGAGCGCTCAAGGACATTGGAGAGGTGAATTTTTAACCTTTGCTGGAAAATGGGTGGGGGTGGTGGACTCAAGTGCTTTGCCCAATCTTGCCCAATGCGCTTGTGTGAAAATCCCACACATAGGTTTCAATGGGGTTTGCATAGGAGAAATCCCCAGTGGAATTTGTGAGCTTTGAATGTCCGAGGTGGTACAAAAGATGTATCCGATGGAATCAGACTGTTGCCTGCTACATGATCTGAAACCTTTTTTATTTCTTTCTGGCATCCATTTCTTCATGGCACCCGCCAATAAAGATCAAATCTCTCTTCTACAAATAGTTGTAGCAGTCAAGGCCAGCAAGCCTCAGTCAAACCGAATTAACAACGGAAATAGATTTTTTGCTGATGGGATTGGTTGCCTTCATAAGGATAACTTATTTTATTTTCTGGTGCTTTGGGGTACACTGAAAATATGGTGTCAAATTTCCTTAACATTTCATTCTACAGTAATCAGTGATGCTTTATTTATACAGGATTTGAATCTCTTTAATAGGAAAACTGTCTACATGGTTTTTTGCAAAAGCAGCACTTGATAGTACTATATAGGACTTTGCCTGGCAAGAGCGAAGTTGTATTCCATACCCCCGTAAGACATTGATTAGGATAAGTTCAGTACTCCCCCCCCCCCCGTACTATTACAGTTGTATAAAAAGTATAAATAGCATTGGTTTTTTCAGCAAACCATGTAAATTGAACAAATGGATTCCTTATTAAAAAGTATAATACTTTTAATATATATATTTCATATTAGAAGTGTACCAGGAACAACAACTAAACAGCTCTCACAGCAGCCTGCGAGGGACGTAAGTAGTATTATTGTCCCCATTTTACAGATGGGGAAACTGAGGCAGAGAGGTTTAGTACCATGCCAAAGGCCACCAAGGGAGTCATCGGTAGAGCTGAGAAAGAAGCCCACTGTTCCTAGATCCCAGACCTGTGGTACAACTATGACAACATTATAGCAATACCCCCCCTCCCCAGATTTTCTTATGAACAGGGAGGACTTTGCTGCATGCTTACAGATTCACTATAAGGCTGTATAAATGCCAGCTCTCACTGGCACAGTTATCAGCTGATGATATGAAGTGATATGTAATTATCAGTGCTAAATCATTCCCAATTTACTTTAAATATTTCAGATACATTTTGTTGGCAAAGATGTGAGGTTTAACCATTTTGTTGTCTTGCAAGTAAACATTTTTTTTCCTTTGAACTAAACCTTGCTACAACCAAATTCTTAATATTTGACACATTTTTACAGATGCAAACAGATTAAAAAATGAAATAAAAGCGACAACCATTACATTCTAATGGCCTAGACAACAAAGATAACAAATCACATGATTATTTTTTTTAAAAAAAACCCTACCAAATTCCTTAATGGGCATAAACATTATAAACTGAACACTATAAATACATTTCCCACACTATGTTGAATTTGGCCACGAGGGAATCGCTTGTATTTTGATAACCGTGAACCAATATGCACTGAGGGCCCAATTCAGTTGGTCCTGTGAGCACAGCTTTCAACTTACAGGATGCTGCTAATGTGATGGGAAGGATGCAAAAAAGGTGGGGTTGTGTCCTGAATATACAAAAATAAAAATAAAATAATGCAACCTTCAGCTTCATATTCCTAGAAGATCCTTTTTGTCCTCCATTTGTCTCCTATTGCAAAAATAATTCTAAAAGTTGGGAAAGAACTCTGTTCTGTGGATACTAGACTTGCTAAAATTTTCATATGCAACCTTAACCCCCCCCCCGGCCAGTAAGAATTGCTTTTAATTCCACAGACGATTAAATAAGCTATGTCTCCGGTGTTCATTAAGTCTGCGTAAAATGAAATGTTGACTTTCAGAGGACTGTGGCTTTTTGAGCATGCATTTATTTCCACTATTAGAAATAGAAGTCCAGCTATTATGGATGAACTGTTGTAGGAGCTGGTGTGTAGAGGCTTGTGCCATTTTAATATTCTGTATCAGATGCACAAGTGTCTACAGCTGGTCCTGGTTAAGAATACCTGCTCTCGGAGATTCTAGGGGAAACTAGCTTGCTTTGTGCTAAAAAAAATACAGTCGCCAAATACTTCGCTGTTAAACCCTTGCGGCACCCTCTTAACGCCTGCCATTTTGCTATACAAAAAAAAAGGGGGGGAGTCTCTGTGTTTCTGTAACTGGTGATTTTCCCAGTTATGTAAAAGGTAACTAATGGCTTAAAAGCATTGAGCATATACCGCATTAGACCAATGCTGGGATTTCAAAAGAGCAAGAACAGAGACTACTGTCTGCTATTGAACAGGCAAATTCCAGAGCAATTGAAACAGCTTATGAAAGTGCTGGTATGTTTGTCTGCTGGGAAAGGAAGGAAAAGCAAATTATTGTACTTTGTAGTGCAATGCTCCACCTGCGTTTTAAGCAGCTGTATGCACACTGAACAGCTGAGACACAGGACCCGGAAACAAAACCTAGTCAGGGCCGGTTACTGCTCAGTACCACACTTTTCCATATATGTGCTATAAATACAAGTTCCTGTCGTTACCATCTATTTGCCATTATTTCACTAGCTTTCGTTGGGTGATAATATTAGAAGCATTCCTTTGCTCAGTTCAACTCCACATTATCTAGCACTCAGAGCCAAAGGAACATAGGGTAGCGTCATATACCTGGTTAGACTATTGGTCTATTTACCCCAGTGCTATCACCTATGAATGGCAGCAGTTCTTCATAGTCTAAGGGCAGGAAGAGGCCTTTCACAACACCCCTCCCTTATCTTTTTAAACGGGAGATGTCAGGAATTGAACTGGTACTTTGCACAAGAAAAACATGGGCTCTACCGTGGAGCTAGGCCTCCTTTCCCAATGGGGGCAAAGCAGTCTTGCATCTTGCTTTTTAGACTGTAAGCTCCTCAGGGCAGATACAAGTCTTCTTGTTTGTTGCTCTATAAATTGCACCACCACCTCCACGTTATTGCAATCCATGCACACTCAACGTATATATTGCAATCCCCTGTCTGTGTCCGTGGCTGCAGAAAGTGGGGATTTCATGGGAAAAGAACATGTCCTAAAATAACGTTCCCTTCTCAGCATGCTGATGGGCAGATTTTGAGCCTCAATATAGTCCCAAAAGTGTCATCACCGAATATATTGTGTTCCCTCGCCCCAGTGGCAAAAACATATCAAGTAAGTGGAACGCTAGCGTTTGTTTCTTTATCAAATGAAAGTTTAATTTTGCTAGCTAGGCTGTGCCAATTATAGATAAACCACTAAGCGTTAAGTCTGGGAATTAAAAATTATCTGCCCAATTATGATAAAATATGCTTAATTTTCTCTCAAACTGTGACAACTGTTTAGAAAAAGAGGCAAATGTGAAGGAGATAAGGTGCCAGAATTCAGCTCAGAACACCTTTATTGTAAAGTAAAGGTACCAATGTCTGATAGCTTTGATACTTTTATGCGTAAAGGTAGTCCACCCACACTGACCACATTTTTCATTGTTATACTATTTTTATAGTATAACGTTCATATGCCTCTTATTCACAGTATCGGTTATTTGCTGCAGATTTCAAGTGGCATGCTTATGTGATGTTCCACATGCACACACGTGACCCTGGGGCCACTAATGTGCTTCGTGAGTTGGCGTAGGTGCCTCTACACCAGTGAGCACACATGAAGGTAAAACACTCTGTGTTAAGGTACCTTCAGAGAATAGTGGGGCCGTTCAGCAAGTGCTTTCAAGAAGAGGAGAGATGAAATATTTTGGCACTGTTCAGAGCTATAGTGTACTATGTAACAGTTTCATAAAAGTGGAGACCTCTCTTTCCTTCACAGTAATCTTGTGGAACTCATCCCATTTCTAGGAAGCACATTCGTGCGGCCAAAACAGCAGGCGCATTGCCCTCCATGAAGGAAAAGGCATGACAAGATTCTGGCACTGGAGTGCATATTCAGCATCTAGGTTTGCAAATATTAAAAGGGGGAATGTTAACAAATGGAGAGGAGTGTACCATACCGCATGCCGAAAGTGCAAATCAAATACAAACTGATTTTAAAAATCAACATATTCTAATAATAATAAAAAAATAAGGTGGGTGGGGGGAGCTTACGCAATTTAAAACATGGGGGCTAGAACTCTAGAGGAAGCATCTATCAATTATAGCAATGGCCTATTATTGTTTTCCTGTTTTGAAAATCTAATTGATGTGTAATAGCCACTCAACTTCAACCATGTCACAAAGAGGATATGAACATGTTCTGAGCATGCAGTCAATTCTTTTCAATTTTTTCTGTTCCAGTCCTCTTTTCCCATACACATGAAAGCTGCTCTTAAAACTGCCAGCGATCAAAATGTCTTTTAGGGATTTGGTGCAAAGGGAAACCTTGCGTGAGGTGGATAGAGAAATTATCTACATGCACCAATAGAATTTTTCTTCAGCAGCCTGGGGGCTCAGAGGGCAGTGGTTAAAAGTTTTTTTGATGGCGGTTAGAGCCTTGCAGAAAAGCTGCAGGTGGCTGTTATAATTTAGCATTAGGCCTACGTAAGAACAAGGCATAGATTTCCCTAAACTATCCACGTTATGCAGAACTTAAAAAAAAAAAAACACCTCCAAAACTAGTAATAATAAAACATTAAGCTAAATCTAAATAAAGAGTCATTCAGAACAATAACCTTCACAAAGATAGCACAGCTGTGTCTTATAAAAAATGTATATATCTTCTTCATACTTGATAACAATCATCCGTAATATAGATTCACTTAATGCTTATTATTAAACATGCAAAATTCATTGCATGATGCATATGCAAAAATGTATTCAACGTCTTCAGCCAGGACAACTGCAGCCAAAGACAACATCTTCAGCTGCTTTTCAATTCTCGTTTTGTTTTTCTGTGGCTCCAGGGCTCTTAAACCATGTAAAATACTGAGGGAAGGGATTCATCTAATGAGCCCCATCTGCAGAAGTCCTGTGCAAGGACTTCTCCTTGTGCCTAGAGATCCCCCCAGAACAGCCTGTGGGGAGAAGAGAGGGTGATCGTTCTGTCTGGCAAGCTGAAATGCTTTTACGGACGGAACTTTAATCCTAACACAATGTTGAATTCCACCCTAAGCTTTTAATTTTTAAAAACCTTACTTTTATTGGGAAAAGCAGGGACTGACTCTGAATTCTACATTTGTGTTAATTCACTGTACAAACACCTTCCTATCATGCAGTTTGCTAAATAAATAAGTATAAACTGGGGACTTGGGGCTTTGCAGGTTTGTCTCAGAGCCGAGCTAAGAAACAATTTTTAGAACACAGTATTAGAACTTGGCTTAATGATAAACGTTGAGTAGTGGCAAAAATTAAGCAGTACAAATGGCACCCTGGATCACAGTGTAATCTCATGGAGATTAAAGTTAATACACATTATCAGCATGATGCAGTTTTACCTTTGAGATAGTTCATCATAGGTTCAGTTAATAGTAATCTTACGTATCTTATCTTTTCCATTTCATATTTTCATACGTTTGCCGCTACTTTGATCAACTGATTTTACAAAGATCTCATGGATCTGATTTGTTCATTTGTTTGCTGTAATAGGTATACATGCTCAATTTTTAACATTGAAGCATTTCCCCCCCATTCTGCTCTTGTTTTCTCTCTGTTTCAATTATTTTACATTTCCGGGCCTATTACCCAGCCATTCATCATGTCATGTGACACCAAGCAGACCAAAGAAAGACCTGGTCCCACAGGGTTCTACATGCAATAATTCAGATTTGCTTATTATTATTCCCCCCCCCCCAAGTCTACATGATACTCTTAATTAACCCCCTGAAAGGAAAGAATCCCAGAGGTGCAGGGTACAATGGGAAACAACAGAAGTTATAAAAAAAAATATGACAAAGGCTAGCTTCGTAAGAGTAACCTAAAAGCAGCAGTGATTCCTAGATGAATACAATGGGTAGTATGTGGTGATCTCCTGAGACCACACGATCTTTGCTGTAAACCTTGGCATCTTCCCCAGCTTCTTACCCCTACAATTTTCAGACCCAAATGGAATCAACAAGGCAAAGGTCTAAAAACTCCAGGGCTAAGGACAATTTTTCACTGTGTGGCTTCTTCGCGTCTATTGTTTTCATACTGAGCTCTGCAACAGGGGATGTACAAACTGTGGGTTGACATAGGAGAACCCTTCGAAATCTGCTTGGTCTATGTTAGAAATGACCAGCTGATCAGGCGGTGTTAACACTGGCTGTCCTCTGGTAAAGAACTTGTCGAAGTTTTCGGCGCCCTTGCCGCACTGTAAGGTGGGAAGAAGAAAAAAATCAGTCAGAAAAAGAGAATCTTGCTGTAAGTTCTGAAGTAATTTAAAACATTGCACCAGGTATGGAGAAGCTGTGGCCCTCCAGATGTTGCTAGACTCCAAGTCCCGCCATGCCTAGGGCCACACTGGCTGGGGCTGATGAGAGTTGAAGTTCAGCAACATCTGAAGGGCCAAAGGTTCCCCACAAAGGCACTACAGTGTTCTGAAAGTGTGCTAATTGCACTGGACCTCGCGAATTTGTACCATTTCTTTTCGACACAAGCGATGAATGAAGCGCAGTACGCATATTGTTTTGTTCCATACAAACAGCTCCAACTATCTTAGGGCATGCATTCAAGTGAAGTAAGTAATAATAAAGCTATTCAACAGTATTAATTAAGTGGTGCTTAGTTTGTTTTTGACTGTTGGTTTTTTTAATGTCGTTAATATTGCCTTAAGGGTTATGAGTGCCGTAGTGCTTTGTGATTGGTGTGAGCGAAAAGCAGCGTAGAAATATAATACATGAAATGAAACAAAGCAAGGATTCCAGTTGTTGTGGTGGCACTTTGCGTGAGCAGCACTTTAGTGCTCATTACAGTTGAATAATCTGTAATAATTCGGATCTTACATGAGCATTTGTTCATGAGAATCTAGGAGTGGTCAGGGCAGCTTATGAATTTTTTGTTTTTGTACTGATTCCCCCTGCAAGCTAGTTTGCAACCCAGTCTACTGTTGTTATAACTGCATAAGTTTTCATTTTAAGTATTCTTTTCCTTCTTTCTTGAAGGATGCATGTACTCAGACTCTAGATAGCTGTAAAATAAAGATGAAAAACCAAGGGGAGATGTCACTGGGAATTGGCGGGGGGGGGGGGACGGGACTCCAAATGCCACAAGCAGCTTTTGAAAGGGACGTGGCAGGCAATTTTGTCACTGGCATATTCCATCAGACAACAGTTATAGGTAAACACTTCCAACAGTTGCACTAAAAAAAAAAAAAAGATTGAGTTGCTGGATCAGGAGTAGCCAACAAGGTGCTCCTAAAATGTTTTGGACTACAACTCCTATGAGCCCCAGCTAGCATGGCTACTTGTTATGATTAAAGCTGTAGTCCACAACATTAGAAGAGAACTGTGTGGGCAAACTCAACTATGGTATTCTCCTTATTTAATATTGAATTAAATGTCTTGTACTTCAGAAACATTTGATTTGGAATTTTCCTCTTAAAAATCATGAAATGCTATTGCAATTACCACAAATGTCCAATATATGTACTTCACACAAGCTCCTAACTGACTGCTCTCGAGTGAAAGGCAGAAGTTTTAATACATGCTACAATTTAATTAGGGACATGGATGGCGCTGTGGGTTATACCACAGAGCCTAGGACTTGCCGATCAGAAGGTCAGCGGTTTGAATCCCCACAACGGGGTGAGCTCCCGTTGCTCGGTCCCAGCTCCTGCCAACCTAGCAGTTCGAAAGCACGTCAAAGTGCAAGTAGATAAATAGGTACTGCTCCAGCGGGAAGGTAAACGGCGTTTCCGTGTGCTGCCCTGGTTCGCCAGAAGTGGCTTAGTCATGCTGGCCACATGACCCGGAAGCTGTATGCCGGCTCCCTCGGCCAATAAAGTGAGATGAGCACCGTAACCCCAGAGTCGGTCACGACTGGACCTCATGGTCAGGGGGTCCCTTTACCTTTACAATTTAATTAAGGACTAATATATTAGCTACCCAGATTCTTCCTTATTTCAGATTATCTGAGCTATATATAAAATAGTCCCACAACAGAATATCATGGGTGATCATTTCTACAATGAAATAACTAAGAAGGCTTGAGGAACATGCCTCAAATATATGGTACAGACGGCCAGAAAAAATCTCACATATACAGACAGATACCTGATGGTCATGAAGTGTTAAAAAAATTCATCACAATCATAGCTCTTGAGCCAGAGAAACATAGTCTGGAATTGTGCACATGTAGCTCCTTGGTCAGATAATTGACAATAGCATTTATCAAGGACTCAGGTAGAGGAATAAATTCATCTCCCCACACCACCTCATAACCAACTGTTGACTGGCGTACTATGACTCTAGTCCTGTGAGCCAGAAGTATACATAGAAATATACATGGAATCATAGAATTGGAAGTGACTCTGAGAATAATCTAGTCCAACCCCCTTGCAATGCAGAATTAGACAGCTGGCCCACACAGGGATCAAACCTGCAACCTTGGTCTTATCAAAACCCTGCTCTAACCAACTGAGCTATCCTCTTTCTTGCTTGACCTTCTGAACTGGAGAGCATGAGATGACTCCTCCTCCAGTAAGGGCCTTTTGCTCACGTGATCCTGCCTAACCAGTGAGTGGGAAGATTTGGGGAGGAAATGTGTAGATAATATCTACAAGGCTCATAATTCAGTTAGCAGTATGTGTGCAGGAGCCTGCTTCTGTAGATGTATGCCTAACAGGACTGGGAGCAATAATTAGTCAAGGAACTCCCATTTCATCTGCAGCAGCTAAACTGTAGAATAGCACGAGTAATAACGTCCCGCTAGCTGCTCAGCCCCCTCCCATGTATTTAACCTCGGTTTTTGCTGCAGCATCCTGAAGCTCAAATGCTTACACTGCTATTAGAGAGGCACAAGTTCTATATTACATTCTTTAAAATCTCAACATTATGTGGCCATGGCTATGACTCATAATTGCCCTACAGTGGGATTTGTCATTAGTCTGTCACTATTCTGCCAACATGCACCACCTTAATGTCTGGTTTGCTATAAATGGGAAAGTGTTTCAAATGATACACTCTTACCCTTTTGCTGTGGGGTTTTTTTTGTTTTTAAACCAAGCAACGCTGTGACAATCACAAAGGCCTTTAGCTTGGTGGGTCTTTTGGTGGCATTCCAGCCCACAAACCAAAAATAGACGTTTTAGAGAATACTCTTTCCAGGTCCCCAGTTTATTCTGTACTAAGCAGCATGTGACTGCAATTAATTGTTCCACTAAATGTAATGTTCATAAACTATGAAGCATTTCAAAGCCTTCAGCTGCCCACACCAAAGCTGAAAAACAGCTTTCCATTATCTAAGTATGCATAGCAAGCATTACCAAACACATTAAAAAGTATTACTGTTATTTATTTCAACTGACATTGAGAGCCAAAGTTTTGGGTGGTGGTTTTTTTTGTGTGAAAAAGGAAATGAAATACAAAATTCAAGAAATATTAACGAAACTCTGATGAATTCCCATGAGGTGAAAAACCAGCACTACCCTACTCTGTGATATGCTGCTGCTTATTTTGATTATTAATATCAAACTTCCAGGCACACATGGAATTTAAAAAACCACAGGTATTCCAGATTGGGATTCTCACTCAGAGAAGTGAAGAAGCGATAAGCCTGAAGGGCAAAAGTATAAGTGCAAGGGAAAGGAACAATGAGAAAAATGCAGACTGTATAAGACTGTCACTCCACTGAACTACCAATGAAACTGACATGTTTCACACACTTCACAGTGACTGGATCCAATTGTATCTATCAACTTCAGCTGCTACTTTAGTTTTAAGTGCTAAAAACAGGTGGCTGATATAAAAAGAGATTACAGGGTACCTGCCTACTCCATTGAATGATGTGAGTATATTCTCACTCCATACTCAAAAGTGTAAGGGCTAATGTGCTTGATGTTTAATCTTAGAATGATGTAGTGCCATTTCTGGCTTCTCTTTTATTGAATGCTGCAAAGGCTACTTGAGTTATTCTATTGTTCTCTTTGCTGTTTCAAACTTGAGCATATTTCAGCATACGTATAAAACTTGTTACGATAATTGGGATAATTGGGATTGAAAATGTGTTTTTCGGGAAGCTCAATGGTTTTTTTTGTAGTTTGTGTACTTAAATTGTGAAAAACAAAACAAGTTTTAAATGTTTCTTTTTTTAAAAAAAAACCAACAACTCCAGAAACAGTTCATTGGGGAAAGGAAGTGTTTGTTTGTGTCACTTACCACTTTAGGTTTGAAGGGAGGCTGGATCTCTCGGTTTTCCAGTCTCTCCCAGTCAATTCTCCTGAAGAAGGCATGCTCTCGGATGTCTCTCTCCCCCTCAGGCCCACAGCCAAGACGCTTTCCAGGATGTTTAGTCATTAGCTGGAAATCAAGCACAAAACTCATGAAAAGAGGTTTCCAGAATGGGAGCAACAAAGTAGAGCTGTGGCTGGGAATAGGATATTTGAAAATGTCCTTTAATTGTTGCAAACCTGGTCATGTTTTTATCTCTGGAAACAGCCTTTACTTTGTTGTCTTTTTTAAACAAGCCAATTAAACTTGATAAATTCCATTATGCTGAAACTGTAAGAAATGTAATTTACCCTTTATCTTTTGGGCACACTCTAGCCATCCCATTGGCCTGGCTCACGCATCATGTTAAGCCAAATACTGGCTCGTTGGGAGAAGATTGTGGCCTCTTTACTCCTCCTTGGACATTTTGCTGCTGCACCAAACCAAGCTAGGTCACGCCGTGGCTTAGCATGTCACCTGAACCTCAGCTCCTGGACAACCCAAGAGATGTAAAACCAAGAGCAAGTCTTGGTTATACGTTGTTGTTAGAGCCATGGTTTGACAACATGCTAAGCCCAAACCATTGGCATGGCAGGAAAAGGACCAGGGTGACACAAAGCAGCCACAATCTCTTTCCTGGGAGTCCAGAAGCTCGCATTAAGCCAGAGTTTGGCTTAGCATGACATGCAAACCAGGCCACTATGCGATTTAACCCAGTGGCAACAAGTATGCCTCTTTTTCATTTGTATATTTACTACTTATCTGATCAATACCATCTGCGTGGAGGAAGCATGATCTTGGAAAAGGAGAAAGCCTTTATATTTGTAACTTGAATGGCTCTCTTAAAAAGGAGGGCAAATGGATGGTTGCAGGGAGTACGGTTTCAATGAATTCTGTGGTCTGTCTACCGGCTTCAACACCTCAGCGATTTCTTTAATGTTCATCTCTAGTTATGTGTTCAACATGAATAAATGCGGAGTTAGAATAAGCAGAAATCAAAACAATTCAAACTATGAAACAGACAGCAAAAAAAAACCACAACCCCACATGGAGAAGTCACTTTCAAGGCTGCACCGTTTTTAACAGGATAGCAACTTATATACAGTATAGGAATGTGTGAATTAGGTCTAATTTTGTGCGGTTTTTAAATGTTTCCTTTGTATTCTTTGCTTATCTGTATGCCACCCTGGGTACTCAAGAGAGGAAGAGGGTAGGGTAGATTAATGTCTCCATTCACTTCTGCAGCATCTCCTTATTAAGACCCCTAAAGTCAATAAAGCAGACCTGTTTTTCTCTAACACTTAAAGTGTCTTATAGGGGAATCCTAAGCCCACTGGGACACAGGTGGTGCTGTGGTGTAAACCACTGAGCCTAGGGCCTGCCGATTGGAAGGTCGGCGGTTCGAATCCCCATGACGGGGTGTGCCCCCGTTGTTTGGTCCCAGGTCCTGCCAACCTTCTGGTTTTGCCAGAAGCGGCTTAGTCATGCTGGCCACACGACCCGGAAAAACTGTCTGCGGACAAACGCTGGCTCCCTTGGGCAGTAAAGCGAGATGAGCGCCGCAACCCCAGAGTCATTCGCGACTGGACCTAACAGTCAGGGGTACCTTTACCTTTAAGCCCACTTACCAAAGCTACATAGGACTTCTTAATATGCATGCTTAGGACTGCACTGTTAATTGCAGAGTTTCTGAATCTTTGGACAGAAGCCAAATGCAGATTATCACTTTGTCACAATTACAAAATGGAAAGAAGGACTGTGCAGGTTGAGCACCAGAGATCTAAGGAAATGTCAGGCTTGTTTCTGGATATAAAATAACCAGAGCACATCTAAAGCATTTGTTTGAGGAGCAGCTGGCTCCAGAAATGGTGTCTTATCATAAGTACTGTATATGTTCCCCCTACTTTACAGTGAAATAAACTCCTCTGTTAGGAACAGGTGCATAACTGCTCTCCTGCTGATGGATCAGGTTGAATTGCTAGGAAGAAGAAGGAAAATCCATCTGTGTTTCAGAAAAGATTTCTGCATCGGGGAGTAAATAAGCTGTTTCCCCCCCCTTAATTTATGGACAGTATGCCCTCCTAAAAGCATGAGTTGAAGCAGATATTGCCGTGGGAGGTGTCTGCTCAATTTGCAAGACACGATGCAAATGCACCTAGCCGTGCAGGTGAGCAATAAATGAAGCTCCTTTGTTAGATTTCTTACGCACCCTTTACCATAAGGTCCTAGGGCAGTGACCTTTTGTGGCTGCACAACTGGAAATTAATTTCAAGGGTGGACAGAAGATAAACTTAAATACAAAGAAAGATGTGACCATTTTCTTCTACTGAGGAAGGCAGCCTTCTATGAGCGAAGCAGCCTTCAGAATACTCAGGAATGCAAGTAAACAATTCAAACACAAAATTCTTTCTGTATTAATAGAACAAGGAAGTTTTGGTTCAGAAGTGTCTAGTGAACAACCAAAGGACCTAATGATTTTTTTTTATTAACAGAGCTGATATATAGTGATGACAACATTCTAGATCACTGCATGCATCTAACAAGGTGGACTCCAGATGACAAATGTTTCTATTAACAGAGCTTAATAAAATGTTTAGTAATAATATCAGTGGTATCATCATCATCTTGAAAACAGAGAAATACAACAAGCAACTCCCTCCCCCTAAAGCAACCTTCCCAAACCTGGTGCCCCACAAAGGACTTCCACATGTGTAGGTCAGAACATTTAGAGGGCAACCAGGTTGGGGCAGGGTGCCCTAAAGTATAGCAGCCATTTGTACTCTGAAGGAATGAAACAAAAACCAAACTAAACAAAGAACAGGAAGAATGCAGACCCAAGGAGCACAAAATCAAATTTTAGAATCCTCCCTGAGATATTGAGCATCTCCTTTACATTCAAGCACCATAAGGATAGAAAAATTACTTTATATTGCCACCAGCTTCTATCTTTAGAACCAGTGCAAGATCTGGGAGCTCCCTCTTCAGTTTCTAATACCTATGAAATTGAATTTGTGCCTCCTAGGTTCTACAAAACTGTGTGGCTATGAAAGGGACCTCCAGGAACAACCAGGTTGCAGTTGAATCCGATGAGATGGGAAACATTAAAGCAGAAACTTATGGGGAAGGCAGAAGTTCCAATATATTCTTTAGTATGAACAGGCAAAACCACCTGATCCATGGAGTAGCTCCAAGTATAAAACTGTTACATGTGGCTGATGATGCATCTCAAACCACCATAGCTTGTTTATATAAATAAAGCATAGAAAATAGTAAAATTAATAATCTCAACAGTAAAATACAGTATATAACTTGAACAGCAAAACAGATAATTGCAGCAAACTTTCTTACCCCCTTGCAAATGGACACAGCTTCTTTGGACATTGCTTTGGGGTACGAAACATTATGTTCCATTATTGATTGAAAGAGCTCGTCTTCATCTTCACCATCAAATGGAGGCTGTTAAAATGTGGGGTAATTGTTAAATTGAATGTTAAATGGGTAATTCAGAGTTAATGTCAACACAGAATATTTACTCAAACGTAGATTAATCTATTGAGCATAAGTCAGCCTCCCCCAACTTGTTGCTCTCCATATATTTTGGACTCCAATTCCCATCTTCCCCAGCCAGCATTGCCAATGGTCAGGGATGATGGGAGATGGAGTCTAAAACATCTGGGAGGCACCAGATGGAGGAAGGCAGTTTTAATTACCTTCAGATGAATATCTATGCTGTTAGGTGCCTTGATCACAATTTTATGGAAAGGTGAGATACATTTAATAACAAAAATGTGGCCAAGGTCAACCCTGAAGTATGAGATAATGCGCTATTCTGTGCACACTACTGTGTGACAGCTATACATTGCTAAGGCTTTGCTTCTATTCCACCGAACAAAGGAGCAGCCAGCGCTGTTGTCCTAGAGAGGCAAACAGAGCAGCAGGCCAGCTTCAGTGAACATACGCCTTCCGATTCCTCTCCCTGAGTGCCACAAAACCCTGTCATTTATGCTGCTCCTAGCATGCATTTCATAGTATTACGTACATTTGCATACAAATGTCAGGGATGAAACAAGAGCATGTAAAAGCTTGAGTTTCTTCCCCACCCCCAGCAGTTTTTTGGAAGAGAGGCAGAAGCAGCAAGATCTGTTCTCATCCCCAAATCAGCTTTAAAGACACCTAACTGTCTGTGCCTAATCTACCTGAATTTGGAAGGCTTTGTCCCCTCAGAAGTGTCTGCTATGCCTACAAATGTATTCCAATTCTGACAAACAAAATGTTACAGCGGTTTGTTGATTTCCCCATTATAATCAATGGAGAGACAATATAATCAAGGGAGAGAAACAAAGTAACACTGTTTACAGAGCAAAGGTGTTGTCTGAAGCACTCCAAGGTCCACAGGCCTTCTATATGAAGCACCCAATCAGAATCTGAAGATTTTTGTTTGTGTGCACACCTCAAGTTTAGATGTTCAAATCTTGGCTTAATAAATCAAGATATGAGTGAGCTTACTGCACACACACTTATTTTGCTCCTTCCTCTGCACAAGATGGGAAACAAATCAGGAGGACACAGTTAGATACAGCTTTCTTTTATATCCAGACTGAAAACCACAGTTAATGGCTTCCACACAAACCAGATTAGGAAGACAAGTTCCAATGGGTTTATGTTCTGGATGGTTTGAATGGTATTAACCATAGTTTCCTGGTTTGGACATAACATGAAGGCATGGTTAGCCATAGCTTCCTGGCTTGTTTCCATGCTCACATGAAGGGAGGAGCAAAAGGACTCTGTCCAGGTACATAAAACTCATTTACACTTCAGCTTACTAAGCCAACATTTGATCATCTGAATGAGGCTTTAGTTTGTGCTGCATACATAAGGGAAGGTGACAAACTATTTTCAATCTGAAAGTGGCCGATGATTCCCCAGAAATCCCTAAGTATTGGAGACAAAAGAAGCAGAACTATATAACTCCCAGTGATGGAAAACAGCACAGCTTTCAATGGGAAGGCTAGTTCTTAATGGGTTACTGGATCACCTCTTCCATGAGCCAGCAGAACAAAATTAAACCTAACTGATACCAACCAAACTCAGCCACTCTGTGTTTGCATTTCTCATTACATACTTTAACGCTATCAGTTTGTGTGCACCACAGGAACAGGTTGGTTATTAAGGCTGATGAGCTGTTAGCTATGCAGACAATGTGCATATTATAATCTCGTGACTTGATTTAACTTTCATAGAGCGTTGGGGGGGAAATATGGATTGAACCGATTGAATCTAACAACCCTGCTGTTAATTTCTCTACTAATAAGGCATCTTTCACATTAGTCATTCACCTGGCATCAATGCTCACTCATTGAAGTATTAAATGCAGAAGCACAAACATCCTTACCTGACCAGCTAGCATCTCGTATAACAGCACGCCATAGGCCCACCAGTCGACTGACCTTCCATATGGCTGATAGGCAATAATCTGTGAATTGTAAATGAAGAAACCTATGTTTTAAGGTTGATTTTATTATTTTTTAATCAAACATCTAACTGAAATATTCTGTAGAAATAATTTTATAAACAAAATCAAGATAATGGAAAAATATGGAAGTCATGCTACGGAGGGACACAGTTGGAACAATTGGTTGATTCAGCTTCATGTAATTAACATTTGTATCTCCATACATTTCACAGGAACAGCTACAGGCAGGCCCATGCAGAACAGGGAGTAGCCACAGGCCTCAGAGGGCTGAGCCAGCGGGGTGGGGGGTGGGGGGGTGGAGACCCGCCAGATTTATGTTGGCATGCCAAGAGCAAGACCTCAGACAAGCTCTGCATGGGCCTGGCTACAGACATCTGTAACTGTGGCAAACTGAAAAGGGCAAGAAATGGCCACAGTGTGCAATCAGGGGTTTACAACCATGGTTTGCATGAAGTTTTAAAGCTGCAACAAGCAAACCATGGTTAAGACAATATTCTCAACTCTCCAGTCTCTATGTTTGTTAAGGGGAGAAACTGATGTTGACAGTATCTTCCTATGAATCAACTCCAGAGGGAAGGCAAGGTAAAACATTCTGATTTTAACAGGGGCTAAGGAAACAAATCATATTGAGTGCTAACCAGAATTAAAGGTATGTTTGCACTTAATGCTAAACCATGGTTTAGCAGCACATGGATGATTCTCAGTAAGCCAACTTCGAATCAGGAGTTATGAAGCTAGGTTGTTTAGCCATTGCCTGTTTCAAACCAAGATTACAGTTTTGTACACAAGCTAAGCAGAAGTCAGTATTCTGGCCACAGGGGAGAAAGAGGGAGTGTGCAAGTCTGACACTTGTACACATAACACCTGTTTAAGCATTATGTGTAAACCTACCCTAAGTGCTGTATCTGCACAAGGACTACTGAACATCAGTTATTTGTTTGGTGAAGTAGTTGAGTATGTTAAACAAGGTGTTTCAGTGGAAATTCACATTGCAGACCAGATCTATTACATGCTACTTCAAAAATAAATGTTAGTAAACACTGGTTTTAATGGAAGAGACCGAGATCCTTTTGCTCTGCTGTAGTAACAGAACTTCATAGGAAGTCAACACTAACATTGAACCAATTATTGCTTTATTCTGGGGCTTTAAAGGCATTTTTTAAAATCTGCAAACCCTGGTTAAAGACATACTAGTTGAATCATCAATTGAATTCTATTCCATTTCAATTTCTACAGTATAAATAAAATGCAGGAAGGCAGCCTTACTGTGCTAATGCACGCCACATAAAATGAGAGTGGAAACTGTGTTCACACTTAACAAACAGGTGCTGTCTGAGGCACTAATTGGGAGAATGTGTACTTCAAAGACATAAGTAATTGGGAAGCTGAATTATTCCCTTTCATGATATAAAAGGAAAGTGAGCAGAAAGGTGAGAGCCAAATAAAAAAAACAAACATTCGGCTCACTTGCTTCACTGACAGAGATGATGTCTAGATACACAAAATATGAATATATATTAATTCAAGTAAGGATTTATTTGCCTGTAAATAACAAGCCAGTCCTAACTGACACTAATTCAAGATATAACTGTGTGGTAAATTCAGACTTTACTCTTATGGCTGTATAACCTATAAAACTCAAAGAAACTGGCTGTGTCAATGATTTCCTTTTGGATAAACGCAGTTGGGTAGCACTGGGCCTAAGAGACAAATTACCATATTTTTTGCCCTATAGGGTGCACCGGCTCATAGGGCGCACCTAGTTTTGGGGGGGGGGATAAAGGGGAAAAAATTATTTCCCTCCCAGGCGCGGGGCTGGGGCGGGGGAAACCCGAGCTTCCCCCGACCCCAGCCCCCAGAACAGGCTGCTATCCGCAAGCCTTGGGAGCCCGAAGGGAACTCCCGCGGGCTCCCAAGGCTTGTGGATAGCTTCCTGAAGCCTGGAGAGCACACCGACCCCTCTCGCTCTCCAGGCTTCAGTGAAAGCCTGCACACGCCCCATAGGACACACACACATTTCCCCTTCATTTTTGGAGGGGGAAAAGTGCGTCCTATAGGGCGAAGAAAACGGTAACTGCTTGGCAAAGTTTTCCTTCACTGTACTTAATTTGTAACTGCCCATCCAAATTGGGCTTGCAGTGCTTCAGGAAGGCCCAGAAGGAGGGTGTGGTTTTCCCCAGTTTGTCACTATGCACCATTTTTATCATCATGTGATTATCAGTGAAAGGAATCTGGTACTGGACAGGATGCTTAAACATGCATTTCACAGTTGCCTTGGGGAAATGGTTGTATGGTGTTTCGCGTCTCAGATAGTAAGTACCTCAGGTGCAATGTAATCAGGAGTCCCACAGAAGGTCCTCGTTGACACTCCATCAGCCATATTCTCCTTGCACATCCCAAAATCTGCAATCTTAATGTGCCCTTCATGATCCAACATTACGTTATCTAATTTCAGATCCCTATGAGAAATCACACAGAAATTAAAAGTCTGAATCCAAACAAGAGGCGACAATGCTCTTCTCCATGGGCTCCAATGGAGATTTCAATTCCAGTGACACAGGTTCATAGTCTGGGAGTGCTCATGGGTTAGGTGTGAGAATCTCAGGTGGTCAGATACTGTGAAACTCCAAGAACTAACTACTGTAACATGTATTGTACTCTGCCTAAAGTATTCTGCCCTCAAAGGGAGTTCAGAAGTTTCCACTTATGCAGTATGTATACTCTCATTTTGGAAATTGGAATACATTTGTTTCTTCAGTCTGAATTGTGGCAACAGCTGTGGTTATTGTTCAGTTTCCAGATACTCAGTTTTATGCTCTAAGGTGGCCAGAATAGACCACATAATCAAGCAATTCAGGGTTCAAATTCCCACTTAGCCATGAAGCTCACTAGTTGGGCCTTGGGCCAGTTACCATTTATCAGCCTAACCTATTCCTTCCTGAGAATGCATGCAGCCAACTTCCTCCTGCCCTCATAACTATTTTTCCGCCGGTGGTGACAAACTTTGTTTTTCTGCAGAGCACACAAAAGTGTTTCTGGGTGCGACTTGAATACTCACCGATAAATGATTCCTTTTTTATGCAGGAAGAACAGCCCCACTGAGATCTCTGAAGCATAGAACCTGCAAGAAAAGGACACCGCATTAGATACAGGAATATGTTTTGGAGCTTCCATTGTGGCACTTGCCAAGGAACCGCTGCCTCTCCCTATTTTAAAAATTGTTCTGGCTTTTTTTGGCTGTTTGTGTGCATGTATGGGAGGCTGCTTGTTGTTGTTGCTGTTGTTGTTGGGCTTTATTACAACCAGCAAAATAACTGAAGGAATGTGTCAAGAAAGGAATGTGGCCTGGAGAGTGTTCTATGGGCCAGATAGAGAGGTCTGCATTTGGGCCTGAGCTTAAGGTTCCAGACCTCTGTTTTATGTCCTTCCTTGCTCTTTTCGATCCCTCAGGGCTCTCTGGCTGGTTACCAGGGGCCTCATCCTGGAGGGGCCTATGTCCCTTTCTCTCCTGAAAGAGAGTTATCGGTATCAGCCCAGAATGTTACACAAAGCTTAAAAGAAATATAATACAACCTGACAAAAGCTGTGTGAACAGGAGATAGCATATGTCATATCGGACGATATCTAATTTTTGTGACTGCCACTGTTGCTTAGCTTGTTTAAGAGTCGCACAGGATACAGAGATCCAAGAAATACATTTCCTTGCCAAATGCTCAGTGACTTAATTACATGAAGATAACGGAAATGACTGGCGCCTAGAATGTAATTGTTCTGAACAGTTCACAAATCTGCGTAATACTGACGAGCTTTTGGAAGCCAGAGTTACTGCGTAGGGTTGCCAATGACACACCCTAGTAAAGGGGGCAGGGTGGGGATGGGAAAGAGAGAGGACAAATATAGCCCTAGAACAAAATACTAAATGACAACTCTGATTTGAAAATGAACAGAGAAAGAGACACTCACACGGCTTGAGGCTCCTTGAATTTTCCTACTTGCTGGATATGATACATGAGGTCACCGCCATTCACGTACTCCATGACAAAATATAGGCGATCCTAGCACACAACATGAAAGCAAAAATATATATCAGGCAGCAGAAACCTGTCACTATGAAATTGTTAAGAGAAATCTTAAGCAGATCTACACTGAACACAAATCTGTATTATTATAACACAGCAGCACAGACAAGTCATGTAACAATATCGTATAGCTATAATAACGTCAATGCTCTTCTGTTCGGTAGACAAACTCATATTGGCTTTTCATAATGATATTTGATTATTAAGCCTGTCACTGAGGGGGTGGGTGGGAGCCTTCCCCCCCAATCATTATTTCTGAGACAAAATAAGGAACGAATAAATTGATATTGCAGTGTTGACTTTAATTTCCCTAAATTTCTGTTTTTTACAGAAAAATAAATGGAACCAGTGCCAGATATAGGGCAGGGCGGGCTGTTCACCCACACAAGGTGCCCAGCTGGGGGAGGGAGAGAAAATCCAATTTAGTGTCACATAGAAATGGTTAAATTTACTTCCCAATTACAGAGCTACCCTTATGACATCTTTTCCTTATGTCTATTAATTGCTTCATCAACAGTCAAACAGTTTGAAGTATATTTAGAACACACTGTACCAGAAACTCATTAATTTAGCATTCCTATTCTAGGTTTTATACATTCGTTTTTATTCCTTTGCCACAGCATCATTAATTTACTGTCCAGTAGCTTATTATTTTTCTTTTTTTAGAAAAAGAAATTTCTTTTCATTGTTTTGAAGTGGATGCCCCCAGCAAATTTCATTATTTTAATTAATGTGGGCAAATCACAACTTTCAAGATTTATTTTGGGGTTGCGTGATAGAGATATATCTCTTACAAACCTCGCTATTAAATTAAAATTTTAAATAAGCATTACACCACTTTACTGCATATGCTTACTCAATGACACGTTCCAATCCTTTGTGCAGAAATAGGGTTCCCTTCCCATTCTTAATTCTATAATGCTTATTTCCTTTATTACAGATCCAATTCCATCCGGAAGAATATGGAATGAAATACAGAATGTCAGAATGAAACCGTAATTCGTTCAAGGTTGTAGCTCAGAATGGCATCTGAGAAATTGGTCAGAGAATAAAGTGACAGAGTTCACTGAAGTCTGGTGCATAGTCACTTGTAAGCTCAGCCTGTGAACTGTCTTCACTGAAAAACATTATAAAAACTCTGCCTGTGCTATTAGTTCTGGAACAGCCATTTCACACATGCTGATCACCCATTGACACCCATCATGTAATGAGTGTGTGCATGGATGAACTGACTAGTTTTCTTGTGCATAATCAGTTCAAGTTAAACTGAACATGCATGAGAAAGCCAATGATGAGTTTTATAAGTCTGAAATATCTACTGCAAAGGTTCTAGAGGCAGTCATTTCTAAGCAAAGTTGTTAGTTGTTGCTTAAGGCTGATGTCAGGAAAACACTTGACATATGGCAAGCCTAGTTCAATGACAAAATGAAGAGGATGGGATTCAACCAAATTGTTCCATGCATGGACCAGAGTCTTCTCACACAATGAGGCTTTCACCTCTCTAATCCCCTGTGCACCCCACACCCCTAAATCTGCTCTGGCTGGTTGGGGAACCCCAGAACAGGTCTAGGGTGTGTGCAGGGGGTGGTGGAGGGGGGCGGGAAAGTCTTGTTGTGTGAGTAGCCCCTGTTCCATGCATGCATACAGCACCTTGTGGTATGCAGAATTCCACCTAGAGCCTGTATATTCAAAACTCTGTCCTTATTTTAACAATTTGTTAACTAAATTATCATTACCATCTACTGTATTTTTTGCACCATAACACTCACTTTTTTCCTCCTAGAAAGTAAGGGGAAATGTCTGTGCGTGTTATGGAGCGAATGCCTGCAGGTGGCGGGGGGATCTGCTGCAGTCGTGAGCAGAGGATCCATGGTTCCCCTTCCTTCCCTCCTCCGTGGTTACAAAGCATGGATCCACATGGATCCTCAGGATTTTTGCATTGGGCTACTCCAAACTCACTGTCAGATCACATGTCTGTGGCCACAGCATGAACCACAAAAATCATATATCCACTATTTCGTTTAGAATATTTTTTTTCTTGTTTTCCTCCTCTAAAAACTATGTGCGTGTTATGGTCTGGTGCGTGTTATAGAGCGAAAAATACGGTAAATCTCAAAGAGCTCAGAAGTTTGTTGTGAATGTTACTGAAAGACAGTGCCAAGAGTGGTGACCTTGGCAGACAACTGAATAGCTGCAGGAGTCAGAAGAAATCAGGGTCACCCGTGAACATGTGACGTACCACAGTCTGGAAGCAAGAATGAAGCTGGGTTAGGAAGGGAGGCTTGTCCTGCAAGGCTAGAACTCTCTTTTCAACCATGGTACACTCTACATCGTCATCCTGAATCACCACATCCTTTTTCAATATTTTGACTGCATACAGTTCTTCTGTCCCTTTTCGTTCTGCCAGCATCACCTGCACAAAGGAGAGGATGAAAAATTTGATGGCCACAAGAGACAGGTTATTTCTTATAAAAATCTATAGACAAGCAGCCCCGGTGATTTGTCTCCTGCTCTAAGGAAGTGTAGTCAAATTCTTACTAAAATCTTACTGTTCTACAATGAAGCTATGCTACACAATCAGTTTTGCAATATATATATATATATAAGGAACTGCATCAGATCTCAACAGCCAATTACATCTCCCAGGAATATATACATATTTTTTGATGTAGAGATCACATCTTCTTTTATTAAACACCATTAAAGTAACAGAACAATAGCAGGTTGCTTAGTGGCTGATAGCTGAACTAGAAGACCTTCCTACTCTTGTAAATCATAAAGTTGCGTGGCCATCTCTAGAATGCCTCTTATGACTTAAGGAATGGTCTGCAGCATTTTCAGCCATTAAGCAATTAAAGATGCATCTCATTCAGAAATGGGAAAAAAGGGGGTTGAGCTATTATCCTCCTTTCTCAAATGTTGGCAGTGTGGACTCCCATATGCATGATGTTGAGCTGTTCACTAATGTTACTTTTCTTAGGTGAGGTCTTGAATACAGATGTTATTTGGAATCAGGCACCAGGCAAGGAATTACGACATGTGAGGGCACTCGGTGCAGTTAAGAGCAGTTATTGAATTCTTCACCATCCAATACAATAATGGATTGAGAACTCGCATTCCCTATTTTATACTCACTCTGAGCACAACAGCACACCTACGAGGATATTAAGTGTGATTTTCTGGGGACACATGCCCAGTAGTTGCTAATTCTGTTTAGCACAGTTCTTCCCTTTATCAAAGATTGGGGACACTGACTCTCTTCCTTCATACATTCAGTATTCCTCCTTTTCCTTTAATAGTTGTTGCTCCCCCCCCCTGCCCCTGTGTATTATTCATTTGAGTAAAACACAAAACCCCATTAAAAGAAGGCACATGAGAAGAAATCATCAAGGCGTCCTACCTTCCCAAAACTCCCCTTTCCAAGCACCATGAGAAAGTTGAAATCTGTCAGCTTAACCTGATCAAGGTTATTGGATGGTAAACTACAGCTCCGGTCTTCAATTGGAGATATGACTTTGTTAGCTGAAGGTCCAAGTCTGGCTTTCTAAATAAATAAAGAATATAGCTGTAAGGTTTGCACTTTGCTTTCAAAGCTATGATTCTGACCCTTGTGCAATGAGAGAGGGAGTAGGAATGAGAGTACTAGCTGCATCCTCATCACACTCCATGAGTTGGAGGGCAAACTTCTGAAGTGGGAGCCTTTTCTACTCATAGGTAAAGGACCCCTGGATGGTTAAGTCCAGTCAAAGGTGACTATGGGGTTGCAGCACTCATCTCGCTTTCGGGTTGAGGGAGTTGAGGTTTGTTCACAGATAGCTTTCCAGGTCATGTGTCCAACATGACTAAACTGCTTCTGGCACAACGGAACACTGTGATGGAAACCAGAGCGCACAGAAATGTTGTTTACCTTTCCGCTGCAATGGTACCTATTTATCTACTTGCACTGGCGTGCTTTTGAACTGCTAGGTTGGTAGGAGCTGGAACAGAGCAACTGGGACAGAGCCTGAACCAGGCAAATGCCTGCATGGGATTAATCTGAAGGTTTGTTCTCAGAGAAGGAACTGCGCAAAATATTGCATAAGCACAAATTCAAAAGACCCATTCCAACAATATTGTGGGTATTGTTATAGGTGGCAATAATCTGTGCGACTAGATAGAAGCAACTTCTCTCACCTGGTTAAGAACACCCAAGAGAACAACATCAAAATAAATTATTACCTTCATGGCAAAATCCCTCAAATCAATTGATTTGAGAGCTTCCCTTTCAAAACATGAAGAGTGTCCTTAATAAAATTCATGCATTTAATATGTTGCAGGGTATACAAAACATTTTGAAATGTTTCAGTTAAAATATGCTCCTCATAGTGATGTTTTTCACAACATGTGACATGCTTTTTTGGAAAGAAAGTCTTTACTCTCAACGGACAGCATATTATAGCAACCCACATTACGAGACTTACTTTCTGACCAATTACCACCAACAAATTTGATTTTCAATCAAAACATTGTTCTCAGTGGGAAAAATATTGTTGCACTCAAAGCATTTGTCATGAGATGTTTATGATTTGCAAATGCATCCTTTAGGGTAAATAAAATTTAAAAGCAGCAATGAACAGTTCTTTGTATAAGCTGCTTTCCAAACCACAGAATGTTAAGACAAGGAGAATTCAAAGACTTATCTCTTAAGGAAAATCTCTCCCTAAAATATAACTAGCTTGGGCTACAGTCAATGAATTCATTTTGTTAGCACCAAAATTTGCACCTGCACAATGGAACAGTCTCTTCTCTCAGTCTGTGCCCCCTGTACCCCACAAACCTGCTCCAAAGGGTTAGAGAAACCTCTAGGAAACCCCTAGGAAATTTCCCCAGATCTTCCTTGTCATTTTTGTGCCTAAAATTAACATCCAATCATTTTAATAAAGAAGCATGAATACTGGGGTTTTCTAGCTGCTTCAAAAAGTCCCGCCCCGCCCCACCCCCCACAAAAAAATTACAGCCAAAGGTGATGTGTAGAGTCAGAAATGCTTCAACAAATTTTCACTGTATCATTTCAGTAATAACTTCACTGGCAACATCAATTGGCTAAATGTAGTATACTCCTCATAAGTGGCATACAGAAAATCAACTGAGACAAGACTTTTACCAGAACAGAAAATTCTTAGAACTGTAAACTCAGATTTGAGTGTTTTATGCCCAAGTCAAATTAAGATGATAGATAGATTTATACAGGGGCTTAAAATAATAATTAAAACAACAACAACAGTAAGTAAAGAGTAGCCCCTATTACTTGATTAAAAGGTTGTGTTTAAAGCCACAACCACTACACTAAAAGTCAGTGAATCCTCACACCATGTCATAATGGCAATTATGGTGTTATCCATATACCATCATCCAAATCTCTGGATGACCTCTTACAGAGGCTTTGTACAGATGTTAAAAGGCATAAGGGACAATACTGAAACCTGCAAACCCCCACAGCATAATCATCACAAGGTTGAGCAGCTGTGTCCCAGTGCTATGCTCTGGCAATGATCCTGCAGGTAGGAGTGTAACAGAGCCATTCCAGGAGAATATCATAGTATCAAAAGCCATTCAGAGGTCAAGACGAATAAACAGTTATCATTCCCCTGATATAAGGAATCAACCAGGGTGATCAAGTCTGTTTCAGCGCTAAACCCTGGCCTGAAACCAGATCAAAATGGATCCAAGATATCGGTAAGAACACAACGTTAATAAAGAGTGTAATCCTGTCCCACTTATTTTTGCTACAGAGTTCAGTGGAACCAGGACTGGATACAAAATCTGGAGGAATTTGTAAAGGTAATTGACAAGACAACAGGTAATACTGGGGGACATGTCTTACATTGCTAGAAGATCTACAAAAGAAGCTAGGAAGCTTTAATTTCCATCTAGACAACCCACTCCCAATTATTGGGGACGACCAATCATCATTCTCCAACACTAGGTTCTTGCCTGAAGCAAGTGCTAGCTATTTTTTTTTACACATTGGAGCCAAATTGCAGAATATGAAATATCACAATACCTAAAATTAATTATATGCCTCCATTTTTAGGATACAGAGTATGATAATTACTGCATTATAGCATATGCCTCATATTACTCCAGGCAGAAAATATTATTTATAGTGTGTATCCCAAGGCTGGCTCCTGACCTTTGAACTGAGGTTGAAAGGAAGCAAGCATCCTATCAGGTCTATCAAACCTGACACAGTACATCCATCAATGGGAAATAATCCGAAGGGGTTTTAATTGAGTTCAACATAATTTATTAGGATAAGAACCTTCACTTGAATATTTTTTCATAGCTGTCCTCCTTTTTTAATAAGAAATCAATATATGAAACAGATTTTAAGCCCAGCACAAAAATCAATAAAGATCAAAATATTTTAGTGTACATCTTAATGAAAAAATGCAGGGCCTTTTTCAGATTTATTTTTTAATATATATATATATAAAATTCAAACTTTTTGTGGTATTGGTTATGAAGAACTCAGAGAGCTTTTAAGCCTCTGAATCACAATATTCTGTCACGCTGTATCACAAGCCAAATCTCACCATGCAATATGCAATGCATGCCGAATAGACTTCAGGCAGAATACCATGCAATGGACTTACTCTGCCTTAGCCAGAGAAGGTGCTATAGGTAGACATTTAAACAAGGAGAAAAAAGTTGTGTTCAGTATAAAACGCAGAACACTGCTTTTGCCCTTTGGATTTTCATGTTAATGTTTCAGATACCAGTGCTTTCTGAAGAAGCAAAATACAACTGGAAAATATACACTTTACAGTCCAATACCATCAGGTACTCTGTGTACTTTCTGCTAATGGTGGGATACGTTCATAGTTCTCCCCTGGTTCAGCAGCACTTATTAGGATTGCTGATTTCCTCATTCCTCTGCGTAACACAGTTGGGCTTTCAAATTTTAAGCCAAGAGCACAGAAGGGGCAAAGACCGTTCTGGTCTCCTTTCAGGCATGCAAGACCTGTGCAAATTGGCTGGGGAGCTTTTCATTGCACATAGGATCCTACTTTAAGTGCAAGCCAAAGCAGGTTAAAGCTATACATAAAGCTGCCCAGCAGATGATTATCGGAATCTCTTTTTTGATGATTTGTCATTATTAGAAACTCATCTTGCATATTGACACTACACATGTTAATTAATATCTCTTAGTAAAACGAAACGAAAAACCCACAGACAAACTTCAAATGCAGATTTCAAATGGAAATTAGTTGCACCACGAAGAGGGTAGAAAAATCCCAAGACATGCACGTAGTCTTACTTTCTTTGGTTTGGACGCACCTTATCTTGGACCTTTCTTTTACCCTGTAACCACAGGCAAGTTATTACTTTTGGGCATTGAACGAAACCACTATAATTCTATAAGCAAAAAACAAACCAACCCCAGTCCCACCTGGTACACTTATAGGGGGTTCCATTCACTTTATCTACTCCACAACTCTCTTTGGGTTTTACCTGCAAGTACTTTATGGAGAGCATTCGTTCACAGAGAACTAGCAAGAACATACCCTCCCAACTCAACAGGAGGAGAAAAGTGATCATAGCCCAGTCCTCATGCTTTCTCTGCCAGCAATTTAATCCTTAGAAGGGCATGTACCAATAGCACTGCCACAAAACATGTTAGCTTGCCTTCATGAAAAAAACAGGAATGGGTTTCTTCAGAAGTATATCTTCAGAAACTGATATGTTTTTTCCTAATTTGTGGATTTCACAATTTCAAGAATTGTGTCTGCAGATTCATTACAGACTAGAGGGAGGCTGAGCAGGGTGCTTTCCTGAATTCAAAAGCCAATCTGTTATACTCAAGCAGAGAAGTAACCATGGTTGCATCCATACCATACATTTAAAGCACTTTTCAAAGTTATGGCTTCACCCAAAGAATCCTGGGAACTGTAGTTTGTTAAAGGGGTTGGGAATAATAGCTTGGAGACACACTGCAGAACCCAGGATTTTTGGGGGAGGAAGAGCCATGACTGTTAACAGTTGCAAACAGTTCAAAATTGAACTATTAACTTCAGTGGCAATCACACTTCCTCCATTGCTCCGAAACGTCTCTCACACACCCTTGTTTATTTCTATACAAAATCTTCTGGGTTCAGTTTAAAGTAACTATAGTCTGGTATTGCATCTTGTCTCCAAACCATGATTTGAACCTGCAGTTTGATGTGGGTTTGCAAACCATGGTTTAGAGGTTGGCTCAAACCACAAATTTGCCTCAGCAAATTTTACCTCAGCAAACAATGCTTAGCAAAAAACAAAAAGCAAACAAATAATAATAATAAACCCAGGAAGTGGAAGAAGGAACCCATGGACAAGAATGGGAAAGCACTTTGCTTTTGTGCTACGTTTTAATTAAACCTATGAGTCACACTACAACTAACTGCAACTAGTAGCAGGACTACTATCTGGTCCATTTGAGAAGGCACAGTATGCCTGTTGTCATAGCAACATGTTTAAGACAATCTCGAAGGAGCTCTCTTGCCTGCCTTCTCTTCAGTACACAGAAAACATGAAAAATGGTTTATGTGTGTGTTTTCATCTAATACACTGGAATATGAACCTATGTTTTCTGTAGTTTCTTTTTGGCGAACAATCACTTCAACGTCATCCTGCAGTTGATCCCTGCATTGCAGGGGGTTGGACTAGATGACCCTCGGGGTCCCTTCCAACTCTACAGTACAATGATTCTAGACTTATGTGACATACATCTCTGCGGCTCAGTACAAATTACTACTCTGAGCTCAGGAAGGCTTAGGAGATATAAACAGTATGTGACCAATGCAGCAGAGCCCATGCAGATTCCCCAAAATGTTATTGAGCTTTGAGGAAGAGAAATCAGAGTTTGTTTATGTCCCTGCTGTTGATTTAAAAACAGAGCGAGGGATAATAATAATAATAATAATAATAATAATAATAATAATAATAAATATATTATTATTTATACCCCGCCCATCTGGCTGAGTTTCCCCAGCCACTCTGGGCGGCTCCCTATCAAATGTTAAAAACAATACAGCATTAAATATTTAAAACTTCCCTAAACAGGGCTGCCTTCAGATGTCTTTTAAAGATAAGATAGCTACTTATTTCCTTCACATCTGAAGGGAGGGCGTTCCACAGGGCGGGCGCCACTACTGAGAAGGCCCTCTGTCTGGCTCCCTGTAACCTCACTTCTCGCAATTAGGGAACCACCAGAAGGCCCTCAGTGCTGGACCTCAGTGTCCGGGCTGAATGATGGGGGTGGAGACGCTCCTTCAGGTATACAGGACCGAGGCCGTTTATGGCTTTAAAGGTCAGCACCAACACTTTGAATAGTGCTCAGAAACGTACTGGGAGCCAATGCAGATCTCTCAGAACCGGTGTTATGCGGTCCCGGCGGCCATTCCCAGTCACCAGTCTAGCTGCCGCATTCTGGATTAATTGTAGTTTCCGGGTCACCTTCAAAGGTAGCCCCGGGATGGGTGCCTTAGCTATTCTCTTACTAATTAGAGGGGAGGTAACCAGCCTCTCTCTCTCTCTCTCTCTCTCTCTCTCTCTCTCTCTCTCTCTCTGTGTGTGTGTGTGTGTGCACATGTGTTCAGCCTAGGAGCCAAGACAACAAAAAGAAGGCAATGGCTGCTACTTGGTAAAGATGAGCTGAAGGGAGAAAGACTGCGCTAGATGGAGTAGCAGGAGGAATGCCATAGGAAATGAGTAAAATAACAAGTTTCTGGTTGAGACCACCAAGTGAGGAAGGAGATCATGAGGTGTAGCACTCCCAGAATTCCACCTGTTCCCCACAGCAGTCTAGGAATACAACTGAGCTCTATCTTCGGCACCGGGAGGGGATAAAAGGATGCAAAACAGGGGTGGCCAACATGGTGCCCTCCAGATGTTGCTGGACTACAACTCCCATGACCTCTGACCACCGAGCTGTGCTGGCTGGGGCTGAGGGGAGTTGGGAATTTCAATGCCCGCGATCCACGTTTGCTATCCCTGGTCTAGAATGATGAATGGCAGGGATAGGCATTATCATGTTGAGGACTTCAGTCCCTGTCGAAAGTCATTGGTTCAGGGGCTGCACACCAGTAGGGAGCAGAGCAGGGCTGGAACCACAGGTGTGTCCCTGTCTTTCTTTCTGCCACCCCTTTTTTCTCTTCCTGCTGCCCTTTTTTGCCACTCCCATAAAATTAGGCCAAATATACTGAGGGAGTGAGCAGGTTGCCCAACCCTGCTCTACTGGGAGAGAGTGTTGTTGTTCACATGACAGGGAGGAGTCCATAGGGATTGAGCACTGCAACTAGGAACTGCCATCCTAGGTAATCATTGGAAATTAGGCAAGGGTTTTTTTGTTTTGTTTTGTTTTAAGTTCACAGATCTTCCTTACCCAGAAGCCTCTTTTCAAGCCCGTGTATCTCCCTGGACACCCAGGATAATACCAGTTTAAGTATTAAAGCAGCAGTCTATGTTATTTTCCTGCTATGCTTTAATTTATATGGAGGGAGAGATAGAATGTGTGTTAAACATTTCCCCATTGACATTAAAAGTGGAACTTTTAAAAAATCAATTCCTTTTGCCTGGATTGCATACTGTGCCTTTAAGCATTAGGAAGAGAAATGTTCCTGAATCAGATTAATGAGTCTCTCGGAATGCTTCACTCACTGTATTGCTGCTTCTACCACAGAGTAAGAAGACAAATTATAGCTTAAAGCAGAACAGAGACTACCTGCAGCATTATATGCTACATATAAAAATATTGGCATGAAATCACAATTATGTGGTCTGCAGTAATAAACAAACAAACACATAAATAAATGTATGCAGTTCTAATTTCTTACATTAGGATCCCAACAACCTGATTTAATTCTTAAGAGATGTTTAAAAGGACTTGCTGCGTATTTGCTTTGTTATAGTAATGCACTACTGCCCTCCTGTGGTTTGCAAATTTAAAGGAAACTTATTATACTCAGTTTAAAATTACAGACATGTGTGCACACACAAACAAACACACTTTTGTGTATTGTATATCTGAAGTATCATAGCGGTAGAATCCATCATGCCAAGGAAACCTGTAGACAAAGCTGTTTCATATTACTTCCTGCAACAGTATTTGCAAAAGTCAGTCTTCAGAAGCAATTCACTGACTACTTAGGTAAAAAAAGATAAAGGTAAAGGACCCCTGAACGGTTAGGTCCAGTCAAAGGCAACTATGAGGTACAGCACTCATCTCACTTTTCAGGCCAAGGGAGCTTTCCGGGTCATGTGGACAGCATGACTAAACTGCTACTGGCACAACGGGACACTGTGATGAGTGCCAGAGTGCATGGAAATGTCGTTTACCTTCCTGCCACAGCGGTACCTATTTATCTACTTGCACTGGTGCACTTTCGAACTGCTAGGTTGGCAGAAGCTGGGACAGAGCAACAGGCGCTCACCCTATCGCATGGATTCGAACCTCCAACCTTCCGGTCGGCAAGCCCAAGACCAAGAGGCTCAGTGTTTTAGACCACAGCGCCACCTGCGTCTACTTACCTGGCTACTTACAATATAATGGGTCACCCACATTCATGGGTGATTGAAGGTTGATTGGAGGTGAAGGAGAACAAATAAAGAAGCAGCAATCTGTGAAAGGCATTTGAACAGACCACAACTTCTTTTGAAAGGAGCATGTCCTACCATGTATCTCATAAAACTAGCATGGATAGGATAGTTCAAACGTCTTTTGACCCCTTATCCAGGGAGATTGCCATGGAAAAGTCATCTACTGATTGCCCAGCAATTGTATAAGGTAATTGGTCTCCCTTGTGGGCAAAGGTGCCAACTCTTGGGGCCCTGGTCCCTTTGGCCCTCCCTCAATAAAATATGTAGGGATGTTGCCCCCCCCAATATTTTCTGCAAGTTGACACCCCCTCCCCTCCTGCCTCCTGCCCTCCTTTGGGCAGCCACCTCACTGCTAACTGGGCACCGCCCTCTTTTCCCAAGCCATGATTTAGCTTAACATGTGGACGCGGGTGGCGCTGTGGGTTAAACCACAGAGCCTAGGACTTGCTGATCAGAAGGTCAGCAGTTCAAATCCCCAGGACGGGGTGAGCTCCCGTTGCTCAGTCCCTGCTTCTGCCAACCTAGCAGTTCAAAAGCACGTCAAAGTGCAAGTGGATAAATAGGTACTGCTCTGGCAGGAAGGTAAACGGCATTTTCATGCGCTGCTCTGGTTCGTCAGAAGCGGCTTAGTCATGCTGGCCACATGACCTGGAAGCTGTATGCCGGCTCCCTCGGCCAATAAAGCGAGATGAGCGCCACAACCCCAGAGTCAGCCATAACTGGACCTAATGGTCAGGGGTTCCTTTACCTTTACCATGTGGACTAGGTCTATGTTTTCACCAAACTAAAAGATTTAGTGCCACCTGCAAACCTGGCCACCTCACTGTTCAAAACCCTAACTCCAAATCATTTATGAACTAGTTAAAAAGCATTGATCTCAATACAGTTCTTTGTGGGACCCCACTGTTTACACCTCTCTTTTGCAAGGAATGTATAACATTCCCATTCTCCCCCTAACGCTTAGATTTTCCCAGATCTGCATTGGTCCTTCTGCCTAAGTTTCAGCAAGAGAGAAAAATTCAGCCAATGTACATTCTCCATGAAAATGCAACCTATGAAAAATAAAACCTCAAGGGAGATTAAACATGAAAAGGCAGAACAAAATCTTATCAAAACGATCGTGAACTATTTCTTTCTAACTCCCATAAGGAGCATCTTCACCCCCATCATTCACAGCCCAGACACTAAGGTCCAGCTCTGAGGGCTTTCTGGCAGTTCCCTCACTGTGACAAGTGAGGTTGCAGGGAACCAGGCAGAGGGCCTTCTCAGTAGTGGTGCCCACCCTGTGGAACGCCCTCCCATCAAACGTCAAACAGATAAACAATTATATGACTTTTAGAAGACATCTGAAGGCAGCCCTGTACAGGGAAGTTTTTAATGTTTGAAGTTTTATTGTGTTTTAATATTTTGCTGGAAGCTGCCCATAGTACCTGGGGCAACTCAGTCAGATGGAGCGGCATATAAAGAATAAAATCATCATCATCATCATCCACCCCCAAAAGGTAGGGTGTCTAGTCTACCTTCCTTGACTAACAAGGCTTTTGATAAGTTCTATTTCCATCTCTTGTCTGAACTATTTCAAGACTCAGGGCCAAAGCCTGAATCCCACAAGTGATATAGATTCAAAGCTGCACTGTTTTTCTGTATTTATTTTTTACTCAGATCTGAATTATTTTGAGATTGAGCTAAGCAAGATTCATATATATAATATTTGTGTTTCATCAATTTATTCTGATAAGCAGGAATGCTGGTCAGCAGGATAGCATCAAAAGACCTTAGGATTTTTAATTAAACTGTGAAGGCAGAAGCCTTGAATGCAGAGTAAAGGGTTTTAATTTCCTCAAGTTAATTATCAGAAATCCCTCTGATGTATTTCAACCTTTTTCATAAACTTGTAACCAATTGAAGCTTCTTGTATTTAGTCTTTATTTGCTCTTGTAAAAGTGGAGGTTACTGAAAGCAAAAATGTAACGGAAGAAAATATCATGGGAAGACGAATGCCAGGGACTTTTTTGTGTTTTTTTAAAGCTTTTTACCACAGCTATCAGTTTTAAAAGCAACACAAAATCCTTCCGATTAAGAATACTGTTAATTTGAACAATACAGAATGTTTGGGATGGTTTAGACACAGAAATTCTTTGTTATATTATGCAAAGAACAAAACGAGTATGAAATTACAAGCTAATATTCAGGATCTAAGGGAAGCAACTAACATATTTTAAATTTAGCTGCCTGTTTGTAGGACTACAGTTTTAAAGCACAGGCAAACCTTCTTTCAGAAATGCAGTTCTGCAGGGAACAGATTTTTCCAGTATATTTTAAAGCATGCACACGCACAGAAGTACTCACAATAGCTGTAATCTCACTGGAAATGACTTCCTATCTTCCAGCACCAGATTAAGCCCCTTTTATTTCCCCTGTTCTTTTAGTGTTTATATTTAGACTTATTTTAGCCTGGATATTCATCTTATTCTGAGGCTAAGTTGCTTCAGGTTGTGCCCATTGATTTCCCTCCGCTGACATCAGCGTAAAGTGAAGGAAGGTGAATTTTGCAAACTTCTTCTCGATGTGACCCTCAGCACCGTTTTAAGTAAAATAAAATAAATGAATAAATTATATTCCACATCAAGTACAACATAGGCGAGAAATATCTATAAATGCAAGGGGGGGGGAATAAATAAATATGTTGTAACGGTCAGCTTGTTAGCGATTTCAAGTCACTTATGTGTGATGCTTCATCATATATTTATAGATAGGCTTTGGGACCTAATTTATGGACCTAATAGGTATCTAAAGCCATTTGATTTGTTTTTTTTATCTTATATTTTGGAAATGTACATTCAGGGGTTTTTTCCTTTAAATTTTTTTTGGGGCCCCCAAGAGAGTGGGGCCCTAAACTATAGCTTGTTTAGCTTACACGTAAATCCGGCACTGCACACACAGACTCTTTAAAAAGTAAAATTGAATCCAATGTTGTGTGAGTGAAGTTCTACTCAGACAAAAACCTGCAACTTGATCTCAGGGACCACTGTGCAAAATTTGGTTATGATATCTTAAGAGGTGTTGAAATGCATAGTGAACAAGCAACTTTCTGAAGCTTTTAAGTCAGGTACAGGCAAACTCCGGTCCTCCAGATGTTTGGGACTACGATTCCCATCATCCCTAGCTAACAAGACCAGTGGTCAGGGATGGTGGGAATTGTAGTCCCAAACACCTGGAGGGCTGGAGTTTGCCTATGCCTGATTTAAGTGGATGAGCAGCGATAACTAATATTAGAAGATTCAATGCATCCTAAAGAGGTGACACATATGAACTGGGATCTGAATTTTGTAAAGCAAAAAATAACCCTGGAAAGAAATGTTGTGGATGCAAATGAAACAATTCAAAAGGAGAAAACTACCTTGAAGAAGGCAATATGTACTTGGAGTACTGAAAACGACAGAAAAGGATGGAGGGAGCCTGCCTTGTTAAAAATGGGAGAGTGAACCAAAACAATAATAATGAGTTGCAACAGATTTATGGCAGCAGCAATGTAGGAAACACCACTTATTTTTGAAGGGATAGCTGAGAGCCCAGTAAAAATCAGTAACTTCACCTCCAATAGCAGACACAATGCATGGCATTGCCCTTAAGCAAAAAAGGGGAAAGTACATCATTAATGAAGGAAGCAAAACATACCCCTATCTGCATAAATTGTCATTTACCTCAATACACAGCACCATTTGACAGATGGAATCATTGACCAAGACAGCGTTCCCAGCCTACCATTTGCCTGTTAAAGGTATCCATTTGAGAAGAGCAATAAGTTTAATGAGGCTTGCATGCAAGGATAACTTGCTGATCTCTGGGGGAGGGAGAAAATATGAATAAAATAATGATATAGTGCAATTCTATATACTGTAATTTTATGGAGGTGTGGCAATGAGAGAAACCTTAAGAGGGAGCACCATGTTTCTCATGCAGTGAGGTAGAATTGTGTAAATCTCCACCTGCAAACATATATATTCATCCCTATTAACATAGGGTGCTTCCAGTTTGAATCATGATGGGTTTTCCCCTCAAAAAGTATCTTCCACTCATTCATGCCCTCTGGCACTTTTGCCTGAATGCCCCTCTCACACTGCCATGCAGCATTACATTTTTTTGAAATCTGTATATTTTTTTTACCTAATTTAGAAATAGCAGTTGTTTGTGAATGACAAAGCACAGCAGGGCAGAGAGTAGATGGGCAAGATCCATTCTGAAACTTGAACTTTGTAAGTTGTGAGCAGGACAATGCCAGAACTGACTCAGCGACAGCCATGCCAATTTCATAAAAGGCCATGTTATACATTGACTTTTTGTGCCTTTTTTAATATTTGTGCTTCTTGTTCACAGACTCAATCCTGCTAGTTAGCACACACTATGTGATCCATCATCTTATATGTGGCACAGCCATGTACTACACTGCTTGCTTGCTAAAGGGCGAGGGAATCATCATAAAGAGTTATTTATGGCAGCTCTGAGTCACCTACCTCTTGCGAGGTGAAAACTGAGGAGTCTTACTTATTTATAGCCAAGACTTGTACTGATACATTCTGCTGGCCTTTAACATGAAACTGTGGTAAAGATAGTTTAAAATTAGACAACACAGAAGCACATCACCCGTGATGAACAAGACCGTAACGGTTAACCCTTCCCCCACAAACCACCACCTTTTCCGGTGCTTCGGCCTGAAGCCAATCTTGTTCTGTTCCAAGGTTCCTGAATAACCCTAGGGAAGCATTGGCAAGGGCAAGAGCAGCACCAGATTCTGAAAGAACTTCAGTGCAGAACCTCGGCGACAGGGAGAGAGTGATGTATGCAAATGCTCCTCCACGGTCTTTGCTTTCCTTGCGGGCTGCAGTAAAATTACTTATATATCACTACTACCAATTGTATGAACATATCACCATAGTTCTTTATTTAGGGGTTTTAATGCATTGCTTCAGTGCAACAAATGCAAACCGTTTGTTATTTTGCCCACTATGAGCTGCTCCATCCATTTCATGATTCAGGAGGGCCATAATAATGTATGCAGCTAGATTCACATTACTGTGTATACACTCACGCCCCGGTTTTTCCACATTCATGATTGTGTATCCGTCTCATTATGATGTTCATCACATCATAATGAGATGTGAGAACACTGTACTAAGCACTGGCTATTCACTAAATGGGCAAGATCTAATGTTGCGCCAGTAGACACGATGGGACTCCCCTCTTTCCTCTACTAGACCTGCTCTTGAGGGTCCCCCAACCTTCTCAAATTATTTTTGAGGGTATGCTGGGGTCTCTGGGGGAGAGGACAAGGAGTCTTATTTGCACAAGTGGAAAGTTATTGTGCAAGCAAGATGACACAATTGTGTATTATGCAATAAAAGCCAATTGTTTCTGAAGAGATGCTCCACTGGAAGAAGTAACCACCTGCTTCTTAAGGAGATCATCATGCCATGATGAATGAAACATCCTCTTTGTAGCCCATGAGCTAAGAGACCATCATTGTTGAGATATTTGACTTCTTGTATTTTCAGTTTAGTCCATTAGCACACAGATTTTTCTAAAGAAGCACAGAGTAAGAATAAATGGACAGTTCTTCTTCTTACCATTTATTAAATTTGTATATTGCCCTTCATCTGAAGATCACAGGGTGGTTTACAACATAAAAATTCAAAATGAGAACACAAAATACAAACAAACACAAACAAATAGCCCCCCTCCCCCCAAAAAAAACATTTAAAAGGCCATAGAATGTTTAATCAGCCAAAAGCATAAACAAACATTTTTGTCTGATGGAGGGAGGTAAAAAAATGGACTCCCCAAGGATTGGTCTTGGGACCTGTGCTTTTTAACTTGTTCATAAATGACTTAAAGAGTTGGGAATCTATGGTGCAACCAGACTCAGAATACAGTGTACAGTTCTGGTTGCCTTGGCTCAAAAAAGATATTGTAGAGTTGGAAAGGTCTATCCAATTGGATGCTTGCTATACGAACACAAAAAATGGATTAATTGTTTCCTAGAAGTAATCAGGACCATCCCTCAAGTAGGATTTGAAGTAAAATATTTTCTAATGGAGCATTTAAGAAGCATCTTCTGCATTCTTTGCTTGGTATGTTTAAGGTAAATAGAAAACAAGTCATCAAGGTGAAGGCACTTGAAAAAACAATTCTTTGCTGGCACTTACTGCCTAGGACAGATCATTACTATCATAAAGAAAGAAATTCCCTGGATGCAATTTTGCCTCCTCCTGTCTAGCCATCTGAGCACCCCTAAGACAACAGCTTGAAGCCTGGAAAAGACTTTTCTATCAGTTCTGCTTAAGATTTGAGCAGTGATTTGGGTTCATTATTCTTTTCACTGCACAAGCCAGTTGGCATCTTCTGTGGTGGTTAGGCATTCTAGTGTGACTGTGTTCAGATACATGATTTGAACAATAAATTGAGAAGGCATTTAATCAGGGTTGTGCGTATGCTGTGATTGCACCGGGCAGGTTCTGAAATTAATGTCCTTTTCTGGAGAACTCCAGTTTTCATTAGGGGGGAAAGCCAGCCTCTAGCTCTTAAATCTGGAGGGGAATATAGGCTTGGCATTGTAATTACAAACTCACAGAACCCACAAGAAAAGGATGAATGGTATCTGCAGCACTCAGAGTTGGTGGCACTGTTTTCCATGTTCTAGATAGCTCTTTGCCTCTTCTTATGACTATATTTGGATATATACAAATTTACGCAGACCCTATAATTTTTACAGGTCAGAGAGTTCGGGGGGGGGGGTTTGTAGCAAACTGTAGGTTTGCAATAAAGTCAGAGAAACAAAGTCGTTCAGAATTGTCACGGCTAAAAATTGACCGCTGTTTCTTTAATGCTAAAAGAACTAAATCAGCATGAGTCAGCGGCCTACAATGACTCCTGCAACCTTTCACCAAATGGCACCTGCATATATAGTGTGGTCAATGTTAGTGTTGGGTGCGGGTTGGTTGGATGGTAGAAAGCTGGTTGTGTTTGGTGTGTGTAAAAGCTGTCAGTCGTGGTTGGAGAAGAAGACTTTTTAAGAATAAAAGCAGCAATACTCTGAAAGAATACTCTTTCTCAAAGACTCTTTTGTGCCAACTAAGGACTAGGCAAAGGAGTAAAATGGAGGTCAGAACCTTTTCTTTTTCAAACACTGAATTTCACAGACACTACGAAAAATGCTTAATTCTCAGAAACAGCCTGAATAGCTCAGTCAGTTAGAGCATGGTGCTAAGAATGCAAAGGCTGCAGGTATGAGACAGCTGAATATTCCTTCATTGCAGGGGGTTGGACTAGATGGTCCTCAGGGTCCCTTCCAACTCTACAATTCTATGATTCTATGAAATCCACTCTTTGCAGCAACATAGTTTCCGTGAAAGCTCTTAAGCTGCAAAACACCATACGAAGTGGGTGGGTTTATTTGCTTGTGTTTATCCGTCAAGAAATTACATAAAAGAAAAATAAGAGGATAATATTGTCAAGAACTGACTATTATTAAGTCACAGCTTTATTGGATTATCTGAAAATAGGTAAGGATAAACTCAGTTAATGCAAATGTGTGATTTTTTTTTTTTGCCGTGCAAGGTGCTAATCTTCTATTAATTTGTGTACATTAAAAAATGTGTGACAGGCTGCAGAGCTCAGTTAGCATCTGTAGCAGGGTGGGAGAGAGAGTCTGCATGAATGCGTGTGTGTATTATACATACTTAGATTCTCTCACACACTCCTAAAAGCTAAATTCAAAAAAGATGCAGTGGAAGGGACTTAACACAAGACAAGCCCTGCTGGATGTGACCAAAGGTCCAATTTAATCCAGCGTTCCGATTCCTACAGGGACATCAGATATTCAAGGGTACTTTGCATCTGAACAGGGCACATTCAACTTATCTATCCTCTGCAAACTTGTCTAATCCCTGTTAAAAGCTATCTAAGCCATGGTCCTTGACACCAGACCATCAGCGACTTAGAATCTTCTGATAGCAGTTCAATGCCTGAGTCAGAATTCTAGCATCTCTCTTCAGCTCCCTGCCATCCCCCTCCAATCTGCTCCAGAGGGTTCAGACATGGGGTGGTATTCAAAGAGGTTTTACTCCCAGGTAGAATGATTGGAATTAAACAACATGACCAAGGGCGTATCTGCATTCATAGTTTTTAATCTTAAGGAAGGGTTAAGGAATGGTTTGATAACGTGGATGGACAACAGGACGTCCTACTTTTTACGTTCATAATATGTTATTACCTTGTCCCTTTTATTGCTTAATTTTAAAAATTATTTTATGCTCCTATATCGGTAGAACACTGCTTGTATGTCCTTATGCAGTGTTTTACCTTTTTGACTGCATTCAAACCCTGATTCCCCTCCAGTGGTATTCAAGTGGCAGATAACAAAGGACACAGAAGGTGGGAGGAAGAATTAAAATGTGACACCACAGAGGCAGAGCAGAGCTACCAGCAGCAGGGGCGGAAAATGGTGTTTTGGAAAATGGTGTGGCCGGATATTACTTACATTTGTCGAAGAGAAAGGTAAAAAAAAAGTTTTAATTAACAAGTATGCCCTGTGACATTTTAGAATGACATATCTAATATCGTTCTAATGGGGGAAACAATGTTAAACAGGTCAGTGTAGATCTAGTCTAAGTTAGTTAAATTCATTTGGTCTACTCTGAGTAAAACTTATTTGAAAACCACTCATCATGGAAGTTTGCAGGATAAAGAGGGTTGTTTGCTAAGATCTTCCTACTTTTCTTTCACAAAAGCCTTGGCTGGTGTAAAGAGCCTTCAATAAGTGGAGGAAGACAGTTAGATACTGCCCAGAACATTCTTGCAATCCTGCAAATAACATTTGATTTAAAAAAACAACAACAACTAAGTGTGGAATCAGGGAGCCAGCTAGTCATTCCATATTTTTTTTACCTGCCCAGGTCCCCCCCCCCCCCAAATACCAACAAACACGCAACAATCAATGCTATGGGAAAAGTAAATAATAAAAAAAAGTTATCCTCCACACTACTGAAGTTCCCTTTCATGATGCCAGTTTCTTGGGAAATGGAAGCATCAATGCAAAAAAGTTGACGAACTATATCCCATTCAGTGTATTGGAATCACTGAGCTGTGATGGGATGATGAGCTGCTTGTGCGTGAAATTCCTAGTCCCTCAGAGTTTGGCTAAGTCCACAAACCTCTGTCTGTAACGGAGCTCCTTAGGCATGGCTCCGTCAATCGCTGGTAGAATCCGACAGTGGGCGTTTACGGAATTTCTTCCAGCATAACAACTCCTTAACGGAAACGCGCCTTCTGGACTCTCGGCGCGACAGTTTCCGGCGAGGAGTGGGTGTCCCTATAGGAGGTCCTGAAACCTCCCCACTGTTTTCGCTGGAAGTGTCTCTGAGCCATCCCTCCGACTCACTTTCCCTTGGAGCTCCTTCTCTCCCTGTGCTGGTTCCCTCCTCAGCTGATAAGTCCCTCCCAACCTCTGTGAGCCCTTTCACCTCCTGTTCTTCCGATGGCAGTTCCCTGACATGAGCTGAGGCCACTTCCATCCATGCTGCCTGACCATTATTATTATTATAATTCATTCATTCATTCATTAAATTTGTATACTGCCCTTCATCCATAGAACTCAGGACAGTTCACAACACAAAATTACAATATAAAAGCCACAAGATACATAGTAAAAGAAGATTAGCAAGCCAATAAGCCCACCCTCACAACATAATTAAAAGGGTATCAGATGCCATCATCCAAAGGCCTGGTTTGAGAGGAACGTTTCTGCCTGGTGCCTAAAGGTATATAATGAAGGCGCCAGGCAAATCACCCTGGGGAGAGCATTCCACAAATAGGGAGCCACTGCAGAAAAGGCCTGTTCTCGTGTTGCCACCCTCTGGACCTCTTGTGGGGGAGGCACACGAAGAAGGGCCTCAGAGGATGGTCTCAGGGTCCAGGTAACCTGCTCTTCTGAGCTGTTTCTTGGTCCTGCAGGAGAGCAACGAAGCTTTCAGACTTATTTTTAAATCTCTCATGGATCCTAAATTACTAATAGTTATGCACAGAACCTGCCAAAATAAACTAAATTGCGTGTGCATTGGAAATAGGCTAGGGGCCATAAAGGAATAATGATTTCAACATGTTCAATACCAGCTGCAGCTTACTCTTCTAATCATCTGTGACTTCTCTGCTGGGTTCTGTTCTCTCACCTGGAACATTTGCGCCTGCATCAGCTAATTTTGAAAAGGCCGTTTAGGCCAGGCCTCGAAGCCTGCAGCCAGTACGCAGAAATATATATTACTGGCTGATTTCCACCCACCCCAATATCCCCTGGAGGCCCATGTTTTAACTCTAGGGGTGCAATGGGGTTTTTTACATTATATTTTAATCTCTTATTTTATATTCAAATTGTTTTCTCATTTATAGTATGCCTCACAGAGAACAGGGCAGCACCCACACACTGCACAGCAAACAAGAGGGTTGTTGTGGGGAGCAAGATTCCATATACAGCCTAGTGCATGGGTAGGCAAACTAAGGCCTGGGGGCCGGATCCGGCCCAATCGCCTTCTAAATCTGGCCTGCGGATGGTCCAGGAATCAGCGTGTTTTTACATGAGTAGAATTTGTTCTTTTATTTAAAATGCATCTCTGGATTATTTGTGGGGCATAGGAATTTGTTCTTTTTTTTTTTTTCCTTTTCAAAATATAGTCCGGCACCCCACAAGGTCTGAGGGACAGTGGACCGGCCCCCTGCTGAAAAAGTTTGCTGACCCCTGGGCTAGTGCATGTGAGATCTAGCAAGACGGTAAAAGGGTGTGCCCTTGCTGTTGCCTTTGTGGAGCCCTGCCTGAAACAGATCTGACGGTGCTGATAGCTAGCGATAAGGAATGAGCTTATTCAGGAAATTATGTCCAGGAAAATGGCTCCTCAGATCAGAAGCACTGAAAGGCTCTCAGGCATAAAATGGGAACACAAACAGCAGAACAGTGCTCTTCAGGAGGACTACTAGCCGTAGTGTGGTTTTTATTACTCTGTGTAATTAACTGAAAAAATATGACTAAGACTAATGTGAGCCAATAAAAAAATGGAGAGACGTTGTGGTTTAATACCACTTGCATGATATGTACTCTGAGATGTCTGAAAACTAAAAAAAAGAAGAAAAAGGAACTTGGTTTACAGGGGTCAGCAAACTTTTTCAGCAGGGGGCCGGTCCACTGTTCTTCAGACCTTGTGGGGGGCCAGACTATATTTTTTGGGAGGGGGGAGACTGAATTCCTATGCCCCACAAATAACCCAGAGATGCATTTTAAATAAAAGCACACATTCTACTCATGTAAAAACACGCTGATTCCTGGACCAGATTTAGAAGGCGATTTGGCCGGATCCGGCCCCCGGGCCTTAGTTTGCCTACCCATGGTTTAAGCTACTTAAATTTTCCGCTGTGCACTCCATTAACTGTAGGAAGAGTTGCAATATTCAGCTCATTTGGTCTACAGATCATAAACAAGGAACAATATGTCAATGTCCAAAAATGCATCTATTATTTCAATAGATACAATGGCTTTATATACAGTTGCAAAGTATTGCATCTGCAGAAAATGTAAAAAATACGCCTTAATATTACATTGGTAAAGGCAAAGGGACCCCTGACCTTTAGGTCCAGTCGCGGACGACTCTGGGGTTGCAGCGCTTATCTCGCTCTATAGGCCGAGGGAGCCAGCGTACAGCTTCCGGGTCATGTGGCCAGCATGACTAAGCTGCTTCTGGCGAATCAGAACAGCGCGGAAACGGAATTGTATATTGTATATTGTTAACATTACTGAAGCGCAGTTCACTTTTTGTGCCTGCCAGAGGCAGTTCAGAATGTAACATGAAAATAAAGCGTTGTCTCCAATGATGTCATCCTGCTAGCACAACAGAATTCCCCTACACTCCTAACTATCACGGACAATCAAAATTTGTTCCAGAGATATGATCAATATGATCTATATGAACACAGCATTAGATACAACCTAAAATCTTTTCAGCAAGTGCCAAATTCACACCAAAGCAAAATAATTAAGGATTCTACAACATTTGCGTAATTAGTTGCATTACTTTATATACCCTGTACCCGAAAACCTAACAGATTAAGATGATCAAATGAGATATTTTATTTTACATCATTTTACTAAACTGTCCAAAAGACCCCCAAACATTTGATGAAGCAGGAAAAGAAGCTTAGAGGCCAATTATGATGTGAGAATAATTATAAAAGGAAAGATGTGCTAGAAATGTATTAGAGCCAAGTCTGGAAGCTCTTGATTTTCTATGGAAGCAGAGTTATAACACAACTCCCTACAGTGGAATGAATGATTTTCACAATACTGTCAGCTTCATGGTGTTGTCAGCATCGAGATGATGTTAATATTCTCTAGAAGCATTTCCTAAATTCAACCACTTTCATCCCCTTCTCTGTACCTAACTTCCTTCTGTCCCCAGTCACCATCCCCTGCCGTTTTCACTATTCACTTCTAGTCCTTAATCTCCCCCAAACCACTCAGGCCTCCTGTTTCCATTTTCTTACTCCACCCTCCTCCTCAAAATTCGCCTTTCTTCCTCTCTCTCATCACTCTGTCAAATACTTCTCTCAGTTCCTCTCTTTCAAGCAGCAATAGACAAAGAAACACTGTGCCACCCTTGGAGTCAGCACACGTAAAATCTAAACAAAGTAGATGAGGCTACTAGTCAAATGATGAAACTTAATCATACTGATAGAGCTACATTGGAGCAGAGGCAAAGGGAGACCCCAGCTGTCAATGGGACAATCATCAACTTGCCTGTGGAAAGTGGCAAGAAGATAGTAACTGGGTCCTCCTTCATTTTCATTTACTTAATGGTAACGCAGTCTACTGGAAAACTTTCATGTGAGGAAAGGATGGAGCCCTCAAAGTCACAGAAACTCACAGACTGCTTGCTATGTTGGTTCGATAGCAACGAATTACAGTCCCAAATTCCATTGTGAAAGTAGATTCGTACCATTAACACTGGCCAAAAATTATGCAAACCAAGTTCAGAGTTAGTGATTATTGACGATCCGTAAACTGGCAAGAGAAAGAATTGTACAACAAGCAAGAGACAAGAAGTTGCTCCTGTCTGTTATAGTAAGCACTGCAGCAGCAGAAGCACAGAATCAGGCTCAACATGGGATTTGCCATACAATGTGTGCTAATATTCTCACCTCAAACTTCTGTCTCAGTTCTACATTCCCATCGTCATCTGCTTCTGGTATCGGAACATTGTAATACTCGCCTTCTTCCTGGTTAAGTAGTTTGTACCTGCATTCAGTGTATTAAAAGGAGAGACTGATTTTGCATCTTTTTCTTATTTCAGCTGGCCTTAAAAAAAGGTATTGGCCAACTACAGATCTCAGGTTTTTTTTCTTATGGGCCAATGTAACTACTGTCAGGTTAAAGAAACTCTCTCCTTAGCAAGTGTGCTTAAGTTTGCAGCAACAGTGAGAGATGTTACATGGTTGCTTTGATATTTTGAAAACCAACGAAAAAGAATAGTTAGTTTCTGTGTGATTTTTGTCCTCAGTATCTATTGACTGAGGTTTTCAACACCGCATTCTGTGAAGACACAGGTGATACGTTTAGGAAATATTTAAATATGTCAATAGGATTTATTACCCATAATTATAGTAATGCATTAGTAACATATTCATAACAAAGAGCTTTTTACCATCCACATGCAGGTGATTTCATGAGTTCCGACACTCCAAAAGAAAGAGAGCCCATGAAATCATTCCGAGTTGTCCGATCCCAATCCCAGACTTCCACGGATAATCTTCTGTCTTTGTCTGTAGGCTTTAACTTACTACAAAAAGAATGAAGAGAAAAAAATAGGTGCCGTTCTGTTAATTTATTAAAACACACGATGATGTATGCAATCAGAAATATCGCTAGGAAAAGTATCAAATTTCAACTTACAATGTGAATGTCTCACCCCATTGTGGATTAAGTGTGGAACGGATGGTTTTTGTTTTTTGTTTACTTTCATTCTTAGGGTCTGGGATAAGTTTAAGCTTCACGTAAGGATCTGAAAGTCCATTTGGATCCATAGGAATCAGATTTCTTGCATCTCGTACTGAAAATATATAGACGAACAATAAGGATTAGACAAAGATTCAAAGGGAAAGAAAAGGTTTTCCTGCAACCCAAAAACCCTTATGTAAGTGATATTGCCAGCACTGATAAGCTTTCTATAGGTTTGTATGGGGTAATGGAAACCCCTGCAGAAGCCTATGAAAACTGATGCTAATCTGATGAAAGTAAAAAAACAACACATCCCTTTGCCACCTCTATTCATTGGAATAGCCCAGTTCTTTTTACCCCCAGTATGAACACCCAGGAAGTGGACCGCCCACTCCTATCCTTGGTGACAGCAGCTAAAGTTTACTGTAACAAGAACTAAAGTAGTATCCTATATGATTCAAGTTGGACAGCACTGGATAGTTCCATCCGATGTGTTGATAAATACAGATGAGGAGGATCCCTGATACAGTTCTTTGATGTCTCCCCAGTTTAGGAGCAAGGAGATTAGGGATCCCTTTGTACCAGAGGTAGGAAAAGAGCACCCATGACTTTTCCCACAGCAGGAGGAAACAGGATTGGATTTCTAGCAATTATCAATGTGTTGGATAATGAAGTGTCAATACAGATACCCTTTTAAAAGATAAGGTCAAATCAGACATAGTTTTCAGTCCCACTGGGCCAAGAACAATTTAAATGCATGCGATTTGGAGCTAGATCTGGAGAAAAACAACAGTAGAAGGGCAAGCAAAAGAACCGACTGCTTGGAATGCTAAATTCTGCATTAGGTATGCGGGTGTGGGTTGACTGGGGGAGATTATTTGATTATTAGTAAGGACAACAACAGTACTGTTGTGTCCTCAAACACTCATGCATATTTTTTTTAGGAAGTCAATAACACCTGCACTCAGTTTCTCATTCATCACATCCAACACAATACTCCTAGCCCACAAATATTAGTGGGATGTGCTTATTAAAAAAAAATCAATCCCCCACAGCAAAAAGAAAAGAAACTTAAGCTAATCTGATAAAGCAGGATCGTTGCCAGTGTCTTATTGTGTAAATTGTCTAACGCACTTGTATTTTTCTCAACCACACAGAAACAGAGTTAGGGGAATGCCTGTTGCTCGTCAATACACCATCTGTTCTGAATGTAGAAGGCACTGGTTCAATCCCAGAATATCCAGGCAGCACTGTGAAAGTCTGAATCCCTAGAGAGCTGCTACCAGTCAGTGCCGACAATACTGAATGGATCAATGGCCTGACTCAGTATAAGGGAGTATGCTCCCTATGGATTAAAATTCCTTTTGAACAATGGTAATCACACAAACCCACAGAGCCCATGTCAAAAAACAATGTTATCGTAAGTTGGTTTTTAAAAATTATATAACAATTAACTGGAATGCCTACTCACATTTTAGTTTATCTGTCTATACTCTATTGTGAGATGAGCAAAACCATTTTAAAAACCATTCCTAGGCAATGTTGAGAGACTTTTCTGCGTTACAAGTTTTTAGCACAAGTTATATTGCCCATAGGGACGCGGGTGGCGCTGTGGGTAAAAGCCTCAGCGCCTAGGGCTTGCCGATCGAAAGGTTGGCGGTTTGAATCCCCGCGGCGGGGTGCGCTCCCGTTGCTCGGTCCCAGCGCCTGCCAACCTAGCAGCTCGAAAGCACGTCAAAGTGCAAGTAGATAAATAGGGACCGCTTACTGGCGGGAAGGTAAACGGCGTTTCCGTGTGCTGCGCTGGCTCGCCAGATGCAGCTTTGTCACGCTGGCCACGTGACCCGGAAGTGTCTCCGGACAGCGCTGGCCCACGGCCTCTTAAGTGAGATGGGCGCACAACCCTAGAGTCTGTCAAGACTGGCCCGTACGGGCAGGGGTACCTTTACCTTTTTATATTGCCCATATGATACAATAGCCCCACTGCGCTGTCTGCATCCTTGTGTGTTTTCTTTATTCAGCCCTGAAATTCCCATTCAGTTATGAAGAGGAAGCCTCACACTACTCTATCCAACAATGAATTTTCTCTTAACTGACTGTGTGTTCCCTTGCAGAACAACAACAACAACTGAACCTGGTGCTGATCTAATAGAGCATGGGTGAGCAATCTGCAGCCCCACTATAGATGGAACAGTCTCTCTCAGGAAGTTGTGGACTCTCTATCCTTGGGAGGTTTTTAAGCAGAGGTTGGATGGCCATCTGTTATGGATGCTTTAGCTGAGATTCCTGCATCTCACGGGGCTGGACCTTGGGGTCCCTTCCAACTCTACAATTCTATGATTCTAACTACAACTCCCATCAGCCCCAGCTAGTGTGGCCACTGGCCAGGGATGATGTGAGTTGCAGTTCAGCAACATCTGGAGGGCCAAAGGTTGCCCACACCTCTTCCAGAATGACCACCTCACTTCACTCCTTTTCACTGGAATGGAGGACCATGATGCAAGCACTAGATTCAGGCTAGTGCAAATAACACCTAGAGAAGTAAGTGTGGAGCATTTCTGGATTCCATAACAACTCTGCTCAGAGCATGGCTGGGAGAATAATAGGAGGAATACTGTATCCTATTAATGAACTCTTGTTCATACTTATTCTGCTCTACCTGTGGCATTTAGCAACTTATTGCTTATGACATAATAAAAACCATGCCAGTATGTCTCATGCTAGGAATCACAGGTAAAATTAACGAAGTTAGACGGCACTTAGTTTGCTGCCACCCCCTCTGTGATTTTACTGCCCAAAGACAAGAGACAGAGATGTCAATAGATATATTTAGTGGCAATATACAATGATTTCTCCCATGCTGAACTGAAGACTGTAAGATGCCCATGTGGTCATTTGTGCGATGGGCAATAAAGGGAATATGTCACGGAAAGTTCTGCTTTGGAAATATTAACTATCAACGTCTGGGTTTTGTATTGCTGACCTTAAACCCACCTGCTTTCAGCTTAGAACATTTGGTTCACATTCATTTGCAATAAACAAACAAACAGCAAATTTCACCAAAATTTCCAATGAAGTCAAACATTTGGTGAAGTTTTAGAAGCAGCCAGAGGCATCATTATGTATTAAGAATGACTGCATCTAATAATTCTGGGCTCAAAACATTACCTACCTTTCAGAACTGCTGGGGTGGCTTTAAGATGAAACTGTATCCACAAGTTGCCCAAAAGAATTACCGGTAAGTTATGGTTTAAGTACATGTCTCCATACATATGGAAAGTAATATTATAATAATCACCTTATTCTTGTGATAATCTCTCTCTCATACACACACACACACACACACACACACACAAAACCTAGCAGATAAAACACTTTTGTTTTCCATAGTCTCTGCATAGAAAAGAAGAAGAGATGGTGGACAATCCACAGTGAAACTGAAAGCAGGTATCAATTCTGCACTGAGAAGTGTAGAAAGCAGAAAGCCATAGTTAAATTCCATACCATTATGTTTTGTACTTTCTAGTCCTACCAGTTCACTGTCTGGCTTCATACAGACACATAAATGCATCTGCAGAAAACCAAATCCTTTATTTTTAATTTATATTTATTTAACAAAATTTATATACTGCTTGATTGCAAAAAAAACCCCTCTAAAACGTCCACAAAAATATAAAACGAAACATTAAAATTCTCATTAAATAACAGTTAAAAACAGGTATTAAAAACTTTCAAAAGATGTTTAAAATTAACAGTTGCTAAAAAGAGACAAAAGCTATTAAAGAATGGGGGGGCTGCCCTTTCATTTGAGGAAGGGGACTGCAATCCAGTGTAGGCTCCCATGAGAGAAAGTAGGCAGGTGATTTTTGCCCATTTTCTCTCCCCGCTGCAGCCCCCTACTCTCTCACCCACACAGTCCTAGAGGGGCATCCAGTCCACCAGAAGAGATTTTCAATGAGTAAAAGGGCTACAGGAGGGAAAGAAATATCAGTGGCCACCGGGATGAAATTCACGGCATGTAATGCCTTAAGAGAAAATATTATGAAAATGATTTATAGGTGGTACATAACCCCAGTCAAGCTTGCAAAGATCTACCATTTGCCTGACAATAAATGTTGGAAATGTAAGGAAAAGGAAGGCACATTCTTTCACCTCTGGTGGACGTGCCCGAAGATTAAGGCATTCTGGGAAATGATTTATAATGAACTGAAAAAGGTATTTAAATATACCTTTCCTAAGAAACCAGAGGCCTTTCTCTTGGGCATTGTCGGCCAAGGGGTGTTAAAGACAGATATAACTTTTTTTATGTATGCTACAACAGCAGCTAGAATACTTATTGCAAAGTACTGGAAGACACAGGATCTACCCACACTGGAAGAATGGCAGACGAAGGTGATGGACTACATGGGCTTGGCAGAAATGACGAGCAGAATCCGAAACCAGGGAAGAGAAGCGGCGGAAGAAGAATGGAAAAAGTTCAAGGATTATCTAAAGAAATACTACAAAATTAATGACAGTTAGAATGATGTTGGACTGGAAAGTAAATGGTTACTATTAGCAATGGTTAAGACAAGGAGAATAAGGATGATTAGCTTAAATTTATAGTAAAATAAGGGAAGATTTGCTGAGTAATTGATTAGAATTTGGAATACAGAAATGGGAGGCATGAGGAAGTCGAGGAAGAAAGGTTTAAGAAATTAGGATATGAAATGGTACTTGTTTCTTGTTTTGTTTTTGTCTTTTGTTTGTTTATGTATGTTTTGTTTGTATGGTTATAAAAACTGTTTAATAAAAATATTTTTTTTAAAAAAAAGAAATATCAGTGGAAGATGACTTCTCCACCACTTTTCCAGCAGGAACGTCCTGCAAGTGCAGGAACCCTGGATTCAAGCAACGCGATTTGTTTTTAAACTGTCTCCCAGCTTAATTTCTATTACCACAATAAAACAACAACTTGCAGACATTTGAGGCAGGTGATTTGGGTCACTGCTGCGGCTTTCACTTGATTTCTGAAGGTAGAAAGTATCTGAATAATTAACTTAGGTGTTGGATAAACCAGAGTCTAATATTCTGTAAACTTTAATTGTGTGCAGAAACAGCTCCATGGAAAAATCACAACTTGGAACATCTCTCCCCAACCAGCTTTTGAGAAAATGACCCATTTTCCTTTCTGAAAATAAAAGCATGACTGTGGTGGGAGTTACAGCGGCACACTAGAGCTTTTGTCTAACAGAAACAATAAACAATGAAAAGCAAAGGGCCGAGAATCTCTAGCCATGTCACTAAAGCACACAGCAAAGGGTATATTTGTTCAATAAAAGACCAGAAGAAACATTTCTTAAATTATTGTTCTACACTATGAAACCCAGCATTAAAAATATAATGCCAAGTAAGGAAAGTAACATGTACAGGTTGCATCATTTTACTTGAAATGTTTTGTAAGCTTCAAAACGAAATCAAATGAACTGCTTGCTGCACCATTACATACTATATGCATTGCAGGGAGAGGAAAACAGCTCAGTGTAGTAGTATTGTTGTTGTTGTTGTTTAGTTGTTTAGTCGTGTCCGACTCTTCGTGACCCCATGGACCAGAGCATGCCAGGCACTCATGTCTTCCACTGCCTCCCGCAGTTTGGTCAAACTCATGCTGATAGCTTCGAGAACACTGTCCAACCATCCTCTGTCGTCCCCTTCTCCTTGTGCCCTCCATCTTTCCCAACATCAGGGTCTTTTCCAGGGAGTCTTCTCTTCTCATGAGGTGGCCAAAGTATTGGAGCCTCAGCTTCAGGATCTGCCCTACAAGTGAGCACTCAGGGCTGATTTCCTTCAGAATGGATAGGTTTGATCTTCTTGCAGTCCATGGGACTCTCAAGAGTCTCCTCCAGCACCATAATTCAAAAGCATCAATTCTTCGGCGATCAGCCTTCTTTATGGTCCAGCTCTCACTTCCATACATCACTACTGGGAAAACCATGGCTTTAACTATACGGACCTTTGTTGGCAAGGTGATGTCTCTGCTTTTTAAGATGCTGTCTAGGTTTGTCATTGCTTTTCTCCCAAGAAGCAGGCGTCTTTTAATTTCGTGGCTGCTGTCACCATCTGCAGTGATCATGGAGCCCAAGAAAGTAAAATCTCTCACTGCCTCCATTTCTTCCCCTTCTATTTGCTAGGAGGTGATGGGCCCAGTGGCCATGATCTTGAGTTTTTTTTGTGTTTTTTTTTTTTATGTTGAGCTTCAGACCATATTTTGCGCTCTCCTCTTTCACCCTCATTAAAAGTGTGGTATTAGATATGGGTAAATCTATACTCCTTTCCAGAATACAAATGATCATTTAAATTTGCAGAAAAGCAGCACTTAGCTTAAACTGAATAAAAATCCTGGGAAACAAATCCCTAATTAGAAAGCTAGGGTGGCACAATGACCTGATGTAGTGTGCTACCATGGTTTACTGTAATTGGCTTGGATGTAGTGCAAACCATGGCTTAGTCTAAACAGGTGCAGGTCTCCAGAGTGATCACAGCTGTTGAGCTTCTGCCATGGCCCTGCCACTACATACTACCCAGGGGCTAAGCTACATAAGCCTCATGGGAGAGCATAACCCTCTCTAAACAACCCGCAACTTGAAGCCAAGGTTTGTTACTGGCTTCCCAATAATGGTTTCTTTGGGAGAAACACGGTACAAGCACTGGTTCAGGTGTAATGCTAAGCCTGGCACGCCGGGGTTTGTTTCACTGCCAATTACAGAAGGTGTGAGGGTGAAACACACGTATATTATGACTAAAGCAGGCCATGTACGTTGGCATCGTATTATGTGCAAATATTGCATTAGCACGTTGTGCGAATGAGTCTACTGAATGGCACAAAACAAAGGGAGAATGCTCAAAGGAGAATTGTTAGCAAAGTTCACATTAAACACAGGTTGCTAAAGAAAAAGGTCATTATTTTGCTCGCTTTTTTGTTTTCTGGCCTATTTGTATTTTTGTCTGCATAATTAGCACTCTGATTTTGCCTCCTCCCTCCGTTGAACGAGTGCTTCTTTTTCAAAAGAGCAGGATGATGATGGTATTCGGAGAGAAATACTGTCTCTGTAGTCCACCTCTTTGATGGCAGCCTATTTTTAATGAGACAGGGTCAGGCATAGCTGAAAGGAACAGCTCTTTACTCCCCAAATGAGAGGTTTGATGTTAACACAGACACGCTAAATAATAAAAAAAATAGCCTTGGAAAGTAAATTAGAAGCCCTCCCTTTCTCCAGAAAGCTCCCCTCCCCCCATGCTTAGCTCCCCCATGTAGAACTGTTTCTATGCCTTTTATGAGGCTTTTATAATATTGAAGAATATAAAGGCTTTTTAAACCTTGAAGAAAAAGAGTCACAAGAGTTCAATTTGCAAGGAATTGCTAAGTTCCTAAATAGAAACCCTACTTAGAGATGCCAATAGCTTCTAGGGAGAATAAGGCAACCAAAAGTTACAGTTTCTTGTGAGAGCCCCACGGGGAGAAAACATCATGTGGGTACCGGTATATTCCAACTGCTTCTATATATGACTCAGTCTGCTGAAGACCTCTATTACTCTAATTTGCATAGGAAAATATTTCCAATAAAACCCACTCCGCATACCCTCCAATATTTATCTAATGAAAATAGGCACATCTTTTTCAATTATTATTACAGTGGTACCTCAGGTTACATACGCTTCAGTTTACATACGCTTCAGTTTACATACTCCGCTAACCCAGAAATAGTGCTTCAGGTTAAGAACTTTGCTTCAGGTTGAGAACAGAAATTGTGTTCCGGCGGCGCGGCAGCAGCAGGAGGCCCCATTAGCTAAAGCGGTACTTCAGGTTAAGAACAGTTTCAGGTTAAGTACGGACCTCCGGAATGAATTAAGTACTTAACCCACTGTATTGTTATTGTTATTAATATGACACCCATCTAACTGGCTTCCAACATATTTAAAAACACAATAAAACATTAAACTTTTTTAAAAAACTTCCCTATAGAGGGCTGCATTCAGTTGTCTTCTGAAGGTTGCTAATCTCATTGGCTTGGGGGTCGCAGAACTCCATACCTTCCAATATTTCTCCAGTGAAAATAGGGATGGCCAATAAAGCGAGATAAGCGCCGCAACCCCAGAGTCGGTCATGACTGGACCTAATGGTCAGGGGTCCCTTTACCTTTACCTTTAAGAAAAAGCGAGGCATTCTGGGATCTAATCAGAACCGAGACAGCTTCTGTAGATCTGGGACTGTTCCTGGAAAACAGGGACATTTGGAGGGTCTGACATCACTGAGGATAACAGAAAGAACCCAGCAGCTGTTTCAGGAGAATACTTTCCCCCTAAAAATCCAGTGTCTTTTGACACAAATCCCTTCCCTTTTCATATTACTTTAAATCCGGGAGGTGGGGATTGCCTTTTAAAATCTTTTAAATGTTATCAGTTTTATTCTATACTAACCTGCTTGTTAATTTAATGCTACATACCCCAATCTCTGGAATAAGGTGGGCAAGAGTTTAAACCTCAGACAAAATACAAATAATAAATACACTGAACCTGAAGAGTCACTAATTCTCAATTATGACCAAGAGCTTCAAGCATTCTGTACTTTTGAAACGTTACACTGAAATAATGTGGTGGTTTTTTTAGGATTTGTGTTTTGTTTTAAGCAATAGTGGAGGCAGGGACTTGCTGACAGTAAAATCTACAACAGGGTATGCTTAATGATTTATTGCATATTTTTGGCACTGCAAATGCTTAGACCTCTCCCTTTCTCCTATGCTGTTGAGAACTTCACTCCCCTACGTGCCAAATGGAAATTAGTCTGTGCCTCAATCACATCTGCTTGATAGGTTGAGACTGAATCTAATCTCCAATGCAATAAATATTAGAGAGTGAATTTAATCTCCAATGCAATCAATATTGCAGATACCAGAAGCCAACCTTTCCCAAATTATATTACTTTTGATGGCAATAATATGCTCTTAGAGAGTACGAAACACATTGCCCAATGCTCTTAGAGAGTACGAAACACATTGCCCACATGAAACACACACACACACACATCAAATATTATTCTACTGAGTTGTCAAATGACACAATAAATGAAACATTAGACTTTTGCATTTTTATTTTTGCAGTGGAGCTGTTGGTCTAAGCACCAAAATAAATTATGAGGACTGTGTTTTCCTTATGGCATCAAATTTCATTCCAGTTATCATCTTCATTATGGCCCTCTGCATTATGAGGCTCTGTAACACACTACTATTCTCAGTTCAGCAAAACTATTTTAATATGCCTCATGAGGGAAATGACTCTTCATTACATTCACAGGTCTGACTTCTGAAAGTTAAGTCTACAATAATCACAGAGCATTAAAAAGTCTCTATTTGAATGTGGGGACTGGGGAGAAAATACTGTTAATATATAACATAAAAAATATTGTGATGCTTTATTATATCTGACGTTATCTGTCACCAATCTTTGTAGGTGTTACTGATTTAATAGTATAAGGTTATTTTTAAAAGTTTTATTTTATTATTAATACTTTATACTGCATTTGATTTTTATACTGTATACAATTTTGAGATTTATTTATTTTTTGTCTTCAAGTTCTGTTTGGTATATTGCTTGATTTCTTTGAATTGTATTTGACCTATGTGTTGTATCATTGTTTTGAGATTTCTTCACAGTGTACTTGATTGTTACATTGTTGTAAGATCTGGGTTTTTGATTGATCTCTATTTTATTTTATCTCTATTTTATACATGGTTCTGTTACTCTTTTGTACATCATTAGATCTCTACTTTATTTAACGCTCTGAAACTCAGTTAAATTGTATTTGATTTCTGTCTCCTGTTCATTGATTTGACAAGTCTTCTGAACATAAAGTAACTTAGAAATCTTCTAAATTAATAAATATGTGCTAACAGTAGGGAGGGGAAAGTGCAGTGAAGCTTTGAAATCGCAATAAGAAACTCAGGGTGGGTAGGTTGTTTCAGTCCAATCCTATCTAAAACTCTGGTGTTAACTCTGGTGTTAAACTAAGGAAGAAAACACCTCCATATATATTCCATAGTGGAGGAAAGTGTGTACATGAAAATAGAACAGTGGCTTATACAATATGCCTTTGAAATGTTAGCACAGTGTAAAACAGCTCAAGCCTAGTCTTTAAGAATCTCCTACACTCTAGTCACAGTGATCTCCAAGCACCCTCTAACACTGGAGTATAAATAATAAAACTACGGCGATGACTACAAGGATGCATGGATATACCTTCTTAGTCATTGCCCCACAATTGTGGAACTCTCATACCCTGAAAACTTAAATAAGGCCAAGGCTTGAGCCTCTTCACCAAGTATTATGACATAAAACACATATGACGTAAATGAAGCTTGCATCCTGCAAACAAGTTCTTGGCTCCTATTGGAAATATTATCTTCCCAAATCCAAGTCCGATTCCTGTATGTGAAGAGGCAACAGAACTCCCACAGTCCAACTACCTCATACGCAGATCGACTTGATCTATTATATGGGGGAAATACCCGCAAGTGTTAAGGGCTAACAGCAAAAATTCCCCTTTTCAGACTGGTTTAGTAATCAGTATACCCTGTTCTCTATGAGTGATAAATTTCAGCTTTTTGGGTGACTTGGAGGTAACATGACCCCTCTTTTGTTTTGCTTCCCCCGCTCCTAACAATACAGTGGTACCTCGGGTTACATACGCTTCAGGTTACAGACTCCGCTAACCCAGAAATAGTACCTCGGGTTAAGAACTTTGCTCAGGATGAGAACAGAAATCGCGTAGCAGCGGCGCGGCAGGCCCCATTAGCTAAAGTGGTGCTTCAGGTTAAGAACAGTTTCAGGTTAAGAACGGACCTCCGGAACGAATTAAGTACGTAACCAGAGGTACCACTGTAGAGCCATAGTTTCTAGGTCATCAGGAAATACTGTACATTTTTACCTCCTGTACGTAAGTAGCTCCCATATACCTTGGCTTTATCTGTATCTGTAAACAAGCTCGCAAGGAGAAGCAGTGGCACATTGTGAAGCCTTATCTCCCCAGGCCCATCATTCCTACTTAGATGAGAGCCCTCCATGAGTCTGAAGGTCTTTATCAAGAATTTTCACAGCCACGATATGCTAGGTTGACATTTTCATTGAGCTCTCTATAATAAACCCAACATAACTCTTTTCCCAGTTCTGACACCTGCAGCTGACCATCAACCCCAAACAAGGTGGAGGGTAGCTGCCACTAGGAGGACCCTATTCTGTTTGCCTGCCGACCAAATTATCTTTGCAGTTGGGCATCTAAGCAGGTTGATACAGATGTAGGTGGCCCCTTATGTGACCCAGTCCAAAAGCATTCATGACTTTCAAGGTAATCACCTGTGCTTTCAACTGGCCTCAGAAACCTACTGGTAACCAGTACAATATTTGCAATATACTCAAGCGCTTGGGATGCGGGTGGCACTGTGGGTTAAAGGGACGTGGGTGGCACCGTGGGTTAAACCACAGAGCCTAGGACTTGCCGATCAGAAGGTCGGCAGTTCGAATCCCCGTGACAGGGTGAGCTCCCATTGCTCAGTCCCTGCTCCTGCCAACCTAGCAGTTCGAAAGCACATCAAAGTGCAAGTAGATAAATAGGTACCGCTCTGGTGGGAAGGTAAACGGCATTTTCGTGCGCTGCTCTGGTTCTCCAGAAGCGGCTTAGTCATGCTGGCCACATGACCCGGAAGCTGTACGCCGGCTCCCTCAGCCAATAAAGCGAGATGAGTGCCGCAACCCCAGAGTCGGCCACGACTGGACCTAATGGTCAGGGGTCCCTTTACCTTTACCTTTTACAAGCACTTGACTGTATGGTCTTAGCAGTTGAGTGGCTGCATTTTGTACCAGTTGAAGCTCCTGAGCTGCTTTTCAAAGTAGCCCATTTGGGTCCAGGCCTATATTTACTATGGTAGCTGTATATCCTACACTCCCTCTCCTTCAGCCTTAGTGAGAGCAAAGCACACGGCAAAGTGTACCTCCAAGGGGGAGATGAAGTAAGAGCAGCTGTGGCAAGCATAGCATCCACCTCCTCAGTAACTAGAGATGGTGCGACACTGTGAATTTTGTATTCAACTCATTTTTAACCTAAAACATTAAAATTCCGAAATAACTAGCTCTTCTTGCTTCAGGGCATCAGGCAAGGTAAGACCTTTTGCGCGGAGCATTTTAAGAGCAAATGGAACTCTGATTCAGCCTCCTACAAAATTTTTGCACTGCATAACACTAAATTAAAATCCAAGATCAGCAAAAAGGAAAATGAAAGGGGTGTGTGTGCGTGGAGAAAACAGCATTACTTTCACATTCATCAACTGAAGCTCTTGGCCTCAAGTGGAAGTCAATACAAATTTGGAAGTAATGGAAGTGGTGTTCTAAAGTTTAAAGACCTAGCCCAAGATTAAACTGAATTTAAGATGCGAACCAACAGAAATAAAGGCAACTATTGGAGGAACTTGCTAATGAGCAGTCAACCACCAGATCTTGCTTCATCTGAGCCATAAGGGGGAACATGTTTTAATAGAATTCACAGAGGTCAAAGCAGATGTATTATTAATGTCCAATTCTTTTTCGGAATAGAAAAAAAACTTCCCAATAGCCATGCTAGATGCGAATTAAGTCACGAAAAGGATATAGCACCCATTTATTTAAGGCAGGATCCTTCACCCTATCATGTAAACTTGCCATTCTGTCCGCACATTTGCATTGAAATATATGAACAATTTTTGCCATATGCATATAAAAGTGAAATTCACTCTTCTGTCCCCATTTTGCCTTACAAAAAGTGCTTTGCTTTGGATAATCATTGAGTTTCATTGCATTGTATAAAGTGCCTTGAGTAACAACTAGCGGTTTTGATGTAGTTGTAAGCATATATATATTTTAAGGCAAGTGCATCACTTTACAAATCCTAATGACTACAGTGGTACCTCGGGTTACAGACGCTTCAGGTTACAAACTCCGCTAACCAGGAAGTGGTTGCTCCAGGTTAAGAACTTTGCCCCAGGATAAGAACGGAAATCGCGCACCAGTGGTACAGTGGCAACAGAAAGCCCCATTAGCAAAAGGTTAAGAACCGTTTCAGGTTAAGAACAGAGCTCTGGAACGAATTAAGTTCTTAACCCAAGGTACCACTGTGCAGTGAAGTAGTATTGTGTCAGAACTAGTCTACAGGCATGAGTGTTGAAACCGGTTCAAGGTCATCAGCAATTTTGCTGAAGGTCTCAGAGGCATCTGAGGTCATAAAACAGGAAGATCAGATTTCCAAATTTCATACTGTCCAATATGTGTGGTGGCCAAAGAACACTAGAACCAATTTCAATAGTTCATGAATGGAAAAAGTTTAACGAAGAAAATTAAAAAGATGCTTAATCCATTTTATGTAGCTTCCACACTAGAGTCCTTTAGCTCCCCTAGCGCTGTTACCCATAAGCTGGAAACAGAATTAAAATGGAGGTTCTACACAGCACAACGTAATGCAATATTTACCAGTGTTACCCTGCCTCATGGTCATCATCCTTCTGTAATGTTTACTCAGAAGCAAGCCCTATTTCACAGAAGTGAATGGTCTACCTCTCACTTCATTATCCCCAACTACTTGCCGTTTCTCTGAGATAAACTCATTTCAAGAGGTTTCACTAATAAAGGCTCCTTCAAATTTTAATTAAAACGTTCCTGCTTGTAGGTTCTGTATTCTTTATTGCTTCTTCGCAAGCAGAGAAGTGAGAATGTTGCAAAGTCTACTAATTGACACTCAAAGACCCTCTCTTAATTTCCTCTTAGTGCATACACTGTGGGGTAGGTTAAGAGAACTTTCATTATTATCCTATGTCATAGGAATTCTAAGGTCTCTCATATATATATATATATATGCACGACCAGGTTTCAGCGGTCCGTAACCTGAAAAAATGCAACCTGAAGAGTCTGTAACCCGAGGTATGACTGTATGCTTCCCTATCTAGAGCACGGGACAAATTAAATTTAGGGATCCAGTGCAATTTTCCAGTATGGGTGCAACTCCTTCTCAAAATAACTGCTGAAACATCATAATTATAATTGAACAAAAGCACTCCACAGATAGCCCTGCCAGACTCAAGGGGTGTGCATGTGTATATATACAAACACACAATAAATCAGAAATAAATGCTTTATTTTATATACATACACACATCACACAAATTGTGTATATATATATATATGACACATTTTTATTATTTTACTATTGCCTTGGAAATAATAACCTTGGAACTGAAAGCAATAGATGGACCATAGAAAACAGCCTGCTAGCTCAGCGCAAATTCAACTTCCGACTGGTGCATTAATAGAAACAGACCCTAATAATGCTTTGCACTCACTAAGCTGATAAATGATGCTATTTCACAGAGAATGCAGAAAACATGCTTTGCATTTTCATGGGCTATTGCTTCAGATATGCCAATGCAGCCGAAGAGAAAGCATTTTTATTAGCCTGAGTACCACCCAGCAGTAATATTTAACAGCATGCATTTTTAGAACAAAAAGGGCAAAAAAAAAATTATCTGTTCACTTTTTAAAAAATAAACAAAAACATCTCCTGGTATTAAGAATAATTACAAAAGCAAAGAAACAGTTTCAAGAAAACAAACGAACGTAAAGGGGCGAGAAAGGGCAAGAAAAAGGAATTCACATATCTGGCCAGAGCTGGTTTTTAATTCTAGAGGTGTATATGTGAGGTGGAAATGAGAGAATCCAATACCCTAATTAAAGAGAGTGGCAAGTCAAAATAATAAGCTTTCCTATAGTGGGGTCCAAGGCTGTAGCTTTCCACAAAGTTGACTGCTGGTGTGATGTATTAGATTTAATACCAGACTTAGATCAGAGAGTAGAATTATGCATTTTGTGGTAAAGATTTGGAAGGAAAGAACTTGCACACATTAAATGTGGTCACACATCTACTTAGGCCCTCTGATGGTCATTCCACAAACGGATGGATTGCTTCCAGTCATGGAAGATCCAGTAGATCCCTTCAGCCATAGCTGTCAACGTTTCCCTTTTTTAAAGGGAAATTCCCTTATTCTGAATAGGATTCCTCGCAAGAAAAGGGGAAAGTTGACAGCTATGCCTTCAGCTGAAGGCAAGTGTGAGGCAAGGGAATTTCTCCTTACCCCTGCAGCCCCTAACAGAACATCCCACATAATTCTAGATGGTCTCCAATAGTCCCAAGCAGATTTGCAGGGAACTATAAGGAGCACAGATAAACTGGAGAAACCACCTTTCCCCACTTCCTCCAGTGAGAGCGTTCCATAAGTAGAGTGGAACTCTGCACCCAAGTCACCAGCTCTGGCAGCTTCTTAGGTCTCCACAGAAAAAGCATCTAATCTCATTTGCTCCAAACTACCCTCTGTTGCATAGGACATGGGTGGCGCTGTGGGTTAAACCACAAGAGCCTAGGACTTGTTGATCAGAAGGTTGGCGGTTCAAATCCCCGTGACGGGGTGAGCTCCCGTTGCTCGGTCCCTGCTCCTGCCAACCTAGCAATTCGAAAGCACGTCAAAGTGCAAGTAGATAAATAGGTACCACTGCAGCGGGAAGGTAAATGGCGTTTCCGTGCACTGCTCTGATTCGCCAGAAGCGGCTTAGTCATGCTGGCCACATGACCCGGAAGCTGTACGCCGGGCCAATAAAGCGAGATGAGTGCCGCAACCCCAGAGTCGGTCACGACTGGACCTAATGGTCAGGGGTCCCTTTACCTTTACCCTCTGTTGCTCTTTTTTTACTAGCATTTATTGTCTAAGAGCAGGATTCAACTAAGTTGTTGTGTGTGCAGAATGAGGTCCAGTTGCACAACAAAACCTGTCACTCTCTCCTCCCCATCTCTGTGCCCCCTAAATCTTCTCTGGAGGATTGGGGCCACACCTGGAATGGGTTTAGGGGGTAGAAAGGGTGGAAAAGTCTCATGGCACAAGTGGACCTCGACCCCCAGGTTTATATCAACTTATGGCTACACTGAGTGCCACCCTGTGCTTTTGAAAATCAGACTGCTGGCACATCCATAACGAAAACATGCCATGAAAGTAGACAAAGTTATATACACTGTATAAGCACAACAAACAGCCATTGCAAAGTACAGAGAGCAATTAATTTCAAGCTGGAAATTCTTCTCTGTAAACACATTAAATAACTGGGTGTACCAACTGCTGTCACAAGAATTGTGTTTATTTTATTTTTTTAAACTCTATTTGAAATACAGTCCAGTAAAGGTCAGTGTGGGTGAGAGGACAAGTTGCCAAATTTGTAAGTATTAAGAATATTTTATAACCCAGCACGTTTGTTTTGGAGAAGAGTGCCAAAATAAAAAGTTACTAAACTATAAATATTTTAAGTGTTTTTTTTAATTGTGAGCCTTTGTTTTAGATCCAAGCCTTAATAACAAATAGCTAGTCTCAGTTCTTCTTGATGGTGAAGCTACGGTACAGGCAAGAGAAGAAATATAAGCCCCAGCGAAAGCAAGCAGTTGCGCAAGTAAGAAGTTAAAAATATATATATTATCTCAAGTTTAACGTTTGTGTAAGAATTCAATGATAGATGTAGCAAAACATTCAGAAAGGCAAGACATAATTCCAGGATTTCCAAAAATAATTATTTGGGGTGGAATTTATTGCTGCGCTATGTCAAATTCCTATAAGTTTGTCAGATGGAACCTTCATCCCTTTTCTCCTCCCACTTTGGAGTTCTCTCACACACCCCTCACCAATTTTGAGGGGTGCAGGAGGCCAACGGGGGAGGGGAGGGGGAAAGCCACATTGCGCAAGTGGAAGCCGTCAAGTAGAGCTTCCACCGAGAGGGCTTGCCTAGTGACTCCCACCATTAGTTTACATTTATTGATTATTTGTGATTTTGAGATCTTTGGGAAACATGGGGAGTTTTCAAAACTATGTACAGTCATACCTCATGTTACGTCTGCTTCATGTTACATTCTTTCAGGTTACGTCCTGCGGTGACCCGGAAGTACCAGAAAGCGTTACTTCCAGGTTTCGCCGCTCGCGCATGCGCAGACATGCAAAATAACATCATGCGCATGTGCAGAAGCGGCGAATCGCAAACCGCGTGCGCATGCACACACACACACACATATACAGTGGTACCTCGGGTTAAGTACTTAATTTGTTCCGGAGGTCCATTCTTAACCTGAAACTGTTCTTAACCTGAAGCACCACTTTAGCTAATGGGGCCTCCTGCTGCTGCTGCGCTGCCAGAGCACGATTTCTGTTCTCATCCTGAAGCAAAGTTCTTAACCTGAAGCACTATTTCTGGGTTAGCAGAGTCTCTAACCTGAAGTGTATGTAACCTGAAGCATATGTAACCCGAGGTACCACTGTACTATACCAATTGTACTTTATATGCTGCCTCGGTGAAATGTCTCAAGCCAAATCACCAGCAAACGGCACAGCGGCAAGAGGAAATGGTGTCTTCAGGGGTGGTGGATGGTGCAGAATTCCAGTGGTTTCTTAATGTGTGTTCAGCATCTGAAATCATTTATCTATGTGATGAAAAACCTACTAGGCTGTAATGCTGATTGCGAGAATATACAATTTTAACTGTGTGCAGCCAACTGTGTGTAGCCACGCACAAGCTATTGGGCTTACTGACCAGACAAAAGCAATGCTAGAAAATGTTATTATTGTGCTGACGTAAGCTATTAAATGCAAATGAGCAGACATACTACCAAACCAATAGGAGTTCCATAATGAGGCTTGCAGCTTCCTTACCTGTGACTTCAAGCTTTTCACCATTCACTTCAGCCTTCAGATAGAGCCTTCCTCTTTTTTCTGTGTGATCCATTCCGCAAAGACTGGGTACATTTATTACGCATTGCTTGTGAACATTCATATCACAGGCTGTAGATCAGAAAGGAGACAATTCGACATCTTACATTATGTAGCATTGGCGATGGGTAGAATCCTAAGGATTGCGACTGTATTGCATTACAAAAACCAATCACAGCAAACAGCAGATCTATCCAAACTACTTCCTTAGGTGAGTACTGGCAGGACCCATATGTTCCATATGAATTATGGCAAAAATTTGGTCAATGACCAGTAAAGAAGATAAGAAGAAAAGAAAGCACATAAAACACAATAAAATACATTAAGTATACTATTAAATGTAAAGCTAAAAACAATGTAAAATATGTGGAAACAATGAAAAATATAGAATAATTATACTAAAACGGTAAAAAAACAAGGTAAGGTGTTAACGATTTTAAAATTAAGACAAGATCCTGTGACTGTATCCTTTCCGTATAGGCAAAATAAGCAGTTTGTGGAAAGGCAGTTTTAAGTGGAGGAACATCCAGAAGTGAAAGGATAGAGCCGTTGCTCCCTCCCACTTCGCACATCCGTTGAAACATGTAGCCTTAGAGATGTGTTTCTGTGTGTGTCTGTGTGTCTCTGTGTGTTGGAACTACAAGACAGTGTGTAAGATGCAGATGGGCTCAGAACCAAAGACAACATTCCAGTTCACCAAGCTGATTGGAAAAGACTTTCGTGTCAGAGGTGGCATCAAAAACTGGTATGGATTTGAACTGAAGACAACAAACTCTGCCTAAGATGTGGCAGAACTTAAGTTGATCAAACATCTGCCAGGAGATCTTAAAAAGGACAGAGAAGATTAGAAAGGGCAGAATATCAAGAGAAATGCAATTGAGAATGTCAAGAACAAGGAAAGGGATGAAGAAAGTGTCTGGCAGAAGAACTATGACTACATGATACATAGAACTATCATTAAGACAATTTATAAGAGTAACTTGCGTGTATGGAAAAAAAGCCCTGTATCAGATAGGAACTAGGATGGATAGGAAAGAAAACCATGGCTTCCTAGCAAAGAACAAGACAGTAAGATTTCATTCTCATCCAACATGGCTCGTCTCTCTGACTTGGTGCTGGGGCAGGAAGAAGTTTCTGGCAGAATCCAAGGAGGGAAAAACACTCCCTGTTCCCATTATGGGGGGCGGGGGGGGGGGTTGGGAGCAGCCAAATATTCACAGAAACAATTTCCATACAATTTCTTTTTCTTGATGTTTTTTTTTGAGTTGCACTCCTCTTCAGTGGCTTTTAAAATAGTAAGCTCTCACATATGACTAATGATAGCTTACAAGCTATTTGGGGATTCCTTAGAAGTCGGTGTGGGATGCGGGTGGCGCTGTGGGTTAAACCACAGAGCCTAGGACTTGCCGATCAGAAGGTCGGCGGTTCGAATCCCCGTGACGGGGTGAGGTCCCGTTGCTCAGTCCCTGCTCCTGCCAACCTAGCATTTCGAAAGCACGTCAAAGTGCAAGTAGATAAATAGGTACCACTCTGGCGGGAAGGTAAACGGCGTTTCCGTGCGCTGCTCTGGTTCACCAGAAGCAGCTTAGTCATGCTGGCCACATGATCCAGAAGCTGTATGCCGGCTCCCTCGGTCAATAAAGCGAGATGAGCACCGCAACCCCAGAGTCGGCCACGACTGGACCTAACGGTCAGGGGTCCCTTTACCTTTTCCTTTAGAAGTCGGTTTTTACTGAGAACAGGGATAAGACCAGTGTCTGAAGAGGAGTAAGAGGCTCTCATCTAATATATTCCTGTCTGTGAAGACCCTCTCCCCTTTTCTTCTGATATTTGACATTACTATTCATCCATTTTCCACCTTAGAGGTATACACATCACAAAGACCCCTGCACCTCCAGAGATTCATCTCCACCACTGACAACTCTTCAGACACCATTGCCATGCATGGTGTGGAAACAAGCCCAGGCATATCCGAAACTCTTTCATACAGGTACACACACAAGTGGGGAACAACAGGCATTTCTAATGCAGTGGTGCAGAATCTGTGGCCCTTCAGTTGTTGCTAGATTCCAGTACTCTTCAGTCCCTGCTCAGGTTTACTCCCATATGAAGAAGAGTGAGATGGACCTAAATAGCTTCTTTCAAAGCTGGCTAGTAAGTAAAGGAGAAAGAAAGAAAGAAAGAAAGAAAGAAAGAAAGAAAGATCTTGAGGACTTTAAATTACAGTTGATGTCCTGGTTTGCCACGATGTACACCAGACAACGATGGAGAAGAATACCTGGAGGTGCAGGGATCTTTGTGATGTGTATACATCTAACGCAGAAAATGGGATTAATAGTAATGTCAAATATCAGAAGTAAAGTAGAGGCTCCCAGACAGGAATATATTGGATGAGAGCCACTGACTCCTCTTCAGATGCTAATCTTATCACTGGTCTCAGTAAATACTGACTTCGAAGGAATCCCCAAATAGCTTGTAAGCCATCATATGTGAGAGCTTACTATTTTTAAAGCTACTGAAGAGGAGTGCAACTCAAAAACAAATGTTTGTGCATTTCCTGGCAACAGCTGCTTTTAGTTTAAAAAACTGTTATAACTAGTCTTGCATCTCCAAAAGGAACAGCAAATTAGCTTGTGCTACAACCTGACATGCTACAATAATATTTGAGATTCCCAACTATTAGCCATGCTGACTGGGACTAATGTTAGTTGTAGTCCAACAACATCTGGAGGGCACTGAGTTGGGGTAAAACTATTTTAGATAATATACAAAGCATTCTAAGAGGTAGAACTAGACTACCATGGCTAATGCCATTCAGACCTTCAATGCCTGGTCCCAATAAGGTGAAATTCCTCTTGAGACACCCCCCCAAGACCAATTTGAGGTACAGTAGTGAAATTCCTATTCCTATAGTATTAGCCTGATTCTGAACAGTGGAGATGGCTCTAGGAGAACTGGATCCCTACTAGATTGCTACAGGTAAAAGAAACATGGGCCTTTAGACAAAATGATCAATACCTTGAGCCCTATTTCTGGGTATTAAAATGCTATGAGTAAATGGTGTGCCCATGAGTGTTATATGCAGTGTTGGGGCTGTAGAGAGCAGGTCAGCATTGCCCTCCACTTCAAGCTACCACAGTGGTGGAGACAACAAAGGCACATTGGAACTGCAGAATTTCTCTTAGTGGTTTCCCAATCACTGGTGCTTTGGAAGGTGATTCCTCTTACATTTATGCCTTTCTCTATGTCTTCATAATGACAGGTACATGCCTGCATCTGCTTCTTCTTCAGAGTAACTCTTCTTCTGCAATAGTCGTGTTGGGACACTGACTGAAAGCTTCTTTCAAAGGAATGACTTCCCAAGCGCTTGACAAGCCAGGTTCTTTGAAATGCTTGGGCATGACTCCAGTTTTCTTTTGAACCATGGTTGGTACTACCTCTGACCCTAGGATCATATACTCATCTTCTGCATCCAGCCAAAGCCTGGTGCTAGGAACCATTGAGTGAAATAGACTCAAGAATGGTGACTGCTCTGGCAAGAGTTTGCTCTCCCCAGAAGAAACTGAGGTCGAGGCCCAAGTGTTGGGAATGGGTACTGCTCCTCCATTAGAGGGCATCGCAAACTGGTTCCCACCACCCATCCAAGAAGGGACATACCACATGAAACACTGTCCTAGTCTCCACGATCGTGGTTTAAGGAAGACTGAAGTTAGAAGTAAGGAAGACAGCAGAATGGTTGAGCAGACAGTACAGAAAAGAACTATGAAGCCACAAATTGCATTTAATTTTTTTTTAATGCTTGGGTTTTTGACCACAGTGTTCCAACTCAACCGCTGATTGAAAGTAGTAGCTCTTTCTTCCAGTAAGTTTCCATTAAAATATTGCAATAGCAAAATCCACATTGGAGAAAGCTCCTTTCATATACGGTATTTTGCTAGATGTGCTCAAATATTAATTTGAAATGGACAGTCATGCTTGCAATTAACAGTAACTGAAGCAATATTTTCCTGCCAAGAAGTTGGTCAGTGCCTAATGGTTTCATTCATTTTTTTAAAAAAATCTTTCTTAATAGCATGAGGTGGATGGTGTTTTTGCTTACTGTCGCATTTCATCCCTTGGTGTAGAAGTCCATAAAGCAATGACCCGCAATGGTCGCAAAATGTTGGGCTTCCATACGTGTGGATTTTGAATTTGTGCTTGCTTCTGGGGTCCTAAGGAAGAAGGCAGAAATCAGATGTCAAATCATATTTCAGAAATAAAAGCATATAACTCCTCACATAGTGCTGAAAAGTTCATTTAAATCTCATCATACAACATAGCAATAACCAAAATCTGGCACCTAGGTGGCCACCTGAAATTGAACATTATGACCTTGTGGCACTGTGGCATGTGACTCCTGCAACATGGACCTTGGAACCCTCCTTTAACAACTTTTATTATCATGGTGGAAATAGCCAAAACCACATGGGGAGCCAATCCCCACTTGTGAGCGTAACTATGCAGAACGGCTCCCATATGGTTCTGCTTCATTCAACCAGCCACCTGTATGTTTGCCTACATGTGTGAACTGTGCTTTACATTTTTTCAAGACAAAAGCTAAGATCCTGCTTTAGATTTTTTGTGTGTGCAAGAGGGAGAAAGAGAGGTATATAGTTATTGCCTCCTTTCTTTTGCTCAGCATTTGAACCAGTCACAGGAAGAGAAACACATTCCAGAACAAGCAGCACAGCTTGGCTCCATCAGCTCTCAACTGCCCTATAGTTGGCAGCAGGAGAGGGAAAGCTAGTGTGGTCCCTCATGGGACAAGACCCCCCCTTCTAACAGTCTAGGAATCTGACATATAGCTGACGGACACAGAATAAGAGACATCATGTTCCCTTCCATTAGCTGACCTACAGGGGTGCATTTATATACAGCAGAATCTGTAGCTCAGTGGTAACTTTGTGCATAGAAGGATCCAGATACAAATCTCTGGCATCTCCTGCAGTGTCACCTAGCAGGAGATGAAAAAGACTTTGCCCAAGTCCCTGGAGAGAGTCACAGACAAAGAGGACAACCCTGGATGAAATAGACAAATATTCTGACCTGGGATAAGGCAGCTTCTTAAAGATACTATAGTAGCAGTTTCATCTGCCTTATTTTCTTATTATTGTTGTTGTTGTTGTTGTTGTTAGCAATATATAAGGATAGAAGATAACAGAGAGGGAAAGGAAGTGAAATCTAGCAGCTCTCTCTCAGCCAAGGCTGGAAAGAAAAGTTTGAAATCAGGAATGTAGCTCCTAGGCAACAAGATGCATCTCAGTTGGACCATGAATTCATTTGCAAATATTTATATTGAGTTATATTTTAAGTACTATTACAGGATCATAAAGTAGCAGGTTTTGTTCAGCTCTATTTACAAAAGCAGAAGGTCATTTTGCAGGAACAAACAATAAAATGCCCCACGATGATACAACGCAGGTCGAAATTAAGTATAACAATATAATATGGAGGCAAAAAGAAGGAGGCAAATGCAACCTCACATGCATGCACTGGTAAGCAAGTCTTATGCATCAGATCTGGAGCATTATTAGGGACAGAGACCTCATTTCACAACCGTGGGACAGAAACATTTCTGCTGCAGACCAGTGAAGTTCCAGAAGAGTTCCCAAATTTCTTTGCAGCAGCAAAAGAACAGAGAGGTCTCTAGAGGCTTGGACATCAATTTATTGTGCCGAAAGCTCTGGGGTGCAATAATCTACTTAATTTCTTCCGTTGCTTGGAGGCACTCCTGGGTCCAACATTGTCACGGGATCAATTTGTAAACCACTTTGAGGGTTTACAGTCGAGCAGTGCTTAAATTTCATGAAATAAATACATACATAAATAAGTAGCCTTGGTAGCTAGGAGTGCCTATTTCCAGGCACAGCTGGTCTGCCATCTACACACCCTTTTGGACAGAGATAACCTTGTCAATGTACTCCAGGCTTTGGTAACTTCCAGACCAGGTTATTGCAATGCACTCTCTACAAGGTTGCCCCTGAAGACAACTTGAAACTGATGATTATTTAGAACTCACATAACCCTTGTTTTACAACAGCTGCACTGGTTGCCTGCCCAATTCAAGGTGCTCACATCACTGCTTATTGCCCTAAATAACTACCTGAAATACCTAAAAGACCATCTCCTTCCCTACAGAATCTCTCAGGTGGCTCCACACCAGAGACTTGGGAGGTGGCAGCCCAGGAGAATGGATTCTCTGTGGCATTCCCTCCCTGCAAGAAGAGAGGCTTATGAAACTGCCATCATACAGCTTTCATCATATGCTGAAGGTTGTATCTCTTTAACACTAGGATTTGACACCTGAGATGAATGCTCTTAGAATCCACCTTAAAACTGATTTTAATATTGTGTTTTTGCATTGTTGTAACAACATCAAGATAGATGCAAGATAAATTAGATGTGATATTTAAACCCTTGTCAATTAGCTCCCTGAAGCCAAATTCAATTGCCAAATAAAAAATGCTTCACCTCCTGTCCCCAGACAACTATACTTCAGATTTCTGTGGACAAAAGACCACTTATTCCTTTAAGTCCCGTACCACATACAGTCCACACCCCAAAGCTGCCCTATACACATGCAACAATACTCCCTAGAGAGGGGATATGTTGTATATGTTTTTTCATGCCACTAACTGTGCAGATCTTTCAGTGAATGATTTCTTTTCATCTTCAAAACATTAAAGAATATCTAAACTGAGAAGTGTCTAAAATACCTACATGCCCCTCTAGAGGGAGGCAGAACAACATATAGGGAAGTCTAATAAAAACAATTACTTTTTGCATTGGTGTCTGTCCAACTTGTTCTCAACAGGTAGCATCTTCTATCATTTTTCAACATGTGACTTTTATGTAGTTCACCTTTACCCCAAGGGATTCACAAGTTGACTCACAACAATAAAACACGAGGTATGCATGTGGAACCTTTGGTCCACATGGACTCTAAGTCCTATCAGTCCTAGTCAAAATTGCCAATGATCAGGGATGATGGGCGCTGTAGTTCACCATCATCTGGAGGGCAGCAGGTTCTCCATCCCTAACCTAAACAAGTGAATAATAAGTGGGTACAAATGATATTTCTTTGAACAAAAATTTCCAAACAGATGTCTGAGGCATATGGCAACCAGCACGTCAGTGCTGAGATCTCTGCACTTATTATAATGAGGGCAAGCTACACTTCACTATTTTCTCTGGTCCAGAACTTTCTGTAACTGTAATAATGTAAATTTTCATAAGCAACCCTCCCAAAAAACTCCCAGAGGGAACAAAGATAGCACTGACAAATGTAAGGAAGCCACTGTAGCTCATCCAGCAGTGGTCTCCTTGCTAAGGTCTCCCCTTCACTCTCCTCTGAACATCTGGCATCAGGGAGGACAAGAACTTCACATCTGGAAAAGAGCCAACCAAGGTAGGCTCCTAAATTTCTAATGCAGAATCCTTTCATTAGACCTCCCTTAATAATCCCCATTCAACCACTGAATCTGGCCAATTGCTTAAAAGGTACAAGAAGGCGTCTCCAAAAAGCTATACAAAATGTCTTGTACTTCTACTCGCTTCTTAATAATTGGCAATGTTCTCCAGCAATGCCCTTATGGATGCTAGCAATTCCACAGGGCCTAAAGCAATTCCCATGCCCTATCAGGTGAATGGTGAAGTCACCAAGGCCTCATACAATGGGTTTGTTTGCTTTTTGTTTATGTGTCACAGCTACTTATTCATTCCTGAACTAGGAATTGGGTTTAGCCGCCTATGGCTCCTCCTTGATGCACTGGAAATCACCAGCATACAGGGGTGTGGGAAACTGTTGGTATGCAAGTGAGAACAATCTTAGAACGGGCATCAACACGTCTTCAAGGGCTGCCTGGGGCCTAGGCACTTATCAGACTTTCTTCTTAAAGCACAGATATTATGTACATGACCACAGATTTGACAGTGCACTCAAAGGACGCTTGGCTATCATTTCAATTTGCGCTCATTTTAGAAATCTGGTATGATACAGTGTTAGACATTTAACAGATTTATATTGAATATTATTTTTTGATCTAAAGATGGAAAGCTTATAAAAAAGGGAGGGTGCCCTGCATTGGTAAAGGAAGTGATTGGCCCATATTCTCAATTTCAAAGAAGTCACTGTGCATACTTCCTTAATTAGGAGAAACTATTTAGCAATATTGATGTTGAAACTTCATGGAAACACAAAAGGGTATGTGGTAACACATTTCTACCGGTTGTTTTATTTTTTAATTATTATTATTTTTAAAAAGAGTGCCATTACCATATGAAAATGTGAAAAAGACTGGGGCAGTGGAATGTTAACACAGCAAGTCTCTTCTGCAACACTACTATTACTGAAAGGATTGCTTGCGGCATTTTGGTGCCAGGGTCAAAGCTTATAATAACTTCCTCTCCAGTTATTATATCCTAAAGCACAGCTTACAAAAATAAAGTAAGAAACCTGTTTCATATTAACTCTACATAGCTGCTATTTAAAAGGTTAGTTTGAACTAAGACTTTAGGTGTATCCTCTCTCTTTTTCTATTGACTTAATCCCTCAGTGTTGATACTTTTCTGGCCAAGGAAAGAGCAGCAGATAAAATGCCAGGGCAGCCACCTATCAGGAAGCAGAGACACAGCAGATCTCCAGACATTTCCAGAATTGCCTGAAAGTTCTATGGACGGTGCCAAGATGGCAGATGCTGCCACTGAAAAAAGTAACTTCTAAAGCTTGACATATGGCTTCTATGACAGTTGCTCAAAAGCATAGATGGAAGAAAGTAGACAATCATAGCTTTACCCTTATTAAGGATATAAAAACAGCACACAAGTATTTACTGGAAAACTATAGTAAGAAAAATGAATATCTATATATCTGTATCTGTATCTGTATCTGTATCTGTATCTATATCTATATCTATATCTATATCTATATCTATATCTATATCTATATCTATATCTATACCTATACCTATAACTATATCTATACAGTTGTACCTCGGGTTAAGTACTTAATTCATTCTGGAGGACTATTCTTAACCTGAGGTACCACTTTAGCTAATGGGGCCTCCCGCTGTGCCCTCGCTGCACGATTTCTGTTCTCATCCTGAAGCAAAGTTCTTAACCCGAGGTACTATTTCTGGGTTAGCAGAGTCTGTAACCTGAAGCATATGTAACCCAAAGTACCACTTTATATAGATATCTGTTTGTATTAGATGTAACGGTTTGCTGAAAGTGACACTTTATACTTTAATGAACTTGCAGGTGTTGAAGAAAAAACAAAAACAGGAAGCATTTTAGAAACCCTAAAAACTGGGCTCCTTGAGGGCAAGATAATTTAAATGAAGAATTAAAAAAAAACATTTTTTTCCCAGTGAGAGGGAAAGCAATGACCATATGAAATAAACTTAAAATACCAAGACTATGCGGTTTTTTGTTTGTTTACCATTTAGTGAGAGGCAAGGGTTGCATTACTGAAAATTATACAGAGGACTAAGTGTATTAGCTTAGCCACCTTTGAAACTTGCAAAATTGTGTTTACTCTATTCCAGGGCAGCCCAACTTTTCATACCAAGTGTGCTGCAAGAGTACTTCAACACGGAACCCATGGGCCACACACTGCCTTGTCACACAAGGTGGGTAGGTGGGTGTCAAAATTTGACACACACACACACACACACACACACACCCCAGCCCTTGCACTACCTTCCCAAAGCCAGGTAAGCAAGACGCTTGGATTTGGAAGGTGGCGCAAAGGCCCTCCCACCTCCTCCCCAAAGCTTGGAGAACACTAACTAGGCTTTGGGAAGGAGGTGGGAGGAATATAGGACCCTGTTAGTCTTGCACCTCCTTGCCAAAGACCAGCTTTGGGGTAGCAGTGCAAGGGCTGGGAGGCATCAAATGTTGCTGTGGGACACAGAAAAGGGCACTAAGGGCCACATGTGGCCCTTGGGCAACACACTGGACAACCTTCCTCTATTCCCACAGATTCTTCACACTAACACCAAGACATGTTGGCACCTGAGGTGAACCACAAAATGGTGGCTGTCCCACCACCACTAGGGAAGAAGGGGAGAGTGAAGATCTACACCCGGGACAAGGGTGTGAGAAAACCAGCAGTGAAATGGAAGTACAACCAGCAGAGAGAAGACAACCCAAGGAGGATAATGTGTTACACCCTTCGTAAAAGCTGTGCATACACTTCTCTTCCGCTCTGTTGGTAATCAAGTGCTAAGCAAGGGCCAACTTTTGTGTGAAAAGACAATGAGCTCAGTTTCCATTTTGCTACCGGAAACCAAATTCTGGCAGTTTAATAAAACAACACAAAACCTAAATCTTACAACCCTGAAGTCTACCCATCTCTGATTTATACAGAGCTTGCCAGCAGTTGATACAACAGAAACATGCCACTTTCCAGTTATCATTTTTTTTAAAAAACAACAACCAACATAATGCCAATTTAATGCACAAATACAAAATTAAGCAACTCAAAAGCTGGAGCTCTATAATGCAGCTACAACTAATATGAACACCTAACATACAATCTATTTCTGAGAAAAATAATACATTCAGTGTTTTCAAGGATGTAGGCTTTTAAAAGCATTGTTTAGGGCACAGTGATTGTTACATACAAACCTCAGCATCAGCATAATTTTATTCATATGCCACCTTTCTACAAAAACAATCATGCTCAAAGCAGCTTTCAATTGCGAGAAAAGGAATACAAAATCAAAATCAGTCATGGCAGAAACAATTTCATAATTATGCAACAACAACATAATACCAAATTTAACATACAAAAACTAGCATTTTAGTACTAGAAATTTAATGGGATCATACTAACAACATTATATCTCCTGACAATAGCAATAATAATAATAATAATAATAATAATAATAATAATAATAATAACAAAAATAACTCTTGTCCTAGAAACATCTTCCCCATGATGTTGTTCCTGAAAATATAGCTTTGATTCCAAGGATACTTTTAAAAAAATAAAATGACAGCACTGAAGTTTTGATCTTAGAAGATGATTTAAATACAGCTGATTAATTATCATGTTTTATTTAACAATGGTTTTTTCTGTTTTGTCTGATATCTAAAATTGTGGTCTCAATTTATCGTGTTCAGTATTTAGAACACTATCAGAGATACAGCCTGTCACTTGAGTAATGTTCAGGTTTCAGCCTTCTGATTCTACAGCTGCACAATTCTATGGCACATGATGCTAAACCAGAGATTAGCACTATAAGGGCAACCCCAAGAGAAGCATACGAACTGGAGGAGGATTTTGGCTAAGTTTTGAAGAACCTGGTCATAGATTCTAATAAAGCAATAGATCCTAGTTTAAAAGGAACTATGATTAGTTTAATATTCCAGAGCTTACTTGTTATGAAACTAACCAAAGTTTGCTCTAAATTGAGGACCCTATTAGATAAAGATAACACTAAAACCAGTATTTAGTTAAAATGAAATGAACTCTTATGAAGCCTTCCTCTCAGCCACACATGTGTAGGAGAGGGGAGGCAGAATGTGCAAGCCCAACACTCATGTTTGTTCCGGCTCATCCACATACCTCAAAGCCATGATTATCTATGGGCATGGCCTATAGGCTGTAAAAAGAACTTGCCTTACAATCTGTCTGGATGAGTAGTCATGAGGTCCTCAAAACAGCCCATAACTTAAACAAATGATTCCAAAAAGCTAAAAACACACTCTCATGTCTACAAGACTGGGCAGTTGCCTGTTCTGCATGGGGTTCTATTTACTATAAAAGAACAGGACTCTTGGGTCCATCTTTGGTATTAGAAACTCAGGTGGCCTTAGCAGTTTAGAAGTGCTTTTTACCACCTACAGCTCACGTGTAAACTATGGCTGTACTTGAACGGAGATAGCTTGGCCATATTGATTCATGGACTAGTACCCTCAAGTCTTGATTACTGCAATTCACTCAATGTGGGATTACCACCTGGTCTGGACACTCCAGCAAAATGTCCCAAGTCAATCACTGAGATCACATGGGACGGGCATTGGCCCCCACCGACCAGATGCACAATTTGTATCAATGAGGAATCATGCCTTCCATGTAGTGGGCTCAACCCTATGGAACTCCCTCCCAGCAGAAATCAGTCATTGCAAAGTTTCAGACAACTGGTTAAAATGGTTTCATTCCGGGAGGTTTTCATGCTGCTGCTAGAATGCTGGTGATGACTAACTTATGGTTACCAGACGTCCCCGTTTCCCAGGGACAGTCCCCAGATTTACAAATCTGTCCCCGGACAAAATCCGTCCCCGGAATGTCCCTGGATTTCATTTAATGTCCCCAAATTTATATTTTCAGTGTTGTAGATTTACTAGCAGGGAATGAATATTGCATTAATGGTTCAACGGCACAAGACACATCATATGGGGACTTCTGGCAAGGCAAAATGGTGGATGCCACGGCAGCGAGCAGCTCCTGAAGCCAGCCAGAGCCAACAGTGCTACCAGGCTGGCTCCAGGCTGCTGAGACTGCCGCTGCTGCTGCCACTGCCAAGGTGGAAACGGGGATGCCCGGCACGTCAACTGGGGGAACCGCTGACACACACACACCCCACAACCCAAATCGAGCCAGGAGCCAGAGCACCTGGCCGACTGCCCAGCAACGCTCCGGGGCCAGGAAAACCCTGGAGCTGATGCAGGGAGAAGGAGGAGAGGCGAAGGAGAAGGGAGAGAGAGAAAGAAGAAGGAAAAAAAGAGGAGAGCCCCAAGCTTGCCACGCCACTGCCGCTGAGGAGGAGAGGTAGGAGAGCACTGGGAGGGCGAGGGCAAGGACATGTGGCTGAGCTTTTTTTAATAACTTTTTTCCTCTCTTTTTTTTTTAAAAAAAGGTTTTCTTTGAAAAAAATCTGGTAACTACCACAAGGACTTAAAAGCTTGCACTGGCTGCCCATATACTATCAAGCCAAGTTAAAGTTTCTTTTATATTAATTGACAAGGGCCTTAGTGGGTCTCAGCATACATTGAGGGCTGCCTGATACTTTATATCTCCGCTCAATCACTGAGATCTTTGGAAAGTGACTGTGTCTAGTTCCCCATGGCCAGTGCTTTTTTCCTGTAAAAAAGTTTAGGGGTACTCTCATTTTCCTACTCATATTGAAATACTGCCCCTCAATGAGGCCAAACTTAGATTCACAAAGTATTTAGGGGTATGCACCCCCCCGCGTACCCCCAGAATAAAAGCCCTGCCCACAGCTCAGACAAATGACTCATGTGCCTCAGAAGCAGTGGTGATCAGTATTAGAGGTCCAAGTCTGTAGAACTCCTTTTCAGGCAAGATCACACAGATCAGGAGAACTGCCAGTGCTTGGGGAAGGCTTTGATTTCAGCAGCAATTTTAGGTAACTTTTTCTAACTTTATTGTTAATTTTAATTGATTTTATGTATCCCTCTTGCATCCTTATAGTACACCACAGAAACTACAGTATTAAGTGATATTATTGAAATAGTTTTTAAATTATTGCTACTCTGCCTAACTCTAAACATACTCATGACCTAAAATAAGGTCAGTTTTCATGTTATGAAATAAGTTGCTAGTTTTATCTCTTTGTATAAATACTATTAGCAAAAAAATAGAAACAACTTTAACCTATAAAGTACAGCTACAATATAACCATTATGCTATGCAATTTCCTATACAGTATTATTAAACAGCACTGTTGGTGCTAATTCCTGCTGTACGAAGCCCTTTAGAGGTTGTGACCAGTCTGAAAAGTCATATGGTATCTACAAGACACCCCCATTTGAAGAACATCATTACTGATTTTGTTATGTAAACTATTCAATTAAAAATTATACATGCAATTTAAAGTAATTATTTTATACATGTTTTATTATATTGTGAAATCACTCCGAGATGCTTAACAGATTAATAAATGAAATAAATTAACAGTATCAACACAGAAAAGCAGCTCACCTGGCATTTGGTAAATCATTTTTGACTGACAAAACGCATTTTGAGATGCACATACTAGTTAGGAGAGAACATCTGCTTCATGCTGTAATTTTAAGTTCATATTTTACATTAATGAATGCTATTGCTCGTAACATAAAAAGCAAGATAATCTCTGAGCCTCCTGGGTTTGATTGCTGCCTGCTATTAATGTTCTTGTTATTTATAATAGTACTGATTTAGCTGGCAAGCACAGAAAGAGCTATGTGCCGGCACCCACAGGGGTTTCTCATTTCCTAATTACAATATGGGCTGTTAAATTTGGAATGCACTCAGTATTTACTAAACTAACTATATTTTGTACACTGTTTTTAATGAAGGAACTGCAACTTAATTAGAGGCAACACATAAACAAGGAATCTTGTGAGGAGTCAACTTACTGTTCTGGGTAAATCCAGGCCAAGAGGGGAACATAAATGTTTTAAGATCAAATATCATAAGAAGATTGAAATGTGGCAAGCATATTAATCCAGGTTTTCTCCCTTTCATAACTTTGTTTTACAAATAAAAATGGAATACAATGGTGCTTTTAGAATGATTTCTAAACACCCTTAAACCTATGAAGCTTTCCAGCTGTTAAGCCATCCAAACTCGGAGTCTGGATTCATTAGTCATCTTGAGAGAAAGAAAGAAAATCCTTACGGTCAAAACACAAGCTTTATCTTGGCTTGAGAAACAGCGATAGGCCCTATGAGTCAGCAGTTTCTTAGCACTTACTCATTTAAAACTGAAAATGCAGGGGCAACAGTGATGAATTCAGTAATAGCTACATGCATTTTTCTTTCTTTGCAGGTGTAATTATTAACATTCATTTAATAACATTATATACTATATAGTAAATTGCTATCATATCAATTCTCCTCAATGCCTGCCCCTTTCCTCATCTATAAGATTTTGCAGTATTCAAGAAGAATATTTACAAGACCCAACTGAATGTCCACATACCATATTTAACTCATTATTTTCTTCTTCTGCCTATTCTAACTTTTTCTTCTCCTCTTTCACCCCACCCACCTTCTCTCATGTACCATCTTCTCTTTAAAATGTTTTTGCTTGCTTTGTCTCCTGGGGAAGATCAAATCTCAACCTCAAATAGCACTCCCCTACACCTCTTTTCTTTCCCTACTGACCATTTTGCTTCCCTGCACCTCTTAAATCCCTGAATCACAGGCCACATTTGATCCTCATAATAAATATTTGTAGACTATCTTTACATTCTTGTCTGCCACACATTATTAACAACTTTTTAATTCAAGTTATTCCTTGTCATTCCCTTTGTTGTTTGGTTTGCTGCCTTATTTCCTATGTCCAGGTCCAGAGTTTCCCAAACTTAGGTCTCCAGCTGTTTTTGGACTACAACTCCCATTATCCCTAGCTATCAGGACCAGCGGTCAGAGATGATCTGGGAATTGTAGCCCAGAAACAGCGCGAGACCCAAGTTTGGGAAACTCTGTCCAGTTCCTTTCCAATAGCTTGACATTTCTTCGTTACTTCTCTAATGACCCCTCCTCACTTAATTTTTCCACTTCTGTTTCACATCAGTTTGTCAACTACCGACTTCTTTGTTTCCTTGCCGTACTACCATTTGGACTGTTTACAGCTGCCTTTAATGTATAGATAGGGCAGAAGAGCATTTAATAAGAAACCAGAATGCAAAAACAATCCTGCCCTCTCCACGAAGCATATTATCATCAAGGCTTCTGGGTAAGATTTACGTTGCACGCTCTAACAAGAAGAGCCTATCTTTAGTTGTATATGCAATGTAATCCTGACTTCTCTGGAATCTGAATACTGGGATCAGTTTTGTTAGTATACATAGTTGTGGATTAGGGCTGCTCACACCACTTTACAAACAAACACTTTGCATTTATACATACATACACACACACACACACACACACACAAATCATGTGCCAATATACTATGGCCTTATACAATTGCTCACTTTGTATAACTTGTTCTGTTTCCAAGTGGGTTATTTTGGCCATGGTGGGATTGCTGTGGCTGAACACACCACAACTTTCTCCAGTTTGAAAAACTGGACTATGGGGAGTCCCACCTTTTCTTGATAATTTATATATGAGGAGTTCACTTTCTATTTATACTCTCTTATTTCACCAGTGTGTGTGCAGGGGTTCCTGCTTTGATCTCACTCCCGGTACATATATTCAAAACCGTCTAACCACTATCACCATGTATGTGGTATGTGGTAAACAGGCCTTTATCTATAACATGGTAGCTGTGCTAGTTTAGATGTGCTAGTTTAGCAAAACCAGCCAAGCACACTTTTATAATTAAAGTGCCGTTCCAACCCTGTTTAACTTATACGCCAATACCCTTAATCTCTATTTTCCAGTTAATCCTGCCACTAGGTACTGTGAATTTTAGTTGGTGAACTTTGAGCTAGGTTTGCAGGCAGTTCTCACTCTGGTCAGCTCCAGAAGCTCCTTGCGGAATTCTCCTCACTATGCAAATCACTTATATGACCTCACGGTCAATCTTTGGCTTAAGCCAGTGATTCAGCTATTTTGAGGCAGACTGATTCTAGTTTTCTGTAGCCTGGATAGTCCCTTGCCTGTCATCCACCTGCTTCTGCTTCAGCTCAATACTTCAGACTTCTGCCTCAGCCAGTCTCACTGTCTTTTTCGTTATTGCCTCTTCTTTTTCAGCTCTGAGCCTCTCTTTCCTCTGAACAGCAGTAGAATAGGCCTGTTTATGTTTCAGCCAGCCTATCCTTCAGCCAATCAGCTTTTAGTGGCACAAAACCCTCCCCCTCATCAGACCACTTTCTTCATCCAATAAGTGATCAAGAATTTTTACCCAAGTAAGCCAATCTGAAGCGCAATTTTACAAACCAAACCCAGTTCTACTAAACACATTTTAAAAACTCCTTTCTCCACATGGACATATAAAAGTACTACCCAATTTTACATCTGCCAAGTTTCAATGTGAAAACTTGTGACCTTAAGGCACAAAGAGAATCAGTGCAACTTCTGCTCTAATAGGCAATTTAAAGCTGTAACTAAGTTATCATGTACTCAAGGCAGAACTCATGAACTTAGAAAAAGAAGAAGAACAGCAACAAACAGCATTTTTATGTAGCAATTCACATTCTCTGGAACTAGCTGTTTCTCAGTCGTTTTGATCTCCACTGAGATAGATCACAGTGAATGGTGATCGTGAAATAAGTTTTCAATTAGGATCCAAAGACTACACATTCTTACTGTAGACAATTTAGTCTTGTGGAGCTTTTCATTCCAATGCATGTGACACCCTCTGGAATAGTTCCCATTTATATTATCCACAGAGCATCGTGGCAGCTGTTTCCTCATAGTGGACCCATATTATTTTTCCCCCCTCACATGGAAACCACCCTCTAGAATACTTTTGGTTTATAAACCACATGAACTAATGGGCTGGTATTTTAATGAGCAATTGGGTATTTAATGGGCAATTGGATATTTTAATGGGCAACTGCAAAATTCATTAGATTTGTGAGCCTTGTTGACAATTTTCATTTCCAGAGGCATCCCTAAATGCCCTGCTGGAGGCACAAAATCCAAAATCGTAATATGCAGGTCAAAAGATTACTTTGTCGTCTGGTGAACCTTACGTAAGGCTCCATGAAAAGGAACAAATGCAACTAATCCATAAGCGTAAGTGGAATTTGCAGTACTTGACCAACTGTAAGAGTCTGTGGTATTTTAAAAATGCAGAATGACCTTTACTAAGAAACAAAATAATTCTTTGGCAAGCCAACATGGGGCAGCATTCAAGTTTTCAATATACTAAACACTCTTTAAGGGGAGGTGGAAGGGGGAGAGTGTTTGTAAGGAAACCATTCATTTTCTGAACTGAAAACAACAAACATTCTTCTATGATTTAATAGGTTATACCATTATGGTATCTTTTGTAAGTCTGTGACATAGTTGCATCTAAAGAACATATATTCTGACCATAAGTTCTGTTTCAGGATGTAAAGAAAATAACGGACAAAAACCTTTCATCCAGGCCATACAACTGAGAGACACAGATCTTAAAACACAGAGTAAATATTTATGAAATTAGCAGCCAAAAACGACATAGTTTCCAGTGCTCTCAGGAGAAATTAGCTTCCTCCTGGTTATTCTTTCTCACCACTAGAAGCAAATAAGAAAACAGTGAAGTTGCTTCACTTAACTAAACACTTAGATAGTATCATAAAAATATTGCTCAGAGTACATGAAAAAAATCACAATGTAGCTTAAACCGAATAAGCCATTTACTGAGCCAGAACATCAGCTTTTCTGGTAACATTTATTTCACGTTACAATAAACAATATGTTTCTTGTATTGCTGCTTTCCATGTGAGTCAATCATTTTGCAGCTCAATCGCTGAACCCCAAAATGGCTTAAGTTCATCCAAAAGGCTGTTCCCACAGGAATGTGCTGTCACACTCTTTAAGAGCAAATCGTCCCTTCTGCCACTTTATGGTAATGGATGGCGATCTACCCAGTTCTTATGGAAGTATTAATTTACCACACTGTTGTTGTTTTTTAAACCAAACAGGGCAGGTCACAGCAAAGTTCACAACATAAAAATGCAAAATGAGAACACAAAACACACAATAAGATAAAACCAAACCAATAATCCCCCTCCTACAAACACATTTAAAAGGCGATAGAATGTTAATCAGCCAAAGGCCTGGTTATAGAAAAACATCTTCACCTGATGCCTAAAGATATGTAATGAGGGCGTCATGTGAGCCTCTCTGGGTGGTTTTGGTTTTTTAAACATTAACTTATTATTGAACCCAACTGCTGTACATTCTTGATCTTTCCCCTAGTTGACTCCACCTGTCTGGTCAAAACCCAGTAAAAATTTGAATTTGTTCCAAACGTTTTCTGCAAACTCAGTCCCTGCAAGTCTGCCCATATATATATTGTTATTCATTTCTTACTGCTGTAAAGATTTTGGTTGCTTGGAAGCACCCGAAATGAATATCAGGTGAATTCAGAAGTTGGGTGGAAGCAGGTGGAGAAATATATTTGCTGACCTAAAAACAAACACCTCAGCATGCATGTTACCTGATGGCAGAGGTGTCATGTCCCATTTCTCCGCTTGAAGCAAAATGGGAAGTGCTGCCTTACCTTGCCATGCCAGCTATGCCCCTGTCACAATGCCTGTTGCTGCTGGCACTGCTTCTCCAACCGCCCTGCCACTTCCGCAATTTCGGGTGATTTCAGCAGCACTTCTGTGCAGGCAGCAGGACAGGCAGGGCTGCTGCTTAGGGTTTCAGCCTCCTCAGTTTGCTCAATGGCAGAGCCGGCTCATCCCAATGACCAATGGAAGCGACCTGATCACCCAGATGCAGTTATATAGGCCCATAATTTGCAGCATATTTTGACAGCATGAATCTAGAACTTTGCATTTTGAAAAATCCAGGGGACACCCTCAGTTAAGAGCTCTTGTCAATTATTGAGCTGACACTTGTGTGTTAGAAACCCCATACCCTTAGTTCTTGAAATCGTTCTATTATTTATCCCAAAGAAATAAAAAACATGAAACAGTAAGGCATATCTACAGAGCATTCCCTTATATCACTGGACACCTTTTAGCTTCTGAAAAATAAGAAAAGACTTCAGTCTTACCATTAAAAACATCTCCTATTTTTGCAACTCTGCTGACACAACATAACAGCATTTCTGATTTGGTAGCTCATGCTGATACAAAGCTTCTCTTTTGAATTTCTAGTGCCAGCAAAAGGACACATTGGGAACCCTGAAGCTAAAAAGACAGCTAATGAAAGCCACCTACTAAGATAGCGATATGTAGCTCATGTCTTGTGACAGCATACGGTTAAGGAGAGAAGTGTTCATTGAACGTCAAGTGAAAGCATACACTTTTTCCTGTAAACATAGTGTTGTTGTGTATTGATATGAGATAAGAGTTAATACAGAGTATTAACAAGTTTTGCTCTAAAGCCCTCTGGGCCCACAAGGCAACTTATCAGCTTCAGTAAAAGTAAACAAACAAAGGAGCACAAACTGGACACTCCAGTCCAGTCACTGCTCAAGACCGAAACTGTGTAGTCCTCGGACAACATGACACAATTTATATGTACTTAAGCTGCTGAAACTAAAGTACAGTCTTTTGTTTGGGAAGTTGATGTGGTTGGCTTTCTATTCTTCCCAATGAAAGGTTATTCCTTTGCTTAATATTAGTTTTGACTAAGGAAGCTTCAGAAGGGAATTTCAAGCGATGTATATTGCAGGAATGGAGAAGCTGTGGTCCTACTCATGGTCCAGCTCCCATCATCCCTGACTATTGTTCATACTGGCTGGGGATGATGAGATTTGGACTCCAGCAACATCTGGAGGGCCACAGGCTCCTCATCCCTCTTCTGTGGGTTCTATGGGGCAAGACTATGCAAGACAGATATTGAGTCATTCCCCATGCCCATTTGAGCAGCATACTCCATAGGACACCAGTGCTTTCCCAATGCAAGTTGTATGTAATTAAAAACAAACCACCAAGTAGGATTTCTAAATAACTTTTTTGTTGTTGTTTTTCAAATAATTTTTATTAACAAACCAATCAAATCACATTTGTTCCAAATTACAAAACTGAATTTTAAATTTTTGTTGGGGGTACCCATGCTTCGAGCTCAGAAAGGGTCCAATCCTCTCATATTTCTCCTGCTTTGATGTTCACAGTTCTGTCCATTCATCTCTTTATTGTTTTCCTTTACAAATCATCTTTCAATTTTCTTGTTGTTATCATATTTTTTTCCTTTCTTTATAACCTCTGAAAGTCTGCACAAGCGAGTTAAAACGAACGTTGTTATAGTCCTGTGTGGATTTTCACATTAATCCAAAAGTCGTATTCAGACGGCAGACGCCATTTCAGCATTTCCATAAAATACAGTCTCAGCGTCTGCTCTTTAGCTTTCCCAGACCTGTTGCTCCGACATCAATTTTCAGGGGAGTTCTGTCAGATCAAACACAGAGTCAAATATGATAACAAAGCCGTGGCTTCCTCCCCCTCTTAACCGTCAATCCTGCAACAGAGCCTGTCTTGACATGGCGATTCTCTTTTAGAACTGAGTCATCCCGAAAGCCTTCCATTTCCTTTCCAGATCTTCCACAAAGCAAAGCCTTTAGTTAATGATTTATTTCCACACAGTTCATTATTCCATCTCACTTGTTATCGGTCATTGCAACAGTTCTTCCGGGGGGGGGGGTTGTTAGGTAATCACATAGAGAGAAAAAAGAAAAGTCCCCCCCCTTTCCGCCCCGTTCCGACATACCGACATCTTTGTTGTAGTCTTCTTTGATATAATTTCCTGTTCAGTCCAACCCGTCGCTCAGCTTCACAGAGGTCACTTCAGTTAGCAATCCATACTCCCTTTCTTCACTCGAAACATGTGCATTTGCTCTTCTCTAATTATTTGTCTTGAGCTCCTGCAACCAGGTCGTGATCAGAAGTAGTGTCCGGGAGAGCGAAAAACTCACCCAAGGGCTTTCCGTCTAGTGCCCTCACCCCCTCCTTCTTTCGAACTCGGGGGTGATTTACAGGCATCCGCAGACGAGGCAGTGTTTTCCCACTCCCCCTGGGAAAACTCGGGAGGCTAATTACTCCCATATTAGCCTCTTAATTACCTCGTGTGAGCCGGAGAGATGGTATCGTCCAATGCGCCCCTAGCGGCCCCTATAACTTTTTATTTTTGAAATTTCAAGAAAAGGTTCCACTTAAAAACAACCTGGTTTAAAACGAAACCGAAATCTAATACAACTCATTTCAAGTCTACACATCATCACTTAAATTGAGGCGTGACCATCAAACATATTGAGTTAATGGTTGCTTTTGGTGTAAAATAAGAACTCTACAGAGTAGAAAGGTTTCAGATTTCTGACGGGAAATGCCATCCAGTATTTCACCAGGATTTTCAACAGAGGATATATGGATGATTTTGCTCTCCTCCTCTTTGCTCGTTGTGGCATGAACTCTGCAATATAAGTAGTTCTAAAGCTGTGAATATTTATTATAACCCAGCTAGCTTTCTACCTTGTGACAAAACACTATTTTGCCCAATTAACTTCCAATCTTTCTGCATTCACGTGCATACATTTATTTACTCCCACATTATTCATTTCTGCTGACTTCAAAATAAGATTGCTTAGGATAGCAAACTTGGGTTCCAAGTGTGTGAACTGATCTTGTTTAATATTCTTTCATGCACACAGAACCTCCCTCCCCTTATTTGCCTCTTGTCGCAAAGGAGATAAAATTCTTCCATGCATATTGGCCACATGAGCAAAGGATTTGACTTAAGTTACTAGGTTGTATTTAGTTGCAAACCAGGATGTTTTGTTATAGCAACCACGTAGTAGGCATGATTGTTCAGGAACATATTTGCATTTAAAAATGAACTATGTTTGATGGTTTCAACTGATGACTGAATTTAAATCAAGCTTCCTCTTCTGAAATTCCTATAGTTCTCAAACAAGCATTATATGGCAATTAAAACATATTTCTGAACAGAGAAAAGAAAAGAACATTGATGAAAACTTCTCTTTCCATAAAAGCAGATTGACTGTATGACTAAGTTGTCAAGTGCTGTTTGGCTGACTAATCTATCTCCAGACAGTTTACTGTAGCCAGTGGTTGGATATATAACAATGAAACTTGGTTCCCAGACCCATGAGAAAACATTGCCTATTAAAATGATTAATTTAAATACAAGTGGCAAGAGTAAATTTATGAATAGCTGACTAAGAAGGATTCTGTACAAGGAAAAAAATTCCAAATAAACCCTACCATTGATTTCCTTAAGCATCTATAAATCATTTTTCTTCTAGCAATGATTACATCTGAACCGAACCGAAAGGTGAATCAATTCCAAAGCCTTCCACCCACAGACTGCAAAATGTGATTAATTTTCATGGTGCTCTACATTTATATAGGTGTTAAAAAAAAAAGTTTAAAGTCTCTCAAAACAACATTCTTCAACAATCTACATGGTAGAACTTTGGAAATAAAAGAAGTCAAGTACCACTTAGGAAGATACAGGAGGTTCAGTAGACATACTGAAAGAGAGAAGAAACAATTGTTCCAAAGGTGGGGGATATAAAAGGTTTCGTAAACAAAGATAAATAAGCACATGTTAAAGATGTCTAGCACAAAAACTGCTGGGCCTATTTGCTTAAACTTTTTTCTAAATCCATTCCAGGAGGGGCTACTATGCCTGCAAATTTCATCCACTTATGTCAAGGGGGGATGTTATATTGATTTTTAAATTTTTCCTGTTGAAAATTGGAAGGAAATGACACCTCTGCAGACGCTGCCTCAGAGCAAACTGGGCAGCCCCAGAACTAAAAGCTGTGATCCATGCATACTCCTAGCATTTATTATCTCAAAGAATATTACATACTAGCAAAGGAAATGCAAACTAGGACATAAAAAGTCAGACCACAAAACTTGCTACTGCACTGATTTTGCATTTCTTGTGCAGCTGGGTAAGTCGAAGCTTCAATAAAATGCAGAAAACAAGATAGCAGCTGCATAACAAGTGCTTGAACACACTCTTTACATGCGTTTTACTTCTTCATATCCAAGTTTTCTCTACCTGTTTCACATGACTGCCTTCAAATCACTAAACTTGTCTGCTGAAAATGGAACTGTCAGTTACAAATGTGTAACAAGCCTTCTTCACCACTGCAGGAAAACAGACCTTTGAGGCCACTGTTTGGAGAAAATTCACCTCAGAGCCAGGATGAGAATTAATTCACGAATTCTTGCCATATATAATGCTAAACTTGATTTCTAGAAAAATCTATGTCTCAAGAGTTGGAAAATAGGTGGCACAGCTGCAGTAAACATATGATTCTGTACATGTAATTTAAATGTGAACCACCCCCTTCCCCCTATGCATTATGTTTTGTCAAGATTTATTTAATGTGAAACACTTATTAATAAATATTTTAGAAAGATGTGGAGATGAATTTTTGACAAAAGGTAACCAGATGTGCACATTTGGCTCTGCAAAGAAAATAAAAGAGAACTTGTTAAAATATATGTGTTTGATCCTTATTTAGTTTGTGCAATTACAAATTGTTTGTAGCTATTGTTTCCTAAAGGCCAAACATTAATTAAGACACCAATGAAATGTTCAATGTATATGTTGATATACATGTTTATTTATTCATCTTCGTCATCTACTTTGTCCTGAGCACATCTGGTCTTACATGTTCCTTTTCAAATTAGTTGTTAACAATAACCATCCAGAGGGTGGCAACATGAGAAAGGGCCTTTTCTGTGGCGGCTCCCCATTTGTGGAATGTTCTCCCAAGGGAGGCTTGCTTGGCACCTTCATTACATATCATTAGGCACCAGGCAAAAACATTTCTCTTCTCCCAGGCCTTTGGTTATTTAAACAATCTGTAGCCTTTTATACTAGGGGAAGGGGTATCATTTTCTTTGTTGTTATGTTATGTATTTTTGTGTTTATATACTGCAAACAGCCCTGTGATCCTCGGATGAAGGGAAGTATATAAATGTAATAAAATTAAAATAAAATAAACTATTTATCCTTAGTTAGATGGTCAACATTCTCTGAAACCAATGCCTGACTTTCAGCATGTTGGTGTTTGCACATATCAATGCATTTAAAGCAGACATTTCATTGGCATTGTGTACTTCTTGGTGAAACTGTAGACAAGTAGACCAAGCATGGTCTCAAGTGCTGGCAGACACTACATCCAGGATATGAATGTAGGATTTGGTTTAGCACAAAGTTCCTTGTGGGATGCCCGTCCAGTTCTTTATTCATTTCCAGATTTAGGTTTGCACCCAACCCTAAGCAATAGATTGTTTAAAGGTCTACTATGTTTATGTTTAACGAACATGGGACGCGGGTGGCGCTGTAGGTTAAACCACAGAGCCTAGTACTTGCCGATCAAAAGGTTGGCGGTTCGAATCCCCGCGACAGGGTGAGTTCCCGTTGTTCAGTCCCAGCTCCTGCCAACCTAGCAGTTCGAAAGCATGTCAAAGTGTAAGTAGATAAATAGGTACCACTCCAGCGAGAAGGTAAACGGCGTTTCCATGTGCTGCTCTGGTTCGCCAGAAGCGGCTTAGTCATGCTGGCCACATGACCTGGAAGCTGTACGCCGGCTCCCTCGGCCAATAAAACGACTGGACCTAATGGTCAGGGGTCCCTTTACCTTTTTATGTTTAACAAAACACAAGTTGTCTCACAGACAAATCTACCAACCATGGCTTCCTTTTTTCAAAGCTTGGTTTTGTTTTCCACCTGCTCTTGCACGATGCCTTTGCAGCTTGATAAGCATCTGGGGTAGAATGGCCAAACAAATCATTGCTAAGGAAGGGTGGCTGGTTCACACATAACCAAGTCATAGTTAAAAACAAATCGAAATTTGTAAGTCATCAAAACACGGCTTCAGATCGTGCTTTGTTGGCAGTAAACAAACCATAGATAAGCTGCAGGGAAGGGTTTGGATGATCAAACAAACAATGGTTTTGTGTTATATGTGAAGCAGGCTATTGAGAATTACTGGCATGGGGGCACCATGTCTGACAAGGAAGCACTGTACTGGAGATATGGGTGATCACGTAAACATTCAGCGACTTGCATAAACATCCTCCCTGATGCTGCCTAAAGCAGGTGGCTTTACCTTGCAACATGGAGGGGTTTCTCCTGGGTTAAAATTTTTGCACACAGTCACAATTTACATAATTCGTGCAGGTCTGCCACTATCTTCCATCTCTTGTATTGTGAACTGCTTTGACCTTATTTTTAGATAAAATATGGTATATGAATGAATTAAATAATTAAGAAAATGAAGACTCTGAATGCAACATGGAAAGTGGTAACCTGAAGTACACTTCAGTAATCATATACCTTTAAAAAATCAGGTTTGCGAGTGATATATTTCCCCACATGTTTCAGACAGGAGCTAATAGAATGCAACTGATTACTAGACAGATTCTCATTCTTAGCAACCTTAATTTACAGACAGCATTATACTATGAGTCGTGTCACGACCTGAAAAATATTTAAACCATCCGTCTATCAAATGCATTCCAGTGTAACTAGGCACAGATCTCAGTAAGAATACAAGACATTTTACTGTAAAGAATGTCCGTGAAGGTGAAAACTAGTGAGCAACACGTTTTAGAAAGTCAACAGCTTTTGTTTCAGGTCACAAAATCACTTATGAAATATGCCTTATTATCAACAGATGAAAACACTCTTGTAGAATAATGTCATCTCCTACCCTCAATGGTCCAAAAGATTGCTCAAACTCAGGGTTCCATGTGAGCAATACTGTATGTCACTCTTATAAGGGGACTTATGGCCAATGATTAAAACTGCAAAATTTAGAATAAAGCACACACACATCCCTTTGTATTCTTCAATCTCTTCAGATCGAAATCAAAATGAAGAGGAATAAGTACAACAAACTGCAAATCACTTAACCTTTGTTTAGAGTTGTTCTATGTGGATTAAGAAGCTGCTGCTGTGAAAGATGTGATTGTGCTATTATCTCCAGTAATAATTATTTTCGAACGAGCACCATCCCTAAAGGGAATTTTATCATGTGGCATTGTTTTAACCGTGGAAAGGCGGCAAACAAATAAAATGATGGTGATGATGAAGAAAGAAAACGGGGTATACATGCAAGAAAAGGAGGATTGGAGCCTTCCTTGTGTTTCATGGGAAATGAGTATGATAAATGAGTATCATAAATACTGGTATCTTTTCTCCCTTCCATTTTCATATCCTATCAACTGGAGAAAAGTTAAATCTGGACACGCACAGCTGCTGCTCCAGGAAATCAGAAAGCAAAGAAAGGCAAAGCCTTGTGTGCCTACAGTTCTTCCATTCTCCTCATCCACCAGGTTTCATTCTTCTATTTCCGGCTCACTTCACTATTTGAATAAACAGCATAAGTTTTACTATTTATTTATCAAATTTCTACACCACCCTTCAACTGAGGATCACAGAGCAGCTTACAGTATAAAAACACAAAAGGCAACTTCCAACCAAAATTAGTTTGGCCAAGTACAGGAAGTGGTTTTTAATATGAAAAAAAATTCAAGCAAATAGATGCTATCTTGACTCGTCTTTAATCTTAGAGATTATTGTTGGCAGTGGTTCAAGCTTCATTCTTAAGGAAATCCCTAAGTGACCTAGAACTGTTTTTACAGCTGCTTCCCCTTTCTTGCTCAATACTCAAGGCAACTGTAAGAGTTCAGTTTATTGCAGATGCTTGATATGTAGTGATATGATAAAAGTTTCCTTATCCTTTCTAAAGGACCTCTCACATAAAGTTGAGGAGCATAACTAATCAAATTGTTCCTTTTATCTCCATTTCTTTCTCAATATATTCATGACCCGGACAGAAGAGTGTATAAACAGATCAACAAACTTTTCCTGGCACATGATTTATGATGCCAACTCCTTCTTTGAAGGAGAAGGTTGAAGTGGTTTTACAAGGAGCAAAGTCCAGGCAACAATAAAAAGTGTGCCAACAAGCCCTTTCCCCCCTCTAACATCTTGAGCTGAAGTTGTATAGCTGCTTATTGGCAGTTTTAATCTTATTTTTTCCTTAACTTGTTTTGAATATTCTGTTGTCTTTAATTGTTTTTGGATGTTGTTTTTAACAGTTTTAAAATGTTTTCATTTTCATTTATTTATTTCTAATTGTTTTATTTTTAATCACAGAAGTTTTTGCCACCCTGGCCCCCTTGGGTAGAAGGTCAGATACAAAGTAAGTTTAAAAAATAAATTAATTTTCGTTGACGTTGATATTTCCCTCCTATACAAACAAACCTTGGTTTTCAAATGTCTCAGCTGCCGAACGTTTCGTAAGCTGAACGCTGAAAAACTGGAAGTGAATGCTTACATTTCTGAACGCACCTCAGAAGTCAAACGGCTTCCAAGGCATGTTTCTCAATTTCCACCATTGAACTTGCTGATAGCCCTTTGATCCTTGGTTTTCGAACGTTTTGGAAGTCGAATGGACTTCTGGAATGGATTATGTTCGAAAACCAAGGTTCCACTGTATCTGTTACAATATGGCTGATTCTTGCTTTTCTTTCTTTCCTTGGTATCGTTTTAACAAGTCACGATGGCAACAGAGTCAAATATTGATTATGTTCAGTTATTAAGTATCCACACATTAAAAGAGACACTCCACATGGTATTTTTAGCCAATTCGTTATTGTAGAATGGTATCTGTACAGGGAAGGGAATGTATTGCAGTGGTAGAGAACACGCAGAAGAATACAAGGGCACCAAAGCATAATATGGAATGAACACAGTATAAATATAAATGAATCCAAATGACAAGGAAACACAAACTGAGTTCTAAGAATCACTTTCTCAAGAAGAGAAAACAACAACAAGTGCAGATTACTGGATAAATACAAGATATTACAGGATCTTAGAATGTCAGGACAATTCAGCACCCTCCTAAGACAAAAAGGCACATAATAGCTGAAAATCAAAGTGAGCTAAAAGTTCACATAGAAGAATTCATCAGGCTAGAGAAATCTCATTTCTTTCTTTTTTTGATGGAGTTACAAGTTTGGTAGATCAGGGGAACGCTGTGGACATAGTATATCTTGATTTCATTAGGGCTTTTGACAAAGTCCCCCGTGATATTCTCATGATGAAGCTGGTAAAATGTGGGTTGAAAGAGGTAACTGTTGGGTTGATTTGAGTACCAAAAGAGTACTCATTAATGGTTCCTTGTCATCCTGGGGGAAAGTGACAAGTGAGGTGTTGTAGGGTTCTGTCCTGGGTCCGTTGTTGTTCAACGGCTTTATAAATGACTTGAATGAAGGAATTGAGGGGATGCTCATCAAATTAGCAGATGACACAGAATCAGTATTCAGAGTAACAGATTGGACAATTGGGCCCAAGCTAACAAAATGAATTTCAATAGGGACTAGAGATGGGAAGGCCTGGAAAAATTGGGGGGAAACCTGGGGTTTTTTTCCGTTTCCCCCCAAAGCTGTTTTTCCCCCGGAAAATTGGAAGAAGAAAAAAGTGTGTGGAATATTCAAACTATAGCAAACTGGTTTTTTCCAATTCCATACTACTCGGTCGGTTGTATGAGAATGTAAGTCATACTTATTAATGGTGTAGATACTCAATGAGTCAATGGACTATTACAACCTTATATGTCGACAAGGGTGCTAGATTGCCCTAAGAAGAACCATTAGGCAAAAGTTTTAGAGGGCTTATTTAGAGGGTGTGGAATCTCTATAGGAAGCTCTGCTAGCAGTATTAAGATCTGAAAGATTTCTCCATCTCAGGAAGTCTGTTATACTGCATAATAAAGCTTGTCACAGATCAGTTTCCTTGGCAACAACAGCATGACATAGGCAGAGATTCAGGAGAGATAAAACACTGTACGGTTAGCAGAAAGGAGTGTGCATGCTTTCCTATCTTGAACATTAAAGGGCTCTTTTTCACCTTAATTTTGATGTGCAATGATAATTTTAAATGTATTTAAATGCACATTTTTCTTAAATTATTGTAAGGGTTCAACATTTATTAAGACAACAGTGTTGAAGAGGTATTCCATTTAAGTTATAATGCCGGTTGTTATTTTTTTAAAAAGTATACATAGTAAGACGGTCTCAAGGTCAACAGGTAGCTTATACAGCGGAAATGACAAACTGCAAACTATTAGCCCATACTTCAAGATGGAGAGCAAAACATTGGCTGCAAATATCTTTTTCTGCATCATCTACAAGCATCTACAGAACATGCTACCATTATCTACTCCCACTTGCCCTGGCTTGGCATCTCTGAAGCTGAACACACACCCTTAAACATGGCCACATTTCACGGGTTGCCAGGAGTGGTCAACTATTTTCCCGTCCATTCTAAACAGAGAAGAGCTGCAAATAACTTCTCTCTCTGTGAGTGAGTGAGTGAGTGAGTGAGTGGTAGGTAAGTAGATCCTTTTTTCCCCTCCCAAATGGAACGCTAGCACCATTTTGTGGTCCTGTCTCTTTTTTTGTTTTTTGAGAAGTGTTAAGCCACAGCTCCAAAGCAGCCATTGAGTATTCTGCAGCCATTTAGCAGTTGATTCTCACAACACTTTTTCTACATTTCTCTTAGGGCTATAAAGCGAGAGACACCATATTTTTCTGTGTATAAGCTGCTATTTTTTTCCTTAGAAATAATAGACAAAAATTGCGGGTTGTCTTATACACGGACAGCGGGGCGGGGGGGGGGGGGGAGAGACAGGCGATTGGTGGCAGCATCCAGTAGGAGATGGACGGCGGCGATTGGGCGTGTGATTGGTTGCTGCGGCAACGACAGCTGACGACTGGCTGCAGCAATTGGGCAGTCCATTACAGCAGTGACGAGGCATACGTGCAATCTGGTGTGGTTGCGTCGAGTGTTCTTGTGGCGAGCGTTCTAATGGCGAGCCTTTTGTGGCGAGTGTGTAGACGATTGGTGGCTGCGGCGATGTGTGTTATTTGCAGTGGTGGGCAGGCTGTAGATCGATTGGTTGACCAATTCATGGGTGCATGTTATACATGGAAAAGCACAGTAAGTATTTTTAAAAAAAACAGTAACCACAAATAAATTTCAAAATGTGCCCACTAACCCAAAAAGATTGGTGACTCCTGGATTAGGTAAACATCAATCTGAACCAGCAAGACAGTTACTAGGGGCTTAAAATTAATTCAAACCAACTTTTCAACTATACTAGTAACTGAGTATACACTCAGTTACTAGTATAGATGATATTTTATTTCTGTTTTTGTGTAAAAAGTCTGTTAACTTTAACTTCACACCAGACAGAAGACCGCCAGCACCCCCTGCCAAAAAAGAGCTTACTTTTTAAAAATACCATCCTTAATTTACCAAAAGGGGCATTTCCCTTCCCACACAAACACCGATTTAAACTCACTGAATACAGCTGCAGCATCTGTAGCATCTCAGAGCAACTGAAGGTCCCATACAATTGTATAGTCACATCTGGAGTTAATTATAGTTCTGGCACTTTTAGGGATCTTTCTTGAAAGGTGATGTTCACGTTCAGCCAAAATCTATTTTTGCATAGCTGCTGATGCCTTTGTTCCCTCTATTTTCTTAGAAAACACATCTTTGTTACAAGAATTCCAATCCAAATACTGTACAGGACACTATTTTCCCTAGTTCACTGAGATTAATAACCCCGGGTTTCCGTTGCCGTACTCTGAATTTCTAAGGCAAAGAAGTAACTGAATATCCGATCACGATGTTTAGCTTATTATAATGAGCTATATTTCAGTGAGAAATGGCTTTGAAGCTATATCAGAATTCTAAGAAGAGTTTGGATTTGATATCCCGCTTTATCTCTACCCTAAGGAGTCTCAAAGCGGCTAACAATCTCCTTTTCCCTTCCTCCCCCACAACAAACACTCTGTGAGGTGAGTGGGGCTGAGAGACTTCAGAGAAGTGTGACTAGCCCAAGGTCACCCAGTAGCTGCATGTGGAGGAGCGGGGAATCGAACCCGGTTCACCAGATTACAAGTCCACCGCTCTTAACCCCTACACCACACTGGCTCTCTAAGGAACAGTCTGCACTCATAAGCATAAACAAAGCACATCCTTTTGAAAATCATGCTGGACAGAATTTAGGATAGCCTGTATGTTAGACTGACAGATCTTTCTCCTTGGAGTTTTGCATTTTCTCTTTCAGAAACGACTAGTTCAACCCTGCAGTTAGTTGCATGATTCCTCCATGCATTTAATGCATGGAGGGGGCTTATATCACATCAACTGGATACTCGGAGCCCTGAGTTCTTGTGTGACTTTCCTATTAGTATTGAAGCACAGCCACCTTCATTCAAGATCCCTGATATACCCCTTAGCATAACAGTCTTGCTGGGGCACGCTGACTCTTGCAACTTCAATCTTCATTCCCTGCATTCCTTCATCCAGATATCCTTACACAGTAGCTACTTGCCTTGGCCCAGGAATGCTGGCTCCTCCTGCCTTGTTTTTAAATTATTCAACCCTAAGGGCCTTTGCTCCCTCTGTCTTTGGTGTATTTTCAGACTGATCATAGAGGAACTTATCCTTTCCCTATTTACCACTTGCCAGCATTCACTAAAGCATTACTGTGCACCTGCCTTGTGCTCATTGCCAACTCACTATTCACTCCTCTGCCTCCTCTTTCTATATGAGATAATCTTCAAGAGTTAAACTATAAATTGCCCAGTTTTCTATCTCAACAAAACCCATTTTCTTGAAGAGTACGCACTTCCATCTGTTTCTCCCTCCTGAATACCTTACAAGGGCAATCTGCTACCTAGATTAAAGCTTCTTAAATTATGCACACCGTGCTTCTGTGTATCTTGGTAAATCTGCTGGTGGGACAGCTTCACTGTGCTGACAGCATTGTGTCCTCCAGCAGAACAGAGCCAGGGAACAGAGAGGGAAAAGGCTGCCCTAACTCCATAGTTAATTCCCTCTTAGTCATTTGCATTTGGAGAGGGCTTACTCCCTAAACATTGCATGCCAGACATTTTAGATAGGTGTCCTGAACAAACACAGTAGCATAGCTCTCTGCGGTGTATTAAAATTCATGACATATGAACGGGTTCATTAGGGTCTTTGGACAAGATGGTGGGTGAGATTGTTTAGTTTTAGGGTATTTATAGCAAAGTGGAAATAAATTAAACATAACTAATTCAAATTAATGCTTCAATAAGGATTAATGGGGGGGGGATATGAACTGCTCATTGTACCCACACATAAAGCTTAGCATGGATCAGCATGTTATTCTGCTTTTATAATTCCTAGTTTAGTACAAAGATTATTCTCTAATCTGAATATCTAAATAAATAAATGAATGACAAATATTTCCTCTGACTCACTCCCTTCAGAAATGTGTAATACAATTATTGACTTTAGAAGATGTAAAGCATGAGAAATTCAAGAGATCCTTGTGGAAGATTTAATTCTTGCATTGAAGCCTGAACTCTTATTACCTCTGTGGGTTTTTGGAGGATGCACTGATTTCATTCCCTTGCTGCCACTGCATCTTGAAGGGTTTCCACAATCTCTGGAGCAGGACCTGAGGAGCCTTTTTTCAACCCCAAAAGTATACGCCGTAATAGGCAGCCTTCCAGGAACTGCATGCTAGTGGTGATGGTGGCCAGAGGCAAATGAAGGCAGAAGGGTAGCTGCAACTCTCAGCTTTGTACAGTAGAAGACTTCATTTCAGCCATGTGCATGTCATGTTTCTACATATACCTACATAGCTCCCCATCCAGGCAGACAATTGCAGGAGGTTGGGGGGGGGGTCCCTTCCAACTCTATAATTCTATGATTCTAAGAAGCATAATCACAGTTGAAAAACTCGATTCAGGCAGGCAAAAGTGTTTGAGTACGGGGTGAAGCCAGGAAAGTGAAGGGGACAGGCTAGGGAGAGGGACAAGGATTAGACAGAAACCCATGAGAAATCTGTGGTGATGACCTTCTTAGTGGCTGTGCCCAATCTATGGAACTCCAACACCCCAAGAGGCCCACTCAGCCCTCTCTCTGACAGTGGTACCTCGGGTTACATACCCTTCAGCTTACAGACTCCGCTGACCCAGAAACTAGTACCTCGGGTTAAGAACTTTGCTTCAGGATGAGAAAAGAAATCGCGTGGCAGCGGCGCGGCAGGCCCCATTAGCTAAAGTGGTGCTTCAGGTTAAGAACAGTTTCAGGTTAACAATGGACCTCCGGAACGAATTAAGTACATAACCAGAGGTACCACTGTAGAGCCATAGTTTCTAGGTTATCAGGAAATACTGTACATTTTTACCTGCTGTAAGTAAGTAGCTCCCAGAAGGTCGGCGGTTCGAATCCCCGCAACGGGGTGAGCTCCCGTTGCTCAGTCCCTGCTCCTGCCAACCTAGCAGTTTGATAGCACGTCAAAGTGCAAGTAGATAAATAGGAACCACTCTGGCGGGAAGGTAAAAGGTGTTTCCGTGTGCTGCTCTGGTTCGCCAGAAGCGGCTTAATCATGCTGGCCACATGACCCGGAAGCGAGATGAGCGCCGCAACCCCAGAGTCGGCCACGACTGGACCTAATGGTCAGGGGTCCCTTCACCTTTACCTTAAATCATGAGAATATGTTTCTTGCAGAAAAGATGTTTCCTATCTTCATCACAACCATTGTTCACATGACTGCTAGTTATCACTAACTGAACCACAATTTTATTCCAATATTTTTTGTGTACAAATAAATCTATAGGGCATGGAGTGTTTGGGGCAGGGGGCAAGAGGTGCATAGAAAATACATTCAGAAGTGCAAATACAAATAATGAATTTTAAAGACCAATAGAAAACGCCTACACTCCAATTTAACAGATCATACATTTCAATCACATTTAAATCTGGGATTATCCTAAATTACTATTGCTTCCTGGGAAAATAAAGAGAGGGTTGAAATTAAATTATAGATATTTGAGCCATGCAATCGTGGCACGCAACAGGAAGAAGGCATAACTGTTGTTTTATAAATAGGTCTGTGGAATCCTCCAATATTTAAAGCTTTTTCTTTCTCCCCTTTTTTCGTAGCCCATTTCAGTTGGTACAGGAATCAATGAGCCAAAATTGAGTTGGTATGCATAATACAGTTTTAAAATTTGGACCCCTGCAAAAATATTTAGAACATATTTCATTCACTTCAATATATCATCACCGCCAAATCTTGATTTAGTGGGCTTGTTTTAATCTGGAAGATTTGTTCATGTGTCACAAGACGCCCACTACATTAAAATCTGACACGTTTAACGGCATCAGTATAAGAACAGGATTCATGTGAAAGGAATTTTATGTGTCTCTTTCCCTCTTCTATGATATATGTTTATTTCAAGTTTGTTTACATAAACTTAGTCCGGTTCTCAGTGGTTTGGGGAAGCCATATAATTTCACATAAACCCACAGACTGCAGACACGGGGGCTGTACTACATAGCAGAAAAATGATAAAAGGGGGAAATTTATTTATTTATTGAATATTTATCGAAAAACTGATTTTGTATTTCCACAAATGCCCAATGTATTTTGAACTCTTTGTGGGAAAGTATAAAATGGTTACACAATTATCAAGTCATAGGGGGGGGGAACTTGTCCTCTCCAAGTTCTGCTGGGAAGAAACTCAATAGTCTTCTTATATTTTCAACAATGAAAATAAGCTATACACTATAAAGTTCCAACTTGGCTGGACAGTGAAAACATGGAAGGACTTTGATTCAATACAGTATAGGCATCTGCAGATGAAAGGAGATGTATGCATTTTATACTTGATTTCTGCAGTTTTAAATTTCTTATTGCTGGTTTTTAATGAGCTGTGTTTTATGCCTTAACACATTCTTGTTCTACTACATACCCAAATATTTAGACACCCAACTGAAGTAACAGAAGTGATGTTAAAACTCTCTTCACATTTCCTCAGCTTTGAGGAAGCCCTCTGCCCTTCCGCCAAGGACCTCATGAGATTATCATGCTTTCCCCTCTCTGCCACTTTCATCCCCTCAACAATCCTGTGACAGACCAAAGGACTTAGCTGAACATCATCTGTAACAGTGTTTCCCAAACTTGGGCCTCCAGCTGTTTTTGGACTACAACTCCCATCATCCCTAGCTAGCAGTGTTCAGGGATGATGGGAACTGTAGTCCAAAAACAGTTGGAGACCCAAGTTTGGGAAACTCTGATCTACAGTAAGCTTAAAGGCTGACGAGATGTGAGCCCCAATCGCCCCACCTTTAAACCAGTACCCTAACCACTATATCACCCTGCAAATCAAGATGTATTCCCAACACTGTAGTTTTTTTTACACACTGAAAACTATAAATGACAAATAATGTTAGCAGATATAGTGAAGTGGCCAGAACTCTCCTGAAGAGTTCTTAAAAGTATTTTGCACTGCCAATAAAAAAAACAAACTAGCTATATTTCCTCAAGGAGGATTACACTTACTCAGTTACACTATTAAGGGCTCCACATTCTGCATTGCCCTTACCTCCAACTGATTATAGGGCCAATCCACCTCATAATTAGGTGTACCGAAATCTTTCAGAAATTAGTGGGATTTAAGAATACTTAATTGTATGCTAGACTGTGTTCCAATGTCAGGATGAGTTTTCTTTTTCACAGCAGTGTACTATGAACAAATATCCCTCCTGACACTGGGATGTATTTCTAGCATACAATTAAGCATTCTTCATTTCAGTGAAGCTTAAGCATGCCTTTGCTAAGTCCTTTCTCTCAATACCTTTACTAAGACAACCATGTGTGTAACTTGATAGATGTTCTTGCTTCTGTGCTGCACTGAAAATATCTGCACTCCATGAAAGCAGGTCACATTTAGATAGGGGTAACTATCACAATGCCCGTCACATGTTGAATTACAGCTCCCATTATCCTGAACCACGGGCCAATCTGGTTGAAGATGATGAGAGCTGCAGTCCAATAGAAACAGGAGGGCACCATGCTGACCACCCCTGATTTAGATTTTTGGATACAATAACAGGCAATAATGTTCATACAGGTCAAAATGCAAATGTATGGTATAGTATTGATTTGTTGTTTTGCCAAACGGTTCTCTGTAAGGGCTCAGAACAAAAAGCTGAACTGGCAACTTCCTGTGACAAAGATAAGAGGCAATACTGGAAACAAATAATGGTGCATATTCTTACATGGATTTATCATTCCCATGGAATTAAGAGACAAGACCCACAGAATTGTGGAACTAGTTATGTGCTAAAGGACTTTTAGATTTGTTCCTTTCCAAAAGGAGACCCCAATGTCATAGAATTTCAGCATGTTTCTGAAGACAGGTAGGCGGGATTACTGCATGGATACTAGACTGTTGCATTAATATTAAGGACAGTTTAGCAAAGGTTTCTGACTTTAATATGGCATATTTTTCTGGTGCCTAGGATGAAACTAATATTTCTTTTGTAAAAATGCCCAGGCAAATGCAAGATGTGTATGAATTCTTATTGCCTGTTGATCCTTGTAACCTTTTACAGTTCAATTCCCACAGGCTTACTGTTACAGCTGAATTTCAACAGTTTGGAAAGCTTCCCACTAAAAATGACATATGGAGACAGCTTTCTTAATGGGCAGATCTCACTTGTCCAGCATTATTTTAAGTGAGTTTCCATTCACCAGAAACCAGTATGTGCATTCTCTCACAGAAAAAAATGAAGGACGAGCATCTTACAAAATGTCCCTCATTCCTCTCCTTTTCTGGAAACTTCTCTCTCTCTCTCTCTCTCTCTCTCTCTCTCTCTCTGTGTGTGTGTGTGTGTGTGTGTATATATATTTTATTGGTTCGGAGTGTATAGAATCCAGAAATCCATAGACAGTACTGAAATAACCAAGTAGACCCTCCCACACAGTTTAGGCTACTCCTTTCCCACTTCAAAGTATTTCATTGTTTTCACTTATTTATACAAGGAGCAACAAACATTCAACGATCCCCCCCCACCACAACATAAGCACCAAATGTCTGTTTAATTACATTAAACATTCAGTTTTTAAACAAATGCATCTTTCCACAAGTTGCCATGTGTCCTCAGAGTCCTAAAACCATGTTATATCAATGTTGCAATCAATATATATGCATATATAAATTTAACCCCAAGTGTTGCTGGTAAAGGTAAAGGTAAAGGTACCCCTGCCCGTACGGGCCAGTCTTGACAGACTCTGGGGTTGTGCGCCCATCTCACTTAAGAGGCCAGGGGCCAGCGCTGTCCGGAGACACTTCCGGGTCACGTGGCCAGCATGACAAAGCTGCATCTGGCGAGCCAGCGCAGCACACGGAAACGCCGTTTACCTTCCCGCCAGTAAGCGGTCCCTATTTATCTACTTGCACCTGGGGGTGCTTTCGAACTGCTAGGTTGGCAGGCGCTGGGACCGAGCAACGGGAGCGCACCCCGCCGCGGGGATTCGAACCGCCGACCTTTCGATCGGCAAGCCCTAGGCGTTGAGGCTTTTACCCACAGCGCCACCCGCGTCCCAAGTGTTGCTGGTAGCTAACAGTAATTTTGAATTTCACATTTGAGCCCATGTGCCTTAAAATATATACTCTCCAACCCCCAAAGGGATCCATTAGAAAGTATGAGCTAGTGCTGAGGCTAGTGCCGGGAAATAGGCACAGACATTCTATTCTCTTTAATGTTGATGGTACCCAGAAACAAATTCATGCATAAATTAGCATACATTAATAAGTGCATTTTCCACAAAGTCACAAATTTTGCTGAAGTAAAAGCAGTCGTTCCCAGCTCTTTCCCCTTCATTTATTCTTATTGTATGGTAGAGAAATAAAGGGACATTAAAATATTTGGCGGTATAAATCATATAACTTTCGTTTGTACCAGTGCCTTGAAGGGGAAACTAACAGTTTCTGAACCTGTCAGGCTGCTTTTGGAAGCAATGCATTGTTTATCATGACAGAAAAAAGCCTAAGCAAGTCTAGGGTTAATTTGTACACACACACACCCCGAAAAAGAGTGTGAAACAGCATTTGATTAATCACATTTGCTCTATTTGATGAACCAAGTAAACTCTGACTTATCTTAACAATGCTTTCTTTGGAAAAAGCCAACTTCAAACCATGGGTTAAGAAACAGGCTTGTTTCAACAAACTTTAACACTAATTGCATATGCAGTACTAAATTGTGGTTAACTGAAACCAAAAGTGGAAGCTTCCAGTCTCTTCCTCATGGCTGTGCCTGAGAAGGACAGGGAAAGGGGTATGCAACCCCTGGGCTCATTCCACAGTTACAAAATTTCCATTTGATCTTCAGCAGGATTCAAGAAAGCCAAAAACTGATATTCTAGGAATTCCATATAAATTGTATCTAGTCATAGTCCTTATGTAAAGGTAAAGGTAAAGGGACCCCTGACTATTAGGTCCAGTCGTGGCTGACTCTGGGGTTGCGGCACTCATCTCGCTTTATTGGCCAAGGGAGCCAGTGTACAGCTTCCGGGTCATGTGGCCAGCATGACTAAGCTGCTTCTGGAGAACCAGAGCAGCGCACAGAAACGCCGTTTACCTTCCCACCGGAGCGGTATCTATTTATTTACTTGTACTTTGACATGCTTTCGAACTGCTAGGTTGGCAGGAGCAGGGACCGAGCAACGGGAGCTCACCCCGTCACGGGGATTCGAACCGCTGACCTTCTGATTGGCAAGTCCTAGGCTCTTTGGTTTAACCCACAGCGCCGCCCGCGTCCCTTAGTCCTTATGTATACAGTGCTAAATATATGCACAAATACTCATATGACATTAGTATACAAGATGATCTGTTGATATGTGTCAGGGTACTGCCATCGAAAGGGGGGAGGGAGGCAGAAGCGTACAGGGAGCCTCCGACTTTGCTGAGCAGTAACACCACATCGGGGACTGGTGAGAGCAAAGACTCTGGCGAAACAGAAGGGGAAAGGAGGGGCGAAGGGAGGCAAAGGCTCACAGAGGATACTGCGAGCCCAAGCACTGCTCCCAGACAGGCTGATAGGGAAACAGACGTGCAGCTTCCGTCACCTAGTTTTTGCCAGGGAGTCAAACATAAGGAAAGGAGGAGGAGACTGGGGGTGTCGAAGTTCTTATGCTGGGGGGGGGGGAGACAGGAAGAACCCACTCACGGAATCTGTGAGTGACTGACAGTCATGAACTTTGGAACTCTGAACCGTACATAGTTGCACTAAATAAACCCTGGAAAAGACAGGTCGGAGTCCTGGCTGTTTACTTGCAAGCAACCCCCCTACAGACCTGACAATATGTTTTAGCACAGGAAATAAAAAATTCTCTACAATCTAGGACTACAGCTGATTGTAGTGTGGCTCACATGAAGGTACATTCAAGATTCCCCCCATCTCTTTAATCAGCTATAAAGTTAATCAACTGCACAATGCCTTTTATAACTTTATGAAACAACAACAACTAATTCTTTAAATGCTACTTAAAAAGGAACTGAGGCAAATTTTAGAGACACTTTGCAAACTCCCAACTTTAAAACTAGAAAGCGTTTGCATACAGAACTACTAATTTAAAATGTCAAAGGGGAAAGATGTGGCTATGATTTCAAAACAATGCTTATGAGACATGAACTGGTCCATGACAGAATTCCCATCAGGGCCAATTCTTGATGGAAAATATGAATATAGAAATATGCACTTGAAATGGAACTATGCGGAGGCAAGTCACTTGTGAAAGCTTTCCTTGTGGTTGTAGCCATCTTCAACATGCCATCACAACCCTCTAAGAAACAAGATTTGTGACATAAGTGAATCTCTTGCAACTGTGATAGAAGCTACCTCAAGATGTGTGACATCACTGAATCTGCTGCAGCCGTGAGGGAAGCTAATGACTTGCCACACCACTTGTAACATATGTTTTCTGGGAGGGAATTTCGAGAAACATTTTTGCTGCCCTATATGGAGATCTGGTTTTATATTATATTTAAAGAATGAAACTTAAAAAAAAATATACAGTGCTAATTTTACAAAATTTCAAAAGTGTTTGAAGTGAAGTACTTGATCAAGGAAGCTAAATCTAATAAAGCACACTTAGTGTAGTTTACTTGAGGATAAAATTATTATTGTTACATGTAAATAGGCATGACAAGCCAGTAGCACACAGTTCCCATGCATTCCTTAAATTCTGAGAACCAAAATGAGAGCAGTAAAAACTGTAAACATATGTATATGTGATGTATATTTGATATGCCATGCATATAAAATATACACTTCCTTAGGATGGAAAAATGTTGGAATGAATGTACTGGTGTTGCATCCATTCCAACGTTGCTTTTCACATGCCAACCATTTAGCTACTGGCATGAAAGAACTGTCCCTGCTAGTTTTCAGCTGAAAAACTGGTAACAAAAGGTAAGGGTGTTCAATAACTGGAGAGAAAACCTGGCAAGCCAACATTATCTCCAAGAGTATGAAGAGTTCTAGTTATACATAGCTATACTCCTCTGAAATGACTCTGAAATGAAGAGTCATTTCCAATTATTTTTTTAAAAAGTTGAGAAATAGCTAGTCTCTCTAATTTCCAAAGGGCAAATGGTTCTTTCTAGTCTTTGTTCATCAGAAGTCTGTTGAAGGGGATTGAAATGATCAGTTTTAAATGTGTCTTTCAGTTATAAATACCATTTCTTAGGCCAGAATTATATAGAACATAGCATCCCTTACAATGGGAGGTAATCAGTTGATCCAATTCACAACTTGAAGACTACAGTAATGAATTGCTGAGGAGATTGGAGTCATTCTACTAACTGCAGCTGAGCTAAAATTATATATGTCGTATACATCCATCCACCCTCCTTTTCCATGGCATTTTAATTTCAACAAATGTATCTAAGATTATCTTTGTAACTTCTACAAAGAGTGTCCTGTAATGAAACTACTTGCCAAAAGGCACTTTTGAACAGAAAATATAGAATAATGTGCTTAATTTTAGGTCTATTTGTTACCATTTGAACTCATTCACACAAGGGAGCTTTATAAAGTCATCCCAGAAAAATATATCAGAATACCAACATCTCGTTAGCCATGATTCAGAGGGCCTCTTGAGATATGAGTGTCGATATAGCAGTCCTCACATTATTTTAAACTGCTTTTGAAACTCTAATGTTTCAAAAGCGTATTGCCGAGTAAGGAGATGCAGTTTGAAAACAACTTTAGAAGCCACACATCTATTCAATTATTAGAGATTATTTTCAGCAAGCCTTTCCAGTAAATTCTCAGGACACCTTAGAATGAAAGCAGAAAATAAAATAAAATAAAAGTCAGAAAGTAATGAAACTTAACACTACTAGGAGATTTTAAAAAGAAGATCTCAGCATTAGATAATCTTCAATGGATATCATTATGAGCAGCAAATTGTTGTCCCTTCCTTAGCCTGTCTTCATTTTGAAATCAAATATATGTCTGCACTTTGTTTACATAAAATAAAAACAAAAAGTAATTACAAAACACACAGAGGAACCTCAGTTCTTTAGGAGCATGTGATTATCAAAGACACTCTAACCATGCAATCCAATCCAGACAGGCAAAACAAAATGGTCCCTACCACAAAGGTTCCATAGTAAGGAAACACACTGCCAGTTTATATGTGCAAAGGAATCAAGCCATGAATTGTTATTTTTTGAGACACCGGCACTTCTACCAGCAATTGGACAGGTGAGATTGTATATATGAATGCTATTGCACAAAAATGCGCCATACAAACGGGAAAAGAATATATAGCTCCCCTCTCTGACATGCTAATTGGTTGTTCTCCAGAAGCTCCTGTTAGGTGGGGGGGGGGGATATTTACATAGGCAACCCTCCATTCTGCAGCATGAATCAGGCAAAGTTGATTCTGGTCCTAAGGAGGTGTCAACCCATGCTACAAGCTAGGGATGAAAAATTCAGTCCACTTTTTAAAGCAAACTGACCTAAGTTCCAAGACTTAGACAAAAAGATAAGATAGATAAGATACAGACATAGACACAAAATAGAACACAGTTCACAATCAGATTGCACACGTTCCTAAATTTTGCAATGAGGGTTTTGTTCAAAAATGTGTCCAGAAATGTATGTTACACACACACAAAAAATGTACAAAAATAGGGCAATGCATAGGAAGGCATAAGAATGCAGATCGGGGGAAATGCATACAAAATGCAAGTTTTTGAGAAAGTATGTACAGAAGTGTGTATAATACTTGTGTATTTTTTTAAATAATAATAATAATAATTGTGTATTGTTTAAATTTTTTGTAGAAAACAGTATGGAACAGATTTAGGATTGAGTGCATGCAGAACTGAAATCTGGATTGAAAAGCCCAAAAGCCTGAGGTCAAAGACATTTACTCTAACAGACAGGCTATTGAAATTGTTGTGTAAGCTCCAGAGTCAGATGTACAGAGGTTAATCAACCTTCTATTCCCCACTGAAAAACAAAATTGTGAAATCAATGAATGCTACAGTGTCTACCTGAAGTCAGTGACTGGCTAAATAATAATAATAAAAATAGTGGCTCAGAATGAATGAAGAATATAGTGTTACACATTATTGGAAATATGCAATAGTGCAGTAGTTGGAAGTCTGACATGGCTAAAAGCTGACTATAACTTGCTCTCAATATTAATAAAAGTGACTTTATATGTTGTCTTTCATATAGTCTCTCCTTCCCTTTTATTTTTTTTGCGTCAAAACTCTGCTTTTCTCTTACTTGTCTCTCATTGGCTTCATCGTTGCAATTGCCTGTGATCATGGAGAAGACAGACTATGACAGAATAAACTTAATAAGCACAACCTATTAAAGAACATATTAACTGACCTCTAAGCTGCCAATATCTACCATCCGTGCATCAACAAAATGCATCAACAGAGCAATGAATCAACACAGATCAGAGAGCAAAGTACAATGTACTTACATCCGTGTCCGGCCCCTTGTCTGCCCCGGGACAAGAAAAGGTAACGAATTCATGGCACCTCTTGTGAACCACAAAGCAGCAAACTAGGAAAAGAAGAAAAAAACATTCAAGCAATTGCAGATTTGTTAACAAATTTACTGCCAATCTACTGAAGTGAATTGAAATTAGCTGCCTTGTGAATAGTGTTGATAGACATTCAAATCATGGAAAAATTCTCAAGTCTTCAAGAAACACAGCGTTCTTTCAGCACAGGCAATTGCTTCTAACACATGATGTCCACATATTGTAAAATGACAGTATATCTAATTTTGCTCGTTGTTTTTTTAACACAAGCTGTGGTCAAAACAAACAATCAAAGGACTCCAAAACATTTAACTCTTTGCCCATTAACATACAAGACAGAGTAATTCCCCATTGTTATTTTGCCTGAGATTTTACAGTTACCACTTTTCATGCAGGCAACAGTATCCCACATTCTTCAACAGAGGATGAAAAAGAAGAATTTATTTGATATGGGTTTTTTGGAGAATTTTTATTTCTGATACAATTTTGCTATATCTATAAAAGTATACACTACTTAGTTACTTTAGCCGTGCTTTATTGTTTTAGCAGGACTTTATACATTGCTCTGTGCATGTTGGAAGACATCTTGTGCACCTTGGTAGAAAGGCAGGATAGACATAAATCAATTACTGGCAATTCTCCAATGCTCTTGGGCAATGATGTGTAATTGATAAAATTACATTTGCAAAATACAGACATCAGGATGCGTTCCACAAAACCTTAAGTTAGGGTGGGCTCTATCCTTAAGAGTAATTGAATAACATGTTAACATACTATCGGTGCATATCTAACTACTGAAAAACATTGCTGTTATGATGATAGAAAGGCAACATGGCCAAATGTTAACCCTGGGTATTAGTTCCTTAGCATGTAGAAAACCATCATCAAAAGGCCATCAATGGCTCCTAATCCTGATGGCTACATTCTCTATCACATTGTCAGGGGTAAAGGTAAAGGGACCCTGACCATTAGGTCCAGTCGTGGCCGACTCTGGGGTTGCGGCACCCATCTCGCTTTATTGGCCGAGGGAGCCGGCGTACAGCTTCCGGGTCATGTGGCCAGCATGACTAAGCCACTTCTGGCAAACCAGAGCAGTGCACAGAAACACTGTTTACCTTCCCGCCGGAGCGGTACCTATTTATCTACTTGCACTTTGACGTGCTTCCGAACTGCTAGGTTGGAAGGAGCAGGGACCGAGCAACGGGAGCTCACCCCGTCACGGGGATTCGAACCGCCAACCTTCTGATCAGCAAGTCCTACGCTCTGTGGTTTAACCCACAGCGCCACCCGCGTCCCTTCTGTCAGGGGTAGTAAGCTTCTAAATACCAGTTATCTGAAACCACAGGAGGGGAGAGTGTGCTGTTGCACTCCAGTCCTGCTTACAGGCTTTCCATAGACACCTGTCAGAACAAGATGGTGGATTGTAAAACAACTGTACGTATTCAGTTCATAAGTTTATTGCTCTAGCTAAAGGCTTAAGATCAGCCTTGGCCTATGGAGCCCTATTGCAACGACTGTTATATCTACATTAATTCTAAACCTGAACTGTGACATAAAATAAATGGCTAGTGGATCACAACAAACAATTAAATAAGGTTCTTGGGAGACCAAAGGAAACATCTACATAGGAAAAGTTTTCTTCTGAGATTATGCTGATAGACTCTTTGCTCTGGTCTTATACTTTCTTTTCAATCGGATTCGATTGGAGGTGTGCTGCATCAGATTTTGGTTGCGCAATCACTCCCAATTCAAAAATGCAGCAAAATTACAGTTTCTAGGGCCACATGTTGCATTCTGCATGAGTCATTTCTATGAGCTTTCGAATCAGGACCCAAGTCAGGCACGCAGAAAGAAAGATACACATCCCTTGTCTCAGCTTAACTGCACAGGATTGCAACTTAAGATTCCATATAAAGTTAGCACCTTCCTAGAAATGCAAAGAATACTTTCCTATTTAAGAACTGGCCTAATGTCATTTTAACATTCAAGGTCACCTTAAAACTGAAATATATGGTGACTTATTGTACCAAGGGGGGGAGAATGTACTACAAGGAATACCCTGCACAATGTGGATGGAGGTCAGAGCAAAAACAGCTCCTGGGTCACTGCTTATGAATCTCTCTCCTCTCATTTCTCTCCATATTTTTCTTTTTTAAAAATATGCTTTTGATGATAATGACTTCCTGAAAGATGAAGTGAGAATCTAGGCAGCAGACCTTTCGCCAGCCAGATGTTGCTGTCTTCCAACTCCTATCAAACCTGACAGCTGATTATGCCAGATGAGGTTGATGGGAGCTAAGTAAAGGTAAAGGGACCCCTGACCATTAGGTCCAGTCGTGACCGGGTTGCGCGCTCATCTCGCTCTATAGACCGAGGGAGCCGGCGTTTGTCCGCAGACAGCTTCCGGGTCATGTGGCCAGCATGACTAAGCCGCTTCTGGTGAACCAGAGCAGCACACGGAAATCCCGTTTACCTTCCCGCCGGAGCAGTACCTATTTATCTACTTGCACTTTGACGTGCTTTCGAACTGCTAGGTTGGCAGGAGCAGGGACCAAACAACAGGAGCTCACCCCGTCGCGGGGGTTCGAACCACTGACCTTCTGATCAGCAAGTCCTAGGCTCTGTGGTTTAACCCACAGCGCCACCCACGTCCCATTGATGGGAGTTAGAGTCCTTCAAAATATGAAGGGCGACAGGTAAGCCACCTCTGATCTATGAGGAAGGGTGTCCTTATTTGAGAGGAGGAAAACGAAGAGTCTGGGCATTATTTTGTGAATTCTGATGTGGGAAGGATTTAGACCAGGCTTCCTCAACCTCGGCCCTCCAGATGTTTTGAGACTACAATTCCCATCATCCCTGACAACTGGTCCTGCTAGTTAGGGATCATGGGAGTTCTAGACCAAAAACATCTGGCGGGCCGAGGCTGAGGAAGCCTGATTTAGACTTTACTAGAAATAGGGACAACCATCTTTAATCAGAAAGCTGCAACACAATCACACACATTCCAGGTTGCTCTTTTATAAACCTCTTTCTCAGTCAACACTTAGGAACAGTGCTCCAAACACATCTGTATAAAACGAGTGGAAGAACACATGAGACAACTAAGGTAAGATGCCAGCACTGAAAGACTGTTTCCTAAGGAAGTCAAAAGAAAAAATGCAAATGCACAGTCTCAAAAACCTTTGATTATCTCAATGTTTCATGTGGGAAAGTGTTGTGAATGGTGACGGGGGGGTGCTTTTAAAGCAGGCTGAAATCACTACTGATCACTACTGTACTTCTTTTCCCTGCCTTCCGAATCAGTATTGGAACCTATATAAATGTCAAATCAATGAATTAACGGCTTTGTTTCTTAAACTCACTTTTCAAATGCATAATTCAAAATGCCACTTCCTTTACGAAGGGAGATAGCTAATGAAAACGATGGCTCTCCTATGACCCTCTTATGATCAATTGAGTGCAGGATTTGAGATTAAGTCAACGGAGAGAGACCAATTAACTAGGGTGCATGGTCAATTTGGCAGCGCAGATATAACCTTACTGATGAAATCAGCTTTACTGATGTGAATATGCACATCCGTCTGTCTATATTATCTCATTTATATCCCACCACTCCTCCAAAAAACCAAGGGCTACGTACATGTACAGTGGTACCTCGGGTTACATACACTTCAGGTTACATACGCTTCAGGTTACATACTCTGCTAACCCAGAAATAGTACCTTGGGTTAAGAACTTTGCTTCAGGATGAGAATAGAAATTGTGCGGCGGTGGCGCGGCAGCAGCAGAAGGCCCCATTAGCTAAAGTGGTGCTTCAGGTTAAGAACAGTTTCAGGTTAAGAATGGACCTCCGGAAAAAAATTAAGTACGTAACCAGAGGTACCACTGTAGTTATACCATTTTCTGTTCACAATAAGCTTGTGAGGTAGGCATTGCTGAAACTGACTAGTTAGTGCAAGGCTGCACAATTAAAAGCGTTATAGCTGAGTGAGGATTTGAATTCAGTGTCCCGCTTGGTTGACAGTTTTCAGCCAGCCTTTCAATATCCACTGAACTCTAAAATTTAATAGACCTGTATCTTTGAAAGAAGCTACAAGAATTTCAAAGCCACTCTTAAATTCTTGCTCTACCAAAAAAAAAAAAAACAAACAACCTATTCAACAAGATGAAATTCGTGTATCAGCAATTCATGTTTTGTTTCCATGGATCTCCAGTGGATTGTGTCACTCTTCAGAAGGCATCCGTCCTTGTCAAAAGCATATGTAAAGCCACCCCGAGGGAGGTCGAAATATTGTATTCTACAGAGAAAACAGCAGGGATGAAAAACACAAGCACAAGGCGAACACCGGTAGGGATATGGATAGGGATAACAAATGTTCTCACAGCAACAAGAACGCCTGACCACACTGTGTGACTCCACAGTTATCCATACACCCCATGCAGTATCCAACCAGTAACCTGTAAAAAGACATTTGTCTTCTCCCAGGCCTTTAGTTAATTAAACAATCTATAGCTTTTTAAACTATAGGGGGGTTCTGTTTTCATTGGTTACTATGGTATGTAATTTTGTGTTTCTTATGTTGTAAACAACCCTGAGATCCTCTGATGATGGGCTGCATAGAAATTTAATAAATAATAAGTACAGTGGTACCTCGGGTTAAGTACTTAATTCGTTCCAAGGTCTGTTCTTAACCTGAAACTGTTCTCAACTTGAAGCACCATTTTAGCTAATGGGGCCTCCCGCTGCTGCCACGCCACTGCTGCACGATTTCTGTTCTTATCCTGAAGCAAAGTTCTTAACCCGAGGTACTATTTCTCAGTTAGCAGAGTCTGTAACCTGAAGCGTAGGTAACCTGAAGCGTCTGTAACCTGAGGTACCACTGTAATAATAAAAGACAATGGAGGGAAACTCTAGAAACTCATAGAACTGTAGAGTCGGAAGAGACCACGAGGGTCATCTAGTCCAACCCCCTGCAAGGCAGACATCATCTGCCCAACGTGGGACTCAAACCCACAACCCTGAGATTAAGAGTCCCTTGCTCTATCAACTGAGCTATCCTAGGTCATGTGAACTCAAAAAGGTTATACAAATTGCCCCGAAGCTAAACAGGGAGTCTGCTTACAGCATTAGTACATTATTTCACCAATTAAAATGGCACATTGTCAAAGAGCGTCAAGTATCTTGAAAGCTTCTACTACCTAATATATTCAGTTTCATTTATCCTGCTTTAAAAAGCTCCGTGCATTAAAACTAAGGGTTGTATTCTAAGCTGCATGGGTGACGATCTGCTTGCACAATGGGACTTATCCTTCCTCTATTCTTCCTGCTCCCACAAAAACTGCTATAGAGGGCCCAGCAAACCTCTGCAGCAGATTTTTGAGGGTGCACAAGGGGCTGCGGGAGAGAGGGAGGGGAAGCTCTGGGTACAACCCTAACAGTAGATTTCAGGAACAGATGTATACACGAGGGGGAAATACATTCTCACTTAATGAGCACAGGTAGCAGTAGTAATAGTGGTGTAATCCTTTATTAATCTTAATTGTAATTAATAGTATTACAGTGGACCTCGGGTTAAGTACTTAATTCGTTCCGGAGGTCTGTTCTTAACCTGAAACTGTTCTTATCCTGAAGCACCACTTTAGCTAATGGGGCCTTCTGCTGCCACCGCGCTACCGAAGCCCGATTTCTGTTCTTATCCTGAAGCAAAGTTCTTAACCTGAAGCACTATTTCTTTTTTTAAAAAAATATAATTTTTATTAACAGGCCAATCAAATCACATTAATTCCAAATCGCATTAATTCCAAATTATACAGCCAGATTTTTAAATTTTTGTTGGGGGTACCCATACATCAAGCTCCGAAAAGGGACCAAACATCACTCATGTTGCTGCTTTAATTAAACAGTTCTATCCAGTTCTGTCCAGATAGTCTCTTTGTTACTTTCCTCATCTTCTTGTTATCAAATATTCCTTTCTTTGCGATCTCTGATAATCTTCACAAGCGGGTTGAAAACAAACATCCTCTGTGTGGGTTTTACACTCTCCACTGAAGCACTATTTCAGGGTTAGCGGAGTGTGTAACCTGAAGCGTATGTAACCCGAGGTACCACTGTATTACTATTTAAAAGTTCTCTATAGTAAACATCACATCTACCTCTTATGTAAGGTTAGGTTAGGTTTTGCACCAAGGAAGCCAGCATTTTTCTGGGATGAATAAATATTTGTGAAAGCACATCACACAAATTTTAATTTAATACCAAGGAATACCCAGCTGCAGATTCACCTGAAATAGATCAAACATACGATTTGTTCTCAAATCTTTGCAATCTCAAATGTTTGATGTGTTGATGTACAAAAAACATTAACACCAGAAACCCGCAGGTTAATTTAGCAGCCAATAGATTTCACCTTGCACAGAACAGTGGGAAGTTAAGAGGTTACAGCCTGACATGAAAGCAAGGGTGGAAGAGGCAGGTTTGACTAGTGTGGGTTTGCTCAAACCTCTGCATCATTCTTTTGTAACTTAATCTGACCTTTCTGATACCTTCAGTCCCTTTTCTCGGCCATAGTTCTATCCTCTGCTAGAAAGAGCACGACTGGCATATGGTCACGCATTCCTCTCCTTATGCTGGCACAACAGATCTAGCCACTACATTACATCTACATTTCTGTACCGCTACAAGCCATTTATACCAGGAGTCTCTACAGCACAAGACCAGCATCTGAAATTTGCCAGGCACCAGGTGTACCTAACTATCGACCACTTGTGACCAAGTGAAGATGCCTGGGCACCAGAATGTCACCTGACATCTCCACCATCTGGAGGTGCATGCCTGGGGATCCTTGGATCTTGACTGTTTTCACACAGTAGCAACATGTTCCTGTTTTACAATTTAAAATACTCATTTTAAGATAGCAATGACTTCCCTTCTTCTCTTTCCATGGTTCATTTTACATATCATAAATCCCTGCATATTTTACAAAAACTATACCACTCAGTATTCCATTATTGCATCCATCAAAACTTGTTTACACTGTTGAATTTATCTTAATGCTGCCAATGTTTTCAGCTCTTCACAATTATTTCCCATATATTCAATGAATGTTTCCCAATCTTCTTTAAATGTATGTTCTTCTTGTTCTCTTATTCTATATGTTAAGTCTGCAAGTTGTGCCTATTCTGTCAGCTTAAGTTACCATTCTTCTTTGGTTGGGAACATGTCCTGTAGAATTCTATCTGTTATATTTTATCACACACAGAGAACTTTATTGTGGTCCATAGGCCCAAAAGACACAGTACAAAAATTATATATCAACAGTTATTTAGTCATAAGAGCAGCCTTGTTATATTTTATCAGCACAGACAGAATGATTTCAGGAACCAAAAAGTCATATTGAAAAATACCACTTTTGACACATCGGACCCAAAAAATGGCAACTAGTCATTCCATTTTGGCAACTGTAACCTTGGTTTAAGAATCCAGTTGGTGCTTCTCTTATATATCTGGGTTTCTAATACTGAACAAGACTTAGAAAAATTGTCAAGTTAGCATGTTAGGGTTGGAGCAGCTAGATAATCTCAGTATCTCTTTCACACACATACACAAACACACCCCTACACCTGTCTAGACTGAAGGGAACACAAATCACCATTAAAATGTTCAACGTGTGTGCCCCACCCCACCTGACCACAGAAGGAAAAGAAAAGCTAGTGATTGGGGAATAACAGCAAAGAGTTACAGAGAAGAACATATTGCACAAAGCTACAGACACCTGGAGTCCTATGATGAGGAAATAGCAGCTATCAACCACCAGTTATCCTTCTCCTCTTCCAATTAACACTTCCAGGGATGTTTTTAATGTATGACATATTAGTGTATTTTTGGTATTTGTGGAAGCCGCCCAGAGTGGCTGGGGAAACCCAGCCAGATGGGCGGGGTACAAATAATAAATTATTATTATTATTATTATTATTATTATTATTATTATTATTATTATTATTATTCCAGAATACAACTGGGGATAGGGGCCACACAAACACAATGGCAGTTATGAGCAGTGCTATTTTTCTAGAAAAAGATGTGCCGGAACTCACCCTGAACTTATAATGTCAATGGCATCAACCTGAGAGGAACTGAGTTCTGGTGAGTTCCAGCTGGGGCGGGTGAGCCCTGGTTATGAGAAGAAGACGAGGAGGAGGAGGAGGAGGAGGAGGAGGAGGAGTAGTTTGGATTTGATATCCCGCTTTATCACTACCTGAAGGCGTCTCAAAGCAGTTAACATTCTCCTTTCCCTTCCTTCTCCACAACAAACACTCTGTGAGGTGAGTGGGGCTGAGAAACTTCAAAGAAGTGTGACTAGCCCAAGGTCTAGTGGGCTGCATGTGGAGGAGCGGGGGAGTGAACCCAGTTCACCATATTACGAGTCCACCGCTCTTAACCACTACACCACACTGGCTCTCCCAGCAGGTAAGTGTTAGCATAAAAATAGACAACACATGTGAATATGCGCTAAGAGCAACATCAAAGTTCAAGCCCAGGTAACCTGTCATATTCCAGAACATTTGAGGCCAAGGCCTAAGAATCTGCATTCACAAGTGTGGCTCCTACACAAAAGGGAATCAGCACCAACCACAGCATTGGCACAAATGCCAGGGGTGAGGGGTTCTCTTGTAGGAGAAGTGATGCTTGCCAGGGAAGACTGCATGGAGCATCACATGTCACTGCTCACACTGTTGCTGCTAAAACAGTTTGATTGCATCAGGCTAACCATCTTTTGAAAATGATAGTTCAGCAGTTGAGTCATGCAAAGGAGAATTGCCAGAAAGGAAAAGCACAAGGGAATTTCAAATGCCAAAAACATCTTCATTTTAACCCAAGATGAGAAAAGTTAACATTTTGCTAGGAGAAAATGAAAACAATTTAAGATTGTGATTGTATGCAGATTTAGCTGAGAGTAAGTCCCACTGGACAAAGCGAAACACACTTTTGAGGAAACATAATGAGGACCAGGCTTCAGAAGTGCATAAAAAGAGCATTAAAAAGGGACAAAAGGACAAGAGATCGTACAATTTATAATACAAAGCAAGGCATTTATCTTTCAGGCTCATCCTTTTCTTACCAGGAGTTATCAAACAGAAATTTTCATAGATGTCCTGGTTACCTTTGGCTACCCACGTAGTTAAAGCAATATACAAGTATCGGCTAGGCAGGGGATCCCAAACTGTGGTTTGAAAGCTTCATTCAGGCAGTCTGCAGAACATCTGTGGATTTGTGGTTGAAGATGGAAGATACCACATCCACTGCATGAAATATTCATATTGAATTTTAACTTTATGTTTATTGCTTCTTTTATTTATTATTTCTACAGTATTCAAATCAGAATGTGTAGAATACAATATACAAGAAAGCTAAAATTCGGAATGAGCTCAGGCTTGCAAGAGAGGTTGAAAATAATAAAAGGATGTTTGAATCAAGAGGAAGAACAAGGAAGTAATAAGTCCTCTGTGTGGAGAAGGTGAATAAATGCTATTGGGTGACAGAAAGAAAGAAGAACTGCTCAACACCTAGGTTGTCTCTGTCTTCTCCCGAAAGGAAAACAGCACCCAACCTGGTGATACTGGAATAAATGGAGCAGAGAGGGAGGTGCAACCCTAAATAGGAGAAGAGTTGGCAAGGGAACATCTAGCTACTTTAAATGAATTCAAATCTCCATGCCTGATGAACTGTTTCCAAGGGTATTAAAGGAACTTGCATGTGTAACATCAGAGCCTCTGTCTATAATCTTTAATAATTCTTGGAAAACAGATGAAGTCCCTGCAGACTGGAGGTGGGCAAATGTTGTCCCCATCTTCAAAAGGGGGAGGGCAGATCCAGACAACTGCCAACCTGTCAGTTTGGCATCAATACCTGGAAACGTCCTAGAGCAGATGATTAAAAAGTTGGTTTTTAAGCAAAGGTTGGGTGGATTTTTTAGCTATGTTTCCAGCCTTCCTAGGGGTTGGACTATATGGGCACTGGGGATCCCTTCCTAACCCTACAATTCTGTGAATTAAAAATCATGTAAGATTTAGGACGGTGCATTACAATTGTGGCAAGTAGAAAACTCATTAAGAGGTGTGCCAAGTCTCTCAGCAATTTTGGGAACCACTGAATGAGGAAACATAAGCACATCAAAATTCTGATTAGAAATGTTATAGTCCCTCCCAATCATTTCTAGACCTAAAGTTTGAACGAAGTATTTCTCTGAAGAAAGAAACCTCTTTTTTTTCTGGAAAAACCATAGTAACAAAACAAAAAGCGAAAAAGGAAGCCGAAGTTACATGATGAGGGATAATCAAGAGAGAGGTATTTTGCAATTACACAGTAATGATTTGCACTGCACTATTTATTTGTCATTCAGAACACGTATGTTTTAAGATCAGATCTCCCCAACAGAGATGTTCAAAACACAATCTGTTTGATATCAAAGCAATCTATTTAATCAACAGATTAAGTAAAATACAAAAGCATTTGCTGGACAAATTTCCAGATCTTGGTTGTGTTTATTCTCATTAAAATGAGCAATCCACCAACATCTGCCCAGTTCAGTCACTATTCCTGTTCAATGGGACATCATGATATAGGACCTATTTCATGGAGTCCCCATTAATATATACACAAATTCATGCTGCTATGCCAAACTGAGAGAAAAAAAGGGGGGGAGAGAATCCCTCTAGCATTGGATCTCCAAAAATCAGAGAGAAGAAACCTACTTTTGGCAGATGTGCTGCAAGAGGGGGGGCTACCTCAAGCACTGCTGATGCTTGTTTCCTTGGTTATGTTTGAGGCACACTCAAACAAACTGAGAAGCATTGAACTTCCACTCAGCAGCTTCTGCACTGGGGTTATATTTTGCTGCTCTGGCTGCAGGTGCCTTTTTCTTGCTGGGAACAGCCACCAGCAGCCAATGCACAACCAAACACCGCCATCCCAACTGTTGGCTGATGTCACAAATGACATCAAGTAATGGGACAAGTGGGCATGGTTTGGAGGAAACAGCCTGGTTGGCCAAGGGCAGAGGTTCCCCACCCCAATATAAGCCCCTTATCAGATGAAGGTATCAAATCTGTTACCTGGTGAATTCACAAAATCAATAATACATATGGTTATGATGCCAAAACCTTTACCAGCCACTTATACTGCAATCCTACAGTCAGTCTGGTAAGCCAGGAGTAGCCATTGGGGTGCCCTCCAGATGTTGCCAGACTACAACTCCCATCATCCCTGTCCATTGGCTGGTGGGAGTTTTAGTTTAACAACATTGGATGCCTATGAGATAAGCCAAATGGTGTTACTATGTCAGCCAAATGGTGTTACTATGTCTTCAGGAAAGCTGGCTAGGTGTTGGGAGTCAAAAGGATGAGGAGACAAGGACGTGGGAAGAAAAACAAGAAGCAGCGTGGGACCAAAAGTTTTAAAAAAGAGAAGGCAGAGGGACTTTCTGGCTCCCTGCCTCTCCCCTTTTACATCTCTATTCTTTCAAAGATATAAAATGTTATACTCATAAGAAGATGACATAGGGTTTAACTTGCTCATTCAGAGCGTTAATAAAATGGAAAGGCTTCTTGACACCTGAAATGCATTTAACTTATTACCTCAATAAACTGCAACACTTTTGTGAAGGAAACCCCATCAAATAAAATAGAATGCACTGTGCAGAATTTCACTTCGCATTTCCAGAGTCCAATTATTATTACCTTATTAATCTTTATGAAATGTATACTGGCCAAGTTGCGTATGTTATTCTCAAGTAGTAGGGAAAAAGCATCATTTCCTATAGTTGCCGCTTCAATCAGTCCCACTTCCTGTACAACAGAGTGAGACAACAGGCCAAGCCCTGTGCTAGCTTCACAAACAATGTGAAGCACAAAAATCAGCTGACAAATAAGGCCATTTTCAGATGTGAGACTTAAAATTGGTCATTCAATTTCCTCAATCTGCAAAGAGAATGAGATTGCTAAGCAACTTACAATCAGCATCTGATTTGTTAACAGCTATCTCCCATGTTCTGTGTGACATTAACCAGATTGAAGCAGAGGTCTTTAGATACTTTACAGTAGGCTAATCTACTACTATCTTGGAATCACCACTTTTTAATTATATTGGAAAGGCACCACTCATTTTCTGAAAGCACACAGGCCTATAGTTGAAGAGCTAGCCCTTGATGAGCCCCGCAATTAAAGCCTGCTAGCCAATCATTAACACGAGCCAAAATATTGAAATAAAATAACAACGAAAAGAAGTCTAGCCATGTAGATAGAGAGAGATGTGCTTACACACACACACACACACACACACACACACACACACACTGCAACATCTTCTCAAGTTCTACATAGCAAAACACACACCCAGAATACCCAGGTTCTACACTCCAATGACCAAAAATAATGCCGCCCTTCCAGAAAGTGGTGTCGTGGGCAGGACCAGCCTAAGACACTTCAGCACCTGAGGCAATCCTCAAAATGCCCCTCTCTCCAGGGAAGGAGTGAGTGGAGACCTACATCAGGAACAAGGCAGGAAATCAAATCAACATTACCCAATGGTTGAAGTGAAAATCAAAGGCTGTCATGCGGGTGGGGGGAGAAAGGGGCCCACTCTGAATCATGCATGAGACCCCAGAGAGCAGCCCCACCATTTCCTTCTCTAGCAATGCCTCCCATTCACCGAGATGCTACAATAGTGGTGGCACTGGGGAGGCTGCCGAGGAAGAGGGAGATCCAGCCTCCATGGGGTATGCATGCCACAGCCATTACTGTAACAAGCAATATATTTCTTGCAGGCTGGATTTGCTGCCCCTGGGGATGCTGCTGCCTGAGGAGGTCGCCTCACCTTGCCTCGCGTATGGGCCAGCCCTGTTCATGGGACAAAGTAGAATTTATTCTTACCTCCAGCTGTGTGAAGCTAGCATGCACTCCCAAATTTGCCCCTACTTGTAGAGATAACAAGAGGATCCAGCAAATTAACAGCTCAGCATGCTTCCGGTAACCTAAATGCAGGGGGAAGTGTTTTTTTCCTTTTGCTATTAATGACGTAATAGTGCTAAGCAGGTGGCGCTGTGGTGTAAACCACTGAGCCTCTTGGGCTTGCTGATCAGAGGGTCGGCGGTTCAAATCCCTGCGGTGGGGTGAGTTCCTGTTGTTCAGTCCAAGCTCCTGCCCACCTAGCAGTTCAAAAGCACGTCAAGTGCAAGTAGATAAATAGGTACCGCTCCGACAGGAAGGTAAACGGCATTTCCCTGTGCTGCTCTGGTTCACCAGAAGTGGTTTAGTCATGTTGGCCACATGACCTGGAAGCTGTCTGCAGACAAACGCCGGCTCCCTCAGCCTACAGAGTGAGATGAGCGCACAACCCCAGAGTCATCCGCGACTGGACCTAATGGTTGGGGTACCTTTACCTTTACCTAGTGCTAAGCACATTCAGTGCTGTTTATACACAATCTAGTACCTTAGAAATAACACTCAGGAATAGATATATTCCAGAGAGGGTGAAGAGTTTCTTTCTCTTTCATAATGGGCATATGTGCATATCAGCAAAAACTTTCATTTGAGAGAAGGAAGAAGGGTTACTAGAATTCATGACAGCTATGTGGAAATGTAATGTCAGAGGAACAGGAAGGTAAGAAACAGAAGTTGGGTCATGAACCAGAAAATACAAAGACACAAGATTAATGGATCACCAAGCATGTACAACCACACTTCGAAACCAGGTGAGACATTTCATACCCTGAAAAAACTGCACTACCACTGCTATAGAATCTCCAAATAAGCTGTTGCTTTTTAAGCAAATCCCACAGCACTGTACCTTCTGGTGTAATGCAATGGTTTGGGGGCAATGTCCTCAGGAATAATAGGAACAACGCAAAAAGCAAAAAGCTAATGCAGAAGAACTCCCAGAGTCTTTATGATTTGCGACAGGCAAGGCACTCCTTTTGAAATCTATGTGGCTTACAAGGACTGCATGCATGAGTTCAGTCCCTGGCATCTCCAGGTAGGGAATAGAACAGAATCCTGTCTCAAATTCAGAAGAGCTGCTGCCAATCAATGTGGACAATACTTAGCTAGGTAGACCAATGGCCTGAGTTGGTTAGCTTTCCATTTTCCTATGTTTTGTATGGAATTCGTTTTGAATTCCAGTTGGCATTCTTGGTAAAGTCATCATCCTTTTGCCTTACAGAATACTTAGAATGAGAAAAGAAAACCAGATAAATATAGTTTGTAACCCAGAGTGGGTGGCACTGTGGGTTAAACCACAGAGCCTAGGGCTTGCCGATCAGAAGGTCGGCAGTTCGAATCCCCACGACGGGGTGAGTTCCTGTTGCTCGGTCCCTGCTCCTGCCAACCTAGCAGTTCGAAAGGACGTCAAACTGCAAGTAGATAAATAGGTACCACTCCAGAGGGAAGGTAAAAGGTGTTTCCGTGCGCTGCTCTGGTTCGCCAGAAGCGGCTTAGTCATGCTGGCCACATGACCCGGAAGCTGTACGCTGGCTCCCTCGGCCAATAAAGCGAGATGAGCGCCACAACCCCAGAGTCGGTCATGACTGGACCTAATGGTCAGGGGTCCCTTTACCTTTACCAGAGTAAACTTTTTGAGATGGACTTTAAATTTCACCCTGAGTTAAACACTTGCGTCCTCACATAGCAGATGAGATTCACACACAGCAAGGGGACCGTTTTCCCATTGCCACCCGGTGTAGGGGTAATGAAAGAAGGGCTTCCTGTGTAGGCAGCCTTTGGACACAGCTGAATCATTGTTCCAGTCGGTTTGGAAGCTCCACTTTCAAACTATTTTCCACATGAAAATGACAGACTTATTGCTAGGAAGAAGGAAGCATGGGAATAGGGAATACAATGCAGCGTTTTTCTTCAGGCCAGGCCAAGCACAATGTAATTGCCTTCTTGGCCAGCCTAACTGTTCTTAGTAGAGGTTTCACACTTTCAGAAACGCTGGAGCCATACGCAGCCTCAACAGTTTGAACTAGATGTTAAACTCATAACAGCCCTGAATGAAAATTTATCTGCCTTCAGGATAAGTCTCCACCATCACCTTTGGCCCCTGGCTTTGCCAATGGGCCACTATAATAGGGGATAAAGTGCGAGAAGTCAATTAGCTTTTTCCCACCATTACTCTCTTTGCTCCCCAGGTCTCCCTCTCCCTTCCATGCCTTATACAGTCATACCTCATGTTACGGACGGTTCAGGTTATGTGTTTTCGGGTTGCGGACTGCAGGAAACCCGGAAGTATCGGAATGGGTAACTTCCGGGTTTTGCCGCTCGCGCATGCACAGAAGCGCCAAATCGCGCTGGTGCCTGCACAGACGCGGTGCTTCAGGATGCGAACGCTGCAGGTTGCGGACATGCCTCCATCACAGATTACATCCGCAACCTGAGGTTCCACTGTATCTTCTTCCCAAAATGGTTTCGAAAGATCTGAGCCCTACAGGGTCTTCATTCCTGATTCCTACTTCAAATAGGGGAAGAGGAGCAGCTACTGTTGGATAGGGGAACCCCTTAGGGTCAGATTTGACAGAAGGTCACACCAAGGCTACTAACTCTTTCATTTATCACTATTTCGTTTTTGTTGATCTCCTTTTTAATTTTCTGTGTCGTTGCAATGTAGGTGTTTTACTGCACTGAATGATCCTGCAGGCTTCGTGTTTTGAACTTTCTTCTGAGCTAAAAACAGTGGGCATTTCTTAGCACCCGTCAGGTACAACTTTTCAGACTTCAGGCTACTCCCAGTATTTTTGTAGCAGTGAATTGCTACTCTGCCCTTTCACGAGCAGTTCTACAGCCTTTCAGTAATAAAACATTTTGAGCATGAGAATTGTTTACGCTTCTGACCTTTCTTGACTGCAACTCGGCTATTCAGATCTGCCAGCTGCTGCTGCGGCTGGTTAATCAAATCAGCAAGGAGAGAAGGCCTTGCTCCCAAAAAGAGATAATTAGCTGGCTGGATAACATATGCCATGGTTAAATCTTTGAGTGTTTGTCAAGCATTAATTTAGGGTTGTACAAGCCATACAAGAAGGTAGAGTTCCCCACCTCCCCCAAACACATAAAGGTAATGAGGGTCAAGATGTCTAGAGCATTCCTAACCAAAAGAGTACATTCCAAAAGCTTATTCCTTAACCCCTTCCAACACTCCGTAAGCCTTCAAGTTTCAGCAGCAGCAGCAGCAGCTTGAAAACAGTATGCATGAATCACGGGAACTACACAGTTCTCAGAAGGACAAACTTGTTCTTCAACAGTGTATGGACTATCTGACACACAGAAACTGGCAGAAATGAAATTGCCATGCATCTACACCAAACAACAGCTGCAGAGGAAGAATGTGATGGTTGTGTTTGATTTCCTTCATAAGTAACTTCACAATTGTAAAACAGCATACACACACACACACACAAAATTTGCATGTATGTAGTAACAGCTGCCCAACTCAGATGTACAAATGCATACCCATGGGGGAACAGCAAAGTTGAAACACTGCAAGGGAACATTTATTTTAAAAAACAAAAAACACCACAAAGTAATTCACCAAGGTATACAGTGGTACCTTGGGTTACATACACTTCAGGTTACATACGCTTCAGGTTGCAGACTCCACTAACCCAGAAATAGTACCTCGGGTTAAGAACTTTGCTTCAGGATGAGAACAGAAATCGTGCTCTGGTGGCGCGGCGGCAGTGGGAGGCCCCATTAGCTAAAGTGGTGATTCAGGTTAAGAACAGTTTCAGGTTAAGAACGGACCTCCGGAACGAATTAAGTACTTAACCCGAGGTACCACTGTATTTCCCAGACCTGTGTGTGATAGTGGATTGTATCCTGAGAAGTCAATATTGACCAGCTAGGATTGGTCCTCATGCCTTATCTCTACAACTGAGAAACCTTAACTACAGGGATCTAAAGTTTCCTTATTCTTCTTTTCCAAACACTCTAATCACAATGTTTGCTCTAGTTGTTTGTTCACAGAGTAAGGAATATAGAGAGGCTTGGAAAGCAAAGGGCTTTCCGCCAACCTCACTAGGAATGATGTGAATTAAATGTTCATTCAAATGTATAGTTGCTTTCATAACTAAAAGAGAAAGATAAATATGAAATAAAACAGCAGACTCCAAGCAAGCTTCTTTAATAAGTCACATCAATCCCTGAGGTAGAATTCTTCTAGCACAAATTAATTCAGGCTCTAGAGCAGGTGTGTAAAATGGATATGAAAAGCGGTCACCTGACTGTTAATCACCTGATGCTATTAGAATGCCAGGTGACAACTTGAAAGGAGCTCATGTTTGAAGTTCATTTGCAAGCAGCTTCAATACAAACCACTTGGAAACTGACTTCAACAGTGGTGTCTCCACTTACTGATGGGCACCAGGAGACAATGACTTTGAAATCCCTTTGCAAAATGTTTGCATTGAAGCCACCTACAAATGGACTTCAAGGGTAATGCTTTTCGACACCAATCAGCTGATGGTGGCTGAGACACATCACCTTGGAAGCCCCATTGACAGTCGTTTCAAAACAAATGACTTGCAGGTGGACTTCAAAGTGATGGCACTCACTTGACATATGTCGGGGGTGATGCAGGCTGTGGCTTGCGGGCCAAATAAAGATGCTTGCTGGGCCTAACTACGGGGAGGACAGAGTCTCCCCAAGGCTAAAAGAGTTGCTCATTCTTTTTGTAACGAGCCTACGGACACTGAAAATTTAACATTAAACTAAGGATCAAAATTGTTGCTGTTGTTGTTTAGTCGTTTAGTTGTGTCCGACTCTTTGTGACCCCATGGACCAGAGCACGCCAGGCACTCCTGTCTTCCACTGCCTCCCACAGTGTGGTCAAACTCCACCTGGAGCAGGAACCAGCAAGCCACTCCAGTATCCTTGCCAAGAAAACTCCATGGACAAGGGTCAAAATACATGTGACATTTGTCACATTTAGAAAAAGAACGCTTAACCACTCTGCTTTCACTTTGGTGGGGGGGACTGGTGTGGAATTCTGATACAGAACTAAAAACCACCCCATTCCTGGCTTTTATATTTGCAACCCTCGCCACCCCCACCCCACCCCACCCCAAAAAGGTACTGTCTACATTAAGCAAAACTTTCACGCCTAAAAATTAGCTAGGAGAAAACCTTGAAGGGCCCCTTCTAGATCAGGAACATGTTGTGCTATCAGGGCCTGCAACTGTTTTCTTCTCCAAAAATAAAAGCAGTCGGATTAAGTGCACTTGTTTAAATCCCATAGTAGGACCGCCCCTCAAACTAAGGAAGTGACCAAAGAGCTGCTACACCACTGATAGAATACAAACGTGTCGTACCAACTGTGTGATGTTACAATGTCATATGAAAGAGGACAGTGCTTTAGGGTTGGTTTTGTTATAAGGGGGGGGGGACTGCTCCTTTTCCCTTATGGGGTAACCAAGAGCCCGTATAGAGTCCTTTTGTAGGTTCTCTATCGGTAGGAGAAAGTAACAGAGGCCAACCATAGAATATTGAGAAGCAATGCAGCTAGTAAGCCTGACCTTTATTAACTGTTGCAACAGGGTCGTCACTCACCACATGCAACAGGGTCCTCACTCACCACATGCATGAGAGAGGAGGAACCCTGAACAATGGGTTGCAAACTCCTATATAGACTTTTGAAATTCCCACTCTCCAGCTCAAGACCACCCCACCATATATCATACATACATCACAGAATGGGTGGTCTACAGCAGAAATCCTGTCTGGCAGGAAACCTGTAGATGGGTTTACCTGGAGAGCCTGGCTATTCTTTTGTGATGAGTCCGGGTCACAGGCTAACTGTGTATTCATACACAGATAGGCCCTTAAGACAGGAATCGTGAGCAAAGAGACAATGGGGAGGTTTTCCCATTTCCTTTGTCCTTGCAGAGAAACATTTGAGGTCAATTTGGGAGAGACAAAATGGTTTCAGGACTTTTTTCCTGTACATTTATTTTATATCTTAGACCTTATAATTCTCATAACAGTTTGGGGTTGCTGTTGTTTTTCATTCAGAGGCATAAGAATTTTTTGAAATAAGTAAAATAACAGAGAGAGATATAATTCAATGGAACTTGAACCCATTTGTATGGCTAACTATAAGTAGGGTTGCTGTATTTCAAAAAGTCTGGATACAAAAGTTGTTGAGCAAAGTTGTTGAGCTTTTTTTGCCAAAGTTGTTGAGCTTCTTTTGCAATATCTCAAAAAATAAGATAAAAGTTGAGCAGTTGAGTAAATTCTCCAAAAAAAACCAACCAACAACACTTCTGAGACACGCGTTGCTGTACACCTGAGTTTTCCACCCGGACGCTATTTTCAAGCAGATGAATCCCAGATATGTTCGGGAAGTTCAAAATGTATGGCAGCGCTAAGCAAAGGGATAGTTCCTGTGACCAGAGGTACACACAGCTTCCTGAAAAGAGAGCAGTCTCTCACCCAGTTACAACTCCCAGCATAAACTTGACTCCTTTGGGAGGCAAACTGCCCTCTTCACTTCACATTCAGCTTCACAGGAGGTGTCTTATCGAACTCCAAAGAAGCTTCTGCACATGTCATGGGGCTTCTCCACATTCCATTTTTTCCAATATATCTCCTTGAACCGCAGCCAAAAGTTTTAAGGGCAGTTTATGGAGCAGTAAGGAGGACTGCAACTACAGTTGGGCTTTGGGAAAAGAGCTTCTCAAGGTGATTCATTTCATCCCAGATGCAGGGTGTTCTAACTCCCCACTCTATTAGTTCCAGATCGTCATTAGATCTCGGGGGAAGGCGTTCCCTTCTCACTGTCCCTTCCCCCTGGAAATACACCAATCACTGGCACCTTTGACATCTGTTTATTTGCCCATCTATTTTTATTGGGTGGAAGGGGTGGTGAGGGGGTTAAAAACGATCTGAAATAAATAAATTGCTGTGTGAGGAAGGAGGTTTTGCTTCAAACCCTTGCCTGAATGCCATACTTTCCCCCGTTTTGTTTTGTGTAACAGCAAAGAGTGCTAGCAGACAGACTCCATCTCCATCACACTGGGAAAGTCTGAGAATGACATTTCAGAAATTGCTCCCCTGCCTGAAACCAGAAGGGCAAGAAGTAACAATTACCATGGTTAAATGAATAAATATCTTATCAAATTTATAACTTTCTCCCCCAAAATGAAAGTTTTGTAACTCTTAGTAAGCAGTTCACTGTGAAAAGAACATAAACGGAACAACAATCGACTCCCCGTCATCATTACAAACACAGCAGCTTAAATGAAAGGGTTTGGGCTTGAATTATTTCAATCTCAAATTCTGGGTTTTTCCTCTCTCCAGGCATACCACCTCCAGATTTCTAATTGGGAACACTTTTACTCCTACAGCAGCATGCATGGAGACATTTCAGTACGAAAATCTATTCTAAACTACACAAATTAAATCACTAAGGCTATAACAGTAAAGCTAAAACTGGCAAGGGACAGCCATATTTAACGGTAACATGTGTCAGCCATAATCAGCGTCGTTTTAAGTCATTTCTTTATTAAGCCAGCAGATTTGGGGGGGGGGGGAGGGAGATAAGAAAGGCCTGATTCTTCATTATCATTAATTTTATAAAATAGCTGTCACTGTTTTAAAGAGCTCTATGCCAAGATTAGCATTTCCAAAGCTTTAACTGTAACTGATATTACTGGTGGGTGTGGTAGCTTCCAAAAGTTTCTAACTAATTAGTAAGGATTCAAGGGCCCAAGGAAACAGCCATTCCTGGTCATCTTGACAACCATTAATGTTCTACACCAGAATCCTGAGCACAAGAAGTCCTGGTAATTGCAATTTTTCAGGACTACAGACCCAGAAACATTAGAAAACACGAAGTCTAGCAGTCCTGGATCCTGAATTACTGTTCCTGCTGCCTTCTAGGGCTTAAATCATTGCTGCTACAACAACATGTTGATACTTCCATGGCCATGTAGTGGGTGGCAGAAGAAGAGGGAGATCCTCAAAGTTCCCAGCAGGGAGGAGGAAGGTTGTGGCAGGATTTAACAGACCCACACAGGACTGGACTGAAAACAAACAAATCAAGGTCCTACATAAATGTGTTTAATTTAAAAGGGGGGACATAGCAAATTGAATGAGATAGTCGTCATCATCATCATTTTTAATTTGTATACCGTCTTTCTATCTTACAATACTCAAGGCGGTTTACAAGATAAAATAATACAATACAAATTGAGAAGCAGAGATTCGTGTAGGCTGTTTATGTTGGCCAGATTTAACATGTTTCCCTCGGTGGTAGTGAGAGGAAGATACTTAACTATCCCAGAATCAGAGCGTCTCTGCAAATGCAGAAAACAGGAACCCAATACTCTAGAGCATATATTCTTTTCCTGTGATTTTGGCAGTTATGCCAGAAGACAATTATTTGAGGCCCTAAAATTTAATAGACAGATTTTTACACAACCAACTGTTCAGGACCTGCTGGCGGACAGCGATGACCAAATTACTATTATAGTGGCTGAATTTTTAAGTGCTGTCCATGAAGAAAGAATGGGCCATGATAAAGAGACTTAGTGGTTCTTAATGGTAGGTGATGTTGCTGTGTTGTATTATATTATCTATGTACATCGATTTATTTTTTGGAGTTAAGAATAGGACTGGGATAAATTGTGTTCGCTGAGCCCGTATTTTATACAGTCTGTATATGATGTTTGTTTGATAATGTGTGGTGTGCTATGCCTAATAAAGGATTTTGAATTGAATTGAGAAGCAGAGATCACTAATGATGGCATTTGTAATAATACTTTTCACCAATGCCTAGTTGCAAAAAGATGCCCACAGAGAAAGTTTTAAGGCCAAAGCTGTCAACCATCCCTTATTTGGTGGGAAACTCCCTTATCCCAGCGCCGTGTCCCACTGCTGTCCCTTATTGATGATGTTCCTTAAATTTCCCAGGTTTCAAAGGAAGCAGCTCCTCTCCCTCCCTCCCTGCCAGCCAGGGAGGAGGGAGGCTCCAACTGTGTTGCTTGTGGACCCCCAGGAGCCCCTCCCCGCCAGGACTCAGGAGCCTTGAGAGGAGAGTGAGGGCAACCATAGAGAAAGCAGTTCAGAGAGAGGAGGAGGAGGCAGAAGCACGGACAGGTGTTCCAAGGGCTAACCATAGAGGGGGAAAGTGGAGGAAGGACCACAAGAGCTTCTCCCATAGATTTGTAGTGGTAGACTAGCATAGATGGTCTGATCTGCGGGTTTACTTCGGACGCTATTCCCCCCCCCTCTTCCTCCTGCCCCGCCTGATGGAACTGAGAGCTGCAGATGGAGCACGAGAGAAAAGATACAGAACTGCAGCAGCATCTTCGTAGCTTGGACTTCGTTTTGCACGAAAAGTGGTTGCTGCTTGTAGTTGTTTAATTGCAGTGTTTCATCAGCTGATGCCTTGAGCAGCAACCTCCGGAAACGAAGGGCTAAAAACCAGCGCTGCTCTCCCAAATTATCTGGTGCCTTTTAACTTGGTATTTCAGCTGGTTGACTAAAATCCCTTATTTGGGCTGCTGGTCCCTTATTTTCAAATCTGTAAGTTGACAGCTATGTTTAAGGCTGATCTATCAAATATTTTCGTATCAAAAGTTGTATTGTGCTTCTCGAAAAGTTGAATAAATTGTGACATCTAAAATTATTACAGACCCTGCTTACCTCCAGCCTAGCCACCAGTTCCTGCATCACCCTAGGACGGTGATGCTCTATCTCAAGACTTTCTCCACCTTTCAATACATATAAGTTGGCCTCCCCTTACTTCTCATCAACTCCAGTCTGGGGTGACTGTAAGGGAGTTCTACCTCAGCTTTTTCCTCCAGCAATCTTGGTAGGGTGACCTACGTATCAGGAAACACCCGAGTCCTGAATGGCTATAAGTCTGTAGGACAGAACCATCACACCAAACCATCACTACGATTTGGCATGTCTGAATCGATGATTCCAAGTTAGCAATCAGGAAGCAAATCAGATTTTTTAATCTAATGGTTTAAGAGGTTTTTACCTTTTTTAAAAACACCCACAAAAACTATGTCTGGTGTGATATCTGAAGTACCTTAGTTGTGGCCATTGCACCACCTCAGCCATAGAAACAGGACTACTAAGCAGATAGAAAATGAAAGCATAAACTCATGGTTTGCTTGTAACAGAGGTAGTCAATGCAATGTCCTCTAGAAGTTGTTGGACACCAACACTCATCATTATCCTTCTCGATGCATTTGGTTAATATTTTACATAACAGTATTGACTGTCAATAGAAATACAGAGGCTGGGAACAAAATGTTGAAATTGGAAGGCATGGAATGTTGTGCAAATGTTTTGTCCAGGGTAAATTATTAATTATGAGTGAATAAGCACAGTGGGAGTTCTAAACCTTTGGTTCACTCATTCGCAATATTACACAAAATGGGATTAAGTCCATTCTTAAACCAAATTATCTGCTTTGAGCTTTCTTTTTTTGGATTCAGAAGCTGAATATGAGAAAACGGAGAAGGCATGTGCTTCTCCTGATTTCAAAGTTGTTCCCCTGTTGTTTGGGGAAAGTGTTTGATGCTGAAACTATGGGAGGCTTACCAAAAAAATGCTTGAGAATCCTTAGAGTGTATAAAAGTGGAAGGTTTTAATACAGATTTCCACAAAAAAATCCAATTTAATCAAGAAATGAGACAATAAAAAATGCTTTATAGTATACTCTTTTTATTAAAAAGTAGTATATTAGGTTTTTTTAAAGCCTGACTTGCATATTTCTCACATATTTACAAGCACTCCCCCAGCAAAAATTATTGGAAATATTAAAATTCAAAACAAATGGCTCTGAACTTGGAAAAGTAGGATTTCTGGTGTGATTTAATTAATCTAAAAGGGATAATTTTAGTGCTAACTCCATTTGCCAAAAAGGAGAGGGGGGGAATAGAGAGTGCTGATTGGCCATGTGCAATCAATTTCATTATTTGTGATTTGCAGTAGCACAGAAAAGATTACAAAGTGATGTCAGTAAAGAAAAATGCCATCTTTTCTGACTCTGCCAGCAAAACCATTCAAGGACTGAATCAATGGCTTCTGTGTTTAATTAAGTACTGAAATTATGCTGTCCCTTGCAAGTCAACTGCACTGAGGACCAATGCAGATATAGCACTGTTCAGTTTTCCTAATTACAACAGAAAGGCTGTTCCTGCGGGCTGGCTGGTTTTCTGCCATTAGCCGTCCACTGAAAATCTTTCTACCTGGTCACCTGGAGCCAATTCTAAATTTCCCTATGCCGCCTATTTAAAAAGCCTGTTGCACAGCATCCTATTTGCAGCAAAAAAGCAACTTTAGCGTTCATTAAAAATGAAAGCACTGCACTAAAGACCAAGTTTCTAGGAGAAATAAAATGCATCTCCATATGGGGAGACTTTGGGCAAATAAACCTTTATTTATTTGTATGTCCCATTATGATAGATGAAAGGGATCTTACCTCATCTTATGAAAACATTTATTCATTTAAGCTGACATACACACACACACTTTTACAGATCGCATCCTGCTATATTAGTGCATGCTCTTGCTCTCTCGTTCTTTTCTCACACACACTGGACACACTAGTAGCATAAAATGTAGGAGGTATATTCTCTACCATATTCACACTGCAGATTTCCATACACCTCCACACGTGACTACAGCTCCAAAGCCAATACTCATGAATCATTACATTAATTAAAACACATGTATACCACCCATAAGGTTTTTAAAAAGAGCTACGAGAAGACGACTAACAGTATTCATAAAGGCACAATAAAAAAGTAAATAGCAATCGAAACCAGGATCCATAAGACACAATAAGGTGAACAGCAAACAGGAAGCAATTGATTAAACTCAAGATCTCAGAGGAACCAGCTGTAAACATCCCCAAAGAGGGAGATCCACATACCCTTCAACATTTCTCCAATGAAAATAGGGACGTCCCATTCCATAATGATATTTTACTATTTATACCCCGCACATCTTACTGGATCACCCCAGCCACTCTGGGCAGCTTCCAACATATATAAAAACATAACAAAACATTAAACATTTTTAAAAAAACCTTCCCTATACAAGATTGCCTTCAGATGGCTCGGGGGTCGGATAATTCCATACCCTCCAAAATTTATCCAATGAAAATAAGAACATCCTAAGGAAAAGCAGGACATTCCGGGATGAAATCAGAAACCGGGACAGCTTCTCTAAATCACAGATGTCCCTAGAAAATAGGGACAGTTGGAGGGGCTGTTGTACCAGCACTGAAGTGCTGGCTTTGGTGCCGATGCCCTGAAAGAGCTTGCAAGATCTAACCCAAATCTCAGGAGAACTTTTGCTCTCCTTGACATCTTGCAAGACTTTGATGAGATCTCGCAAGATATCGCAGGAAATCAGCACCTATACTGGCACCGCTTCTCTAGCAGATGTGGGGGCATGAAAGGAGGCACCCATGAAGGTGCTGCTGTAAGAAAAATACTGGGGACTAATTTGAATAGTAAAAAAAATAAAAGTTTCTCAATCTACCAGCTTTGCACAAAACAGCAGCCATGTGTATGGGTGGGTGGGTGGTTGCTCCAAGCCATGAAACCAGAGATCCATGGGTATTTGTTCACATGTGCACATACACCTTTTGTGATCTACCATGTTTGCACAAAACAGCAGTCCAAAAATAAAAATAAGCGATGCCTCACTCCAAACTATGTAAGGATTTGAAGTTGTTCACATGAAAGGCTGCCTGTTGCTTCATTTCCTCCCCATCTCCTCTACCCATGGGCGTAGCCAAGTGGGGAGGGCAGGGAGGTCCATAAATCTTGTGGGGAAAGGCAGCCTTTCTTTTGGGCTGATGGAAACAAAATGCAAGTAGGGATCATGGAGTGAAACAGCACCCAGCCAAATATCACCACAGGGATTGTTTCCAACAAGGGAGGTGTTTGTCTTCCCCCCGCAAAAACCCCCAAATTTCACAACATAGGAGTAGTGTGAGTGGGGGCTGGGTGCGCCACATTGGAGACCCTGGGCACAGTAGTTGGGGCAATCTCATCCTTTATTTCCACACTGTCGCTCCAACCAAATGTTCTCTCAGGAGAACTATGGACTGGCCAGGACGACTTTCCTGTTATAGCTTCTGGGATTGACAAGGCATCTGAACCTCACCTGAGCCTACTCCAGCTGAGGAATCACATACCTGCTCCCCAAGCTGGCGAGCCCCACCTGTGCTGTGGGTCCTTGCCTGTCTTCCCTCAGAACTAGCAGCTATAAATTCTGGAATCCTGAGGTCAAGGGTGCTTTTAATGAAAGGGCTAGTTCTGTACTGTTTTTATTGCAATTACAGTGGTACCTCGGGTTACAGACGCTTCAGGTTACAGACGCTTCAGGTTACAGACTCCACTAACCCAGAAATAGTACCTCAGGTTAAGAACTTTGCTTCAGGATGAGAACAGAAATCGCGTGGCGGCAGTGGGAGGCCCCATTATTAAAGTGGTGCTTCAGGTTAAGAACAGTTTCAGGTCAAGAACGGACCTCCAGAACAAATTAAGTTCTTAACCCGAGGTACCACTATATGTGTATGTTTTAAACAGATTTTATATCTGTTTTAATATAGTTTAATATGTATAATATTATATAGTTTAATATAGTTTACATAGTTTTAATTCTATTGTTTAGTTGTTTCTTAATGACTGAATTTTTCTATATATTTTTTTAGCAATTCTTGTTTTTATCCGTAAGCCACATTGAGTCTCATCAGGGGAAAAACCTGGAGAAAGTTTGGGGATTATAGTAATTTATTGCCCTAATATAAACTAGTTGTAGGGTATTAGGCATTAAGTTACTCCTAGAAGGAATGCATTTTAAAATAGTTTCCCTGAAAGCAAAATTAATTATGGCTGTCACCCCCCAGGGCACATGCCAAAGGCCTTATAAGATGAGATGAAATTTCCGAGCTAACAAGAGCAGTAGCGGCTGAAATAGAATAGAATTGGCTTGAGTATTGCTAGAATCAAATAAACTTTACAGATATTGGATAGCTCTAAACATTTAATGCAAAGCTACCCAAAGGATTAATGATGATTTAACTATGAAGCTTCAAACCAGCTGTCTTGCTTGTCTTGAATAGCTGAAAACTATGCAAGAAATGGAAATGATTAAGTGTATTCATTAGTTGTAAATTATATTTATTATTTATTCTGGAGTTTATATCTCACCAGCTCTGCTTCAAAAGCACTCCAGGTGCCCTATTATGTATTTTCAAGTATAGTTAATAAAGGCCAATCATGTCAAGTATTTACTATTCTTTGGAAACAACAAACCTGGAGATAGAATAACATATTTCTTTTTTCAATTTCATTTATAATTTTCCATTAAATATAGCCGTACATTCAAAAATTGACTTCCCTCTCCTCTTCTATGGTTCCATTTATTTATCCATTAAGACTGAATATTTTAATTTCCCCCTTACCCCTATATGTTCAATACTTTAAACTGCTGAACTTGCATTAACCCTGCTAAAATTTTAACCTGTGAACATAGTTTTCAGATATTCCGCAAACACTCTTCATTCTTCCTTAAATACTCTGTCTTCCTGATCTCTTATTCTACTAGTTAAATTTGCTAGTTCTACATATTCCATTAATTTCATCTGCTAATCCTCCTTTGTTGACACTGTTCTCTATTTCCATTTCTCAGCATATACCATTCGGGCTGCCGTAGCTGCGTAGAGAAATAAATTCTTTTGGTCTGTGGGGTCCTCCATTCCTAATGTTCCTAACAAGAAGGTTTCTGGTATTTTTATTAAAAGTCTTTTAAAACTTTTTTTCCCATTCATTATATGAATGAAATCCTTCGCAAATTTACATGTCCACCACCTCCATTTCTTGACACTCCCGGAATAGCAGTCATATTTCCATAATGGAAAACGATAAAGGGTTGCATCCAGGGCAGAACAAGCTGAGTTCTGTTCCGTTTCTGACATCCTCAAAATCAAGGTAAAATATAGGTTCCCCACCCCCAAAAGTTTTAAGCAACATCACAGACTTTCAAAAAATTGCATTCCACACTCATGCACACACTGCAAAAAAGATACACAAGTTGATTATTTCCAGTGCCTAACACCGTCACTATATAAATATGACTAGTCGTAGTAGTTCCGTGCGTGTATCTTCACATGATAAACTGGCTTAGGCTAGGGAAATGAAATTCATGCTGTGCTTCAGTGTTTATGAAAGGTAAACAAGAGACATTTATGATTGCTGTGTTTTAATTAGGCCGTTAAGCTCAAAGGCACCGAGAGCCATTTGAGCCGAAGAGAGCAGGCAGTGAAAGCCAAGCAAAATATTGGAATAATTTAATTTTATAATGTAAATGCAGAGTCTGACACATGCAGGAACACACTAAAGCACAGCAGCTGGGATCCACAGAGCCAGCTGTGCAAGCAGAAGCGTTCCTCCCTTCTTGCCCATTCCCTACCACTAGACCTAGCTTGCGGGCCTGGAAGATCCCCTGATCATCATGAACAGCCTTTCAGTAGAACACAAAGGCATGAGGAAGGGGCAGAAATGGTTGTGGAGTTCTGTAATCCGCGCCACACTGTCATGAGACATCAACTGGGCTCCACAAGGTGTTGTGTAAGGTGATAGTTCACTGGATCGAGCATATAGATCCCAGCATATAGTGCAAGGGGAAGAAATTTGTCTGTCTCAAGTCAACACAACCACCCTCTGCCTCGGGGTCCAAGGCACAGATACAAAAGCAGGCATCAGAATTGCAATGTGTGGCACAGATGATTTAATTACAATATTTCTATCCTGTCTCTCCATTTAAAAATAACAACACAAGGCATTTGCAGTGTTGTGTATTGAGTCAAAGGATTTTATATCTGTATTATTATTGTCTGTATTTGCATCAGGGTAAAGTAACTGCCTTTTGGTTCCAGAGGGTACGGCTACTATTGGTTCATTTAAGCTGCTGTATTTGGATCCTCTGTCTTATTGGTTTCCTCCAAAACGCAAGACTGTGATTGCCTGATATTGTTCCCTCCAAAATGTATCCTTTCTAGCTAGTTCCCTGTCCCTATAAATGTAGCTCTCCCCCCCTCAGTTCTCAGTCTTGTTTGCTTTAATAAAGAAGTGTTACTACAGAACTGTCTCCAGCATATTATGTCAAGAGAGCTGAAATCACAAACCCCACGTCACAACATGCAGCATACAATATCTCCCTCCAGCCCTACTTAGTTGAGGGGACACATGCAGGAATGGGGCCAGCAACATGCCTTAAATGCCATCCTGTGAGTAATTTGCTAATATTCGTGGTGTAATGGGCAGTGGAACCCTGCCTTGCTATATACAGTGATCAGAAGACTGTGTCCATCTGTCCCCCAGTGGAAGCTTTTTAGTGTTTTCTCAATGAGATATGTAGTGGTAGAAAAATGTCCCTGATAAATACCATCTCAAAAAAAAAAAATTAAAAAAAATACACACGGCTACAGGGGAGTGTTTGTCGTTCGTGGCAGCCATGGCAATGAGGAAATGGTAAAAGTCTGAAAACTGCTAGGCCAAGCCAAGACACACAAACCAAGATTAAGCGCTTACCCAGTTAGGTTATCACGAGACTTTAAAACAAGTCAGAATATCTATGCTTTACCTGCAAATGGCCAGATTCAACTAAGTAGATGTGCTAGCAGGAACCAGCACAAGTCCGGCTAGCGAAATAGGTTGTTCCCCCAAATCAGCTCTGAGGGGTCTGGAGAACCCCAGAAAAGCACACAGGGATGTGATTCTATCAGGCAAGATGAAATGCTTGATATTGACCATGCTTGGAAGAGCACAGAGCTGAATGCCTCCCATTGCAGTGTTAGAAACTCAGATATATAAGCTAGGTGCCTTAAACCAGGGTTATAGTCAACAAAACGGAATGCCAAATTGCTATTTTGGGGGCAGTCAGCTCAAAAGTCACATTTTTCAATACGACATTTTGGTTCCTTCAATTCATTCTGATTGTGCAGATAAAATATAAAAGGTAGAATTCTACAGGATGTGTTGCTAGTTTGTGAAAACAGTCAAGATCCAAAGATCCCCAAGCATGCACCTCGGGTGGTGGAGACATCAGGCGCCATCCTGGCACCCTCACCTGGTTGCAAGTGGCCGATGGTCAGATGCAAAATGCGCCTGGAGAATTTTGAATGCTGCCCTATTGTATTTTGCCTTTATTCCTTGCAGCAACAACTACAGTACAGTACTGTCAAGCTGTTGCATGACTTTCAGTTGTTATGCACAGGACTGCAGCCTAAAGACTGCAACTCTTTGAAAACGGGGCACTCCGCAAATGAGATTTTTTTTCCTTTCTGGATAGTTCAGAAAGAAACACAGACCATTTTGAAGAAGGGGGAGGAAGGTAAACAGAAGAATGAGTGATAAGAGTGATCAGAAGACTCGGGGGGTGTAGTTTTGAAAATTAATTATTTGCTGTATTTATTTTATGTCCACTTCCTTGCAAATTCTGCCACTTAACAGGTCCATTTGTCATATAACTATCATCTGAGGAATCACTGCAGTTAAATTCAAAACAAAGTGAATCACTTTGGCAGCATCCTTTGTAGCAGGGCCGATTTATTTTACTATGTGTTATACAGAAACCATCTCAAAACACTTTTGTTTATCAAATATTCCCTGCTCATTTTCCCACCGGAGTTAGCGACAATGCTGAATGAAAACAAATGAAAAGGAAGAATGTCTGTCAGATGAGCACTATATTAAAGCTTTGTGAATGGCAGTAAGTTTTTAATACTAATATTCGGAGGAAACGCTCATCTAGCCTCTTTAGAAGAATGATGTTTATATTCCAAAACAGTGGCTGGAACATTTCAACAGTACTTTTAAAACACACAACTAGGCCTATATTTCAAGTTATGTTCCCCCCCCCTTCCTGTACTATTATGAGACTATGATCTATTCCAGTAAAAAAAGAAAGAAAGAAATTATTTTAAACCTTCTTTACGCAGCCAGATATTAGTCAGTAGACCGAATACATAAAGTGAGCGTGTTTGGAACAAAATACTGTGCAAAAATCACACAGATTCAACCATATAGCATTTAATATTAGCTTGCAATTATGCACATGACACAAAGCTAAAGGGTGTGAAGAGCCATTTTGGAGAGTAAAGTTGCAATCCTTAATTACTCTTATACTGGGAGTCTGAATGAAAACAAAAGCCAAATGGGAAGGATTGTGCTGTGTTACTGCTAAATGACACTTTAATAGCAAATGAAGTTGATACATGAAAAAACAGGGTTAGGAAACAGATTGCTTATCAACATGATAGGAAGGCGACATTAGTGCTGTGTTATGACTGGCCTGAAACATGAAAACACCATTGGTATTGCAATGCTGACACAATATAACAGTAGCACGCTACGTTACCTTCATCCTAAGGTGCAGATGGCACCTGTCCATCTTGGAATCAATGCTAGCGAGGCACAGACATCAGGATGGAATAAACCTTTTGACCAAGAAATCATTTGCCTCTGAATGAAATTGTGCCTTTAGAAAAACACAACGAAGCGGTAGTTCTATTATTAATTCAAGACAATGAGATTTAAAACTAAAGAAGGCCCTGATTACAAAACATGCAACGCATAGCCCACATTTGCACATGACAGTGAGCTAGAGCTGCAGAATTATTGTGCATGCTGCCTAATCACTCCTGCTTAATTTCTCGCCTGGCATGAGAAGGTGAAACAAACCAGGAAGCCAGAACTGAACTTGGCTTCCCATTACAACCCAACCCAAGGGCGTGGCTTGTTTCTTAAGAAGACAGGACTCATATGCCAAGACAGGTAGGAAAAAGTTAGGCAGAAAAAAGTGACAACCGTGGGTCCAGACATAACAGGAACCCAAGCCTAACTGTGGCTTCCTGGTTTGTTTCTCTGACTCACAGCAAGGGAGGAGTGCACATCAAACCAACAACCCTGGCTTATCATGACATATGAATGTGGCCTAAGAGGTTCTTGGGGAGTTCTGATCCCACACGTTTAGAGCAGTAGCCACTATGGATTTACGTCTGAAACAGATAAAATTATTATGACTCACTAGTTGCTAATGCCTTCAAAAAATAACAAACAAAGCTGGGTTGTGATGTAGCTCCACACATTGGCTACAAGCTGATGAGGACACAAAAGAAAACAAAAGCAGCCTCACAGTTCTGTACACATTTAGTCATACAACACACAATCAACTTGTGGAAATCACTGCTGCAAGGTGTGGTGATGGAAGATTAAAGTTTGTCAACAGCCACTGGTCATAAAATCTAAGGGAGCCTCCATATTTTAGAGGTTATGTACCTTCAGATACCAGATGCTAGGGATAAAACATAAAACAGCTGTTAAATTAATGTTCATTCTACTAATTCTGTTTTGCACTTAAGACTAGATGCACTTGTTTGCACCACATAGATAGCTGGCAGTGTTTAGACAGAGTTTATGAGTCAGAATCTCAAGGGTTTTCCCCTACCTCTTTTTTGGCTGAAACTGGCAGAAGTGCCTCTGACTAACAAAACATGAAAGAAAGGAGATCTATGGTCAGAACCAGCTAAGTCAGCAGTAGTGCAAGATAAGTTTGATGGTTTTATTAGTTTTGTTGCAAATTTACAGCTTATTTGTTTTATCCCTTCTTCCCTTGTCCCTCCCCATCATGTAGACCAGGGGTAGGCAACCTAAAGCCCGGGGGCCGGATGCAGCAATCGCCTTCTCTATTTGGCCCGTTGACAGTCCAGGAATCAGCATGTTTTTACATGAGTAGAATGTGTGCTTTTATTTAAAATGCATCTCACCTTGCCAACAAAGGTCCGTATAGTTAAAGCTATGGGTTTTCCCAGTAGTAATGTATGGAAGTGAGAGCTGGACCATAAAGAGGGCTGATCGCCGAAGAATTGATGCTTTTGAATTATGGTCCTGGAGGAGACTCTTGAGAGTCCCATGGACTGCAAGAAGATCAAACCTAGCCATTCTGAAGGAAATCAGCCCTGAGTGCTCACTGGAAGGACAGATCCTGAAGCTGAGACTCCAATACTCATGAGAAGAGAAGACTCCCTGGAAAAGACCCTGATGTTGGGAAAGATGGAGGGCACAAGGTGAAGGGGACGACAGAGGACGAGATGGTTGGATAGTGTTCTTGAAGCTACCAGCATGAGTTTGACCAAACTGCGGGAGGCAGTGGAAGACAGGAGTGCCTGGCGTGCTCTGGTCCATGGGGTCACGAAGAGTCGGATACAACTAAACGACTAAACAACAACAGGTTATTTGTGGGAAATAGGAATTCGTTCATTTCCCCCCAAAAAATATAGTCTGGCCCACAACATGGTCTGAGGGACGGTGGACCGGCCCACGGCTGAAAAAGGTTGCTGACCCCTGATGTAGACCAAGACTACCTATCTGATTAAAGCCAGCTATGACCTCATATACAAGGGACACTGTTTGTAGTCAAGAAATGGGATGGAATACCAACAAATATCCCTTTTCTGATATGAAGCAGCCACAGTTGTAGGGGCTAATTTGAGCATGCAGCATACGCACAACTGAAATAATGCTACAGTTCAGGTGATCTTTCAATCTCTCCCTTTCCTGACAAAGTAGGATCACAGGAATCTGAACTGATAGCACCATGCAGTCAACCAACACATGTAGCTTGTGCGCTGAAGGAACCACACATAGCCCCAACATTAGTTTGTGCTAATGATACTTCTATATGGTAAATGTGTGAACTAACTCTGTGTTATCCTGGCTCCTCTCAAGAGATAGATGCTGATCCAGCAGGCTGTTCCATAATGTCGCCTGATTCTATAGACTAGGGAACATGAGGCCCTTCAGGCATTGTTGGACTCCCATCAGCCCCAGCCAAGAAGAAGAGGAGGAGGAGGAGGAGTCTGGATTTGATATCCCGCTTTATCACTACCCGAAGGAGTCTCAAAGCGGCTAACATTCTCCTTTCCCTTCCTCCCCCACAACAAACACTCTGTGAGGTGAGTGGGGCTGAGAGACTTCAAAGAAGTGTGACTAGCCCAAGGTCACCCAGCAGCTGCATGTGGAGGAGCGGAGATGCGAACACGGTTCACCAGATTACGAGTCCACCGGTTTTAACCACTACACCACACTGGCTCTCATCAGTGCTAATGGTCATGAACGATGGGGACTGCAGTCCAACTACGTATGAAAGACAATAGGTTAACCACCCCTGCTGTAGGGTGCTCCCTGCTCTATGACTTTTCAACTCACACTTTCTACAACAGCCATTTAGGGTTCAGGCATTATGGCAGCAGAGCCTATGTGTGCAATAATGCAAGTTATGTCCTGCTGCTGTAGTTTCATTGTATAATTTTAAACATAATCTGTTATTGTTTTAGTTACGACATTTTTGCAACTCACCCTGGGACCATCTGGTGCAGAGCCAATTATAAGTACAAGCAACAAATAAAACTGGTGGGTGTGAAGGAGAGAAATGGCATAAAATTCGACATCAGCAGATGGGAGGGAGGTTTCCAGACCCCCTCCCCACCCCCCACTCTCCATGCATTTCCATTATCCAGTTCCACTCCACTCCTTCCGCAGTGGGGCTTTGAGACCAGAGGTGATCCTTGCTCAGAGAAAAAAGAAGGGGAGAAATAATTATGTGCACTAAACAGAGCTCTTGGGGGTAACAGCAGCAGTTAAACCAATACAGTACTATTTCCCCAGTCTATTTGCTCTCAAATAAACTCATTTTAAATAAATAAATAAATAAATAATGTGACCACTCTTTGGGTTGGCACTCAATGCTCCTTAGAAGCATTCAGCCACAGCAACATGGCCTCTAACTCTTCACAGTGAAAAGTGTTATGTACTGAAGTTCTCACCCTGGGCCAGCATATGCAAATAAGGGATTGAAAGTGATGTTCAGTGATTGGATAGTTACAGAAAGTTGTTACAGTTGCGTTGTACTGGAGCTCTATATAAGCAGGCTGGCTGAACCCTTCAGTTCAGTTCTGTTTTGGCCTGTGAATAAACAAGAGTTGTTTGAAGAATCGCTCTGTCGTCTGATATGTTCACTCACAACTTAACAAAAAGGGAGTCACTCTGTGTTCTCATCTGTGGATATGTTGCAATTCCTGAAATAAGCAGCAGTATGTGCTCAGAAGAACAGAAGCAGCCAAACCACCACCAACTACATCTCTTTTTGAATCTGAAGTAAAAGGTGGTGGTGACCCAATTGGAACTGGGTTATAAAGAAACAATATAGTCAGGAAGTCGTTTTTTAAAAAAATAAATAATCTCACGTTAAATACCATGACTATTTCAATTGAACTCCCACTCATTTTCATAGCTTCTCTGCTTAAAAACAGAATTTAGGATGGCAAGAGTGAACCAACAAAAATAGAAACCACATTAAAATATGCTCTTAATATATTCATAAATTGAAGACATGCAGACAACTCAAGAAATAAAACTACTGAATGTTCAAGTGATTAATTTTTTTAAAAAAATCATTAGCCAGAAAGTCATCAGTGAAATGCATCCAAATTTAAATCTGCTAAATCTACTAAGACGTTTTGGCTTTTAATGTCCACCGATGAAGTAGTGTACATTTGATGCAGTGTCCAAAAGCTGCTTAGTCTCTTAATCCTAAAACCCATGAAAGGATGCATCTAACCAATCTCCGTGCTTTAGAAAGCAAAACAGTTTTCCAGCAGCATGTTAAATGTGAGCACCTTGGGTTCAGCTAAAATCTTGACAGCCTTACTAATTTGTGCTGGGCCTTACCACCCCTCTGGCTTGCCTTCTATTTTCAGTTTTTTTCCGCCTGTACTTTTGGTTGTTCTGACCACATGCAAGGATTCTTTGCCTTGCAAAAATGTCAAAAACTCTGGCTCGCATCCACAGAGTTAACGGGGCATGCTTAGCTTACCCCTGGCCTTCACAGAAAGGTTTTCACTGGTGACCAAATGGAGCACTATCTAGTATCCAGCCTGTTCCTTGCAAGTTGTGCCAATGTAACTGAAGCAGTAAGTGTGCATTGCTGCACTGCCTCCCACATTCCTTCAGTGGCACTTGCCTCGCTATGATGTCAGCTAAAGTCCGCACTTCTTAAGCAGATTTACAAATATAGAGCTTGCCAAGCCCAGTCTCCTTCCTGAGTCCTAACAAATAATGTCACTAGTTCTAACACAAAGCAAGAATCAAAAGGGTTTGGGGAGGTCTTCTGAGTTACTTGACAAGAAGTGATCCTGAACTAACTAACCAACCAACCAACCAACCAACTAAATAAATAAATAAATAAATAAATAGGCAAAGAGGTTCAGGAACACACTGTTAAAAGCTTGCACAATGCCAAACCAGACAGTTTCCACAAACCAGCAGGTGTTAGGCAAGTGGTCCAAATTCTTTGTAAAAAATAAATAAATCCAATATTATAGCTACCAAACCAACAAGTATTTATTATTGCCCTTTTGTTCGTTTTTTTTGCTCTTACACAAAATTAACACAGCATGGGTTGGCAGAGTGCACTGACTGTAGGACTTCCATCTGGTACAGGGTGGATTGTGTCCTGCACACCCAGCTTCTTTCCTGAAATATAAGGCCTAAAAATATGTAGACAAACCTTTTAATGACCTTTCTAATATGTGAATCAGAGAGAGAGAGAGAGAGAGAGAGAGAGAGAGAGAGAGAGAGGTGATTAACTGTGCATTTCTAAGAGGCTGGTGAAATTATCCATTATGCGGCTGCAGAATCAGCAAAGCAGGCCTCCTAGTACCAGCACAAAGGAGCACATATCACTCCTTTGATACGTGTTTTGGCAGCATACCCTATTTCTATCCATGGAAAACCCACAACAACAAGAGTTTGTGGCCAGCAGTGATGCTGTGCAAGAGGACTTTATGCAAGGGAACTTTAAGGTTAACACAATCCAGAGCCCCAAATCCAACTCTCTCAAGTGTTCCCTGAGAATAGCAAAAGAACGAAGAGTTGGAGACTGGATTAACATAGCAGTGTGATCACAACTTGAACTTGAACAGCAACTAACTACAGCAGCATGGGCAGGATCAGGATGCCCAGAAAATACTACAATGATTTGGCTTACAACAAATTTTCAGTGGGTTCCAAGAAGGAAGCGGCTGTTGAAAAACCGGCAGTAACAGCTTGATATTTAAAACCAGTGTTAGAAACCCAAATGTACGTATGCATAAGCTAGGAGCCAAATGGCTCCTTAAACCCAGGTTGTAATGGCCCAAATGGAATGTCTAGTTGCCATTTTGGGGTAAGTATAATTTTTCAAATGATGGACTGACTGCGATTGCTTCTCAGTTCAATATTTGGCTAGTTCAGATAACAACCTTGAACTACGTTAAGAGCTTTGAGAACTTAAAGAAGAAAAGTCACTTGAACCAGGGACAGTCTACATATAAATTGGCCTATTCCTACCTCTTTTACTTAATGGTGACTGCTCCTGCTCAGGCTGCACAGAAAAGCATTTTGGTTCCAGAAATTCATTCTGACTGTGCAGATAAAATGGAACTGACATAATTCCACAGGTGGGTTATTAGTGTGTGCAAACAGTTCAGATCCCCCAGTGGTGTTGTCAGGTGACATCCTGGCACCCAGACATCGTCACTTGGTTGCAAGTGGTCGAAAGGCAGGTACAAAATGTGCCTGGCTAATTTCAAATACTGTTTAAAACTGCGGTCAAACAAATATCACACATATTCATGACAGTGGCCAAAACACACCTCAAATGAAGTACAAGTAACCCCTTGCACCCCCGGGTAAAGACGGCCCTGCTTCCTTAAATACCATGACCCAGATCTATTTATAATCACCCCACTCCAAACAGGTATATGGCATGCTACTAGTGTACAGGAATTTCTGGGCAATCACAAACTATTTTTTTGCAGTTAGAGGAATTTAAAGAGAAGTTTAAAGAGCAGTTCAAAAGATTCCATGCAAACCTATGGTCTGTAGTTAGAAACTCCTGCACAGTACTAATTTTGATGTTTCATGTTTCCTATTATAGCCGTGTTGGATACAATAGTTTAATTGCTTCATGCATAGACATCTCTTTGCAGCACAGAAGAACTAAGCTACAGCAATGAAGAATCCAGACAGCTTAATAGCTATTGAAGAATCTTCACTCGTTCCCCTGACTTATTTGTACAAAACATTTTCATCAACGTAGAGATATTCAGATGATATTGCCAACGGAAAATGAGAGAGAGACCAGAACGATAAAGTCAATATTGTCTTAATCCTGATGATATTCTTGGGGTACAGATGCTTCATCAACAGAGCAGTTTGTGTAAAAATTAGCAAGTCAGCATTTCACTGACTACTACATCCAGTGGAAATATCACATGCACTTGAAGCAACCAATGCAGAGGACTTTGCACTGCAATGGTGGCAATCCACATGGTAAGTAGCTCTAGACTTTACAGCTGCCCAGAGCCTGCAAGTCAACCTTTCTGAATCCTGCACAAGAATTCAGGATTGCCAGTTCATGCCACTCCAGCCAGCTCCTGCCTTTCCCCCTTGGCAAATATTTGAGATTACGCTATATTTTGGTAGTGCCGGGCTGGCACACAGGCTACATACAGCCCCCTAATAAAAGCTAGATCTTGCTCAGTCACTTTGCACTGAAAGAAAATAAATTAATTAGTCCACCTGTCATGTTCTGTCATCTACACAGTATACACACACTTTCTGAATTCTACGTTAAGGCCAGGATTTTGCATACATAAGATTAAAAGCATTAGCTTTGAGTTCATTACCTCAAAATAATTATTTTTAAAACATACACCCTAACTGTCAGGTTATCTGATCACATCCAGCTACAGAGGCCAAATGTAAATTCTGTGAGGCTGGTATAAAAGGTATAAAACCTTTTTTTGGTATGGAAACATTTAAGTCTCCTAGAAAGCCTCTCTATCTCACCTTTCCTTTAGTGGATGTTGAACTTGCCATGGCTGAGCCATTCTGAGAAGAATACAGCTGGGTTCCAATGCCAGGAAGAAGAAGGAGGAGGAGGAGGAGGAGGAGGAGGAGGAGGAGGAGGAGGAGGAGACGACGACAAGACTGAATTTTAAAATACAGTGTGATTTTGAAAACAAATCAACTTAATGATTTCTGATATCAAAAATGCACCATCTATATATTCTTAATACTGCCTAGCATTATACTATTAGGAATAACCGAAAGGGAAAATCATCATTAGATACTGCACATATTCCACCCACACAAAGCTTCTGAAATATTAACTGGCTCTTATAAGCTGTGTCAGTGTGTATGGCCTAGAAGCAACAGGAAAGCAACTGCAACAGAAATCAATACACTGCTTAAAAGTAATGCAATTTTGATATATTTTTTAAAGAAAATATACCAGGACAGCACAAGATCAACTTATGATCCTCAAAATAGAACTATAAAACAAATTACATGACCTTAATTGAAATTAATATGCTACAACTATATTGCATCTTTATTTAGAGCTAAAATGTATGACCAGCAAAATAATCTTCTACGTTAAATAACCAGCCATTTGTTTCTTGAAATTTTGTTATCTAAAATCAATCCATTTATATGCACATTTTGGCGGCAGCAGGAAAGACTTGTCAATAAGGCAAAAACAAGAAACATATTAAATAATAAATCCTTCCTGTCTTTCACGTAATTAAATTCTGCTGAATGAATAACTGGGTGAACAAAATGCCCATAGAGTAAAATAGATAATGATTGCTATCGCTTTCAGTGACCTAGCACGAGTGATCAGGAGTTGCAAGAGCCGATGACACTCAGTAGTAAAGCACCATGACAACTCCTTAGCACTTCAAATATCAAGCCAATACAGTTTGAATACAAACATACAACCTTTATTTATGTATTTATGTTGAATTTGTTAGTCGCTTCATCTTGCCCAGGGCAACTCAAAGCAACTTGCAGCCAAACAAACAGACAGACCGAAACAAACAAAAACCCACATAGATACATTAAAACCAAGAGGAAAAAGAAATACATTTAAAAACATCCCACAGATAGTGGGACAGTGCAGATAGTTAAAGGCCAAAGGTTTGGTTACAGAGGAAAGTCTTTGCCTGGTACCTCCTTAGAAGTCCCATTAATTTGTCCATCAGGAAGAGTTTCTGAATAAGCTTGACTGAAATAAATGACTGTCGAAGTTAAGAGCAAATGCAACCTGGTAAGAACAATGTGAGGTTGTCTGGATTCAAAGCATTATGACCAAACTGAAGGTCTAACCAGGAACCCTTGTTAATCATCATCATCATCATCATCATAGGTTGACAACTTGAAGGGCAGGAGAATGCTAAAGCACGCATGTGACCTCATGTGGTTGGGTAAGCCTCTACCGTTCAGCCGAAATTCTTCAGGCATCAGGGCTTGAATCATCATCCAAACACTTTAGCCCACATCCCCCGAACCCACCACAAATGTCAGTATTGTAGCCTAACGCTCGTTTCTGCTTATTCTTGCTTCTTAAGTACAAAGCAGGGGCCCGAACAAAGTGGATTTAAGCAGAGTGCTTGCAGCTGAAGGAGTTGGAATTAGTTACAAGAACAGTGTATATTTCTGTCAATATGCTGCTGTGTCTCCCCCACCCCACCCCAAGTTGAGCATAAACTTTGCAATTATAATGAAATGAGTGGACTGAAATTCAGTGAAGCAGATATGCCAGTAGAAATATTTAAGTACTATACTTAATTGGTGATGCAGTTACAGGCCTGCTTGGAAGAAGCAGATGACCTGGATCCGGCTGCAAACCCAGATATGGCACTGAAACAGCCTTGGTAACCCTAGTTCAGTGGTGGCCAAACTTGGCCCTCCAGCTGTTTTGGGGCTACAGTTCCCATCACCCCTTGCCACTGGTCCTGTTAGCTAGGGATGATGGGAGTTGTAGTCCAAAAACAGCTGGAGGGTCAAGTTTGGCCACCACTGCGCCTAGTTGATGACCTTTATCAGAAGAGGGATAGGGAAAGAGCCACGTTGATGGTTCGCCTTCTCCTCTCAGCAGCTTTCAACACCACTAACCACAGTATCTTCTTGAATCAGCATCAGCAGTTTTGAGTAATTGACCCTTGGACCATTTACTGAAAAGTGATCTTGAAGGACAAACAATAAATAAAATATACATAAGAGAGGAGTTTCTTAACTTTAGAATCCAGTTTAGTTTACATGGCAAGTGGGTTATTTGCTTCCATGCCAAATCTCACTTAAGACTCACTCTTTTTCAGTTAACAGTATCTTAATCAGAAAGGCATTAGGAGGTCATCAAAGCCAAGGCAGTGGTTAATACCATTAAGCAGGAAATCCAATTATGCTATTTCCAAGTAGCCCTTGCCATTAAAGAGATCTAAGTAACGAGCTGGTGTCCAAATCTGAAAGCAAACAACATGAATGCTTCAGAAATCCTTGCAAGTCCTAGGTCTTTAAATACATTCAGGTTTCAAGAAACCAAAGCTGGAAAGCCTCATTTCCTGACTCCAAGCACATCTTTAAAATATTTTGTTTCTCCAGAACATACACAGAGCACAGAATTAAGCATGAAAATTTTACCTATTAGATTCACTCTAAATAGTCTTGTCCAGATTTTGCTTCTATAAGAAGTCAAATTCTCCCAAGTAGTTAATGCAATTCCCCCCAAGTTGTTTTGTTTTACAAAAAAACAACCAGACACTAAATTCTAATTAAGACTTCAGTAATAGAGTGGTACCTCGGGTTAAGTACTTAATTCGTTCCGGAGGTCCATTCTTAACCTGAAACTGTTTTTTAACCTGAAGCACCACTTTAGCTAATGGGGCCTCCTGCTGCCGCTGCGCTGCCGGAGCACGATTTCTGTTCTCATCCTGAAGCAAAGTTCTTAACCCGAGGTACTATTTCTGGGTTAGCGGAGTCTGTAACCTGAAGCGTATGTAACCTGAAGCATATGTAACCCGAGGTACCACTCTATTGCCTCCACAGAGGACTGCAAAACCAGCAACTTCTTACAATTTATCCTGGTTTTCCACTGCTACAGAAAACCCTCTGTAACACTTGCCACATTCCACAAAAAAGCAGGGCTGTTGATTACACTGCTAGCTTCTTAACTACATAGTCCTTTGAATATTTAGTCAATTCAATACAGGGGGTTGGACTTGATGGCCCTTGTGGTCTCTTCCAACTCTATGATTCTATGAAATAGGAAAACTTACTCCTTATTTCCTTTTAAATACAAAGGTAGGCTCCAATTTTATTTGGGTGAACTGCAGTTAATCCAATCAAGTACAGTAATGCTGAGGGTTTTCCCTAGGCGTTCTTTTATAAATTCTCTATATGAGTCTGCTTACCAAGTCACAGCACTCTCGGCAAGCAGCAGCCGGACTGCTTCAGTTTCAGTACCACTTGTGCAGAACTACATCATTCCCTGCCAAATCTTATTAAGTCCAATTAAGTTCTCCTTTAATTCAAACATGCTGTAAAATAACACCAATTTTTTGGGGAGCAGAGAGGAAGATAGGTTCCACATTTAATTTGAGCACCGTGCTAAAGATGGGAACTTGAACTGTATTTGGAAAACTATTACTTGATATAAGATTGTTTTTGTTGTTGTTGTTACATGGACCAGGTCTGAATGACATTAAATTTTGCCCACAAACATCCACATCAAGACATCACAGTGTGTAAGCTCAAAACACAGACCAATCAAAATGTTGTCATAATAACAGTTTGCAGAACAATGCAAACAGAAATGAGCACAAATCAACCAGGTGGTGAGGGGCACAATCGTCTTCCAGGTTTCCCCTTGGGCTTCTATACTTGCAAGTGTGAAATTCCCATGTCACACTCTCCTGTAATTTAACAGTGCTTGTGCTCCCCTCCAGAAAATAGCAGCACCATTAACTAGAGCTTGGCAATGGTCATAAATAATACTGAACTATGGTGCAGGTGAGAGTTTACACATAATCATGTGGCCAGTCCATAAACTATTATCTGGCAGCCCCTAATACTCATCACAGAAGCACTTGAGCTTATAGAAAGTGTGACGGTTTATCAGTTGGTTCCTGATATGCTACAAAAGCACTGGAGAAGATGGTTGCCACTTGCTAGCCCTGAAAGGCAACAAATTCTTTACCTCTGAAAATGCAGACACATTCTTAGCCTTCAGTGTTAGGAATAGAACACTGGAATAGGAATAACTAAACTCCAGCAGGACAGTATTTTTCTGAAATAAAGGGCAGTGGTACCTCGGGTTAAGTACTTAATTCATTCCGGAGATCCATTCTTAACCTGAAACTGTTCTTAACCTGAAGCACCACTTTAGCTAATGAGGTCTCCCACTGCTGCCACGCTGCTGGAGCACAATGTCTGTTCTCATCCTGAAGCAAAGTTCTTAATCCGAGGTACTATTTCTGGGTTAGTGGAGTCTGTAACCTGAAGCTTATTTAACCCGAGGTACCACTGTATAGTTCAGCCTGAATGAGCATAGAAAGAGAAAACATTTGTTTGTTCCAGCCCCACCAACAATGCACTCCTCCATAGGAAGACACATGTCACACTGCCCTAACTATTGCTTTAAACCAAATGGATGAAAGGAAGACAGAGGAAATGATATTAGCTTTAAAGGTTCCTTTACAGTCCTAACACCTCTGACATGAGCCAGATCAGCTGAATGTGTTTATACAAGGAAGAGATGACACTTCAACAGCTCTCAGTAAGCAGACACATTACACCCATATTCTCTGACATTAAACCAAACACGACCTTGCCAATACAGTGGTACCTTGGTTCTTGAACTCGATCCGTTCCGGAAGTCCGTTCAACTTCCAAAATATTCAAAAACCAAGGCGTGGCTTCTGACTGGCTGATTGGCCCTGGAAACAATGCCAACAGCCGAAACAGACATTTGGCTTCCGAAAAACGTTCACAAAACGGAACACTTACTTCCGGGTTTGCGGCGTTCAGGAACTAATTTCTTCGTCAACTAAGCCATTCGGAAACCAAGGTACCACTGAATACAGATGGGCTGGTTGAGTTAACTAAAAGAGAACCTCCAAATTTCCCACTGAGCTAGTCAGTGTCTTTTCTAGGTGGAAACTAAACCTGAGACTTTTGTAGGCAAAGGATGTGAAAGTTATGGTCCTCTCCCTGTATTTATTTATTTATTAATGAATGAGCTTGGAGTGTCATACAGTGTTGGTTCCAGGTCTTGGTGGAAGTTTGGGTAATATGTACAGTGGTGCCCCGCAAGACGAATGCCTTGCAAAACAAAAAACGCGCAAGACGAAAGGGTTTTTCGGTTTTTGTGTTGCTTCGCTAGACGATTTCCCCTATGGGCTTGCTTCGCAAGACGAATACGTCTTGCGAGTTTGTTCGCTTTTTTCTTAAAGCCGCTTGAAGAGGCGCAGTTGCGACGGACCGTGCTTCGCAAGACGAAAAACATCGCAAGACGAAAAGACTCGCGGAACGAATTAATTTCGTCTTGCGAGGCACCACTGTACTGCTCACACTGAGTCCACCTCTTCCTCCCATTAAAAGTCATGTGAAGAGCCGGTGGATCAAGTGAGCTTTGAACCTAGATGCAAGCTCAGCTCTCTTCTGAAAAACACTCCTATCCGATTGGGAAACAAAGAGCACTTAACTCTTCAGATTTTGGTCCCCACCAAGGGCCCGTACCCTTCCCTATTTTTATTCTTTTTAAAATGAGATTTCTTGGGTTTCTTGGGTATTTGGTTGGGAAGACCACTGTCTGGGTTTGGGGGGTGGGGCTGCTTTTTTGTTTTGACTATGTTTTGACTGGTTTTGTTTGGATTATGACCATTACCAATTTTTCTTTTGTGAAATGGGTATTTTGTGATACCCATGATATTGTTTTAATTTCAAAATGTGCCCCTGGGCCTGAAAAACTCGGGAGTCCCTGTTTTGTATTGTCATGTTGAGTGGCAGTTCAAGCCAAGGTTAGGAAGACACAGTTTGAAACAAAAGGACCATAGTACTAGATGAGCTTATGAGCTTTAGGACCTTTCCAACCAGAACCTTGGAACAAGTATAGGAAGCAAACATGTAGAAGGAAAAAATACTCAGTCTTTCATTTCAAATTACACTTTAAAAGCAAACACAGGAAGTAGAAGCTTACATCCTCCAATGTGAGAGAAAAATCAGCAGTATCATATTTGGACATCAGAAACATAGATAATCCTTAGAAGCGATTTGGAATACCAGAATCAACTTTATGCAGCTTTTCCAGGCAGCTACAGGATGGCAAACTATATTACGTTAAAATACCATTTCTCAGAGGGGTGTTATAGTTAATAGCTCTTGAGGTTAAATACAGTATTACAAGAGAAAAGGACTGTGACAAGTCACAAAGGCAAATCATCTCTCCTGCAACCTTTGCTAAGTTCAAAGATAGAAGGCACATTTGCAGTTTATGAGACCTGCTATTTATAACACAATGATAACCACATACAAGAAAGCTTTGGAAATATTGCTGTTTGTCTCATACTCTACGACTCTGTACGTGGGCTTCACGGGACTCTGGAGCGCCTTCCCACAATACTTCTGTGGTGCAACATTTGCATAAAGAAGTAACGATGGAATTGTAGAATGAATTGTAAAATGAGAACCTTCTGCTTGCTTTAAAACAAAAAGGCTTTTCACCAAAGCCAGACTAAACGTCTTTCCTTCTGCAGTGTTGGATGGCAGGTTGAGAGGAGTTCCCTATCAGGACAGACTTTGCTCGTGTGCTCAAGACTTCGATTCCATAAAACGTATTTTGTTGCACTGTGCAAAATATGAGCAAGCCAGGGCTGAACTGATATTACCCTTGCTGGTACCTTTCCCGGGAAAATCAGAGGCTCACTATGTCAGGTTCCTATTGGAAGACCGGACAGATGCTAGAACATTAGTGGCCAAGTTTTTATCAGTGGTTGCAAGAACCAATGATCCCTATATTCTGAACGAAATGCTTGTTTAACCTGGAGGTAGGCTGTATGAATTGTGTATTGCTTTGTAACAATTTGTTGGGTCTCTGGACCATAATAAAGGTTGATGATGATGATGATGATGATGATGATGAAGAAAATACATCTCTAGCCCACATAATTCTAGAAAATACCTGTGTTACTTCTCAAAGTAATATATACTTCCGAATCTAGCCATTGGGTCTTGTATGCAAGACAAAAAAAATATCCAGATTATTAAAGCTTATTTCTGTCCTTTATTTAAATGCATTTATAATAATGGGAACTGGAATGGCATCAAAAATATGCCATCAGCTCAGGGGAAGAGAATAAAAAGCAAGCTGTATGGCAATGGGTGGAGTAACTGAAGTGGGATGGATTGCAGCCAGCAAGATAGCTAGAAGATGGATGAGAAAACAGCCAACATTTTCATAGGCCTAAAAGGTCTTGTTGTGTTGCTTATAATTATCTCACAGATTATACATTCCTCATAGCAAGGGCTGTTTTACTCATTCTGCTGCATGGGTGGGTGTCAAGAGGTCTACCTTGATTACAATTATTCACAGTGACAATGATGCCAATAAAACGTGAACTTAAGGCGGCTCAATTAGAATGCCAAACATATATACGAAGACACACCACCAAGTCATTCAAACTATGCTGACAGGAGACCTATTATTTTGTCGAATCAGGGGCAGACTTGGTTATGATATTTAACCAATTTCCTGCCTTCCTACTTCTTGTTGAGTGCATGTCTCTATGTGTGTATACACATATTATATGAGGGGTTTTTTGGGAAGGGGTTAGACTGAATGTCGGGGGCTCCCTTCTAATTCTTGGATCCAGCATGGATTCAATTGCTGGAATAGCCAGGCCAGCCTGGATGATGAGTAATTAAGAAGAACAAAGGAAAAGTGATGGGCCATTAAGAGAGCAAAGGAGAGGGGGCTTTGTGCCAGATGACAAATGGGTGGGGCTCCTCCTCTAGCTCTCAGATAAGTTACTAGGACAAAGCTGGAGTTTGAGAGCAGAGTTTGCTGGGGAAGAATCTGCAGACCGGAAAGGCAGAGGAAAAAGCCATGGCTGATTTCTGACTGAACCCAAGGCTGCAGCTATTGGAGAAATAAGTCCCTCCTGGGGTATTAATGGTGTGAACCCCTCCATCGTAGGCTCAGGCTGTGTATACATGTGTAAATAAGCAACATATCATAAAGACAGCACAGTTTACACTGTGCCTCATTTTCAAAAGGAACCACGAACCCTGGGCAAGCCCCTGGAACCCCGGAATCTCACGCCACTCAGAGATTAGTGGCATGCAACAATACACACACACACACTGCATAGGGTTGCTGATCAGTAACAACTTAGGATCAGTAACAACTGCAGGAATGTGGAAATGATGGGATGTCAGTGGTCCTCAGTCAGCCTTGCACACTTTATTATTATTATTATTATTATTATTATTATTATTATTATTATTTATACCCCGCCCATCTGGCTGGGCTTCCCCAGCAACTCTGGGCGGCTTCCAACAAAATATTAAAATACAGTAATGCATCAAACATTAAAAGCTTACCTAAACAGGGATTATGATTGTGTGTGTGATTGAAACAGTATGTGCTTGAAGAATTCTCCCCTTTCAGCTAAGGCTAACATGATAATGTTTAGTTTAGGAGGGTAGAATGGGGCCGCTACTCCTGGAAACAAAAGTATTATTACATCATCCAATCAATCCTTTAACTCTCTGCAGTCAGTTTCTACTGCAGATCATCCCTAGATTTCGAGTCAACTCAAATGAATACTTTGTGTGTCGTGTTATCTCATGAGATTGGTCTATTCTTGTTAGCCACGCAAGATATGCGAACCAGAAGCTTAATGATGTCATTTGTACAAACTTCAGCAACCTGTTTGGGCCTTTCCAGTTCATCAGTGTTTAGCTTTTTTTTTTTTAAGAAAAAAAAAAAGCTGACTTACCACCCATGCGTAACAGAAAACTCAGCATACCCTTAAGGGTATGTTTCTGCTCTAGGCTTCCTCATTTTCAAATACTCAGGAAATAAAATTGCACATTCATTATGTTGCAACTGCTATGTGGATTGCAGTTTCACGAGGGTCTCAGGCACCTTAACTGTGTGGCATGAATTGTTCAAAGGGAAACACGTGTGCGCACCCAACATCTATGCCGTTCTGTGACATTTTCAGCATTCTTAAGTATTTTCTTTAAAAACGAAAAGCTTCAGAAGAAGCAGTCCCTCACCCTCCCAAACGAAATGCCAACCAGTCTAAGACATTTTTCTCTGCAACAATCCTCTGTGATTTTAACAATCTTATGTTTTTATTTAGTTCTTTAAAGGATGTGTACTACTTTCCTTTCTCCCGCTGCAGTGCAAATTGCAGCTGGATTTAAATGGGGGGGGGGGAGCCATACATCTCTTCCTTTCCCACTTCAGTCATTAACGCAGACTGCAGCGCTGCCTCTGAATTAGAAGCCTGTGCAGCTATTACATAAAGTTAAAACAAAAGGAGGGCACAGGAGGCATCTAACTGCAGGAATAGCTTCCAATCCAAGTACTAACCAGTAGCTCAAAGTAATTGCTAGGGAAAGCTGTGATTTACAATCTTCTGTAAGAGTTGCAAGGTATCCCTAGGAACACTTTTCAGATAAGCACCAAAAAGCTCTGGCCTAGCACTGGTTTATGGGACGTGGGTGGTGCTGTGGGTTAAACCACAGAGCCTAGGGCTTGCTGATCAGAAGGTCAGCGGTTCGAATCCCCGTGACGGGGTGAGCGCCCATTGCTCGGTCCCTGCTCCTGCCCACCTAGTAGTTCAAAAGCACGTCAAAGTGGAAGTAGATAAATAGGTACCGCTCCAGCGGGAAGGTAAACGGCGTTTCCGTGTGCTGCTCTGGTTCGCCAGAAGCGGCATAGTCATGCTGGCCACATGACCCGGAAGCTGTACGCCGGCTCCCTCGGCCAATAAAGCGAGATGAGCGCCGCAACCCCAGAGTCATCCACGACTGGACCTAAAAGCACTCTCCTTAACTGTGCTTGTTTCACCGCTCATGGAAGTTGCACTGGTTGAAACATTCCTCTGCTCATTAAGAACCTCACCCTCGGAGCAGAGGGTGCAGCAACTACTGAGCATGTAAAGAAGGAAAACGTGGTTAGGGACAAACATAATTCCAAGCAAAACCTAACAATGAAATTCTGTGAGCACACTGGCACTACTTACTGAAGAAACGTGGCAGGATTTTCAGGTTCTTCACCTGAAAAGTCAGCAGAGGTTGACACATAGGAAGCTACTTCAGCTGTTGTCTTACTGTGTAACTAAACATGAACCACACCTTTTATCCCAACAATAACGAACTATCTAGCAATACATTTCTGCTTTCCCGCTTAACAGGTCGGCCTCGAGTCACCCTCTCACAGTCGCACCTGAAGTCTGTTGAAATCACAATGTGATTTCAAAAGCATTGCGTAACTTCAAAAAAACAACACATTGCTTTGGAAATATAACTCTTTTAACACTAGCCTGACTACTAGGACTAATTAAAACATTTAAACTATTTTTCTTTTTTTTAAAAAAATGCCCTGCTTCATACTATGGTCTGATGCACTGTGTCAAAGAATAATGTTAGCATTTATAAACCACTTAGAGGGTTTTCAAAGCGGTTAACATAGATCTCGGTTCATTCTTACAACCCATTTGCAATGTAGGCCAATATAATTGCAAAAGGATACTTAGGCCTGAAGCAGACACAATACTAGGAACCAACCAAGTGTGATAACAGATCAAGAGCATGCTGAGAGAATAGACATTTGCCCTTCCCTTTTACCTGTATTCTTTGTTCTATTTCACTCTTTGTCACCATTAACCCAGAGCCATAGCGGAGGGAGGGGGCGCTAGCTGGATGAAGCCTCCAGAGGGTGCCATTGAGGCTCCCAGCCTCGTGTGTGTGTGTGTGTGTGTGTGTGTGTGAGTGAGAGTGAGAGAGAGCACACACAAATGAGCATGGGGGGATGCCAAACTGCGGGCTCAGCTAGATGGGTAAAGGAAAAGCGATTTATATGTGTTGCATATGCAATATAACATTGTGCCACCAGAAGGCGCTGTGGAGTCCTGTTTTTCTCTACCTAAATTTAAATTTACAACACGTTTAACCACACAGTAGCCCGATGCCAACACTAGAGTTATACTATACAGTAGTTTGCTTTCACCAGGGTTTGCAAACAAACTCCTGACTCTGGATTCAAATTCTAAGTTAAAAGACAACCATGATAAGCATTAATGCAGAGAAAACACTATACCTGTTGGTGCTGATATGGGAAGAAGGGTGCAATTATAATGGTAAGAGGAATCCCATATTCAGGCAGCTGCCAAATGGGTATTTGCACTTTCTACTCTTCTCCAACCGGAAGTATACAAGAGTACAAAAGTTAGTTGTTGTTTGTTTGTTTGTTTAAAAATAGGAACTAATATGTGTAAGACAGAACTATCTTACTCATAAAAAATAGTTTTCCAAGTTATTTAAATTGGAAAGGGGACCTGAAATTTAATCCCCAAAATTGCACAGACCATATTTGTCTTTATGCATTATAATGTTTGTGGATGGCTGCACTAATACAAATTAAACACACAATTCAGTGAACATCTTCTGTAATGCTATTGCTAGACAGAACCACCGAACTCAAAAGAGCAATTGGAAGGTAGCAGAGTTATAATATATAAATAATAAACGTTAACAGTAAAGTTTCGACTGTCATAATAAGGGAGGAAATATTTGTTTTGAAGAGGTCATGAACAGAGGAGGCAGGCGCATCTCTGTTTTATTCCACATTAAATTCTTCCTACCCTGGATATGGGGGAGATATATTATCAAGATATGGTAGCGAGATATTAAGGTCAGAGTATAAACACCAGCAATAGTGTGTTCCCCCTCCCCTTTTGTAATGGGTCCAAAGTCTGACATGGAGGAATGGTCAGTGGTTCTTTGGCTTGTTTCACTAATAATTACCAACTACAGTGGTACCTCTGCATTGGCTCCCAGTACGTTTCTGAGCACAATTCAAAGTGTTGGTGCTGACCTTTAAAGCCCTAAACGGCCTCGGCCCTGTATACCTGAAGGAGCGTCTCCACCCCCATTGTTCTGCCCGGACACTGAGGTCCAGCACCGAGGGCCTTCTGGCAGTTCCCTCATTGCGAGAAGTGAGGTTACAGGGAACCAGACAGAGGACCTTCTTGGTAGTGGCGCCCGCCCTGTGGAACGCCCTCCCAACAGATGTCAAGGAAATAAGCAGCTATCCTATTTTTAAAAGAGATCTGAAGGCAGCCCTGTTTAGGGAAGTTTTTAATATTTAATGCTGTATTGTTTTTAACTTGATGGGAGCCGTCCAGAGTGGCTGGGGAAACTCAGCCAGATGGGTGGGGTATAAATTAATAATAATAATAATAATAATAATAATAATAATAATAATAATAATTATACCTCTGGTTACGAACTTAATTTGTTCCGGAGGTCCATTCTTAACCTGAAACCGTTCTTAACCTGAGGTACCACTTTAGCTAATGGGGCCTCCTGCTGCCTCCATGATTTCTGTTCTCATCCTGAGGTAAAGTTCTTAACCCGAAGTACTACTTCTGGGTCAGCAGAGTCTGTAACCCGAAGTGTTTGTAACCCGAGGTGTTTGTAACCCAAGGTACCACTGTACAGTAAAAGGGTCAACACAGCCTCTCTGGTTAGGCTATGGCTGCTGTGGGAGAACATACCACCTCAACACTGGAAGCAAGGTCTAAAGAAAGGCTTTCTAAAGGGGGGGGGCGGGAATCGAACAAAAAGCAATTACATAAATGAGAAAGCGTTGTCAGAACACAAAGCTGTAAAATGATTAAAATCTTTCCAAATGTGCAGACCCAGTGGAATTGTTGATAATGGCAAGGTTTTAGAAATGATAATCTGGGACATGCCCCTCTGTCAGAGGAGGGTTGATTAGGTTAATGCAATGATAGCTACACAGCTGCTGTAGCATATCCTTTGAAAGCATGTTACAAAATAAGTCTGACTTTACGGCCACAATAGCATGCCTTCGGTGATGCATGATATTCTCTTTCAAACTAAGCAGTTTATCGTAAGATTACAAGAGATTATTGAAATGCATCATGCAAACACAAAAATACCCGAACAGATTTCAATACAGTAGCTGTGTTAGAGAAGAAAAACTTGCAAAAATCAAACGAAGGAAACCTGTACTGTCCACCTGACCATCAAGTGCATTCAACTATCATTTATGAGAATGGCAGCCTCATCTTTTATCATACTTATTCTAAAAAGTGTGCTTAGCTTTCAATATCAGAAAACATTTCGCAAGCAATCCTTACCCATCATTGTAATTACGGTATAGCCATTACGAAGAATGCAGCGTTTTCCTGTCCCAGTGTTAACACCGTGTGTGTGTGTGTGTGTGTGTGTTACACTGTGACCTATGGACCAGTGTGCTTTCAGGATGGCTACAAGATGTATAGAAGTGAGAGCTGGACCATAAAGAAGGCTGATCGCCGAAGAATTGATGCTTTTGAATTATGGTGCTGGAGGAGACTCTTGAGAGTCCCATGGACTGCAAGAAGATCAAACCTATCCATTCTGAAGGAAATCAGCCCTGAGTGCTCACTGGAAGGACAGTTCCTGAAGCTGAGGCGCCAATACTTTGGCCACCTCATGAGAAGAGAAGACTCCCTGGAAAAGACCCTGATGCTGGGAAAGATGGAGGGCACAAGGAGAAGGGGACGACAGAGGATGAGATGGTTGGACAGTGTTCTCAAAGCTACCAGCATGAGTTTGACCAAACTGTGGGAGGCAGTGGAAGACAGGAGTGCCTGGCGTGCTCTGGTCCATGGGGTCACGAAGAGTCGGACACGACTAAATGACTAAACAACAAGAAGAAGAAGACAATAAAGAAAATCAAGAGAAATGCTATAGGCCTCCACCCCCACCCCCAGGAAGGGAGGAAAGACTTTTGACTTGTTCTGTGAACTGCATGCAGGTCAGCACAAGCAACGCAACACGACTGCTTAGGAAGTTCTTCCGGCTGCTAAGTGCCTTTGGAGAGCAGAACAAGACTAAAACTTCCCGACACCATTCGTCTGTCTGGCAGATTAGTAGTTTGTACAACTGCGTGTGTGTTTTTTAACGAATCGCTGCAAAGGCACTAGGGAAAAGAAGGATTAGTACTGCTTCATTATAATTAGCTAACTTTTTTATGCTAAGAAGATTGTGACAATGTAGGTCAGAGAAAGTGAGGAAATGACACTGAGTGCAAACACCCTGAATTATCTGCCCTACGACGGGGTTAGGATGACCTGATGCAGTTAAGACAAGGCTGTAGATCTTTTGGCAGCTGAACTTAACTAGGGTTGGGTGCTGGGTGTGCTAAAGTGGTCGGGTTACCTGGGAGTCATACCGGATATCTCGAAGGATGCAAGCTAGAAGCGAAGTTTTCATTGCTTCCTTATTAAAGCACAAGTACAAATATAGTTCCTTAATTTTGTTCAGTCATGGACACGGGTGGCGCTGTGGGTTAAACCACAGAGCCTAGGACTTGCCGATCAGAAGGTCAGCAGTTCGAATAAGCTCCCATTGCTCGGTCCCAGTTCCTGCCAACCTAGCAGTTCGAAAGCACGTTAAAGTGCAAGTAGATCAATAGGTACCACTCCGGCGGGAAGGTAAACGGCGTTTCCGTGTGCTGCTCTGGTTCACCAGAAGCGGCTTAGTCATGCTAGCCACATGACCTGGAAGCTGTACACTGGCTCCCTCGGACAATAAAGCGAGATGAGCGCCGCAACCCCAGAGTCAGCCACGACTGGACCTAATGATCAGGGGTCCCTTTACCTTTACCTTTTTACAAATATAGTTCCTTAATTTTGTTCAGTCAAGGTTCCTCATAAGTGAGGGAATTCTGCACCCAATTATGAATATGGGAACACTGCCACCAGAAATAGGAGCATTGATGTCTCTCAGTGATGTTTGATCTGACCTCCCTGTGCTATTTCCCCACATTTTGCCACCAGCAGCTGCCAATGACCAGGAGCAGAGAAGAGACGCAGGTCAAATCTAATGGGATGCCATAGGGAGTGGGTGGGGAACTCAATAAGTGACTACCTCCTGTCTGGGCACCATACCTCCCTGAGGTAGAAGGAACCTTAAAATGAATTTAGGAGCCTGCAACACTGTGTTTTCTAGTGAAATTAAATGTCTAAGCTGCCAATTACACAAGCAGAACTTAAACCTATTATTGAGACTGAGAGAATAGTTTGCCAAAGTAAATTCACAAGCCCTCCTCCATGTGCTACACAACTATAAATATTGCACATATCATCTTGCACTTAAAATAGACATAGACTAACAAGGTTCCCCTTAAACATGTGTGGCTTGTTCAACACAGAAAAGTTGAATGAAGAGCTACTTCACTATCTCCCCCTCAACAACCAAAAAGAACAAAAGTGAACAAGGGTCCTACTGTCCTCTTATCGAACCACACAATGGTGAAAAGCCAGCAAACATTTCCAGAACAGATCTTTGCCGTCAAAGTATTGCAAATGGGCAGAACAGGAAAAAAATCAACATTAACTTCAGCCAATTGGATAGATGCAGTACATTTTAAAAGGTCACTATAAGGCCAAGATGTCTCCAGAAACACTCCCATGACCTTGTAGCAAATGTCCCTGTGCTTCATCCTAGCAACATCTGTTAGGAATAGGAGAGTGTTCTAAGAAAACTGCAACATGTGAAAAATACCTTTCAGAAACTTTAGGGGAATATTTAGCAGAACAGATTAAGAACTAGGAACTTATTAGACATGTATGGAGTGCTTGTAGCTTCTACTACTAACAGGTTACTAGGAATATAAAGAACAACAGTATTAGGCAGTCATAAGATTACAGCATACATGCAGAAATATGTAATTTTCAATTTTAAAAAAAATTAACGGGAGGAACAAAAAAAGAAGTATTACCAAATTTAGATTAAGACAAATCAGCTCTTTAATCAAGCCAAGGCATGCGTACATTGATACACAGGTAATAAGCTACACTTCTAAATGAAGACGCAATTGCTCTGTGCCAGGATGAAACTGGTAGTATCAACAGTCTCCAGTTAATTGCTTGTGAATGGCAGTAATAATATGCATTTTCATAATCCCCTGCCACATATTTTATAGAATATAAAATATGAACCAAAGGAGAAATCACATCATTTATAAGCCTCCTTAAGAAATAATGGAAATGTCTTAGAAAAATAGGCAATTTGCATACCATCCAAAAAAAGTACACAGAATAACGGAGCTACTCCTGGGTGTATGATACATTTTAAGCAAATAATTTGTTGCTAACACAACTGAACAGAAACAACCTATAATCCTAAGAACCTCTTATCTGCTTGAGGTGAATTCGCTTTGACAGTGTATACACTATGCCATTTAAACTACATTCAACCAAGGCATGCAAACTCGGAGGAGACCTAATCTTAGCATCATATGGTGATCCATCTGGAGAAGCACCGTTATTAGTTGTGATCACTATTATTAGTTGTGGGTGGAAGCCCTACAAATATACACAGGCCACTGACCTCCACAATAACGTGAACAATGATTTGGCTAGTATACCATGGAAGTGGAAAGCCCTCCCATCAGATGTCAAAGAAATAAACAACTATCTGGCGTTTAGAAGACATCTGAAGGCAGCCCTGTTTAGGGAAGTTTCTAATGACTGATGTGTTAATGTATTTTTAATCTTTTTTTGGAAGCCGCCCAGAGTGGCTGGGGAAACCCAGCCAGATGGGCGGGGTATAAATAATAAATTATTAAATTATATTATTATTGTATATGCCACAGGGACAGTGCAAACTGCTCAGGCCCAGATACTGACAAAGCGGGAGGCAGATAAGCCTTTGCCCCTTTGTGCTTTGGAACAAGAATGGGAAACCTCAGGCTTTTGAGTCAAATGCAGTCCTCTGGGCCTCTCTGTCTGGCCTTGGAATTCTCTGCAGGCCCAGAATGAACACATGAACACACACACACACACACACACACACACACACACACACACAGGCCTTGCTCCAGAACTTCCATGAATGTTTTTCTCTGACTGGAATATGTCCTTGAATTCGGATAATGACTCTTCCTTACCTGAATAGAAGATAAGTAAGGTGTGTGAGTGCAGAAATGAGCCTACTGTACAAATATAAAATTTACCACTGCTTCATCCACCAATTTCTCTGGTCTCACCCACCACTGGCATGACCTAATTACCCCAGGCTGGTCATGGAGCCAAAGTAGACATCAAGGTTAATAAAGTCACAGTCAAAATATCATACAACTAGTTATTGTCTCTCCCCTTGGGTCATCAAGATAATAGAGGCAAAGCCTGTACACCATTTGGTTAGCCTGCATTTACCTAGCTGTATGCTCTTCTTGTCAAACTAGGTTGTAAGAATTATGAGTTTCATATATGCTGGCACATTCTCTACCATATCTGAAAGTAGCAACTCTTTAAAGTTCTGTGAGTGAAGGAGAAAACGCCAAAATCCCTTTCAGATGACTAAACAATTCCTGACTTCTGTGGTTTTGAGTCAGATGTGATATACTGTCACTGGTTCTACCTTAAAGGGTTCCTGTTATATTAAACAGATAAATGTCAATGCATATTGAAACAGCAGTGTGATTCACACTGTATGAAATATTTCCATTGTAAAAGTGACATGATTCCACCCACTTTATAACATGAGGAAAGGGAAAATAGGCACAATGGACCAGAGGAAGAAGAGGAGGAGAAAGAAAACTAAGGTCCTGTTCCACAAGAAAGGATAGCTCTAGACAAACATGCAGCTTATCCTTCCATGTGTCACACCAGTGAAACAGCTATGAAAAATTTATGAGTGTTGCCTGTTGCATCTAAAATACATGAGATTACATTTCTCGCTCAATGGGAACCCCACAAACTTAATTACTGAAACAAATACTTGATTGAAAGCAGTACACATACTTAAGCATTGGCTGGAATCCTGCATTAACCAGACAATTAGCTTTCATTCATAATAAATGAGATATACTGTATCAGGATAAGAATGTGAGAGATGTTCTGGTTATATATGGGAAACAGATGGCCCAGTGAATAACCCTGAGACTTGGAACATACCGATTTCTCTCCCACTATATCACTGACAGCATCTGACGCTGGGGCAAGAGACATCACTTGCTGTAATAGCAAAACAACGGGCTGTATGTAGCTGCGTCACTCCACTGACGGAAGGTTTCTGGATCCAGCGGAGGTTTCCATCTGTTTAGCTGGTCCTCAGTTCCAACGGGCATGTTTACTACAGTAGTAGAGTCAAGAATTGGGCACGGTGCAATGGATCATCACAAGAAATAGAAAAGACTTCACTTAGCTTGGAATAAGTTAAGCAAGTGATCTCAAACAATTTTTTTATTATTATCTATCATCTATCTATCTATCTATCTATCTATCTATCTATATTCACAGATATCATACTAATATTGCACATTTTGGGATGCCCCCATGACTATGCTGAGTCAATGTGCATTGAAGGAGCACTGATTGAGTGATCAAGCTGGTTGCCTAGGAGGGCAACCAAGATAATAATTAATAATAATAATAATTTATTACTTATACCCCGCCAATCTGGCTGGGTTTCCCCAGCCACTCTGGGCAGCTTCCAACAGGAGATTAAAAACACATTAAAAAATCAGTCATTAAAAACTTCCTTAAACAGGGCTGCATTCAGATGTTTTCTAAATGTCAAATAGTTGTTTATTTCTTTGACATCTGACTGGATGGCGTTCCATAGGGTGGGCGCCACTACCGAGAAGGCCCTCTGCCTGGTTCCCTGTAACTTCGCTTCTCGCAGTGAACGAACTGCCAGAAGGCCCTTGGAGCTGGACCTCAGCGTCCGGGCAGAACGATGGGGGTGGGAACACTCCTACAGGAATACTGGGCCAAGGCCATTTAGGGCTTTAAAGGTCAGCACCAACACTCTGAATTGTGCTTGGAAATGTACTGGTAATGGAAAGCAAGCCTTACGAGGAAAAGTTGAAGGAGCTGGGTGTGTTTAGTCTGGAAAAGAAGAGACTGATGATAGCTATCTTCAAATAACTCAAGGGTTGTCACAAGGAAGAGGGAACAAGCTTGTTTTCTCCTGCTCTGGAGGGTAGGACTCGAATCAGTGGCTTCAAGTTACAATAAAGGAGATTCCGACTAAACATCAGGAAAAAAACCTTCTTGACAGAAAGAGCTTTTCTGACAGTGGAACGGTCTCCCTGGGGAGGTTGTGGACTCTCCTTCCTTGGAGGTTTTTAAGCAGAGGTTGGATAGCCACATGCCACGGATACTTTAGCTGAGATTCCTGCATTGCAGGGAGTTGGACTAGATGACCCTTGTGGGTCCCTTCCAACTCTACAATTCTATGATTCTATGAGATGTTCTGTGCAAGGAGGTGGTCCCTAATTTTCTTCTATGAGGTGGAATGCCTTCCACACTATGCACATTCCTCCTACACTGAAGAGTGTGTGAAATCTCCAGCCCACATGTGGCTATTTGCATTGCCATAGAGTTGTTGGTATTAGCCATTGTATTAACTTTGAAATAATTAAGCTGGAGTTAATAAACTAGACCTTCCCCACCCCGCAAATGATAACAGATCCATCAAGCAAAATCAAATAGATTGCATACAGGTTTTAATTTTTAAAAAAAATGAATTATGGAAACACCTTGAGGGTAGAATTCTCCATAACTTTTAGTGGTCATGTACACATGAAACATTATTCCTTGAAGGCCAAAGAATGTGCCATATGTTTCCATTTACAGTAGTACTATAAATCATGCAGAAAAACATATCGTAAACATCTACTGCATCACAAATTGAATGGCAACAACATCAGATGTGATTTTTCCATGATGTAAACACAAAAAATGTCTCCAAAAGGAATAACTTTCTTGAAACTTTCAGAAAAGTGCTATCTACTCTGTTTTTAAAGTCCTGGTGATTTTAAAATCCAGGTAAAATGTAGAAGTGAAACAACATAATAGATGCCCTATTCCCTTTTTGCAGTACAATGGAACCTCGGGTTGCGAACGTGATCCGTGCGGGAGGCACATTCGCAACCCGCAGCATTCACAACTCGCACGTGCAGGTCGTGATTCGGTGCTTCTGCGAATGCGCGAGCGCCGAAACCCGGAAGTAACCCATCCCGACACTTCTGGGTTTGGCGCGGTGCACAACCCGAAATAGCGTAACCTGAAGCATCTGTAACCTGAGGTACCACTGTATTTAATTTAGTTCATGCTGCAAGCCAATATACACTTACTCAGAAGTAATATCCACTGAATTCAGCTGCACTTACTACCAAGCAAATATGTATAGCAATGTGCTGGAAATCTCAAAGATTACTAACAATTCTTTCAAATTCTTCTGCTGTCTGCACAAATTATGTACCAGAACAGTTTTTCATGGTTGTCTTGAAAAGAAGAACAATCCAATCAAATTTGGGGGGGGGGGACACCAGACAGTTTCCATATTGCCTCTTTGACCTAAAAATGCTGTCTTAAAAATACAGCTGTAGTGGTCATTTTAACATTCCAACCAAGTACTTACACGATTTTGTAACTGAGTTAAGCTATCCTATTTTCAGTATGCTTGCATGTTTAATAAAGACAATTCCATTTCTGGTATCTGGAAGAACGAACTATGAATCCACAGATGTTCACTGCCTTAGCCTTTGCTCATAACCTTTCAGCTAAAAATAACTACTTAACACAAAGTTAGTGGATGCTATTTTTCTGCAAGTACAATATTTGAGTGAATCACAAATAAAATGTTTAGCAAGAATTCATATCCAAAATCTTTCTCGTTCAGAAATGAGATGTAAAGTTCTTTGTTCAACTGAGTACAAACTGGCTGTACTGCATTGGTGACAATGTAGTACCTATGACTTAAAAAACAACAACACCTATTCACAGAAAGCTTATATCAAAGGAGTCTGGTGACTCCAAGCTTGAGCATATAATGTCCTGGGCAGAAGGCCCTAGTCATATGCAATTTAATTTCAAAACATCGTGGCAAAAGGGCTTCTAGTACCCCAAATTGCCATCACTTTCTGAAACGCCCTCATTGATCTTGCCTGAAACTGAGGTACTGAGAGAGCTGAAGAACTAAGGCAGTCAATCTGTGTTGCTTGCATGCCCATGGTGTAATCTAGGTACCCAAAAGTGTCACAAAAGCTTTTCATACATTGTACAGAGAGGTGAAAGACTTCTGGATTCAACTTTTCTACATTCTGTTGCCCTGTGGATGTAAACCTCTGAAGTTCCCAAATGAACAAACAAACAAACAAACAAACAATGCAATTCTTCCCCAAGTGATGATGTACTGAGGACCTGTCACTAGTAGGCGAGTTACTGATTTCTACTGTCTATGTTTGAAAGCAGAACACACACAAGTGTGTGTACGTGTACATACACTCAGAGTTAAAAGAACCAAAAAAGGTGCATAGTAAAATTAGAAGTAAATTAATTTTGCCCTTCTGAAAATCATTCCCATTAGCTAGAAAACTGTAAACAGCTTCTTCAAACACACAGGAACTTAGCCAGGACTAGGAGTTTTCTGTACCAGCTTCTGAAATAATGTTGACTAATTTTGATGGCCTTTTCAACACAGCTGAAATAGAAAAAAATGCACCTGGATGCATATATTCAGAAATTAATTGATTGAGTGTTTTCCAGTTTGGCAATTGAATAAACTACTGTACTCTGTAGCCTAAGAGCACCAAACTCAGCCCTCTAATACATTTTTAAAGTAGCATGGTTATTAATCTTCAAATATCTTCAAGAAGATTGTAAGTGGCTACCAGAATCAGGAAGTTACAAGATTGTCTCCGACTAAATAACTGTGAATGCAGAATAGTTCCCACAACAGTAATGAAAACTGCACTCTCTCTATCCCTGCACAACCCTAAAATCTGCTTCAGGAGATTGGAGGCAGTTCCACTGAGTCCGCAGAAGTCATTTCATACACACAATGATTTAGCTGCATACAACCCAGAATGTTTATTGAGCCACCCATAAAGTTGCAAAGGATATGTGTAAAAGGCAACTTTGTTAAATGCCCTCCCAGCAGATGTCAAGGCAATAAACAACTATTTTACTTTTAAAAGACAACTGAAGGCGGCCCTGTTTAGGGAGGTTTTTAATGTCTGGTGCTGTATTGTTTTTAATATTTGGTTGGAAGCTGCCCAGAGTGGCTGGGGAAACCCAAGTATAAATAATTTTTATTTTTATTATTATTATTAATAACATCTTGGATAACTTACAACATAGTTAATGCAGAGGTTTGAAGCATGGGCTGCAACCTGTTACTTATAAAGATGATCCAAAATGTTTTACAAAGTTGCCTGTAACATGCACAGTTGATTTAGAACTTGGGGGGAGGGGGGGGAAGAGATTGTTCAAAGCCCTGTTAAAAATGAAAGCTTTGCCCCAATTAAAACGTTAGGTAAATCATATTCTTCCCCAAAAACTTTGGGGGGGGGGAGGGAATGTGGCATTTTACTGAGGTGTCTCAATACGGTGTTTGCTTTCTAAATGCAGCTATTTCCTTGTCTTAAATTCACCCACATGCTAGTACAAATAGCACAGTGTCGTTTAATTTTGGTTTCTGAATCAACACGCATAGTAATTGCCTTAACTTCTATACGTACAAAAGGGCTCCTGTTTCTGCAGCTTCTGAAAATAGTGACTATTACCATGTGTCTATGTTGTTAAACACATCTAAGTGAACTTCATACTGATGGGTGAGCTGCACCTGAAGATTAGGATATAGCACCTCTCTTGCTGGTAGTGGTAAACCTCTCAACAACTTGTACCAAAATAATACCACTGATTATTATCAAGTTCTCCTAGCTTTCTGACAGCTTTAATGTAGGTAGGAAGTTCTCCCTTATTGTGATTCCAGGTTTTCTTTTCAGAATACTTGTAGGGGTATCCACCGCCCTTTGAATGTTAGAAAAACAAACATGAATAAATCCAACTTCCTGGCTGACATAATCCAGCAAGTTTTCCCAAACAGAACTAGGGTTTGAAACTTCCCTCTACATACCGGTAGTCCAGCTTCCCTAATTAAATAGAAGGAAAAAGGGAGAGGCTAATATTTATGGGTTATGCAGTTGGCAGCATCTGGAACTTCCTGTGAAAAGCTGTATATTAGAAACGCATTAGACTGGTTGCCTTGCTGAATTTCTTCAAGATGAGGCTACCTAATTTGTTCTATTTCTACATATGCCCCTTTATTTTAAAACCGGACATTTAAAATGGGAGTTACTAATGTTAAATAAGAAGAGTGACCATGAATGAGGTGTCTATTATAAAAAGGAGGGGGGATCCAGGTTAGTGCTCCAAGTTAGGTCTAGCAATCTTGTTAAAGTCCCACAAAAATATACTGGATGTAACATCACGGAAGAGCATTGTGGGAAATTAAAATATCAAGTTATATAGCCCTAAGTGGTTCTATACACCACTTCCAAGTTATTATTGTTATTATTATTCGGTTTATATATTGCCCTTTATGAAAAGAAATCAGGGTGGCGAGCTACATTAGAAACACATTAGAAAACGTAAGTTGAGAAACTTGTACCATTTGGTGAAAGTGAGAGGTTGAAATGAATTTAAGCAGAGGTGGTGGAAGAAAAGCCCTGCACACAGATCAGTTTGCACAGCAATCCACAGAACGAAGTATTGTTAATAGCAAATGATTTTCGTTCTGCTTGACACAAAGATGTATTTATGATAAAGTGTTTTTCATAATTGAGCAATGTGCCCGTCATTCTCAAGCGAACCTTAAGGAAGCGAGCGGATTTAGGCCTTTTATTGGCAATGCAATTCCTGCTTGGCTGAGGGCAAAGGAAAGGCAGATACAATCAAGGAATAAAACGTTCAAAATTAATAAGTAACATCATTTCTCATTAAGCATGAAGCAGAGAAGGGAACATTAAGTTATGGCTGCAGCAATATCTTTTGTGTACCCATTAAGTGAGTTAGGAAAGAATTCCCTAAACTATTAAAGTGCATAATATGCACTGTTATCTGACGAAAAAGGCACCAAAATATTCTTAACAATTGTGTTCCTTCGTTGGACACAAAGAAACAAAGAGATCCCAAATCTCTTTAAATGGAGTTACCCTTTGGTAGACTGTAGCCTTGCTGACTAATCTGAAATAGGAAAAGCTCAGAAAACCAGTTCCCTGAGCTACAAACTGCTTCTGTTAGTTCTAGTTCCTAAATCAAAGTTGCCACATGAAGGCCACTTCAAAACTGTTCTCTGCAGAAACTTTCTGCATGGCAATCAAATTGTGTGAAGACAAATTCAGCGACCTTCTCTACACAAATTCAACTAAGTGAAATAAAAATAAAATGTTTGTGGCACAGTAGAAACTGTCTTAGTCCACTGAGGAGCTGCTGCACACAGTGGCGGAGGAAGAGGAATGCGGGGGGAGCGCACCGCAGTGCGATCCCGGTGGGGTGCCATCGCAGCTGCCCCACCCGCCCGCACTTGGCGCCACGCCCCGCAGGCGGCACGCCACGCCCCCAGGATGTGCACCAGCCCCGCCCCGCCTGCTCTCCACCCCACCCCACTCCCGGTGCTGGAGCATGAAGTTCGGCCTCTGGTTGCACCTGACTGAAATGCTACATGGAGCAATTTGAAATGGTCTCTATAACGTTCTCAAAAGATCTCACATTCCAAATATAGTAAAACAAAAATATATAGTGCTTGCTACTAGAACTGCAACAGGACTAGACAGAGAGACACTCAACTTTCAGGATGGGTGCCAACCATGGAGAGCTCCTTCTCTGTATTGAACCCACAGCTACAGAAGTCCCTCCCACTGAGCCCATGACAAATCTTTATGCTGCAGACTTTTTGAAAGGCTCTGAAGACTTCTTTTTCAATGGGACTTCCAGCTATGAAGCTTGTTAGCTAGGAGATGGTCTTGCTCAATTACATTCTCTCTGGTTGTGTATTCTGTGTCTTGTACCTTAAATGCTGCTGTGCAGTATGCTCATGTTTTGCATTCTGTACTGTTTTTTGTTTTTCTTGTTTAGGCAGGCAGTTGCCCATAAAAGTCACCTTAAAATAATTTAAATGACTTTTTAAAACAAATCAAAACAGATTGATTTAAAAAAAAAAAAGCTTCAAGGGATGCGTAGTTTTCACATTCTGCTTACTGCTGTTCCCAGTCGCTGCCACAGACGTGTGCTAGTGTTGTGCACATCTAGCTTCTCAACATTTGATGAAGAGTCATTGATGAACGTTTTGAGTGCATGCAGATCTTCCAGTCTAGGACAAAAATGACTACTTCGCTTTGAGACTGGTGTCTACTCAAATTCTGGCTTTTTTGTCCATGTCAGTGAAGCAAAGATCAAGGCCTCCCCCAAAGCAGGCGTGCACAACCATGCACACAGACTTATAGTGTGTACACAGCAAGACAACAGGGCTGCTCCCACTATACAACTCTTCCCCCAGAAAGCTGGCAAATAGAAGACGAAGAACCAAAACCACATTTAAACAAACTTTAAGTAATCTAGTTGGAGACCCTACTTGGTTATCACCAATTCTAAGCACTGAAATGTTGAGGAAAGTTTGAACTCACCATAAAGCACTGTTTATGTAATAATTAATGTGGGTGAAAAATGCTTGCTCTAATGGAACCAAGGCTCCTAACAGTTATTCCATTAACACCACTATTTAGGTTACAAGCAGAGAAGCGCGTGCTATGAATGCCTCCTGGCCTCTCAATTCTCCAACGAGCTCCACTCTCCTTCCCTGAAGTAATTATAAGCTGCTCCTCAAGAAAATAATTTCTTCAAAAGGAAGAGCCAGGAGAAAGAAGGGCCAATGCTTCATAGAGAAATAGTTTGTACAGTTAATGAAAAGGAGCAAAGCACGGTGCTTATCTTCCCTTAATTTCCTTAACACAGGGAGCATTCATATTCGAGAATATATATATAGACAGACAGATTTGTCTAATTTCCAGTAATTTCCTTGTCATGCCTTCACATAATTTGTATTAGAATAAATGCCATTAATTTCATAGTCAGTGTGTTCTCCTGCTTGCTCTGCAAAATAAACTGCCAGAACATGTGTTAATTTTAAACTTATGCTTTCAGTGCAAAAAAACAGGGTTGGAGTCTTTCTTTCTTTTTCCGTAACAAATGAGAAACTTCAGCTTTCCAAAGAAAAAAAAAGTTTCCCCTAATAACAAATAGTCTGGGTATACATAAATGATACTAGTTTACAACAGCTGAAAGACCACCAATACAGCTACATTAAACAGAGAAATACCTGCCACAAGCATTTGTGTCCACAGCACAATAGCCCAGATCCCATGCATGAGCAACAAGAACTTCATTACACATGAGAATGGGGGCTAAGTTACCCCCCAGTTTCATCCTGCTGCATCTCAGTACATACCATTTCAGAGGGCTTCACCTATCCTCAGAAATGCCTTCCTAGGCTTGCACAAAATCCACAGCCTTTGGATACCAGCCGATGAAAATATACCCTATCCAGCGAGGAAACTGTAATATAACAGTTCCTAACACTTGCATAAAGAAAGTGAGAATTTCAAAGGACTCTTAAATACACCCTGCTCTTAAACTGAGCATTTACTGCATGGTAGAAGCAAATGTCACAAATGGAGACTATGACCAAATGAGACCGACAGTTTCGAATGCCCAAAAGTGACAAATAAACCACAGAAAGAAAAAGAAGACACAAACTGCCTGATGAAAACTTGACATGCATTTATAGGTCACTCTCAAGTACCTAAGTTATTGCAAGTTAAGAGCATTTTAGATCTTGAAAGTATGACCTTATAACCGAATTATAATATCCTGTTCACAGTTTCTTTTTTTAAAGAGCAGTATGAATGTGAGGTGCTCCTAGAGTCTGTGCAGTTTTAGCTGTAGCGGTTCAAGGATATTCATATTATAGAAACTCCTTAATTAATTGGCAGATTGGCTGGTAATAATGCAGGCATAGGCAAACTCGGCCCTCCAGATGTTTTGGGACTACAGTTCCCATCATCCCTGACCACTGGTCCTGTTAGCTAGGGATCATGGGAGTTGCAGGCCAAAAACATTCGGAGGCCTGAGTTTGCCTATGCCTATAATAATGCAACAGAAAGTGTGCAGAGAAGGGGAAGGAGGATATTTCTGGCCAGCTACAAAGGCTCAGAGCACGCAGCCTCAGGGCTCAACCTCAGTCCCTCAGGTATCGAAACATTCACCTAAGCAAGGTTAATTATTTTTAAGAAGATTGTTACTTTTCAAGGCAGACAAAATGTAGCTTCCCTCCCCTGCCCACCCCCCGCCGCCGCTTGCCTAATCAAAGAAGTCTGTTAGAAGCTTGCTTAACAATTTATGGCTTGCTCTAACATTATTCCACAAGAAACTGCACTTGCTGGAAGACAAACCTAAAGAATGTTGTAATGCCTATAATCCACGAACCTAGAGAAGTGTTATGGGTTGACAACTGAAATCTGCCTAAAGGAAATTATGCTGTTAACAGACACAGCTAAAATAAAAAGTACCCTGATGATCGTACTCTGTGGGGTGCCATGTCTAACATGACCGGCCAGCCAGAAATAATCATAGCTATGTCCAAAGTAGAAGTGATTTGCTGGCAGCTCCTGAATGCCATCTTTGGCCCAACAAGGGTCTACAGCTCTGGAGGGGTAGTAAAACGGGGCTGCCAGTGTGAGGAAAAGCAGCAACAGGAAAGCTCACTGACCAGTTTTTCTCCCTGGTCCAATCCACCCTGCCTAGGACAGCAGTAGACTTGTTTAGAAGTTCCTGATGGACACAATATTAAGTTTTGCATAGCATGCCCACTATTTTGGCGGGTGTACAGATTTCCCCCCCCCTATTTTTTATTGTTAGGATTCAGTATGAATTATTAGCCGATTGTTTAATCTTAGTGTAACAGTGACTATTAATATGAGATGTTTGGGGCTTATTGGAAATGTTGTTTTTATGGCTATTTAAATTTGCTGGGCTCGCTTGTGAATTATCTTGAAATTGAAGTCTATCGTTACGAAGTGCTTTGCAGAGGGGAGCCTACCATATAAAAGCAGCAGACAAGTAAACCATTGAAGAAAGCCAAGTTCGTTGGAATGGGAACGGGGGAAGGAAAGCAGCAAAACAATTAATTTGTTCAGTCCAACCTGTACTGATTGTTGGCAGCATGTCGTGTACGGCTCATGTAGTTTTAGTGGGCAAGTGTGAGCCGCAAAGTTCCCTGTTCAAACAGCCATGAACTGCAGATGGCTTTAAGCATGGTTCCCTCAATTTCTCTTTCTGTCCCAGTTCCTCCATCCCCATCCCCCTCCGCAATACGATGATAACAACGCTGACCTCTTTTACCAGATTACCGCAAGGATTACAGAGATAATGTACCCAAAAAATGCCTTCTAGAATCCATAGTATGACAATACTTTCGTTAGAAAAACCAAACTGTCACAAAACAGGGAGCAAGTGTCTCTGAGTTCTCCAGAAATCTTCATCAGGCCTGTTTGTTACGCAAAACAGGAAGTGGGAGGGGCAGGGGGCAGAGTGTTGAAGCCATAAAATGTACTAGTATCTCTCTTAAGATAGGGAGTGGGAAGAGGGATCAGGCATAATAGATTAGGTTTCGAGTTACACCTAGGGGCACTGGGATGAAGAAGTGCCTGATTCGCCTTTTTAAAAATATAAAACCCAGTACAGTAGTTCACTAGCTCTGTCTCCAGTCTTATACAAACTACAGAAGTTATTGGTGGTAGGAAACAGCAATATATATATATATATATATATATATATATATATGTGCATATATGCACAAAGCAGAGATCAATCTTAGGTAGTGTACCAGGTTGGGGGGAAATATCAATGGAAACTGAATATGGCAGCTTTACCTAGTGGCTGGAGAGAATGTGCACTCCGAGAAAACGTGTGGCATTCAACTACGTATTAATCAGAATAGATCCACTGAAATTAATGACCATGACCAAGTTAGGCCCATATTAATTTTAAGCGGTCTCCTCAGAGTAAAACTTAGCTGAACACCACCCAGAGCTTTGGACTGTCTCAAGTTGTATTATGCATGACTTTGCAAGTCGGTTCTTATCTGCTACTAACACTATTTCGAATGTATCACCTCACAGTGACCTTACCAGAGCTGCAATCCAAAGTATATTTAACCAGGAAGCATTTTTAGAACTGGACAGTTAAGACACCCAAGGGGGGGGGGAATCACTGTTGGAAGGCGCTTGGATTTAGGATAGTATTGAAGTAGCTGTACAGCCACCTTTTCCTCTCTCCTTTTTTAAGAGTTTGAATAAGATGTTCATTAGTTATCTTCCACCTCCTGTGTTTTAAGCGTTCTTTTTCACTCACTCACCACTACCAAGCTACATCTCTTTTTTTCTTTTACAGACTAATTAAGCATCATAGCAGTATCTTCCTCTTTATCAATTCACCTTCTGGATTGAGCTGAACGACTTGGACCTTCACTGGTGGGCCTCTGGTCCAGTAGAAGCTCCCTCTGGCAGAAGAAGGCAGACAATTCTTGCCAGTTCCCCCTTCCCTTGCAGCCTTCCTCCACTGCCACTATTCTAGAGGGTCTCCCAACACAACTTGTCAGGGAGAATGAGGGGGCTGCAGGGCAAAAAACGCTTCCCCCTTCAGCTAGCAGCATCCTATCAGCAGAATTCCACTCACTGAAATTTAAAAAAAATTCTTATTAAAAAAATCTTTTATTGTTCTGAATATAAGCCAAGCACAATATTCTGATAAACAAAAACCTATTAAAATATTGTAACATGCCACTCCTATGTCTGAGCAGTGTGAGATTCCAGGGGTCCCAGGCACTCGCCCAGGGTCTTTTGGAAATGAGGCACAGTGGAAAGTGTGGTGTCTTTATGATATACGGTTTATTTACACAGATATACAACCTGAGCCTACGATGGAGGGGCTCACAACATTAACACTCCAAGTGGGTCTTGCTGCTCCCATAGCTGCAGCCATGGATTCAAACAGAAATCAACCCTTGTACTCTGGCCTTCTCCCCAGCCACTTTTACCAGACTGAAACCTTTCCCCTCCATCCCAGTCAGCCCGAAACACTCTACCTCAAACTCTGCCTTTGCATTCTAACTAACTCAGATCTGGAGGAGGGGCCCCACCCACTTGCAGTCTGGCACAGAGCCTTTGCTTTCTTAATGACTTTCTTAATGACTCATCACCTTCATTTGTTCTCCTAACAGCCTACACCCCAGGCAATTTCCTGGTCAGGAAACTGGCCTGGCTTATATTTTAACATTTACTGGATGCAAGAATTTAGGGGAGTCTAGTACCCACAACGCGGGTGGCGCTGTGGGTTAAACCACTGGGCCTAGGGCTTGCTGATCAGAAGGTCGGCGGTTCGAATCCCTGGAACGGGGTGAGCTCCCGTTGCTCGGGCCCTGCTCCTGCCAACCTAGCAGTTCGAAAGCACATCAAAGTGGAAGTAGATAAATAGGTACCGCTCCGGCGGGAAGGTAAATGGTGTTTCCATGCGCTGCTCTGGTTCGCCAGAAGCGGCTTAGTCATGCTGGCCACATGACCCGGAAGCTGTACGCCGGCTCCCTCGGCCAATAAAGCGAGATGAGTGCCGCAACCCCAGAGTCAGTCAGGACTGGACCTAATGGTCAGGGGTCCCTTTACCTTTACTAGTACCCACAAACTCATAACACTATTATACTATTTAGTCAGTAACACAAAGACACAGCCATCCGTATCCCCTCATTTCAAAATTCTATCCAGTCACTTGTACAACAAATACAGGTGACCCACACTTAGACAGCTTATAACTGAATATTCTAGCTGCCTAAAATAGCTACTTCATTGACCGGCGGCTGTCATCAAGTCTTCATGAATATTCCACGCTACTATCAATCATGGACAATGACAGAAATCGAGGCACGTGCATTGTAAACTACTGCATCTTTAAATGGTCATTCGCACACTCCTAAATATGTCAATGTTAACAGCAAAGTTAACACATACAAAAGCAACCTATCTTTCTGAAATTAAACACCTGAAGAATGAACATAGCTGTCAACGTTTCCCTTTTTTAAGGGAAATTCCCTTATTCCGAATAGGATTCCTCGCAAGAAAAGGGAAAAGTTGACAGCTATGAGAATGAACTTAATGGCTAGCAGTTTTATATTTCAGTTTTATGATACAACCACAACTCAGCAGATTGTCAGCACAAGCCAACCCTGTAATTAACGCAAGAGTTTTCCTCCATTACAGACTCAAATTCAAAATTTTAATTGAGGATGTTCCAGAAAAATAGATGGGTGTGTTGTTGTTTTTAAGACCAATACAGTAGTACCTCGGGTTACATACGCTTCAGGTTACACACTCCACTAACCCAGAAATAGTGCTTCAGGTTAAGAACTTTGCTTCAGGATAAGGACAGAAATCGGGCTCCGGCGGCACGGCAGCAGCAGGAAGCCCCATTAGCTAAAGTGGTGCTTCAGGTTAAGAACAGTTTCAGGTTAAGAACGGACCTCCAGAACGAATTAAGTACTTAACCTGAGGTACCACTGTACAAAGGTGGAATCCTTGGTCATTTCTGGGCAGGGCAGAACACCACAACTCAACCATAAAGCCATATAAAGGCTGGCCTTCTGTAACCCATTAATCTCCAGGTATTGTTGGGCTCCAGCCAGCATGGCCAATGGTCAGGGGTGACAAGGAGTTGCAGCCTGAAATACCTGGAGGGCACCAAGTTCTGGAAGGCCACCATAGCCCATTTTGAGAAGAGTCCATATAGCAGCATAAATCCCCTTCAGCGAAACCAGTATCAAGACAGGAGGAAACTATGTAATTCTTAAAACCATAGCTCCTGCTTGCTTTTCACTCTAGATTCTTGCATCCCTTGAGTTTCCTATAGGTGTGTCTGTAAAAGGTAAGGCAGCTTCAAGCACACAGACTCTGGTCTTGTGGTCGCCATGCTTTGACGGGAGGTTGGAGGCTATGTATTCAGGGGTGTAGGAAGAGGGGGCAGGGGGCGGTCCACCCTGGGTGCCATCATGGAGGGGGGTGACAAATTATCAATGAACAATTACTGCCCTACTAGGGCAGTTCATAAAAAACTTTTTTTAAAAAATGCCTGCTCCAAAGGTCTTATCTTACTACACTAGGGATTATATAGCTATATCTGAAATTTCATGCATATCAGTTAATATCTTGACCCTCCTCCATGAACATAACTGTTTATTTGGCCGTTTTCATATGTCGTGAAGGCTGAAATTTCAATTCAGTGGAGCCAAAACACAATCCATCCTGTAGATTTAAGTATCTGTCCACAGTCGCCTACTTATTATCAGGGGCCCAGAATCCACATTCCTTTGTAAGAAAATATGAAATAAGGTAAAACCATTTTTCCAGGCAAAAAGTAAATAAATCAATTGGGGGGGGGTGACAAGAAATTTTCCACACTGGCTACCACCTGACCTTCCTACGCCTCTGCATGTATTCACATTTTAGTATCCCTGGAAAAACTAAAGAACACCAGGTGAGAAGATGTGGCTTTCAGTATGTTCTCATTACAGGGCATTGTGAGGGGTAGAAGCTTAATCTTTGCAAATTTTGGGCTAGTACAGTAGTACCTCGGGTTAAGAACTTAATTCATTCTGGAGGTCCGTTCTTAACCTGAAACTGTTCTTAACCTGAAGCACCACTTTACCTAATGGGGCCTCCCTCTGCCGCCGCGCCGCCGGAACACAATTTCTGTTCTCATCCTGAAGCAAAGTTCTTAACCCGAGGTAATATTTCTGGGTTAGCGGAGTCTGTAACCTGAAGCGTATGTAACCTGAAGTGTATGTAACCCGAGGTACCACTGTATATAGAAAATACTACACAGCACTGATACAGTTGTTCAAGGAATTCCAAGTACTTCACATATATTATCTCTAAAGTATTCTTCGTCCCTCTCCTGGAAACAGGTACAGGGGAGGTGAGAGTGAAAAATAGTTTGCTGGGTTAGGTCACCCAGTGGATACATGGCTGAGATACAATGTGGACTAGAGTTGTCCCAGCGCATACTCTCAGCCACCACACCATGCCTGCTTTTGAAACTTTAACATAGGGAGAAGTGTGCTTTTTGCCTTTTGTAGCCAATGTGCTAATTCCCCCTTTAGCATCTTCCTCAAATAAAAATTCCTGGCTCACTGTACAAAAATCTTAGTCACCACAACAACACACTTAACTCATGTGTATCTCCCAGCCATGATATCAAAACATGCCTATACAGCAAGGCAAACAGCATGTTTTTACATGGGTAGAATGTGTCCTTTTATTTAAAATGTATCTCTGGGTTATTTGTGGGGCATAGGAATTCATTCATATATATTTTTTCAAAATATAGTCCGCCGCCCCCCCCAAGGTCTGAGGGACAGTGGACCAGCCCCCTGCTGAAAAAGTTTGCTGACCCCTGCTTTACGGTGTATAAGCAGATCAAAAGACAACAGGTTTTTTTTTGGGGGGGGGGTTAACCTGCAAGTGTCACATCAACTCCAAAATTCACCAGCTGCCACTGTCAGCTGCCCTAAAATCTATGAAATCATCAGACCAAATGCTATTCTCACTTAATGAAACCTGTCTCCATGGTAGGAAAACGTAACATATACAATTAGCAAACAAGAACGCTGATGAGTTATGACGAGGGAGGTTGCTGAAGTGAGAAATATATTGATAACCTGAAATGGTGAATAACCTACAGACCTTAGAAAATCAGGCTATGGACCTAAGAATATGAGGAAAGGGCAAATTTGAGTTGTAGGTTTTTCCATGCAGACGTTCCCAGTTTAATCCTGGGCATAGCCAATCAAAAGAATATCTGGGAGCAGTGCATCTCTTTTGAGTAATTGGAGAGCTGTTGTCTCAACAACATAGTTTAATTTCACATAAGACAGCTTTGAGGGTTTCGTGTTCTGTACATATCCTACAGTTTAGTGAAAATAAGCACTGAACGAAAATACAGCCATATTATGGCCAATAAGGCAATTCATGTAAATAAAGTTACTTCCTGTCCCAAGATTTTAACACTGAACAATTGACATTGAATTGAAGTTCATTCACAATAAAAATGTTTACTGTATTTTACTCCATTCAGTTGAATAAACAGATTAAAATAAAGACCAAAGGTCCACCTAAATGTATTCATGAAACCCATGTAAATTACTAAGGGAGAGAAAAGATGGATTAGAGCATTAAAGGGAGCCCAATGGAGAGCGAATCCACTATTCAGAACACCCACACAGAGACAGCAGCTCCCGACAAGAAAAATGTTCTCTACAAAAATAAACCACAAAGATTCTTTTCATGAAAAATTAAAGAGTGCTCTATATGCAGATTACATGACATTTAATTTTAGGAAACTCTGCTGAAATGAAACTCTTCTGTGCATGATTCACAGTTCATGAGATAATAAATGATTAAATAATACACATCCTTTTAGATAATTTAATACTTTTCTTTCTTTCTAGCATAATTAATTCCTTCTTGAGGTATATTTCACCTAGATTTCATGATTAAAGCAGAAATGGAAGCCATTATTACTTACTTACCTTGACACTGAAATCCTTGTTTGCCAAACCCCCTAGGCAAGGAAAAAGAGAAAGACAAAGTTAGCTTTTTTGTTGTTGTCGTAATATGCAACAGCAATATTATTTCCTGTCAAAGGAATAAGTTTTCTTAACTTCTGCTTATGGAGTAAGTCCCACTGAGTTTAATAGCGCTTACTTATGAGTAGACCTGTACAGGGTTCTGCTCTCAGCCTCTTTACACTCAACCCAAAAAAAAATTCTGAACAATTAACTTGCAAAGATTACCTACTGATACAATTTATGCATTATATTCACAATGTAAGGGTTCATATCATTAATACTATTATGGCTCTTGATGGATGCAGCCCACAACTTTGTATGCAGCAACACTAATAAAGGAATAAATTGTCTTGGCTTGTTTTACTGTCCAAAATATACTTGCGATGCAGGAGAATATCAGGTGGGGTGTGTGTGATAAACTGGCAAGTGAGATACATTTGTTAGTAAGTGGGCCAAAACACCTAATCTCCCAGGATTTGTTGGATTCAGCGAGAATACTAGAGCTGCAAGATTCTAGTTATTCACCTTCTCAAAACTGTCTGGATGGCCTTGATAGTCCCCCTACCCCCTTTGTTCTGGTTACTGCCTTTTCTTCTTTTAAGAGAATCTAAGTGAAAAACTAACACATACACACTCACAAAAAGATAGCTTGGCCTTATATATAAGGATGCAAGACAGACGGAATTTCTACCAGTTGACAAAACACAAACATGAACCTCTGTTATTTATTTTGCTAACATGCATTTCGGGGGGGGGGGCTACATTAAGGAGCTCATATACAAATACTTTCCTCTTAGGTGTTTATATACAGACACTTAGTTTATACTACTCAAATCTACTTGCTAGGAGCAGCCTGCAACACTGTAGGATGGCACACACACAAGTTTTTTCCACAGTGTAGTGGAGACTTCAAACACACACACACATTTACTTTGTTTATATGCAGAAATCTGTGGGAATAAAATTAAACACACAGAGGAATTCAAACAAAGCTTAACAATGTTGTTTGTGAAAACCGTCCTGATATTGACGGTGTTTATTTTAACCACCATTTTTTTTATATACATGCCACCTTTAAAAAACACTGCTGCAACTGTCTCAAGATAGCCAGATTGTTGAGGTCAAATGCAATATAAGCAATAATGCTAAATTAACAACTAAATTGATGCCACTGAAAGTTACTAATACGTAATCAGAGCATCCCTTTTTTGTGTTTTTAAAAGTTTCTATACTTGACAGAACTAACTTCTAAATAAAATGAGCAATCAAATGATGCCACATAACAGATTACTTTATCTCTGATTTATTGATTTTTAACACAGTTAAAGATAAGTGCAGTACACTTGCAACCTACACACATTTAGCTGGTGCTAATTCAGTTTTACGAACTTGGCAAATAAATAAAATGGAATGGAAAGCAGGCAGGTGTACAGAAAAAAAATACTTTGGCAATCCCACCCTCTATTGCACCCAATGTGTTTTGACTATACACAATTTTGGCTTTAGGTGCTCTTCCTGGAATGTAACCCCTGTGTAAGTTGCGGGCTTACTGTATTGAAAACATAGAAGCAAAGCAGGAAAGGGTAAAGGCTGCAATTTCTCCCTTCCTCTCTCTCTATATATATTAGTAATAAATTGAAGTTGAGTGGTACAGACTTTTTTCTGATCCTTCATTGAAGGGGACCAAAAAGTGGTGGTTCCTCCACTAGGCGCTCTCGCGCTCTCTCTCTCTCTCTCTCTCTCTCTCTCTGCAAACACTCTACAATTAAACATTTTTTTAAAGCTTAGATTCTGCTTACAAGCATATGGGGGAAAATTGCAACATTAAAAAAAAAGAACTGATTGGGTGACAATGGTGTTAACAGTGCTGCCCCTTTAGAGAACAGCTACCCAAATTTTGTATTTACAATTCACAGGTTTTCTGAAGTTTCCCAGACTCTCATTAAAAAGGCGCCTATATTTTATCTCTGAAGCAGAAAAAGGTTACTGCATGCTGTCTCTGAAGAATATTAAAAATCCTTCCTAGCTGGAAAAGGCAGTAGAACACAACTTTTCTTGTCACCTGCCAGCCACAGGATATGTTTCCCCATTCAAATGCACCCTGTGATTAAGTGCCTTTTATCAATGCAGTTTTAAAATGTATTTGCTATCATTATAAACATGATTAAATGGGCCCTACAGCAATTTTATATCTATATACCCCTACTCTTCTTTTTGTTTCATTTTCCCCCCCAAAATAATTTTCCTCTTCTAATTACATTAAGTAAATTGAGCATTATTTTTAAAATGTAAACAGCTATATCATTTTTATCACCTCCTCATTTCTCTCTCCAAAGTTTTGCATGCCCATATGATGAATTTCTCAACAAGTACAGAGAAGTGGAATGATATGCAGTAGACCCATAGGACAATCCTATCCATTTTAATTGGGTTTGTCTTCCAAAATAGTATTGGGATGCTTTTAAATCACTGGAATTGAATGCTTCTTAACTTGACTGCTTCAACTGATATTTTAAGTGTGTGTTGCATTAATTATGTAATCACATCATTTAACTTATTTATTGTATATTATTGTTTTATTTCAATTATATTGTAAACCAGCCTTGGGATAAATATCATGAAGGGCTGTAAATGCAAACATATATGTTTACTTGGAAATAAGCCCCACTGTATTAAGCAGAACTTACCACAAGTAAGTGGGCATAGGTTTAGAAAAGGGCTTTCCCCTGTGATAGGATGTCAAGGCCAAGAAAACTTTTGTTTTGGCACTTCTTAGACAACACTTAGTACTCAAAGTCTGATACTACAAACACAAAATATCTAAAGTATTAAGGGTTCATGCGTTCACAATCCATACATTTTCCTTTAATGCACATGCAACAGAAAGTTCTCAGCTTTTGCTTGTGTGTATTTTAAAGGGAGACACTGGAAGCTACCCTTGTGCTCTTCCTAACCAAGGCAATACAAAAATATTTAGTAACAAACACTGGATCCGAAGTATCATCTGACAAGCAGAATGCTTTCTTCAGTAGGGCTTCCTCCAAAGTACAGGCAACCCCTCATTTATTGGGGGGGTTACGTTCCGAGTCACCTTGCGTATAATTTAAGCATCCTGCAAACACCCTCTGAACCTCTGGGAATCCTAGAAAAACCCTTTTACAAACCAGCAACCCTACCAGACAGGGTAAGAATGGTGGCAATTGAGGCACTCAGTCTTCCTCATTGCTGAAGGATGATTTGCAAACAATGACAAGCAGGGTGGATCGGTACCCCCAAAGTGCTTGGCTGTGGGTGAGACTCACTTGGTGGAGCTGATGGTGTCTTGAGGAGGAACATGATGATGGGCATCTGGCGCTTCTGTCTCTTCAGTTGGTCAGGACATTTTTGGGCAGCCTCATGGTCCATGGATGCAGTTTCAACACAGGTGCCAATGTTCTTCAAATCGAAGCATTGTTTGAAGCGGGTCAGCAAGCCAGAACTGGCTCAGAACTCCTTCTCAGGCTGCCTCAAGTGCACATACAGTATGAGAGTCTTCTTGCGCAAGGTGCTGCCATCAATGGGGATATGCTGGCGGTTCATGGCCTCTAGCCACAGATTCAGTGCCTCATGTGCCTTCAACAGGGCCTCATCCTACACATGGCTGGGGACCTTGGCAGCTGTAGTTGTACATGCACTCGCTGCCTCCAATGCCTGGATTTTCTTCTCCCGTATCTTAACGGCACTTAAGCTGGATTCTTTCCTGCCAAACTTGCATGCCACAGCACACATGCTCATGCTGCCTGCTAAACAGTCCACAACTTCCAATTCCTCCTCCAGCATGGGCACCACTCGCTGTCTCTTGGGTTTGTTTGTCATCCCCCAAAGAACACGACGATGCTGTGCATTTAGGTGCCATCTCAAAGAACGGCTCAAAGAAAAAAACACACACCTGCAAAAACTCCAACACAACCCCTCTCTCCCAACCTCTTTCCTCAAATTCAAACTCTCCACAGGCCTCAATCCTTGGCGCAAGGGCTCTTGGAACTGCAATTGTGAAGGCCCATGGGATTGGTAGGTGCTGTTCCTGCGCCTTTTCTGGCTTCTTCGCGCCTCTTCTGGGGCCATTTTGGCCATTTTTAAATTCACTTCTGGCTCGGCATGATGCGCATACACATAGTCACACACATGTTGAATGTGTGTAAAAGGGAGGGTTAGACCTGCAACCCAGAAGTCCTAAGGTTCTCTCATAGCTGATACTTTGGGAATGGTTGAGTATCCAGTCCATACCAAGGGCTCTCAGACAAATAAATTGCAGCATGCGAATAAAATGGATGTATTTGGATGCAAGCAATTCACAATAAGACAACATGAACACTCGTTTTTCTTCATTCGAGATGAGCCCAAGGTGCACAACCATTCACAGACTAAACCACAGCCAGATATGTGCATGCAAACGACGTACAACACCACTTCAGCTAGCTGGCATTGTAACAGCCTGGCATTGTCTCGAGGAAAGAAAGCACTGCTTTATCCCCTTGTGGCTCCTGAGTGGTTTTTATTAGTTTCCTCCGTATCGGCTATGCACATAAATCTTATTTATGAGTATGCACATCTAAGAGGTGCAATCTGCAAAAGTATTTTCAAATCCCCTTGCCCACCAGAGGCAGCAACAGGAAACACAAAAAAGGGAAACACCAAACTCAGTGCAAGAGATCCAAGCAATCTTGTCCTAAGCAACTGCAGAATCATAAGAGTTTGTAAAGTGGCAGGGCTGTGTAAGAAGAAGGGCAGCATGCACACAAATGCTTATATGCATGAAGTGGTTACAGAATCAAGGTTAAGTGGAACAGCTGCATGCAAGCACGGTGTACATGACATAACCCAGGTGCTAAAGGGGAATATATATAGGAGAAAGAAAAACTAAATGAATTCAATGGGTAGGATAACTTATGCTGCAGTTAAAGAGAATGCACTCTGTTATGAGTTCACTGGCATCTTATGGCAGCTCCTGAACAAGTGTATGGGTGTAGGAAGATGCTAAGATGAGGGCCAAAAACTGTACAGTGGTACCTCGGGTTACATACGCTTCAGGTTACAGACTCTGCTAACCCATAAATAGTACCTTGGGTTAAGAACTTTGCTTCAGGATGAGAACAGAAATCACGCGGCAGCAGTGGGAGGCCCCATTAGCTAAAGTGGTGCTTCAGGTTAAGAACAGTTTGAGGTTAAGAACGGACCTCTGGAACGAATTAAGTACATAACCAGAGGTACCACTGTAATTCAGTCCTGGCATTGGGAGGTCCTGTGGAGAGATGGGTGGCTCTTGGTTCCAGAAACAGGTAATAGCACAGTTTAGGTGTAGTCTTTGATTCGTATTTATCCAAAGAACCTCAGGTGGCAGTGGTAGCTATAAGTGAATGCCACCTTTGGCAGGTACACCTACAATGTCTGTTTCCGGATCAGGATAGCCTGGCCGCTGTGAACACTCCTCTAGACTGGATAGTGTGAATCTGCTCCATCATCTGGGACTTTGCTTGAGGTTGGTCCCAAAACCAGGGCTGCTGCAGAATGCTGCAACTGTGTAACAAGGTTCCTCAGTGGAGTATCCTACCACACACATATTACACCAGTACTAAAGGAGCTGCATGGGCTGCCCATAAACTACAGGGCTAAGTTCAAGGTTTCCATGTCTGCCAACCAGGATACCTGCAGGAGCCATTCTCTCTCCCTGAATATTCTGCTCAGCTGCAGAGTTCGTCTGGGTTGGGCAACTAGCATGAAGGGCCTTCTCAGTGGTAGCCCCCTTCTTACAGAATCGCCTCCCCTCAGAGCTCTGACAACTGCAAATATATTTTAGCACTTCTTAAAAGCCTACTTGTGCATTCCAGCCTTTTCTGGAGTTTAATGTTAGGAAAACACAAGGCAACTGATAGCCCACAGCATCACTACAGGGAATTTCCATCAGTGAGTTTAAGAAATTTGAAGAAGGGTTCTCTTTATCTCAAGTGAAATGCAGTTGGAAGTCTCACTAGATAAAGCTGGTGCAGTACAGAGCACAATAATGTATAAGATTTTTTCAATCCCCAGGTAGGAATGGGAGAGAAATCTGTCTGAAGCCCTGGAGAGCTGCTAGCAGACAGGATGAACAAAACTGAGCTAGATGGACCATTGGTCTAACTCGGTACAAGGCAGCATCCTACAATGTCCTATGGTAAGATACAAAATCTTGTATCTATGGTCTGTGCAACAAAGAAACTTTGTGTATGGAAAGAGGAAACTCCAAAAAGCCGTTTTGCAAAGATGAGACAAAGAAAAAGGACCGTTGAGGGTGATGGAGGAAGAGGGTGTCTTGCATCTGTTTTGTATTGTTGTTGTTGTTGTTGCATTTACCATATTTTTCCTTCTATAAGACACCCCCAGGTATAAAATGCCCCCTATTTTGGGGGACTCAGATTTAAGAAAGGGGGGGGAGATATATCCGTGCATAAGACATCCCCCTAATTAGGGGGGAAACCTAGTCTTATACACAGAAAAATACGGTATATCCCATCTTTTTGTCCAAGCACCTCAATGCAGAGTACACAATTCTCCCCCTCCTCAACTAATCCCCACTGAGAGGCAGCGACTGACCCAAAATCACCCAATTAGCTTAATGGCCAAGTGGGGATTTGAACCCTGAACTCCCAGGTCTTAGTCTACTACTACTACACCATGCAGCTGCTTGCGAAAGTTGCCCCCTGTGGCTGAATGGTATTTAAAACGATCCCTTAAGCAGATGTTGTTGGTGTTGTTTGCATATAACACTTTCAGTGTGGGGATGACAAATCTCACTCCAGATGTTTCTGCTGTGATGTTGGGAGAGTTATACAGTGTGCAATCCAATCTATGATGGTGTAGCTCCCCAGTTAACACCAGTTCCTTGACTTCCTGATCTGGGGTGGGAGGTGAAGTATAGAAGAGTACTTATTGTGGTGCAACAGTGGCAAAGAATCTCACACAAAATAATGAAATAGCAAAAGAGCAGCCTTACACAGTTAGACTTGTGATCCATCTAGCTCAATACTGTCCGCACTAACTGGCAGCAGCCCTCTACGACCTCAAGCAGGCAACATTCCAAGTGCTACCTGGAGGTGCCAGGAACAAAAACCGGGATCTCATATGGAAACAACAATGAGATGCGGAGGACCAAGGTTTCTGTGTCTCTAATAGTTGCAAAGAAGATGGAACTTTAAGAGATGCAGAGCGAGAAAATGGGCAGCTTGTCATGCCAGAGTTGAGAAAATCTGCACTTCCCAAACAACTTGGAAAAGATGGGTCACTCCAAACAGCATGGCCAATGGCCAGAGATTATGGGAGTTGCTCTCTAACAAAAGCTGACAGCCAACCATTTCCCATCACCGCTGGTGTAGAGCCTGGTCTGCATCTGCATCAGTGCAAATGGATTTTAAGTGTCCAGAGGGGGACAGGGTGAGACTGTTTTAGAAGGAAGCCGACTCAAGGACCAAGAAGAGGATTGTAGATGGAAGAGAGAGAGTGTGTGTGTGTGTGTACTGGTCTGCACAGGAAGACTCATATTGGAGTTGCTTTCATATCAGTGGGAGTGATGAACGGAGTTCTGGATACAACCAGCTTCCTCTGGAAGATACAGCTGGTGTGGCTCTCTCTTCAGCGCAAGAGTGTGGCGGCTGAGAAGGAGGGGGCTACAGAGCCTTCCCTTTAAAAAAGAGTGTCGTTTCAGGATCCCAGCAAAACGGGTTGCGTCGTAGGAGAAGTTTTTGGTTCTGAGAGCACGGTACTGGGTGGGGGTGGAAGTCTTTTACTGTATGAAATCAAATGGGCTTTTATGGGGTGTGCATGCATGTGTGGTACAGAAGGTCTATCTAAAGGCACTAATCCCCCCCCCCAGATGTGGTCAGCGGAGCGGTGAAATGGACAGAAGGACCGGTGTTGGGGTTTTTCCCAGATGTGCATAAATGGGTTGACATGTTTGTGGGGTGGGAGGGAGTCAGCTCTCTTTCCACGTGAAAAAGGTGCTGCACTACATCCCCCAAGAGCCTTAAAGTAGAAAGATCCTTCCTGGCAAGTTGGAGTGCAGGAAAACTGAGTCCATTGGGTCAGCCTGGCCCAGAAGTGTTTGTGTGCCCCGATGAAAAATGCAGCGCCACATGAACCACCCCACACAGGGGTGGTGCCTCCCTCCCTCCCTATCTGTAGGCGGAAAGTAAGAAGGAGAGACGCCTTCCATACATGCGACTGCATGGGGCGGGGAAAAGAGCTCCTGTCAGCGGGGAAGCAGTGCGCTGGGGTCTCATCGAACCGACGGAGCCCCCGGAGAGACGGCGAACCTCAAGCGCTTCCTCCTGCCGGTGGAGAGAGAGAGAGAGTGTCTCTCTTTCTGCCCCAAGTCCTTCACCTGTGAAGTCCGCCGAGCGGCTGAAGGGAAGGAGATGACTAACAGCGCTGAGGCGGCGCGGGGAGAGAGTCAGCCAGCCTGCCTACCCGCCCGCCCGCCTCGCTTGCCTCTCCGGGAGTGGAAGACTGCGAGGCTCCCGGCTGGAGGAAAGGCAAGGCGGCGAGGGAGTGCCGCTGGAGTTCCCCCTCTGCAGCCACCGCAGCGCAGCGCCCGGTTCTCGGGCGGGGGGTTTGGGTGGGTGGGGGGGTTGAGGCCGCGCTCGCTCCTTACCAGATGAAGTCGGTGCAGTGGCTGCAGAAGGTGGGCTGCTTGAAGAAGCGCGCGATGAATTTGTGGTCGCGGACCTCGTGCACGTTCTTCTGCCGGAGGGCCCCTTTGCGGGCGAAGCCCCGCGCCGCGTCGGGACCCGCGCCGGGCTCCGGGTTGGGGAAGACGTCGGCCATGGCGCGCGCCCCCGCCCCCCGCTCGCTCCTTGCTTGCCGCGCCGCGTCGACTTTTGACTTCGCCTCAGCCAGGAAGCGCCTCCTTCCCTCCCACTTCTCTCCCTCTGCCCCGTCCGGCAGCCGCCGACACTCTGGCAGCGGCGGAGATGGGCGCTGCGTCCTGCCCGCTCGGGCTCCTCCTGACGTCTGAGCCACGCGCAGCAGGCAGGCGGGGGGGAGGATCCCTTTCCCCGGGCCAGCCCCCGACGGCTCCGCCCGCCCGCGCGCTCACTGGACCCCCTGCGGCGGGGGGGAGGGGCCACCAGAAGGGGGAGGGCCAGCGAGCGCCGGAGAGACAGAGCGAGAGCCGGGGAAGCCCGTCTCTAGGGCAACAAGGCGGCGTGTGGGCGACTCCCCCAACTCGGGGGGGGGGGAGAGGAGGGGGGAGGGAGGAGGATGGCGCGCGCCGAAAAGGGCCCTCTTCATTGCTTCGCGCGGCGCCTCCCATCAGCAGCGCCCTGCGAGCTAGTCCCCTGCTCAGCACCTGTTGCATTCGGCGCGCAAGCAGCCGCACCTCGGATCGCTTCAGTTTTTCAAAATAACGCGCTTGCGTGTGTGCGCGTCGCCGACGTGGCGCTTGAGAGACTTTTTTTCTGCCACATGTGGAGAGAAAAAAAGTCACCCGCCGGCCGGACCCTCATACCCTCACTTTGAAAGGCGCTCAAAAGAAATGGGCCCTGCCCATTTATCGACTCCCCCTCCCGGCTCCTCAGCGCGCTGATCGGGCCCAAAAGGTGCCACCACGGCTTCCCGGAGGAACGCATCGCTTCCAGCCGGTTCCGTTTGGGATTGCTTGCCAGCCAGGCTGGGGAGGGGAGAGAGATCCGCGGGGTGGACTCCGAACTGTCCTTGGCCAACTCGTGTTCACGTGCCACGAGGGATTGAGCTTTCACGTTGCGCGGACCACACCTCCGTGTATACCTATTGCCACACCGAGTCGGGCAAGGAAGCGTCGCCTCACGTGAGCGAGGCACAAGCCTTGTTGGCGCGCGAGCTCCGCTCCTCGCTTCCGAGACTGCGGGGAGACCCCTCTGCGCCTCGCAATGCCCGGATATAATGCCAGCCGGGGCACAAGGAGCCGTTCCTCGGAGGTGGCACAGCCAAAGCTGCCTTCAGCTTTGCCGCTGAGCGCGGCGTCGAGAACAGCACTCGGCCCCCGCCCAGCGCGCGGGAACCTGTTGCTTCACCCTTCCTTCCCCTCAGACCAGGGCACCGACACACCGGTTCCTGACACGACCAGGCGGCGGCCCTCCTCACGTGGGTGGGAGCGACTGGGCTGCGGGGATTTGACGAGGGACTCCCGCCTCCAGGGCTGAGGCGAACGGAAGGGGTCGGAGAAAAGGCAGCAGTCGGAGTATTGCGCCCTCTTCTCCCTCACACACACACGGCGGGCCACAGTTTCTCTTTCCGAGTTTGAACGCGAAGAAGGCTAAAAACACCCCGCTGCTCCCGCGTCCCTCAAGTCTTTAGAAAGGTCTCTGGGCGGGAGGAGGAGCCGCGGCGGGACTGACAAGTCGCTGCTCAACAAACAAGCTGGGACTGCAAACAGTCCGCTGGGTGGACCAGGGCAGCCGCGAGTCTCACTCAGGAGACTCCGCGCATGGAATCCCCGTTCTTACATAGGGGAAAGCAGCGCCCAGAGCGCGCAGCTTGCTTAATTCTAAAGCGCCTTTTTATTTTCTAAAATCCAGCAGGAGCCCAGAGTTCCCTGCAAAGGAGTCAATTCCTACGAGCCGAGGGCCCTTCGTCGTCGTCCCCCATAAAATACTGGAGGGGGCTGGAATTCCCCACCACCACCACCACAGTTGATGGGGAATACCATGAATTCATCATGCGAAAGGCTGGGCTGGATGAATCCCAAACCGGAATTAAGATTGCCGGAAGAAATATCAACAACCTCAGGTATGCAGATGACACAACCTTGATGGCAGAAAGTGAGGAGGAATTAAAGAACCTTTTAATGAGGGTGAAAGAGGAGAGCGCAAAATATGGTCTGAAGCTCAACATCAAAAAAATGAAGATCATGGCCACTGGGCCCATCACCTCCTGGCAAATAGAAGGGGAAGAAATGGAGGCAGTGGGAGATTATACTTTCTTGGGTTCCATGATCACTGCAGATGGTGACAGCAGCCACGAAATTAAAAGACGCCTGCTTCTTGGGAGAAAAGCAATGACAAACCTAGACAGCATCCTAAAAAGCAGAGACATCACCTTGCCAACAAAGGTCCATATAGTTAAAGCTATGGTCTTCCCAGTAGTGATGTATGGAAGTGAGAGCTGGACCATAAAGAAGGCTGATCGCCGAAGAATTGATGCTTTTGAATTACCGTATGGTGCTGGAGACTCTTGAGAGTCCCATGGACTGCAAGACGATCAAACCTATCCATTCTGAAGGAAATCAGCCCTGAGTGCTCACTGGAAGGACAGATCCTGAAGCTGAGGCTCCAATACTTTGGCCACCTCATGAGAAGAGAAGACTCCCTGGAAAAGACCCTGATGTTGGGAAAGATGGAGGGCACAAGGAGAAGGGGATGACAGAGGACGAAGTGGTTGGACAGGGTTCTCAAAGCTACCAGCATGAGTTTGACCAAACTGCGGGAGGCAGTGGAAGACAGGCGTGCCTGGTGTGCTCTGGTCCATGGGGTCACAAAGAGTCGGACATGACTAAATGACTAAACAGCTAAACAACAACCATTCAAATAGTGTGGGTGTGCCCTGCCATGTGATCAATTATGCAGGGCGGGGCTTACCTGCCCCCCCCCCAATATTTTATTCAAATTGGCTACCCTGTGGCTCCTCCACCACTTGGAGCGTGGCTTGTGTTGGCTCAGAAAAATTCACGCTCCTTCTCCTTGGGCGGGCCTGTCGCAGGGGTGCCAATTTGAAGGAAATATTGGGGTGTCCCAGGTAAGCCCCACCCTGCACAATTCATCACAAGATATGGTCACACACACCATTTGAATGGCAATGCTCGTCAGCTTTGGGGGGGGGGTCCTGCCCATCAAATATTTTAAGGAGGGCAAAGATACCTCGGCCCCCAGGAGTTGGCTCCTATGGTCTCTCAGGTTTGTTCTGTTGTATTCTGTTGGAAGCTGCCCAGAGTGGCTGGGGCAACCCAGTTAGATGAGCTGTGTATACAAGAAATAAATTATCTTTATTTTATTGATGGCCGCAAAATATACTGCTTGTGTTAGACAGCAGAAGCCCACCCTCCCCAACATTCACAAAGTTGGGCTGATGCGAGTTGTAGTCTAACAACATCCAGATAGATTGGGAAGCAGCAGCAGTTTGCCTTTGCAACCGTCATAGCAGCAATCCATAAGGAATTGTTTATTTTTTAAGTGGATGCCTTTTTCCTATTCCAATGACTCGCTATTCCCTACTGTTGTAAAGTATTTTCCTTTTATTTAGCACAGACCATCAAGCTTTTCTGGCCATTGGGCACACATTTGCAAACCAGCTAAACTGTTGTGAGCACTGTACACAACACCCTTCGGCCACACACACATTCCAGCCAATTCAAAAGGCTACAAAGGAATGATTATTTCAAGACTGTGGGTAGCAAGGAAGCCTCTGCAGGGACATACGTAGTAACCATGTAACCCTACTCTGGCAAACGTCATTTGTTACACTGCAATGCAACTGTTAGACTTAGTAGTCAAAGTGCGGGTTGGGGGAGTTGTTTTATTTGTAGCCTAATACAAAACATCTCTAGATGACTCATAGACAAATTTTAAAAGCAACCATCAAGTTTAACAATAAAACAGCACACCCCCCACACACAAACAGCAATAAACATGATTATTATAATCCCTTCAAAGCCAGGGAGAAGAGGTGCAACTTAACCTGACATACAGAGTGTACCACATAGGCCTTGCTGAGGATGCAATCGAAAAGGCCCTCTTTAGTCACCCCGTCTCCAAATGTATTTCACAAGAGGTACTTGGAGAAGGGTGTCAGATGATGAACTCAGGGTCCAGGCATGTTCAAGCCAGGGCATAATGGATGAGGTTGACCTAAGAAATCCCATCAGCTGTAGCCCTGTGCAAGGATGGATGGATACAGATTGAGGTTGAATCCTGACAAGACAGAAGCACTGTTTTTGGGGGACAGGAGGCGGGCAGGTGTGGAGGACTCCCTGGTCCTGAATGGGGTAACTGTGCCCCTGAAGGACCAGGTGTGCAGCCTAGGAGTCATTCTGGACTCACAGCTGTCCATGGAAGCACAGGTCAATTCTGTGTCCAGGGCAACTGTTTACCAGCTCCATCTGGTACGCAGGCTGAGACCCTACCTGCCCACAGACTGTCTCGCCAGGGTGGTGCATGCTCTGGTTATCTCTCGCTTGGACTACTGCAATGCGCTCTATGTGGGGCTACCTTTGAAGGTGACCCGGAAACTACAACTAATCCAGAATGCAGCAGCTAGACTGGTGACTGGGAGCGGCCGCCGAGACCACATAACACTGGTCTTGAAAGACCTACACTGGCTCCCAGTACGTTTCTGAGCACAATTCAAAGTGTTGGTGCTGACCTTTAAAGCCTTAAACGGCCTCGGTCCAGTATACCTGAAGGAGCGTCTCCACCTCCATCATTCTGCCCGGACACTGAGGTCCAGCACCGAGGGCCTTTTGGCGGTTCCCTCGCTGCGAGAAGCCAAGTTACAGGGAACCAGGCAGAGGGCCTTCTCGGTAGTGGCACCCGCCCTGTGGAACACCCTCCCACCAGATGTCAAAGAGAACAACAACTACCAGACTTTTAGAAGACATCTGAAGGCAGCCCTGTTTAGGGAAGCTTTAAATGTTTAATAGGTTATTTTATTTTAGTGTTTTGTTGGAAGCCGCCTAGAGTGGCTGGGGAAATTATTATTATTATTGCTATTATTATTATTATTATTATTATTATTATTATTATTATTATTATTACTTCTGTTTGAGCAATGGGGCTCCCCCCTAACTCCCAGCACTCCTCAAAATTAGCTTAGCGGGGTCAGGAGAAGTCCAAGAACAGTGTGCCAGAGGAGGGGGAGTCTAGCAAATTTAAATGCTTGCATTAATGGAACTATAAAAGTGACATTGGATTATTCCCAATAATATTAAGTCCCATACAATTACTGTGATATGAAAAGGATGAGTGCGCAGTACATGTCTGGAACCTCTCAGTGGGTCTACCCAAAGTGGGTGTCATGCTGCGCAGAAAACGGTTGAGTCAGAAAACTGTTTAGTAAAAGAAAAGAGGACAGGATGCTGTTGTACCTATTGCCTCACACAGCAGCCACAAAGGATTACAGAGTCAAATGCAATTTCCCACCCAGGGCCAGCAGAAGCCATTTTGCTGCCTGCAGGAAATAACAAGGTGGCCCTCCCCGTTTCCACTTACAGTTCCAGTTCTAGGTGGACTGGCAGTCGAATCTTATTTCAACATTTGTGTTAGGACAGCATCCTTCACCTGAGGCCACATGGTGCACACACATGCAGCCCTGCCCTTCAAAACACACAAACAAACAAACAATTTATTATTTATACCCCACCCATCTGGCTGGGTTTCCCCAGCCACTCTGGGCAGCTTCCAACAAAAGATTAAAAATGCATTAAAACATCAGTCATTAAAAACTTCCCTAAACAGGGCTGCCTTCAGGTGTTTTCTAAACGTCAGATAGTTTTTCTCTTTGACATCTGATGGGAGGGTGTTCCACAGGGCAGGAGCCACTACCAAGAAGGCCCTCTGCCTGGTTCCCTGTAGCTTCACTTCTCGCAGTGAGAGAACTGCCAAAAGGCCCTCGGAGCTGGACCTCAGTGTCCGGGCAGAACGATGTGGGTGGAGACGCTCCTTTACCTCCCTGCTACTTCTGCCCCTCCACCACTCGCTGCCTGAGGCCACCACCTCACCCTGTCAGACACCTGCCCCTTTCCCCACTTGGACTTCCAGCTAGATTTTGCCCTTATTCTATTGTTTTCAAATGTTTTCAGATGTTTCCAGTTGCTTTTGATTCCTTTTAATTTGTATTGCATGGCTGTTTTGTTGTTTAGTGTCCTGGACTCCTTAAAAAAAAGAAAAAAAGCCTACAGGTAAAATCAGCTGAGGGTGGCTGATAACTATGATGTTCACAGTAGGCATGGAGGGGTGAACTGAACTCTTTTCTTTCCTGCTGTGGTCCTGAGCAAATTCACTCTCTGGACTAAGCATATAATTCACATAGCGCTTATATTTCTTCACATGTTCACACATTCTTCACTCTCTATAATTTGGCTAAATCATACCTATTCATTATCACTTCAGGGCATATTAGAAAAACAATTAAAATTCAGATTAAAGGGGGAAATCAGCACTTTATGAAAATATGAACCATTAACAGGGGGCAGGAATTGTAATTTTACCCTATTAAAGTAACCCAGTCAGTGGTTGTATTATGTGAAGTTAAGCCTTATCTCAGTTTGTGCTGTGCTTATATTATGTGGGTGTTCTATTATAGTCCCTGTGCAATTATAATGATGTAGCAAATTATATGTAACAAATTGTTTAAAAAAATAATCTTTAAAAATTTGCTTAAAAGATTTGACTCATGGCTTCTATAAATATATTCTACTGTTTTTGTTAAAATCTATGGACAAAGCATGACAATAAATAATTTATTAATAGTTAATTGTTTTAATTTTTTTATTTTTCAGTATGTCCTTTTGTGCTTTGCATAGATATGGAATCATTAAAACATATATTTTCCCTACTAAGTAAGAAAATTACAATTGGACATGTAATGCATACGCACAACCTAAAGTGGACACCAAATAAAATCTTGTTTAAAAAGAAGAAAAGAGGCTGTGGATTTCAAATAAGAATGGATCTGGTATAGAACACGGCTGATAATTTCAAAATTATCAGATATATTTTACCATTCATTCCTCAGCCAGAAACCAGCTGAGGGGCTTCATGAAAGTGTGTAAGTGCTGTTCCATTCATAAATATCTGGAGTCTTTAAATGTTCAATATATTATTTACCAGGAAATTTAGTAGTTGTCTCATGACTGTGTACATCAGCCACTGTAAGGTGACACAAAACAGGACCTTCTCTGTGGTGGCACCCCATGTATACTGCCTTTGCTCAGAGGTGCAACTGGTACCTTCAATACCTGGTTTTTTGGAGGCAGTTAAAAATGTAGCTTTGCACACAGGGCTTGGGAGAAGGTTGTACAAGATGATGTCCACTTGCTGCAATTGATTTTAAATTGCTTATTGAACCTGCTGGATCAGGCCAATGGCTTATCTAGGCCAATATATTGTTCTCTAGGTAAAGGTAAAGGACCTCTGACAGTTAAGTCCAGTCATGAACGACTCTGGGCTCATCTCACTTTACAGGTCGAGGAAGCCTGCATTTGTCCCTTCTGCAGACATTTTTTCTGGGTCGTGGCCAGCATGACTAAGCCACTTCTGGTGCAATGGTACACTGACACCAGAGCAGCACACAGAAACTCTGTTTATCTTCCCACCAGAGCGGTACCTATTAATCTACTTGCACTTTTGGTGTGTTTTCGAACTGCTAGGTTGGCAGGAGCTGGGACTGAGCAACAGGAGCTCACCCCATTGCTGGGATTTGAACCGCTGACCTTTTGATCAGCAAGCCCAAGGCTCAGTGGTTTAGACCACAGCGCCGCCTGCATCCCTTGTCCTCTACCCCTCAATTCTCAGCAACTTACCATATTTTTTGCTCTATAAGACTCACTTTTTCCCACCTAAAAAGTAAGGGGAAATGTGCGTGCATCTTATGGAGCGAATGCAGGCTGCGCAGCTATCCCAGAAGCCAGAACAGCAAGAGGGATTGCTGCTTTCACTGCGCAGCGATCCCTCTTGCTGTTCTGGCTTCTGAGATTCAGAATATTTTTTTTTTCTTGTTTTCCTCCTCCAAAAACTAGGTGTGTCTTGTGGTCTGGTGCGTCTTATAGAGCGAAAAATACAGTAATTTTATTGTGTCGGTTTGAATGGTAAACCACCCTGGGATCATAAGCAACCAATGGCAATTAGGAATTGAGCTAATCAATACATAAATCAGTGTGTACAAGGTCTTGCCCAGCACTGAACCATGGGCATGATAATCTGGGAACAACATCAGACCTGATTGGTAATCTGGGTGAGAGACCCACGAGAAGCTCCATGCAACAGCAGGAGATGCAGCTGATTAATATAAATATTTGTTAACATTAGTTATAGTGCAGCTAAAGCTGTGGACCACTAAGTATCAATGATTTCACATTCAAATCAATGGAAATTACCAATGCTTAACTTTAGTTGGCTCACATCCAGTAATGCTTAACCATTGCTTCCCTCACTGCCATTGACTATTAAATCCCAATCTGTCCAAAAGGGCAACATAACACTTTTGTGCCATTTACAATCAGTGCCAAAGGGATTAATTAGATTTGTGGAGGCCATTTGCAGAATTAATGTCTCAGCAAGACTATTACAATCTTCCACGCAGAGATGGGATAGATGAAACCCAGTCCTATCCATCTTTGTTCAGGAGCAGGTCTCACTGAACTAAAGCATGTACAGGACTACAGCCTATGGGAAAGAACCAGAAAAAAACAAAGGAGAAATCCCACTACATTTAAGTTAGAACATTTTCCAGAAGAGTAGCTGTGTTAGTCTCTTGTAGCAAAAATAATGAGTTTCGTAGCTCCTTAGATACTAGCATTGTTTTCTTTCAGCAGCGTGACTCCCCTGTGTGCCTCTTCAGAGGATACACTATGAAAGGGGCATGTTGCCAATTCACATTGCTTAGCCTGCAAAAAATGTAACAGTCATGCATCACTAGCTTTTAAACTCTGTTATAAATGTAGTCTGCCATATATACAGTGCGTATTGATTCTAGACAGAGGGACTTTTTCCTGGTCACGCTGTAGGTATGTATACCAGCCAAGGAGAAGACAGTAGATTTATTGGGTAGTGTGTATGCAGACGCTCTATGTGTCCTTATTTTCCAGGGACATCCCTGACTTAGAAGAAGAAGATTTGATATCCTGCTTTATCACTACCCGAAGGAGTCTCAAAGCAGCTCACATTCTCCTCCCCCACAACAAACACTCTGTGAGGTGAGTGGGGCTGAGAGACTTCAAGAAGTGTGACTAGCCCAAGGTCACCCAGGAGCTGCATGTGGAAGAGCGGAGACGCGAACCCAGTTCCCCAGATTACGAGTCTACTGCTCTTAACCACTACACCATCGTGCTCCATCTGCAGCTCTCAGTTCCATCGGGCGGGGTGGAAGGAAGAGGGGGGGGGATAGCTCCCGAAGTAAACCTACAGATCAGACCATCTATGCTAATCTACCACTACAAATCTATGGGAGAAGTGCTTGTGGTCCTTCCTCTGCTTTCCCCCTCTATGGTTAGCCCTTGGAACACCTGCCCGTGCCTCCGCCTCTGCCTCCTCCTCCTCTCTCTGAACTGCTTTATGGTTGCCCTCGCTCTCCTCTCAAGGCTCCTCAGTCCCGGCTGGGAGGGGCTCCTGGGGGCCGAGTCTGGTGAGAGGAGGCCGGAGGGAGGCGGGCTGGGCAGCCAAGCAGCACAGTTGGAGCCTCCCTCCTCCCTGGCTGGCAGGGAGGGAGGGAGAGGAGCTGCTTCCTTTGAAACCCAGGAAATTTAAGGGACATCATCAATAAGGGACAGCAGTGGGACACGGCGCTGGGATAAGGGAGTTTCCCGCCAAATAAGGGACGGTTGACAGCTATGGCCTTGTTACATGGCTTGGTTTGCAATTTGCTTGAAAATTGCACAATCCACCTACATACACAATCCACCTAGATCTCAAGATGTTAGGTAGTAATTTTCTTCTGCAGCTTGACTCCTCCCCTTTTGCGGAATTTCTCGGTGGGTAAATTGATGCCATGTTTCATGACAAGAGCTGCAACCTAGGGGGCAAGCTTTCTACATTTAGGGTTGCCATATGTCCTCTTTTTCCAGGACACGTCCTCTTTTTTCATGGGTAGAGTCATCATAGCGATCCATAGTTTAGAAGTTGGCAGATGTGTCCTCTTTTTTGCTCTTCAGAATATGGCAACCCTATCCTTGCAATGAGATATAAGGACAGGCTGCCACCTTCAATAAATATTGCAGTGATTCAGGGCTCCCCCCCCCCATTTTTTTATTGCTTTTCAACATTTATCACAAAAATAACATAACAAAATACACAAGAAAGAAAGAAAAAAGGAAAAAAACACACACCACACTACAATAAACTAAACACACAAGAAAAAAAAGAGATTATCTCTTCAAATATCCAACTTTCATCACATTGATGACTGACTTCCTCAAATCCCCTCTAACTGAATTTCATTATATCACCTTTATAAAAGTTCTCCTAGTTCATATTTCAAATAATATTTCAAATTTCATTTACTAACCTCTTCTCCTTTGTTAATATTCTAATCCTTAATATTTACTACCAGTGATTCAGGGCTTTTGTGGAATACCCTGGAAAAGTCTTTGGAGAGCATGACTAAGAGAGCATGATTTTATAAAGCCCACCTGGTCTGTGGGACATATTGGGTGATATTTGTTTACTATATGGATTAGGAATATTCTGAAATGAGGCACGCTTCCTAAGAATCCTGCATTGTCATGGAACAATAAGGAAACGTTGAAACATGTGGAGCTTATTGAGCTTATTGAGAGCCAGTGTGGTGTAGTGGTTAAGAGCGGTAGTCTCGTAATCTGGGGAACCGGGTTCGCGTCTCCGCTCCTCCACATGCAGCTGCTGGGTGACCTTGGGCCAGTCACACTTCTTTGAAGTCTCTCAGCCCCACTCACCTCACAGAGTGTTTGTTGCGGGGGAGGAAGGGAAAGGAGAATGTTAGCCGCTTTGATACTCCTTAAAGGGAGTGAAAGGCGGGATATCAAATCCAAACTCTTCTTCTTCTTCTTCTTCTTATTGCATTTGGATTTGGTGGAATGCGGGAATGTCGGCCTCAAATATTTCACAGACTTTTGAAAAAAAGTGTTCTGTATTTGTTAATAAAGTCAGTTGCTTGTGTGTAGATGGCAGTGCTTTTTTTCCAGCGTTACTCCATGGTACAAAATTCCACCACCTCTTTTAAAAAAGAAAAATAGAACTCTAATGGCTGGTTCTTGGCAGTCTTGCTCACTGCCTCTGTTCTCCAGGTATAAGAGTAATAAGCTGAAAGCATAACAAGATGGTTGTCTAATCCTGTACGTTGAGTTCATTGGGGCTTACACCTTAGAAACCATGTACAGGATTGCAGCCTAAACCATTGATATGATGGGCAGAAATAAATAATGGTTCTTGGGGAATTTCCAGTTTTGAGGCTTAATGTGGTTTTCCTGCCCCTCCTCCAATTGGCTTATAATGAAAATGTAAAACTTGCAGTGGTCAGAGTGCTCATGGCATTACAAATGCCTCTCTTTGGCTGTCTCTTCTGCACGCACAATGATCATACATTGACATAAATAGCGCAAGAGAAGCTTAAATGCCTATTTTAGCCTCATGTATGCAAAAGCTTAGTCATTCATCCCAGTCTGTGACAACAATTCCCTCGCAGAAAGATTATTGGCTGCATGATGAGGCTATAGCTTTGATAACTTCATATATTAAAACGTCCCGTTCCCAATACTCTACCCTGCTAATAGCGTACTCTTAAAATGAGTTATAATTGAAATTCTTCCCTCAGCCTTATTTTAAATGTCCCAGAGAACAGACATGAAACATCCATTAGTAATGGAGAAACTATTATATGAAGAAATGTTTAGCATTACAGGTCAAACAATGGAAAATACCAAGTAGAGGTTCTGTGAGCCATAACAAATGAAATGTCTCTTCTTGACTCCATTACAGAATTCCCCTTGCTGCCATTTAGTCTTTGAGTAAATGGTAATCCTAGCAAACAATAGCTATGATTTACTGGAAAATAAATTAGATTGTACTAAGCTACAGAACATCTTCCCACATAAAATACGTTTTAATCTTAGTTTTTAAGAAATGAGTATTATTTAAAGGGTGTACATTTTTCCACTGCTGCAAAAAGAAAAAGAACCAAATGGAGGACATTTTATACTCACAGAATGTTCTCAATATTCTTCCAATAGTCTTTGAAACCTGCCACAAATACTGCCACAACCTGCTTAACCCAGAGTAGCTTAAACAGACATAATTTATAGGTTATAGTACAATCCTACTCAGAAGTTAAACTGATTTCACTGGGGTTACTCCCATGGAGCTAAGCTTGTTTGTTTGTTTGTTTACAATATTTGTAGCACACTCTTCACTAAATATTTCCGATCCCAGAGTGGGGAACGCAGTGATAAAAATGAACAGAGAAAAACTATTTACAAAATATAGACTTTCTGTCATTGCCTAATGACATTGGAAGTCGAACGGAATCCATTCCGGAAGTCCGTTCGACTTCTAAAACATTCAAAAACCAAATCACGGCTTCTGATTGGCTGCAGGAAGCTCCTGCAGCCAATCAGAAGCCGCAGAAGCCCCTGTCAGACATTCGGGTTCCAAAATAATGTTTGCAAACCAGAACAATCACTTCCGGGTTTGCAGCATTCAGGAGCCAAAACGTCCAAGTTCCAGCACGTTCGGGATCCAAAGTACGACTGTATGAATTCAAAAATGGAAAAAACATGTATACTCAAATTACACCCTTGGAACCATCTGTGACGTTAACATATGAGAGTGCTGGAGGTTAAACAGGTTACCCAATCAGAACCCAGGGGGGTGGAGTCAGAGGGACTATAAAACCAGCTCTGGGAGGGGCAAAGGGAGGAGTTCATTGGGAGTTGGGTGGTTGGTTGGAGTGGGAGTGAATTGGGATAGAGTCTGTGGGTAGGTTGAGTTAGTGTAGCGAAATAAGCTAAGTCAAGGTCAGTTAGGGGCTAGGAAGACAAGTAAATATCCGAGAGGTGGTTTAGTGAGTGAGAGCAGGTAGCGGAAGTTATAGGTCTGGATAGGCACCCCATGATTGTAATTGACCGATCCCGTTTATGAAACCACACACTTGTTAAACTGCAATAAAAAAACAGAAGTTTATGTTTCAATTTAACCCTGACTGGACTCAGTATTGTCCCAGGTAGGGCCTGGGTGGTGGCAGTGAGAAATAAAGTGGTGGCACAGGGATCAATAGATGGTGAAACGTCCGGGGCCCCTGTGTGATCGCCACACCATCCTTTCATGAGCATCTTAAACTTCTAAAGCCAGTGTGCTGTGTGGGCTTTGCCCCCCAAGCAAGACACGTAGCTTTTAAGCTTTTGAAAACATGAAAGCCAACAGTTCTTTTTATTTGTCTCTAGAATTGATAGAATTAACTAGAAGCCAAAAGAGCTAGAAGGAATCATCATGCAGACAAATTCATTCATTAGGTGACTACTTTGCTGGCATCCCAAAAAAAGAACCGTCTTTGATGGCGATGAAGGCATTCACTAAACTGTAGAAAACGAAACCCTAGTTTATAAATATTGCACACCTACAAGCATATGGAAATGCACGAAGGAAAATACAAGTCTGCTCTTTTCATCTACCTCTAACGTTTGGAACTTGTCAGCCTGGAAAGCTACATTTGCAAGAGCAGTGTAGATTCATATGTTCTTGTCAAGCGCTGGAATGATAGAAAGGATTTATTGCTCTGTAATATGTAAACAAGTGGTTAACCACGGACCACTCAAAGATTGCTGAGGGTCTTGGGGGAGCACTTAAAGATTTTTCTACCGGTTGCAGCAATTGTATTGTGCTGTGCTAGATGCTGTAAGCTTTTAAATTGCAGTCTTATTTCTTAAAACTTTATTTACTATATATTGTATTTTATTGTATTACACAGAATTCTAATGGTTGCAGCACCACAGAATTCAAATAATAATACAATGAAATGCAATATATAATAAATAAAAACAGCAATAGCATACAATTAAATCCCAATATGAATATTTAATACAATGGATGTGCCGTCTCACATATTTAACCACAAATCCACCTGAATTAAGCTTGCAGGCCACAGTTTAGGAACCCCTAGTGTGAACCATATTGTGTAAACAGGCTAAGTTTGGAAAATTACTTTGATTGCTTTTAATGTATTAATTTTAATTAGAGAAAGTTTGAGGCTGGATGGGAACAGTAGAATGGCATCTTATATAAAAACAGAACTGGTAAAGATAAAGGGACCACTGACCATTAGGTCCAGTCGTGACCAACTCTAGGGTTGCGGCGCTCATCTCGCTTTATTGGCCAAGGGAACCGGTGTACAGCTTCTGGGTCATGTGGCCAGCATGACTAAGCTGCTTCTGGTGAACCAGAGCAGGGCACAGAAACACTGTTTACCTTCCCACCAGAGCGGTACCTATTTATCTACTTGTACTTTGACATGCTTTCAAACTGCTAGGAGGGCAGGAGCTGGGACCGAGCAACGGGAACTCACCCTGTCGCGGGGATTTGAGCTGCAGACCTTCTGATCGGCAAGTCCTAGGCTCAGTGGTTTAACCCACAGCGCCAGGCCTAAATTTGGGGTCTCCCGCAATCTGTCTTTTAATAAATTTAGATTTGATTCATATGTAAACTTTTGACATGGTACACATTCCTCACAAGAGACAGTAGCACTTCTGTTTCATGTTGGGAATTATCTGTGAATAAAGTGCCCAGCTACATGTTTAGTTACATGGACAGAATAATATTGTGTGTGAACCGTCCTTCAGGCTACCAGCTATCAGGAAGGGAACTGATAGCTCATCCAACTGCTCATCCCGGTTCCCATGCCTGAGATGATTTGGGTGGGAGCTGTTGCCTTGTGTGACACCAGGGAAGAACTAGGAAGAGGGTGGAGGAAAATGCTGCCTGAATTATCCTGGTTCCATATGGACACTGTGCCATTTCTGTTCCTGTGCGAGGTTTGAGTGTGATTTTATTTTGAGCATCTTTTGCAAGCCAGTCAGGCCTGCAGAGTGGAATGCAAGTATTGTTATAAATTACCGGTATAAGGTGGGGGCGGTCAGGCTGTAGGATGTCCCGAGTTCCTTCCAGTTCTTGGGATCCTGTAACTGGGGTGGGTGGGTTGGATGTGTATGAGCAAGCAAAAGCTGTCTGATTTCAACTGGACATGAAAGGGGGGGAGAGCAGGAAGAGTTTTTCAATATGCTGGGGCTTTTCTTGAATTTGGGATCTTTTTGCTGTGGACAAAATTGCCTTGAAGACAAGAAACATATGAGGAAAGACTCAACCCGATCACTTCTTTGGTTTCTGCTCCTATATTTATAATAAACTGCTCAGATAAGAAGCAATTATCTTCCATGTCTATTTACTGACAGCTCTGACTAAAACAAAATGTGACTAAGATCTTGAAGTGTTCTATGAATCCTGGTTTTGTCAGGGAAGTGGATTTCTTGCTCTCTGGTTGGTTTTGTTCCATATCTATTGTAATACTGTGCTTTCTGAAAATATGAAAGGGTGGGTGGGTGGGTGTGGGTGTGGGTGTGCACATGCCCCCCCCCCGCCTAGATAAATATGGAGTTGTCAAAGCATATGAATAAAGTTACTCTGGCTAGAGAGAAGGACTGTCATCAAAGTCAATCAGAAGACATTATTCTCCCTTGGTGCATCTTAGCTTAGAGAGGTATCAGATCTTAAAAGGGTGCTTTGGAAGCTTAGTGAATAGTTGAGTGAATAGAGAGGTCAGATTTTCATGTCAATCACTTTGGAGCTTTGCCTAGAAGGAATCTGAGAGCTAATACCCAGAGGCTAATAGTGATCACAGATGCTAAGACCATGTAGATGGAAGCATTTGATCTCTCAGCTGATAACATTAGAGGACACTTTTGACTGTGCCAAACAGTTATAATGGTTTTCAAGCAGGGGTTCTGATATTTATTTATTCAGTAGCTGATACAGGAATTTCTGCCTGGTTTTCTTTATAAATAAATTCAATGTGACTTTAAAAAAATATATATTAAAATACATCAAAACAATAAATTCAGCCCAGGATATTGTTGAGGGTAGCCTAGTAGGTGCCAGCCATGGGTCTTGTGCAGATTTCCAGCCTCTTCCCTATTTTATGGAAACTTTCTTTTTTAAAAAAAGAAGAGCCTTTGCAAGCCATGGATTACTTTTTTTCTGAACTGGAGGTCAAGTGGTGTCAGGGACCGTGCTGAGGAGGGCTGCACTGAGGAAGAATGGTGGGAGCCACCCCCTCCCCCTGATCCTGAATCTTCCCAGGAGCAGGAGGACAGTATAGATTTGGAACAGTGGTTTGCAGAGGGGCACAGTTCAGAAGGCAGAAGCTGGGAAATATTGAATGGGGAACAGCTAGCAGAAGAAACACTAGAAAAGAGAGTTAACAGATTTGCAGTCTTTGGATAGTTCTACCCCCCTTCTCCAAGGACAAGGAGGGCTCAGAAAGTGTCAGAACAGAAAACACAAAGGCTCCAAACTCAGATGACGAGACGTAGGAGAGAAGTAGATTAATAGGGTTGGAGGGGGTGGAGAGAGACTTAATTGGGAGCACCGCCATTTCTAGGGAGACACGTTCTTTCTCTCTCTCACTGTGATTATTAAAGAATCTAACTGGTAAGACGTTCCTTTCGTTTGATCTTCTTATTTACTGCCACGGGGGAGAAAGCCAATTCCCCAAAGCCTGACAAGTGGCCACTTAGTCCCAGAGAGTACAGATACCTTGCAGGGTCTGTCAACCACTAGACACACAAAACTGACTATCTGAGGAATGAGGATCCTGCAGGGGTAAAAGGATAAGCACGAGTAAACCACTCCTCAAAGGAAAATTGCTGGGGTCCTGGTAGCCTGCAGAGTTAGATGGCGTTCTGAAAGCTCAAGCTTCAAAGCCTTCCATTTTAGCCTCAGACTGCTGGAATAATGTCTGTGTATCAACTCTCAGATGCATGTAAACCCCAAACTACCTAGTCTTTCACAAAACCCTGCCTCTGTGTTTGGACTCTGCACTGTCTAGTGCCTATAACAGGCCATCGTCCAATTCTCAGTGAAGATCATCAACTAAGCAGTTTCCACTCCAAAGCCAGGCCAGATGGGAAAAAATCCAACAAAGCCTGGAGCTGAGTCACCACCACTTTCTCAACTATCTTTCTTCAAAATGGCAAATTGGAGACCGTCTGATAATTAACTAGGAGGTCAGGCTTTGCAAAGTTTACTACATTTCTGCGTCACCTCTTGGCAAATAGCTCAAGGTGTTTTATGGTTTAAAATAATGCTACAAAAGAATATATGTGTGTGTGTGTGAAGGGAAGGAAAAATAGATTCAGGTAACAAATGTTTCAGATGGTTATATAATCAGGTGGAATGGTCACTAGACAGAAGTGTTCTGGGATGTCAGTGGTCTCAGCAAAGCTAATGCATGGGCCCTTTTTCCCACTTATATTGATTTGTTACTAAAATTCCACATACTTAAAAAAGTTAGCTTTCAGGAGCTGGAGTCAGGAGTAGGTCAGCAATAAAAAACACAGGTGTCAGTGAAGTTAACTCTTTGTTCAAAGAAACTAAAACAGTGCTGTGATCAAAGCAAGTCTTGCCCCAATGAGGTATGAATGAATGAATCTTTATTGCTAAAAGCTATGAGCCATCACAATTGGTCACAAATACAGTGGTACCTCAGGTTACATACGCTTCAGGTTACAGACTCTGCTAACCCAAAAATATTACCTCGGGTTAAGAACTTTGCTTCAGGATGAGAACAGAAATCGTGCTCTGGCGGTGCAGCGGCAGCAGGAGGTGCTTCAGGTTAAGAACAGTTTCAGGTTAAGAACGGACCTCTGTAATGAATTAAGTACTTAACCCAAGGTACCACTGTAATTGATTTAAAACTGAACAGCAGCAGCAGCAAAGTGAACATACAAAAATGCAAAAATCACTCTTGCATAAGTTAAGCCAGGCATGACCAAACTTGGCCCTCCAGCTATTTTAGGCCTACAACTCCTATCATCCCTAGCTAACAGGACCAGTGGTCAGGGATGATGGGAATTGTAGTCCCCAAATAGCTAGAGGGCCAAGTTTGGCCATGCCTGAGTTAAGCACTCCCCGTCTCGCACTCCCCCTTATGATACTTGTCTTGGTGCCTAGCTCTCAACTTACTTGCAGCCAAGGCACATTTTGCAACCTGTGCAGTAATAAATACATTATTGCCATCCAGCACAATAGAGATTTGCTCAAGGGGGGCTTGGTTGGAAAGAGAGCAAAGGATGTCATTGAGGAACCCCAATGAGGTAGTTGTGATGGCTGAAGATGGCCTTCCCACTGCTCCCATGGATGGTTCTTTCCCTAGCAGCCTAAGGCTTCGTTTTCTTGCCTCTCATTGTACTGCCCTCTTCATTTCTCTTCGTGTTCTGGGAGGCCAGGAGGAAGGGTAGCTGGTTGCCACAGGAGGGAAAGACTCCCTAGATTCTTCAGCAGCCTGCCTCCACTGTGCCTCCTCTGCTTCTGCCTCTGCTTCTGGACTGTCTTCTGCCACAGCCTCTTCCTTCTCACTAAATCCTGTTGCCCCTTCATCTTCTGACACCTCCTCCTCCCAGTCTGCTCCCTCTTCTCCCTCTGACCGCTCATCATCATCCCACCACCAACCCCCTGGCTCTGGGCCTTCTCCCTTGGAGGTTCCCCAGCTGGTGCCTCCCACCACTCCTCTGCATAGACAGGATAAGGGAGATTAGGAGTGGCTATTGGTAAGCATGAAGTGGAATCTGTGAAATGTGGATGGACTTGGGAGAATGTGAGTGGGCAGAAGGGGCCTGAGACATGAATGTCAATCCAGAGTGGCTCAGTTTCCAGCGCAATCCTAACCACGTCTACTCAAATGTAAGCATTATTGAATTCAGTGGGGGTTACTCCCAGGTTAGTGGAGTTTGGATTTCAGCCTTGGTCTCTGTCTTAGGACACCTCTGCCTCAGGGCCCTGTGAAAGCTTTTCTTTCCCTGAACCTGGATCATATAACCTTGTAGCTGTCTCCTTTGCAACATCAGCATATGCTGCAGTTGCTAGTCCTTACAGTAGGGAAATCCTTTTCTTTTTAATGCCCCCATTGCTCAGCTCGAACAGTGAGGTCCTCCTCCGAGGGTCTTCTGGTGGTTCCCTCACTGTGAGAAGCAAAGTTACAGGGAACCAGGCACAGGGCCTTCTCAGCAGTGGCGCCATCCCTGTGGAACACCCTCCCTTCAGATATCAAGGAAATAAGCAACTATCTGGCTTTTAGAAGACATCCGAAAGCAGCCCTATTTAGGGAATTTTTTAAGGACTGGTGTTTTTATTATGTTTTTAGATATGTTGTAAGCTGCCCAGAGTGGCTGGGGGAACCCAGTCAGATGGGTGGGGTAATAATAATAATAATAATAATAATAATAATAATAATAATAATAATAAAAACTAGTATGTCTTCTATTTTTGAGGGTTTTTATGGACTTCATAACTTTAGTTCACAGCACATTGAGTCCCTACAAACAACACAAAGACTTAAGAACATGGTCTATACTCAACATCCTAAAAGTATTCAAAGATAATTGCAGGGGTTGTGGAAGTCTCACACCCAGCACTGGGGAAGAGCTCTGTGGCAGTGTCAGAAGTTAAATCCCAGTGTGTTAAATGGGACTTAATTGTGCACAGGATTGCAGGCTGAGTGTGCAATGCCTCTACACCATGGTATATTTACTGGACTCAGTGTTGTTTTCTGCTCTTCAAGTTTTGCCCTGGAGTGCTTGGAACAACTCAGAGGCTTTGAAATACATTGCTTTCATTTGGGAAATTAAGAACCGATATTGACGCGTCTGCGGGAAGATCTTGCTCAGCCAAGGTGGACAGCCACTCAAACTGGAATTGTCTCATGCCAGACTATGGTCCCCCTGAGTTTCTCTAGTGCCATTATGCTGTGGGTAGAAGCTGGTTGCCCAGGTGATACTGAGTCATCCTCTTAAAAAAAGTGAGCCAGAGAGACTGTGCTGGGGCCGCAAAGTGGTAAAACATAGATGGCATTTTGAATCGGTAAAGTGCATTTCTGTACCGCCACACATCCTGGGAGAACTCGTGCCCAAGTACTGATCAGGCTAATTCGGGCTTTTGGAGCTTTTAACAACATCACATTGGCAGAACCAGACAAACCATTAGATGGAGTTAATGGGCTGGCTTGGAACAGCACTGGAGGGACCAGAAGTGAATAAAGTCTCGCAGCCCAGGGGCCAAGTGAGAAGGAAGGGGAAACAAACTGATCACCATGGAATGAAGGGAGAAGTTATCCCCACTGGCACTTGGCAGTGAGAGTGACACAGAACAAGTGTGCATGAGAGAGAATGTGCAACATATTGCCCATTTAAGTCCCCAAGTCTCACTGCATTTGAATGCCAATTCCTTCCACAGAACCCTGCACTTAGTATGCCATTGAGTAGCAAAACTGATCTAATTGACTGGCACTGCCATGCCCTTCCCTCTCGTGGTCCCAACAGCTAGATTCATAAAGAGTAATAAAGCTATGGTTTTCCCAGTAGTGATGTATGGAAGTGAGAGCTGGACCATAGAGAAGGCTGATTGCCAAAGAATTGATGCTTTTGAATTATGGTGCTGGAGGAGACTCTTGAGAGTCCCATGGACTGCAAGAAGATCAAACCTATCCATTCTGAAGGAAATCAGCCCTGAGTGCTCACTGGAAGGACAGATCCTGAAGCTGAGACTCCAATACTTTGGCCACCTCATGAGAAGAGAAGACTCCCTGGAAAAGACCCTGATGTTGGGAAAGGTTGAGGGCACAAGGAGAAGGGGACAACAGAGGACGAGATGGTTGGACAGGGTTCTCAAAGCTACCAGCATGAGTTTGACTAAACTGCGGGAGGCAGTGGAAGACAGGAGTGCCTGGCGTGCTCTGGTCCATGGGGTCACGAAGAGTCGGACACGATTAAACGACTAAACAACAACAACAATTTGGCACCCCTTGTGCAAGCTGCTGGGTTGAGGGAAGGAACCAACACAACCCACCCAATGCTAACCTGCTGCGTTAAACCTCCGAGGGTTCATTGTTTTCAAAGCAAGCTTGCCTTTTAATGGCCGTGCTGCCTTGTTCCTTGAAGCTGGAGTTTTCCCAGCACAAGCACTGGTCTATGCAGCAGGTTGTAAATGCTGTAGCAAGCTTGAAATTGATAGGGAGGGTCATCCGCTGTTCCGTTCCGGCAGCAGCTGTGTCCTGAAGCCCTGCAGTTTTAATTTCTGTGGAATCACCGGAGCAGCTGCGGCACATCACGCTTTGAAGGGAAAGGTGAGCGACTTCTCTGGCTCGGTGTCGGTGTGATTTTTGCTCTGGGATAATCAGCCACAGTCGCCAGCTAGGCATCCACACTCCTCTCTCTCTTACATCCCTTCATGCACTTGGCCAAATGACCACGGTTGGAACCGTGTTCTGCCTCCTTGGTTCCCTGAAGCCCTTTCCAACAATAACATGCAGCCCCTTCTCTCCCTGAGGCCCTTTGCACTGGCAATGTTGACTGGCGTTTCAGGACCCCCTGGCAACTCAGTTAATGCCATGATGATGAGCGATGCCTGATCTCTTGTATCTGGTGCTTGGGGAGCTTATCAGTACTTCCTCCTGTGTCTACCTCCATTTTTTAATGCTTGTTTTAAATTCCTGCAGCTGCTTGGATGCCTCCTTCGTATTTTCAGCTTCTGCAATATGTGCCATAATGGGTTACCCAGAGGGTGGCTTTAAAAATTGCTTTCGGTTTATAGATAAGCTGTGAGCGAGGGCCTCAGATTCCTGACCTGTTGAACTTATTCTTTTAGCAAGGCCATTTTTTCGTCTGGAACTTGCTGAAACTCACTTCTCAGATGGGCCATTATAAGAGAAAAAGGGAGGTGTTCGTGGTGAGTTCCGGCACCTCTTTTTCTAGAAAAAATGCTGCTGTCTTTTAGGATGATTCATGGCTCGCAACATTCACAAAAGCACACATAAGGATGGTCCAACCGTAAGAATTGGGGTTAGTCTTCAACTCTTGCGCCCTGGTGACATAGCCTAGGCATCAGAGTCACCCTGCTCTAAATGCTAGGCAGGTTAGTGGCATTTGACATTTTCATGTACCTCACAAGAGAACATAATCACTATTCCTCTGTAAGCAGCTTGTATATCTGTGGTCTTTTCCTTCTCTCAAAATCTCAGACGCTACACTGGGGGCTTTCCAAAGATTTAAACTGTAGCAGGAATCTCTGTTTCGTTGCTGTCATGCTCTGCAAAGTGCATAGCATAGCAATTAGTCTGAAGCTGAATGCCAGCAATAACGACTCTCTGCATTCAGAGTCGCACTCCTTCCCTGCAGTGGTGCCCTGTTGACTGAGGCTGTGCTGTGCTGGGAGGCAGAGAAATATTCCTTTCCTCGCTGCTGACTGGCCTGTTACCTCACAGCTGGCTGGTCTCACTGCAAAGCAAGCCAGATGTGTAGGAAACTTGAGGGTGGGTACCATGGCGATGTTCCTTCCTCGCCGTCAAACATCTTGGCCTATTACTCAGCTTACTATCATGGAAGCAACAAAGAGAAATGGAGGCCCGCTGTTACCATGTTAGACTGTCTGTCTTCTGGACATGTTGGGCTTTGTGCTGTGCGAATGTCCCTTAGAAGATAGGAGGGTACACCACAACACACCAGAAGCTTAGTGTTTGGTGACAAAAGAGAAATATAATTATTGAAATGTAATACAAAATCAGAAGTGGCAGTAAAAGCAGTCAGACAAGGACTCAGGGAGACTGAAGCTCGCTTGGTGATTGTGAGCCAGCCGCCCTCTCTCTATCTAACCTAAACCACACTGGGAGGGTACAATGGGAGAGGTGAGAGTTTCATGTCCAGTGCCCTGAATTCCTTGAAGGAAGGGTGGGATATAAATTAAGTCAACACAGTGGCAGAATACCACTTTTGCACACAAAAGGTTCTGGTTGTAATGCTCTCAGGCAGGCAAGCAAGCCCCAATAATGACTCTCCAGCAGTTTTATGTTATGTTTATTTTCAAAAACACATCCAGAGCACTGCTTCTCGCTTGCTCGCATTGATGAGAGTTGGTCAGTCTAACTCTCCACCCCTTTCACAGCAGTAAGGACGCCAGATTCCCTCCCTTCCCCTCTTGCCTTTCCGTGGTCCTCTGACCTTATCCAGTCTCCTAGAACAAGGACTGAGAGGCTGGCTTTCCCCCTCCCCACTTCCACTCAACACATTCTCAGTCCTCTGCTTATCTGCTGATTGCCTAGCAACACTCTGGCTGCCTCCTAACTCTCCCGCTTCTTGAGAGCTAACAGTGTCTTTTTGGGGAAGAGGGGTCAAACTCCCCCTTCTCAGCTCTGTTAGCCAGCTCTTATCTGCAGAGTCAGTCTCTCTCTCACTTAGCTCAATTTCTGAGTCTGACTCTTCCCCTGCGCTCGGGTGAGACACGTTCCTGACACTAGCATACCTCCAAATTTTCCCAATGAAAACAGAGATGTCCCCTCCAACATTTATCCAATGAAAATAGGGATGTCCTATTCCATACCTTCCAACATTTCTGTGATGAAAATAGGGTTGTCCTATTCCGTACCCTCCAACATTTCTCTGAAGGAAACAGAGACGTCTTACGTGCAGTCCTTGCATTTCTGGGAGTGTCCCTTGCCTGATACTCTGGAGAACTGCTGCCAATCAAGACAGGCAACACTAAGCTACATGGACCAAGGATCAGCCTTAGTATAGGGCAGATTCCTATGCTCCTAAGCTGGGGGTGGTGGGTAGAGCAGAAGCAAACAGTGGACAGGAAGGACATTGGCTTCTGGATATTGGATTTCCTTCCCACCGGAGGTGGAACCCCTTTGCTGAAAGCAAGATGGTTTTGCCTCAGTTCTGCTAATTAAATGCACCCAGACAGACACATACTTTTTGTGTCACTTCATTAAGTGCAAGGGACGCGGGTGGCGATGTGGGTTAAACCACAGAGCCTAGGACTTGCCGATCAGAAGGTTGGCGGTTTGAATCCCCACGACGGGGTGAGCGCCCGTTGCTCGGTCCCTGCTCCTGCCAACCTAGCAGTTCGAAAGCACGTCAAAGTGCAAGTAGATAAATAGGTACCGCTCCGGCGGGAAGGTAAACAGCATTTCCGTGTGCTGCTCTGGTTCGCCAGAAGCGGCATAGTCATGCTAGCCACATGACCCGGAAGCTGTATGCCGGCTCCCTCGGCCAATAAAGCGAGATGAGCGCCGCAACCCCAGAGTCGGCCACGACTGGACCTAATGGTCAGGGGTCCCTTTACCTTTACCTTATCATTAAGTGCAATGGAGAGAGAGTAAGCAGACTCTGTGCTCTCTTCCCCTTTTCCCTGCTGAGAAGGAGTTAAGTCCTGAATATGCAAGAGGTGGGGGGAGAGAAGAGAAGGCGGAGAGGGCAGTCCTTGTTAGCATCTTGCTCTACAGTGCACCAAAGAGTCAAATCTTTCTCCTGCAGGAAGACCAGGTGGCATGGTGATCTGAAAGCTGTCTGCCACCACAAATGTGCAAACTTCCATCCTCTGATGGAATTATGCTTCTCTAAGCGAAATGTTTTTCTAAGAGATTTTACAACCTTATTAAAATTCCTGGTAAGTAAGCTATGGGAACCAGGAAAGCAGCCAGGGAATACAGAGCATGCAGTGTTATTTGTACAAAGCAGGAACTTTGGTGTGGTTCAACGTCTAGGCTTGATAGTTTGCTCTGGCTGAGCAATGAAAATTTACGCTGTTTGCCTATGTTACACTATGATTGCTATACTTAAGTGTTCCTTTCTTGCAAGCTGACGAGAAATTATTTCACTCTCTCTGAAGGCTGGGATCTGTAACTTGAAAGCCATTTTGTTTGTGGTCCACTTTAGCCGGATTCTTAATGGAACACTAAATCTGCAGTAATAACATAATACTAATAAATTATGTTGTCTTTATATGAAGTTGTGATATGAACCAGTTCCATTGGTCTGGCATTAGGCAGTGGTTCAGTGGCTTGAGGAGCAGAGCACTAGACATTGTGCAGAGCACAGAACTGACATGGTGACTTATGGCCATTTTGGCCATGCATTATACATAGTGGGAGGGAGTTTTCCCACTGGGTGAACACTCAGCAGGGAGCTGCAGCGAACCATGGTTCTCTGATAAATGTAGCAATATGGGACATGTATTTAATCACGGCATCCACACTTTATGTTTTCAGGAATGCATGCTTAAAACATCTTATGTGTGAAGTGAGGTCTAAATAAAATAACAGGAGGAAATGGTTTGATAAAGTAGAGTGGAATAACTCACGAGCTGCTTACAATATTTGTTGGGAATTAGAAGTTCCACTCTCTGCTGGCTCCCTGTTCCCTTTTCTGATCAGATGATCTCAGAGGATCAGGCAGTAGGATCACTCCTTGGATCCCTGAGGGTTGCTTTGATGAGTTCAACCCAGGTTCCACCTAACATCTCTATGAAGCTGCTGGAAGAAATCGTCTGAAGATTTAGAACAAGGTATCATCAACAAACAAGCAAACAGAGGGGAAAGGGACGCGGGTGGCGCTGTGGGTTAAACCACAGAGCCTAGGACTTGCCGATCAAAAGGTCGGCGGTTCGAATCCCAGCGACGGGGTGAGCTCCCGTTGCTCGGTCCCTGCTCCTGCCAACCTAGCAGTTCAAAAGCACATCAAAGTGCAAGTAGATAAATACCTTCCAGCGGGAAGGTAAATGGCGTTTCCGTGCGCTGCTCTGGTTCGCCAGAAGCTGCTTAGTCATGCTGGCCACATGACCCGGAAGCTGTACACCGGCTCCCTCGGCCAATAAAGCGAGATGAGCGCCGCAACCCCAGAGTCGGTCACGACTGGACCTAATGGTCAGGGGTGCCTTTACCTTTACCTATCATCAACAAATTGATGAGACCAGGTCTGTTTTTAACAACTGTACCAACTAAGATCTTGTCTGACGTGATCCAGGAGCAGCCATCTCTGTCCTTTTAACCAGCAGTGGACAGCTGTAGTTGGATGGATGAGGATTAATAGACAAGACAGGAGAGATACTAGTTATACATCTTGATTTGTCTAATTATTGATGACGCTTCATAGAATCATAGACTCAAAGAATTGTGCAGTTGGAAGGGACCCTGAGGGTCAACCCCTGCAATGCATAAATCTCAACTAATGCATCCATGACAGATGGCCATGTGATTGTCATTTGTTACTTAAGGCCACCCCTAGATTTACTTATAGAGGCTGACTTGATCCTAGAGACACAGTAGACAGTGGTATCCTATGGGATATTTTGCTATTTCCACCTCATTCTCTGACAACTAAAGTAATGAGAGTTTGCAACGATTATCCATTGTTTGGTAAGCATTAGACTTGACTACTGTAACTCGTTTTGCATGGGACTGCCCTTGATGACTTTTCATAAATTTAAACACAAGCTGCTGTATAATACAATGTCCAGCCTTATTCTGGGAACAGATAGCTATCAGTTTGCTTCCAGCTTCAGTTCAGGTTGTTGGTTATAGAGCCCCAGCCCTCCTTAGTTTGGTCTGCTGTTATTAGAATCTCTCTCCATAGAGGACCTCAGCTTTAGGAGACCCCCAACTTCAAAAAGCTTACCCTTCTGCTCTCCTGTTTCAAAAGTACCGATACTGAGAGCAAACCACGAGGCTATATTGGTTTTAGCCCTTTGGAATTATGGTCCCATGGAGATTCATAGATGCTTTTCTCTATCAACTCTTAGGAAGCTGGCCAAAACCTTCTGGTTGATTCCCGCCCCCCGGTGTCCCACCCATATAGTTTTTAGAATTAGGGAAATTGCTATTTTAATGGGACATTAGCTGGTGTAATGTGTTTTAATGGGTTGTTGTTCCCCTACATCAGCATGGAAATGGATCGTAATGGAATACACTCTTTTTGCCCACTCTGTTTTAATATTTTAGCATTGTAAATGTTTTTGAATCTTTAGCTTTTGCCAAAGTAAAGTGGTATAACATTATTCAAATAAATAAATGCTCCAAACTTGGTTGCTTAAAGTATGCTGACACTTCTGCAAGAATCTTATGTAAATTTGAACGGGGAAGTCTGCTCCTCTTCTAGGTAGCAGCTTTTTACCAGTGCATATCATTCTCAGATGTTGCTGCGCATCACACAACATCATACTAGGTTTTGCTAGTGCAAGGATATTCAGCAAGGAGTTGTGGCAGATCTCTGAAAAGCAGGAGAGACAGCCAATTGGAGATCAAGTGAGGAGGCAGCTGGCTGAGGAAGTCAACCATCAGAAGGGTTTGATTTATCCGGGCTACTGCTCATCAGCTGCGCTGACCACCAGTGATGAAGTGAGTCCTCCTCCTTGGTTAATCTACCATATTATCAGCCACAGGGCTGGAGCTGTTCCTGCTGAGGTGCAAAATGAGAATGTCTACATCAGCCTTTCTCAACCTTGGGTTGCTAGATGTTCTTGGACTACAACTCCCATCGTTCCTATCCAGCATGCTCAGTGGTCAGGGTGATGGGAGTTCAAGAACATCTGGAGATCTAAGGTTGAGAAAGGCTGTTCTAGATCAAGGGTAGCCAATGTGGTGCTCTCCAGATGTTGATGGACTACAACTCCCATCTTCCCTAGTCTTTGACCATGGTGGTTGGGGCTGATGGGAATTGTAATTCAGCAATGTTACCTGCCATTACCAGGACCTCCTTTCCTGTGGAGACTTGTGGCATGTATGTCTAAGGCACAGTGTGTAAAGAAGTCCTGGTTCCTATATATTTTCAGTGCATATGTCCCAAATCAGCTTTGGGTTACCTATATTGTCATTCTGCCAGTTACTGAGTACCCTGGTCCCATCTAGCAGAACACTTAAGCTCATAATTAGCTCTGAACAACGAGATAACCCACACTACTTAATAAGATTAACTGCATGACAAATTCCCTGCTGATGCCACAACCTCAGATTAAAACTACCATCTCAAACACATTACATGGGGTAGGACAGCCATTGACTCCATCCAGATTTCATTCCATATGTAGTCTATTTATGGCCAGAGCGGATTTCAATCAAAACAATGTGCAGGAGACACACACAGGGATGTTAATCTTGAACAATGTATACTAAACAGGAAGCCAGAACTGCACTGTCTAATCCCTATTGACTTGTTGCTAGCCAAGTATGAAGTATTTCAGTTATTGCGGACATTAAACATTATCCCCAACTTATGTACTATTTATGCAATTGGTATTACAACTCTTACCCCGAAGTTCCGGCTATTGGTATGGATCCAGCAAGCTCTGTTATGTGCCAAAAGCCATTTGCACACATGTGCAGTAGGACTTTTACAAAAGAAAGTATTGAATTTGAAGATCCTTCTGACACCTTGCTGAGTTTCAAGAACCAGGTCTGTTTCTGCTGTTTAAAAACAAAGTTTGAAATGCCTAGATAATTTTTGTGAGACACAGTTTACTCCTCATAAACCTACAGCGTTTCAAAAATGTTCATAGATTTTTAAAGTCTTTAAAAAAAAAATCCATTACAGTCTGTGTGCAGTTGACCTCAAGAAGTGTTTCTCCAGTAATTATTATTTTTTAAGTGACAAGTTACAGCAAACTTATCCCATCAGCAATAGCCTAGCATTTGGGAAAGCTACAGATTTGCAGTCTTTTGTGGAAGGAAGTAGATCTACCCAGGTATGTAGGTGTGTTTCAAGGACTAAACAACGATGCAATGGTTCTCCTGCAGGAGGTACATTATGTGTTCACAAAATAGTGTGCTGTCGAAAAGGGGCCTGTGACAATATTTGAAGAAGGGCTGAAATGTTGCCGATGCATTCTTTTTAAAATGGCCATGGGTCCTAAGAGCAAGGTTAGTCTGGGAACTGTCCTGTTATTCCTCTGGGCATCTCTTTACTAATAGCCCTTAATATTTATATAGCCATGTAACAAGATAAAAGGTAAAGGTAAAGGACCTCTGGACGGTAAAGTCCAGTCAAAGGCGACTCTGGAGTTGCAGCACTCATTTCGCTTTCAGGTAAAGGGAGCCAGTGTTTATCCACAGACAGTTTTCCAGGGCATGTGGCCAGCATGACTAAACTGCTACTGGCGCAATGGGACACCGTGATGAATGCCAGAGCGCACGGAAACACTGTTTACCTTCCCACTGCGGTGGTACCTATTTATCTACTTGCTAGGTTGGCAGGAGCTGGGGCAGAGCAACGGGAGCTCACCCCGTCGCGGGGATTCAAACCACCGACCTTCTGATTGGCAAGCCCAAGAGGCCCAGTGGTTTAGACCAGTAACAAACACCCAAACTGCCCATATTGCAAATGAAAGGCTGGAGGAGCTGTTGAGGCAGAGAGAGAACAGTGGCTTGCCTAAGTTCATTGCGGAGATGAAATTTGACTCTGATATTTCCCAGCTCACAATCTTTTCCACGCTTACTCAGAAGAAAGCCCCATTTACTCCTAGGCCAATGAGGCTGGGGTTGCAGCCTTGGCCACTATGCTGCACAAATCACTTCCAGGAAGAAGAAATAAGGTGGAACATTTTCATGTGAGCACTGTTTTCAGATTGGGGATGAGCAACCTTTTCTTTCTGCTAAGGGTCAGATTCCCTTGGGGGGGGAGTGATGGAACAACCCTCCCAGTGCTGCATCTTACCTGGGTGATGCTGAGGCGAGGCATCAGCAGGGAAACCCTTGCATGGACACAGCAGTACTCCTGCTGGTGCATCACACAGCTCAGTGTTTCCTTGCCTTCCCCCAGTCTCAGCCAGTAAGCTTCAGTGTTCAAAGCAGGGCTCTGTGGGTAATCTTTTGGTGGCACCAGAGCCAGAACTGGTCAAGGCCACCCCTTCTCTTTCTTTCTCTGACACCCCCTTTCCTTGCTCTCTTCTCTCCCTCCCCACCTAGCAGGTTGCTGGGACAGAAACAGATTATTATTATTATTTATTATTTATTATTAATACCCCACCCATCTTAATGGGTTTCCTCAGCCACTCTGGGCGGCTCCCAACAGAAATAATAAAAACAACAACAAAACATTAAAAACTTCCCTAAACAGATGTCTTTTAAAAGTAAGATAGTTGTTTAATGCCTTGACATCTGTTGGGAGGGCGTTCCACAGGGAGGGCGTTCCACAGGGCGGGCGCCACTACCAAGAAGGCCCTCTTGCCTGGTTCCCTATAGCTTTGCTTCTTGCAGGGAAGGAACCGCCAGAAGGCCCTCAAAGCTGGACTGAATGATGGGGGTGGAGATGCTCCTACAGGTATACTGGGCCGAGGCCATTTAGGGCTTTAAAGGTCAGCACCAACACTTTGAATTGTGCTCGGAAACGTACTGGGAGCCAATGTAGGTCTTTCAGGACTGGTGTTATATGGTCTTGGCGATACTTTGATTTGTTTGCAGAGGATTTTTGATTCTGAAAATAGCCTGAGAGCTGAATAAAAGAGTCCAAGGCCTGCAGGTGCCACCCATCCCCCCCAACCCCTGTTTTGAAGGATACGCTCTAGCAGAGAAAACCATCATCACTTGGCGTAATTAGTTTTGTGCCTCAATTTTTCGTTTTCGCTTTTGCCTCAGAGCAGTTAGCTGTCAGCTAAATTTAGACTCTCTACTTGGTATCAGGCTACAGGCATAGCATAAATGACCCGCTAGGCTGTGTTTACAAAATGGGAGCAGTCCCAGCAAGTACACAGACCTGGGCAAATTTGTTCTGTAACAATATCATCCCTTTTGAAAAGGGCACTTGCGCCCCCGCTGGAGTCACACACCCAAGTGCAAAGTGAAGAGGAAGGACCCCTCCGAGCATTTATCCACCTTCACACTTGGAAGTTGTTGCTTATGTATAAAGGACATTGCAGCTGGCACAAATGAGCAGCTGGGGATTCGAAGCTCTCGTGAATCATCCATCTTTATAGCACCAGGCTCTCCCCTTCCATGCTGAGTAATGTGTATCTTCCTGGAGAGTGAAAGGAAGACGCTGAAGAAAGTTGGCTGGGTTGTCATCACCTCACTTCCTCGTGCCAAAGACTGAGCCAATTCACATTACCTCAGACTCATGTAACCATAAGCATTGTGCTTATGGCAAAGTTGTCAGAGGTTGCTCAATACTGTGACACAGCCAGATATTTGGCGTGAGTCCATACTAATCTTTGCGCAACTGGAATCAACCCTCTGTGAGAGTGGAAAAAGTAATCCAAGGACAATAGATTTGGGTTGGCCATTTTGGGCAGTGGGAAGCTCAGGTTGACAAAGTGCTGCTCCAAAACCAGGTCCCCTAATTCTCTTTTCCGGTTTATTTTGTTTCATTTATTTAAAGAATTGCACATCACCTTTACCATTGTTGACATCCTGGTTGTTTCTTATGGCTATAGGAGCTTTGTACCAAAACACCTAAGACTTCTTTGTGGTTTTCTGTAGAGTAGAAATAGAGTCCTCCAGATGTTATTGGGCTACAACTCCATACCCTCCGACATTTCTCCAATGAAATAGGGACATCCTAAGGAGAAGCAGGACATTCTGGGATCAAATCAGAAACCGGGATGGCTTCTGTAAATTTCGGGACTGTCACTGGAAAATAGGGACACTTGGAGGGTCTGCAACTCCCGTAATCTCTGATCATTGGCCATGCTAGCTGAGCTGGGTGGGAGTCAGAGCCCCCCAATAATCCAGCGCTGCAGTCAGCCGGTCCCCCACTCCTGCTTTAGAAGAACAAAGGGAGAAAACACTATTCCATAAAACAGGAAATTCGCTCTTTGACAGTGAAGCAGGGGCAAAAAGCATGCTGGGACTCAGATACATTGGCAAAGAAAAAGCACTTTATATGCGTTGTATATGCATTATAGCACCGTGACACCAGAGGGCGCTATGGAGTTCGGTTTTTGCCAACCCAATTTCTCATACAATGTTTACAACGCATTTAACTGAAATGCTTCATTGATGCGTCTAGATCCAGGCGTTGACTCGCACGCTGTGGAATGTAATCATGACGCTTGCCACATCGTTTCAACTTCTGGTACTCTGAGAGGTTGCTTTGTATGTGTTTCTGAGTCCCTGGGTGACTAGTTCGGGAGCGTAAAGTGGTGGCAAAGGTCAATAGTAGGAAAGCAAATATATAATCCATGGTATGTAAACATTTCCAGCTAGCTGAAAGGGAAACACTGTTATTTTTTAAAGTCTATTCTTGGACTATTTTCAGGATAAATGTGAAAGGCAATTCACCCAATAATTAATTAATTCAAGAGGACCTCAATATACTGTGAATGAAAGTTTGACAGGTTTTTTGGCTTAGTGGAAATGGTTCTGGGGGGGCACACAGCTCCTTCAGGCCACAGCTGTCACTGTTATGTTGCCCTCCTCTGTGCAATTGCTTAACACAATGTGATCCTGGTGAAAGCCATTGTAATAGCTGCAAGGATGTTTACTTAGATAAGTAGACTGCCCTATCCTCGGGGCAGGCTGCATAAATAGTTAGGGTTTCATACCCACTTAGCTATAAAAGCAAATACAACTCAGAGATAGAGAGGGAAGAGGGAGATCAGTATTCCAGCATGTGGAGTATGGTGGGCTAAACGTACCCAGCTCCTTTAACCATTCCTCATAAGGCTTGGTTTCCAGACCCGTGATCATCTTGCCTGCCCTCCTCTGCACACGTTCCAGCTTGTCAACATCCTTCTTAAATTGTGGTGCCCAATTTGACACCTCCTAGTAGCATGCGTGGTAGGCTTAGGCATAAGATGGACACCAACACTAGAGACAGGGTATATGTCAAACTAAATCAAAGGTTTACTAAAGGGATACTATTTACATAAGGGAATATTGATACTTACAGTGGTGCCTCGCAAGACGCAAAGAATCCGTTCCGCGAGTCTCTTCGTCTTGTGGTTTTTTTGTCTTGCGAAGCAAGTCCATTAGCGGCTTAGCGGATTAGCGCTATTAGCGGGCTTAGCGGATCAGCTGATAAGCGGCTTAGCGGCTTAGCGGATCAGCTGTTAAGTGGCTTTGCGGCTCAGCTGATAAGCGGCTTAGCAGCTTGGGAAAAAGGGAGGGGAAAGGAAAAAAACCCTGCAGGAACTCGCAAGACATTTTCGTCTTGCGAAGCAAGCCCATAGGAAATTCGTTTTGCGAAGCACCTCCAAAACGGAAAACCCTTTCGTCTAGCGGGTTTTCCGTCTTGCGAGGCATTCGTCTTGCGGGGCACCACTGTATCTTGGAGTCTCAAAGGGTCTGATGAGTCAAGGGACTCTTGTTGACAGTAGCCTCTAAATGACTTTTACCTCAGGCCAAATTCCCCAAGCCTCCACCCCAGCCAATTATTCCTACAACTCTGTCCAGCTACAGAGAACAATCTGCCTCTGTATCTCAAGAATCCCCTGGTTGAACTTCTGGCTGCTTGGACAGTTTAGCTCACTTGTGTAACCTCCCTCTGGTAATATCTTTATATAGGGCAGCATCTCAGACTAACTCAGCCACTGGCAACCTTCCCTGAACTTCCCCAGACAAGTATAAATAACACACTGGGTGTTAACATGCAGGCCTCAATTCCCCCCTCAGCTATTATCTGGTCTTTTTCTTCACACTTTCCTCCTCAGCACCTTTCTTCCCACCAAATCCTCAACTGTCAAAATCACAACTGTCTCTTTGACTTCCAGCTAACTCCAGACTCCTCAGACTGAATTTACCTGAACCAGGCCCTGCCTAAGAAAGTTTCGCCAAAAACTACTGTTTGTTGCATGGGCTTGCGACATCTTAACAGTACAAGGCCTCAAACTCTTGTCACAGAGGACACAGGAGTCATTTCTCCCCCTCTTTCCAAACACAAACACGTATCTGGCATTTCTCCACAGGTGCTGTTTCTCCTCAAACAGCAAAACAATGCTATTGCCCATCCAAACGGTCACCAAAATGTATTGAGTTGTGGACCCTGACTTGCAATCCTCAGGAAAAACAAAAACATGTTGTCAATTTGCTTTTGGGTTGACCTTCCACAACCACCCACATCCAGTGTTTCTCAAGAGGGTTTCCCAACCCTCTGGAGAGGCATTTTGGGGGGTGAGGTAGGGAAAGTTGGCTTCTGCTTTCAGTATTCAGGAAGAGCCCTCCAAGCCAATATCTGGTCACTGGTTTCATTTTTATTTGGAGGCCTAGAGCAGGCTTCCTCAACATTGGCCCTCCAGATGTTTTGAGACTACAATTCCCATCATCCCCGACCACTGGTCCTGCTAGCTAGGGATCATGGGAGTTGTAGGCCAAAAAAATCTGGAGGGCCGAGGTGAAGGAAGCCTGGCCTAGATTTTCCATCTGCAAATAACTGGTACCTTCAGGGCTTTTGTTGTTAAGAAACAACAATAACAACACTGGGCTGTTTCAGATAACCACAGAATTCGTACCTGAATGTAATCACCTGCTATAAAGAGCAAAAGCAATGCTATCCTTCTTGGGGCGAGAGAGTAGCTTCTCTTTTTACTGTTGAGGCAGGAGTGCTCAGGATAGTTCAAAACATGCCTTACATGGATTAAATTAAATGGGCTAAATTTATCTTTGTACTTTAGATCAGAGACTTAGATGTCATGTATAATTACATGATACCCTCCAAATAATACCTTGCGGAGAGAAAAAGAAATACATTTTATCTTTAGCTCAATTGGTTTGCTGATGCTTTGCCAGGGGTAACCATATACTATGAAGCACATAATTTCTTCTTAATTATTCATTTGCATTTACTGGAAAGAGTTTTTTTTATTATTATGGATAATATACATTTGAACATTCCTTTGCAATTAATACTGCTAATGAGTTATCAGCATGTTCCTAAGAGCAATCCTAGACTCTAGTTATGCCAGCAGAATGTAGCAGAAACACTGCTATGTTGCAGGTAGAATTCCAAACATGACAGGGAAGCTAGGGGACTGCTCCTAAAACAGGCTGTTGTGGGTAGAATAGCAGACCCTCCAAGCGTCCCTGTTTTCCAGGGACAGTCCTGGATTTACAGAAGCCATTCCGGTTTTTTATTTGATCCTGGAATGTCCTGCTTTCCTATACAGTGGTACCTCTGGTTGCAGACACGATCTGTTCTGGGGTGCAGTCCGCACCCCGAAAAGTCCGCAACCAGAACGGCGCTTCTGCACATGTGCGAAGCATGATAGATCACTTCTGTGCATGCACAAACCCTGCAGAACGCTTCTGTGCATGTGTGAACTGTGCAGAATGTTCTTGCGCATACGCGCGCAGCGAAACCCGGAAGTAAATACTTCCGGGTTTGCCGCATTCTTAACCCGAAAAAACACAACATGAAGCATTCACAAGAAGAGGTATGACTGTATTTTCATCAGAGAAATGTTGGAGGGTATGGAGTAATGTGACCCCCGAGCAAAGGAGATAAGTAACTAAACAACCTTTAGAAGACACCTGAAGGTTCGTTCCCATGTGGCTGGACCTGACCTGTTACCATTTTAATTACCCTTTAAGAGTGCATTGCATTGTAATCAAAATGGCAGCAGGGGTGAATGTGTGTGGGGCCTGCTTGCCTGCAGGTTCTGCCCCTAAGGGTTGTTGGACACAATAATAATAATAATAAATTTTGCTTATACCCCACCCTCCCCAGCCAGAGCCGGGCTCAGGGCGGCTGACACCAGTAAAATTACAATAAAAACATAACAGGGAAAAAACCCAATTTAAAATACAGGTTAAAATGCAATTTAAAATGCAGCCTCATTTTAAAAGTAGCCCATAAATCAAAACTGTAAGGGGAGGGAAACAAGGGTCAGACTGAGTCCAAACCAAAGGCCAGGCGGAACAGCTCTGTCTTACAGGCCCTGCGGAAAGATGTCAAGTCCTGCAGGGCCCTAGTCTCTTGTGACAGAGAGTTCCACCAAGTTGGGGCCAGTACTGAAAAGGCCCTGGCCCTAGTTGAGACCAATCTAACCACCTTTCGACCTGGGACAGGAAAAGTATTACATATTGAAGGGCAAGCTGCAGTTCTACTCATTTCAGGGAAATTGCGCCACTGAATGGGGAATAATTTCAAGAAGCGTAGCTATGCTACTCTGCTACAGAAAACACCAGAGCCTTGCTCCTTAGAAGACCTAGAGATTATTTGATACCTCTTCTTGGTAGAATTTGACCAATTATAATTTAATTTCTCTTCCCAGTATAAAGCGGAAGGGAAGAAAATGGAGTATTGAGCATTTAGGGGCCAGCTAATGGGCCATTGACTCTGAAAGGTTTTTCTGTAGGAAACCTTTAAAAAGAAAGTACAGTAAATTAAGACTGCTTTTAGTTTTCTAGAGTATGTTGCGCCCTCTGGTGATCATGTTCAGAAGCGCTCATATGGTGACTAAGTAAAGTGAGAAAGCTGCTGGAATTCCTTGTGTCTGATTTAAACATACATTAGAAAGACATATAAAATAAAAAATAAAAATCCAGAGTGCCTAGATCCTAAGGTCTTGAGATAAAAGGTGAGGCACAGGCTGGAGGTGATGCTGGGCTGACTTTTGAACATGAAAATGCAAGATTATTTTTCAATGTTCAAAAGCCTCCTCTTTGGTGTATGTAGGATGAGTTAAGAGACCTAAGGCTGTTGCCCTTCTTTCACTTGGGGCCATAGCTCAAAATAGTGCAGCAGGTGCATTGCATCCAAAAAGTCAATGGTCTAATACCTGACATCTCCAATAAGCAGGATGTTTTGTTGTCACGGTCCGGGTTACAGGCAGTTGGAGTCCTGGCTTGGTACGTCAGGGCCAGGGTAGAGGTCAGGAAGTGGGAATCAGCAGTCCAGGGTCAGCAGTCCAGGGGTCAGGTAGCCAAGAGTCCAAGGGTCAGGATACCAGGAGTCAGGAAGCCAAAGCACAGCTAGGGTGGGTAGCACATTGCTGTAGCAAAGAGCCAGAGGGAAATGCTGGTCTTATATACCCCTCCCAGCCCTTGCCACCAGGTGCTACAAGCATAGCTGTCAACTTTTCCCTTTTCTTGCGAGGAATCCTATTTGGGATGAGGGAATTTCCCTCAAAAAAAGGAAAACGTTGACAGCTATGGCTACCAGTCTTCGGTCAAGCCTCACCTGTGCGGCCGCGCCTTGCCCTTCCAGGCCAAACTCAGGAAGGCCCCAGTCCTGCGAGGCCCTACCAGTCACAGAGCCTAGCTCCTGCAGGCACTCCTGACATTTGTAGCAGGACCCAGATACAGTGGTACCTCAGGTTAAGTACTTAATTCGTTCTGGAGGTCCATACTTAACTTGAAACTGTTCTTAACCTGAAGCGCCACTTTAGCTAATGGGGCCTCCTGCTGCCGCTGCGCCGCCAGAGCACTATTTCTGTTCTCATCCTGAAGCAAAGTTCTTAACCTGAAGTACTATTTCTGGGTTAGCAGAGTCTGTAACCTGAAGCGTATGTAACCTGAGGTACCACTGTAATTGGTAGACAATGCCCTGCTAGATGAGCCAAGGGTAAAATGCAGCATGCTACTTGGAAGTTAATCCCATTGAATCCAGCGGGGGTTTACTTCTGAGTATACAGGCATTGCATCAGAGCGGATTAAAGGTAACTCAGGAAATCCTGAACAATTGATAGGTAGCTGTGCGCTCCCACCCATGTGATGCATTTATTAATACTGACTGTATTCAGCATGACAAGCCTCGGTTTTTGATTTGATTTTCATTTCTTTGAAATCCTGCTCTTTAAGGATCTTAAACAAACATGCCACAGAACCTGGCTTTGTCTTTTATCAATATTCCTAGAGCCTCTAATGCAAGTAAGTTTGTATGAGCCAAGCCATCTTGGTTTCCCTTAATTACACTTGGCAGAACCTCAGACTTTTTAGAAACACACTTTGGGAAAACCAGTCTGAAAGCAGCAGAGTAATGTTCCTGCAGTTTTTCTTGGGCAAGGATAAGAAATTACGTAAGACGTGTCCAATGGCAAGAAGCGTGCAGTATAATCTTTATTTTTTTACATATAAAAAAGTATAAACATTTAAAAATGTTAAAATCAGAATGATATACAATATGGATGGTTTGCTCATACAGAGAAAAAACTGTATCATTGAATTGAAGGAGCATCTCTACCCTCATTGTTCAGCCTGGACACTGAGGTCCAGCTCTGAGGGCCTTCTGGAGGCTCCCTCCTTGTGAGAAATGAGGTTACAGGGAACCAGGCAGAGGGCCTTCTCGGTAGTGGGGCCCGCCCTGTGGAACACCCTCACTTCAGACGTCAAGGAAATAAACAACTACCGTGGAACCCCAGTTGTCAAACGTAATCCGTTCCGGAAGACCGTTCGACTTCCGAAACGTTCAACAACCAAGGCGCATTTGCCAGTTGGCAAAATCCATTGAAAAAATGGAGAAATGCGCCTCAGGAGCTGTTTGACTTCCAAGGCGCGTTCAAGAATGAAAGCATTCGCTTCCGGGTTGTTGTCTTTTGAAAGCCGAAATGTTTGACTTTCAAAGCATTCGACAGCCGAGGTTCCACTGTATCTGACGTTTAGAAGACATGTGAAGGCAGCTCTGTTTAGGGAAGTTTTTATGTTTGATGTTTTATTGTGTTTTTAATATTCTGTTGGGAGCCGCCCAGAGTGGCTGGGGAAACTCAGCCAGATAGGTGGGGTATTATTATTGTTATTGTTATTGTTGTTGTTGTTACACACTTTAGCAAAAGATCACATTTTATGGAGCACCATAATAAAAACATAATAGCAGACAGCATAATAATAAAATAATCATAACAACAGTCCCCCACCCACAGCTCTAACTGGCCACAGATTATTTAATGGCCAAAGGCCTGGGTAAAGAGGAATGTTTTTGTCTGGTGTCTAATGACATTGTACTGATGGTGCCAGGCGAGTCTCTCTGGGGAGAGCATTCCACAGACAGGGAGCCATCCCAAAAAGGACCCGTTCTTGTGCTGCCACCCTCCCAACCTCTCAAGGAGGGGGTACATAGAGAAGGGCCTTGGATGACAAGTTCAGGGTCTGGGTTGGTTCATATGGGGAGAGGTGGTCCTTAAGGTGTTGAGGTCCTGATCCATGTAAGACTTTATAGGTCAGAACCAGCACTTTGAAGTGGGCCCTGAAACGAATGGGCAGTCAGCCAAGTTGGGACCAGGCTTGACTTTTTGCTTGCCTGGAAAGAGGACAGAGAGGAACATGTGAGTGTGAATGAACTAACCTACTGTACAAAGGGAAAATTCACACTTGTTGCATTGCCCACTTTTTTTGCCTCTCGCCCTGCCCACCACTGGATTGGTCCAGAGGGGAAAGTGGTCCTTAGGGAACCTTTTCATCCCATCTCTGCCATAGCAGTTACAGTACTTGTTCTGCTAGCACAGCAGCTGTGTATCTCTGCACTCCCACCATTGCGTAATTGGTATCTAGGATTTTTTTGTCCGTTGTTAAATAACAGCAAACAGGTATGTGTTACAATAACTACGGAATAATACAGCAATGTCTTTTCTTAAGGCCATAAGAACCGCATGTTGTTTTTTAATATTAAAAGTACTACTTTCTTGTTGTGGTCTGGATATCGCTGGCAAATTTTCTGTATCCCAGAGCCATGGAAGCAATTTTTCTAATTATTCATCTGATCTTGTCAGCCAGATAATGTTTTGATCTGGCTAGTGATTCCACCCCCACCCCCAGTTAGGGCACTTTCCAAAACTTGGTTGTACCACTGTGAAATTGGCAGATGCTCTTTAAACTTCCAGCAACTGGCAATTAACATTCTAGCTTCTAGAATGACATGTCTAGTTGATATGTCACCAGGTGTTTATCAAAATAGTTTTCCTCTGAATGGAAGAAACTCTTTCAGTTTTAAAGTGAGTTGATAACCAGTCATTAGTCTCATTTCAGAGATTATCATTGCCCAAAATTGTTTCAGTTTAGGGCACTCTAACCATATATGTTGGAGCAGTTGGTGAAGAGCCATAACTCATTGATGGCACATGTACTTTGCATTCAAAAGGTCTCAGATTCAGTCCAGAGGAAGTCACATTTTTTGCTGCCTTAGAAAACACATATTGTTGATTATACCTGAAGGAGCATTTCCACCCCTGTCGTTCAGCCCGGACACTGAGATCCAGCTCCAAGGGCCTTCTAGCGGTTCCCTCACTGCAAGAGGTGAAGTAACAGGGAACAAGGCAGAGGGCCTTCTCGGTAGTGGCGCCCGCCCTGTGGAACGCCCTCCCATCAAATGTCAAGGGTATAAATAAATATACAGCTGAAGGCATTGGGAGTTATAACTCCTGTATTGGGAGTTTTTTTTAATTTTTGGTATTTTATTATGTTTTTATATATGTTGAAAGCTGACCAGAGTGGCTGGGACAACACAGCCAGATGGGTGAGTTATAAAAAGAAGAAGACAAAGAAGAAGAAGAAGAGGAGGGGGAGGAGGAGGAGGAGGAGGAGGGGCTTTTTTCAGATAAGGTAACAGAGGCCTGCTAAGAAAGAAATATCAGTCCTAGATTTCAGGTCCGCAGCACACAATTCTGTCTCCCACCATTATGGCACTTTATTGGACCCTTTGAGAGCTGTAAAAGCCCTCCACAAAAAGATCTGTAAAACTGTCTCCTTCTTCTTTCTTCTTTCTTCTTTCTCCTCCTCCATTTTATTCATAATTCATACTTGCTCCCTACCAACCCTTTTCTTACCTTGGGCTGCAGCTCCCTTCCGGCACCATTTATTCTTTTCAACAGGTTGGACACTGTAAGTGCTGAGCAGTTCTGCCTTCTGTCACCTGAATAGCGTTTCTCCATCTTCTCCACACAGAAGACCTATTACTTCTTATCCTTCATCTTGCTTCAAACATAGAAGAAACATGCCTGTCAACTGTCCCCCCCAAAATATGGGACATCTGTCCCAAGAAGAATGGCAACTTAAGTTGACAGAATATACACAACTTGCAGACTTAGCATATAAAATAAGAGAACAAGAAGCACATACGTTTAAAGATTGGAAAACGTTTATTGACTATATGGGGAATAACTGTGTACAGCTGAAAATGCTGGCAGCATTAAGATAAATTCAACAGTATAAGCAAGTTTTGATGGATGCAATAATGGAATACTGAATGGTATAGTTTTTGTAAAATATGCAGGGATTTATGATATGTAAAATGAACCATGGAAATAGAAGAAGGGAAGTAATTGATATCTTAAGAATGTAGAATAGTATTTTAAATTGTAAAACAGAAAATTTAATTTTATTCATATATATATGAATAAAATATGGGACATCCTGTTTTTTCTCATGAGAGGACAGCAGTCAAATTGGCCACCACAACCTCATGCAATTTGGGGCTGCACTTTTGGGGGGGCTGGTGCCCCAAGGCACACATTTTTCTAGGAAGAGAACTATACCTGGGGTGCCACCACAAAAAAGGCCTTGCTCTGTGCTCCTACCAACCTAACCGCCTTTGGTGGTTAGTCCTTCTGAAGCAGATCTTACAAGTAAGGCCAATTTCCAAGTCAGTGAAACGTTCATCTGCACATGCGCCATCGTGTGTGAGCACGAAAGCTGCCTGATGGATTGTGGGTAATGTCATGTGAACCCAGCTCCCACGTAAAGTTACCCACATCCCGTATCCCAGATCCTGTAGCTTTTAGAGAAATACTCTAAAATGGAAGCCACGATTCAGGGGGTTTTTTGTGCACACGCAGATGATAGCATATGGGCAGATGAAATTTCAAATTTTCCAAAAAGCAACTAAAATGTCCGGAAAGACCTGGGCGTGGCAGTCTAAGTCGGAAATGTTGTTTTTTCTTTGCTCCCTCTCCCGCAAGAAACAATAAATGAAAAACTCTAGATGAAAGCTTCACTGACTTGGAGTTTGGCATGGTTGAAGAAATCATTGGGTGATGGCATTCTGACTCCCGCTCTGGTGTGAACAGCCGTGGAAGAAAGCAACTTTGGAAACAACACTGAAACATTTTAAGCTACTAATATGAGCATAGCCTGAATCTAGATTCCTAACAAAGGGATCATCATGTGCCAGGCCAGACATGACCTCTACCCACCCTCTCCCAGCCTACAACACTAGCAAATATTGCTCCGGTCCAGGGGTAGGCAACCTAAGGCCCGTGGGCCAGATGTGGCCCAATCACCTTCTCAATCCGGCCCACGGATGGTCCAGGAATCAGCGTGTTTTTACATGAGTAGAATGTGCCCTTTTATTTCAAATGCATCTCTGGGTTATTTGTGGGGCATAGGAATTCGTTCATTTCCCCCCAAAAAAATATTGTCCGGCCCACCACATGGTCTGAGGGATGGTAGACCGGCCCATGGCTGAAGAAAGTTGCTGCCCCTGCTCTGGTCAATGACATTATCACTCTTGCTCTTGAAAATAAAAGAGAAAATTGCTCTACTACTTGGCTAGTCTTAAGACTTGGGTAAGAAGAAACAACCTAAAGTATCGCCTTTCAACCATCCCACCTCCACACCTGATAAAGATTGGGTAATGAAACATTCTGTCCAGAAAAGTACAGTGTACAAAAGATTCCCAAACAAGAGTGAACTGGAGCTTTAAGCGGCTTTTTTTTTTCTTTTTTAAGTATTGCAAAATGTTCTGCGCACCGTTGCTTGTTCAGTCTGTTTGCCCTGCAGGTTTCGGGAATCCCTCTTTTCCCCTCCTTTTGTTTACGAGAATCAAAAGAAACATGGGAAGTTAATATTTAGCCTTCCATTCTGTTTATTTTTAGGAGGCAAAGGACTGAATTTGGACACATTTGGGCAGCCTGTAACGAAGCAACAATGTCTCCTGTCCCTCTCATCTTCTGGACGGTTGCTCTAGCCCACACTGTCCTCGCAGGACGTGGTAAGCATCTTTTAACAGGACAAAAAGCAAACAAACCGGTCTGTGATAGCTTAGAGACTGAAATGTAATGTAGTATGAGATTTTGCAAGTAATAACCTATTTTTTCCTGGTGTTCATAGGAGCCAACTCCTAGGGGCTGTAGGGGCTTCGCCGCCGCCCCAATAAAATATTTGAGGGGACTGGGCCTCCACAAAGTTGATGGGCATTCCCATTCAAATGGTGTGTGTGCACTGCGTCATGTGATTGATTATGCAGGGCAGGGCTAACCTGGGCAAGATGATTCCTATGCTTTGAAGAGTAGTGTGCCTTAATTTGTGTTGGAGCATGCTGGAAGGGACGCGGGTGGCGCTGTGGGTTAAACCACAGAGCCTAGGACTTGCTGATCAGAAGGCTGGCGGTTTGAATCCCCGCGACGGGGTGAGCTCCCGTTGCTCGGTCCCTGCTCCTGCCAACCTAGCAGTTCGAAAGCCCGTCAAACTGCAAGTAGTAGATAAATAGTTACCGCTCCGGTGGGAAAGTAAATGGCATTTCCGTGCGCTGCTCTGGTTCGCCAGAAGCGGCTTAGTCATGCTGGCCACGTGACCTGGAAGCCGTACACCGGCTTCCTCGGCCAATAAAGCGAGATGAGCACCTCAACCCCAGAGTCGGCCATGACTGGACCTAATGGTCAGGTCTTTTTTATGCTGGAATGTCACAATATGATCTAAGTCTAACAAGTCACTGAATTTGACCTGCTTTGTTTAGTATGCATCTGCTTCCATTATTTAATTCAGTTCAGGTGTGTTAACCTGGTATATCATGTGAGGCATGTGTTGTACAAATAAAGACACCAGCATATGAGAGAAGCTAACTTGACTTTACCTCTCTTAGCAAAAATTTAGCTGCTGGCACTTGTCAGAGAGCCGTAGCCTCATGAACTATGGATTAACTAAATCCCCCTTGCAAATCTGATTGCAAAGGTTATAAATGTGTGGCAAAATCTGGGAAACTGAATTAGTTCGGTATTAATTTCAAGCCTACATTTCTGAAAGCTCTCCTGTTTCTGCTTCTGCATCATCATAAATGGATTGTTAGAATATTAATTTTTAAAAGGCCAGAGTTCAGAGAGCAAGCCATGATGTAGCCTTTAGCAGAAAAAAGTCACATAAAAAGTCAGTGGTAAATATTGCAACATGGTTGTGATTTATTTATTTAGTAGATAGCACTGGGCATGACTTCAGGGACATCAGATGTTTGAAAAGAAGGTGGGGAGATATTCACAAGGGCACAGTGGCATAGCGTGGGGGGTGCAGGGGGGGCCGGCCGCACCAGGCGCAACATCTGGGGGTTAGGGTTAGGGGGCGCAAATCCACGGGTTAGGGGGCACAAATCCATGGGTTAGGGAGCACAAATTACTTGCCTTGCCCGGGGGGCTGACAACCCACGCTACGCCACTGCAAGGGCAGATATAGTTCTGTGAGTGGGCCCTCAAAGAATCCAGTAAAAGAAAGGTGATTTTGGTCGGTGCATTCTTATTGATAAAGCTTTCAGCCAAATAACTAGTGAATTATTTTCCCATCAGCACGTGTAGCAAATGGGTCAAGTGTAGATCTTCTCCCTGCCAATTTTCCAGTTTTTTTGGTGGGAGGAACCATATCCTTCCCCCCTCTTTCCTTTGAATTACTCTGAGCAGTAGTTCTAGCTGGTGGCTATAGTCAAGTGCCCGAGGGTCAACTTCATATACTGATGGAGGTTGATGCGGGATTAAAATGGATCACAGTCCTGCTGCCAGTTATGCCTTCAGTACACCACCTTTATGTGATGAACCAAAGGCACAATGTGCTCATATTATTATTACCTGTTTATTTGGTTGCTTCAAAACATGGAGATGCTATAGCTGTTAATGAATACAAAGCCTGAAAAATAAAGTACGGTACCTGATGTCTTCTAGTCTGTCCCAGACCACCTGAAATACCATTGGCTACTGCTGACATACAGAAGGAAGAATTCAATATGGGAGAGGAAATTACATACCACTGTAACCCTGGTTATGTGCCTTACTCAGGCTCAAGGAGCTATACATGCCCCTGGTCTGGTAGATGGCCTATTGTTACATTTAGATGTATACGTAAGTACATTCTTTCTATAATGTGTCTTGCTGGTTTTTTTGCTTACCATAACCTATTCAAGTAAGAACTATTCATTTTACAAAATACAAAGCAAACCTTGTACAGTGGTACCTCGGGTTACATACACTTCAGGTTACAGACGCTTCAGGTTACAGACTCCGTCAACTCAGAAATATTACCTCGGGTTAAGAACTTTGCTTCAGGATGAGAACAGAAATCGTACTCCGGCGACGCAGCAGCAGCGGGAGGCCCCGTTAGCTAAAGTGGTGCTTCAGGTTAAGAACAGTTTCAGGTAAAGACCTCCAGAACGAATTAAGTTCTTAACCCAAGGTACCACTGTATTTAGTTTGTATACAGAATCTGTCTGTCTTCAGAAACCCTTCTCTCTAATTCTTGATATCTTGTCCCTACTACCTCAGCAAAAGTATGAGAGTTATATTTTATTAACTTCACTCTGGAAGAGGCAATACATTATACTCACAGGGTGTGTTTTAGAGCTCAGCTGCGGTAACACTTTGCCACAACAGCTATTTCAAGCACTTGTAATAAGCTTCTGATTTCTGCATTGAAATCACCTGGATATCAGTGTAGATACATCATCACCATCACCATCATAATTTCTATTTTTTATACTCTGCCATTCTAGCTAGGTTGCCCAGGCACTCTGGGCGGCTTCCAACACATAAAAACATAATAAAAGTCAAACATTAAAAAGTTACTGATACAAGGCTGCCTTAAGATTTCTCCTTGACATCTGATGGGAGGGCATTCCACAGAGAGGGCACCACTGCCGAGAAAGCCCTCTGCCTGGTTCCCTGTAACTTCACTTCTCACAGTTAGGGAACTGCCAGAAAGTCCTCGGAGCTGGACCTCAGTGTCCAGGCTGAAAAATAGGGGTGGAGATGCTCCTTCAGGTATATAGGGCCAAGGCTGTTTAGGGCTTTAAAGGGTCAGAAACACCACTCAGAAACATACTGGGAGCCAGTGAAGGTCCTTTAGGATCAGTGTTATATGGTCCTGGCAGCTGCTCCCAGTCACAAGTCTAACTGTTACATTCTGGATTAGTTTTAGTTTCTGAGTCAACTTCAAAGGTAGCTCCATGTAGAGAACATTGCAGTAGTCCAAGATAACCAGAGCATGTACCACTTTGGCAAGACAGAGATGGTGATGTGGTTAAATATAATAGTTTTAAGAAAGTAATATTTAAATGTTTTAACTCAACCTACTGCAAGATGATGTTTGGATAGAAATCTCAACAAGCACACATTTCCTGGCATAGGCCATTTCTCAAGGTGACCAAAAGCTGTCTTTATTCTGTAATTGAGGCTAAAGCTGGATTGAATAAATCAAGGAAAAGAACCCACATCTAGGAAAATCAGGAAGAAAGGTGCAAATATCTTACCCAAGAAAGGAAACTAGCTGGAAGTTTTCTGGTTCGGTAAGATTTAAAGAAAAAACAAGAGAGAGACAAGAATACATGTGGTTGGTCATAGAATCATAGTACAGTCATACCTTGGAAGCTGAAGAAAATCTATTCCAGAAGTCCATTCGACTTCCAAAACGTTTGACAACCAAGGCGTGGCTTCTGATTGGCTGCAGGAGCTTCCTGCATGCAATCAGAAGCCGCGGAACCACGTCAGACATTCGGCTTCCAAAGAATGTTCGCAGACCGGAACACTCACTTCTGTGTTTGCAACTTTTGGGAGCCAAAACATTCGACTCGCAAGTCATTTGGCTTCCAAGGTATGACTGTATTGTAGAGTGGAAAGTACGCTGAGGGTCATTTAGTAAAATGCAGGAAATGTCTGAATCCTGTCCACATCCTCGAGCTATGCAACCTTTTAAAATATCCATACAACAAGCAGTCCTCAGTGGTAAAGGTAAAGGTACCCCTGACCATTAGGTCCAGTCGTGGCCGACTCTGGGGTTGCGGCGCTCATCTCGCTTTACTGGCCGAGGGAGCCGGCGTACAGCTTCCGGGTCATGTGGCCAGCATGACTAAGCCGCTTCTGGTGAACCAGAGCAGCGCATGGAAACGCCGTTTACCTTCCTGCCGGAGTGGTACCTATTTATCTACTTGTGCTTTCGAACTGCTAGGTTGGCAGGAGCAGGGACTGAGCAACGGGAGCTCACCCCGTCGTGGGGATTCGAACCGCCGACCTTCTGATCGGCAAGTCCTAGGCTCTGTGGTTTAACCCACAGCGCCACCCGCGTCCTCAGTGGTACACCCCCTCAATTTGTAATAGCTGTGGAATCCAACGTAGAACAAACCCAAGTAGCGTTGTGCTGTGTTTCACAGCATAGTCACAATGGACCACAAAGTGGTCCGTTTATCGCCATCATATGTTGATCATCCCTTCTAAATAGTTCCTGAGAATTGCTTTTAACAGCTATGCAACGGGCAGAAACAATAGTTAAAGCTTTCCTTGCAAAGATGGGAAAAGCTGTCACTATTGGTTTCTGCCTGCCATGTGGTTGTTAAAAGCATTTCTAACGTGAGCCTTGTACAAAACTGAAGTAAGGCAAACAGTTCTGAATGTGACTTTATGATGTGTGACAGGAACATAGCTGTCAAGTGTCCCTTATTTGAAGGGACAGTCCCTTATTCCAGCGCCATGTCCCGCTGCTGTCCCTTATTGATGGATGTCCCTTAAATGATGTCCCTTAAATTTCAAAGGAAGCAGCTCCTCTCCCTCCCTCCCTGCCAGCCAGGGAGGAGGGAGGCTCCAACTGGGTTGCTTGGCTGTGTTGCTCACCCAATAAGAAGTCTAAGAACGACTGGGGGGTGGAGCTTGCATGCCTTGTGTGTGGCTAGTTAATGCAAGCTGAGGGGTTTTTTGAATGTTGGACGCCATTTTGTTGCACGTGCTGCTGCAAACTTTGCAGTGCAAAGCCAGGCCGGGGAGCCATCTTAAGTTGAGGCTGCATAGGCCTTGTGGTGCATGCGATTCAGATTCTATTCAGTTGAACCTCTGGTTACAAAGTTAGTTGGACAGTGTTCTCGAAGCTACCCAGCATGAGTTTGACCAGCCTGCAGGAGGACAGGAAGACTGGAGTGCCTAGAACAGGTGAGGCTGCAGGTCCCTTATTTTGGCTGCTGGCCCCTTATTTTCAAGGCTGCTGGTCCCTTATTGTCAAATCTGTAAATTGACAGCTATGGACAGGAACAGCTTTTGCACTGCAAGCTGCATCAGAGGAACAACTTAGGAACATTTGAACGCATCATTTCTGTTTTGCCAGTATTGTACGCTGGTTTCAGGAGAGTGGCAAATCCTACATATCAACTGCTTCCTGATATATTTAACTGCAGACACCAAAAATTAAACACAGTAGGGTCTCAGACATGCAAAAACAGGTACCTGACCACCACTGAGCTACCACTTTTACTCTGTAGGAGTCCATACTATTTAGGGATTTGATGTACTCTTCACGTGGCCACACGCTTAAGTTCATTGGGTGCTAATCTATCCCCAAGAGGTTGTTGTGATTAAAATACGCAGTGGCTCTTTTGGAATGACTTGAATGCCTCTGTTCTGGAAATGAACAAAAATAATGAAACATTGTCTTATACTAAAACAGCAAAAAAATGTTACTACCCTGGACCTTTGGAAAATGGAGAGATCGAACATACAGACCTCACCTACCAGAATTCTATAAGGTTTTCGTGTCATCCAGGGTAAGTTGTGCGGCGGTGTTCTATTTAAAGGAGCGATTCCAATCCCATGGATTTTTGCTGTCCCTGCCAGGGACAGGTAGCGTATAGGCAAGAAGATTAAAACCTCCACGTCCTGCATATGGATCTGGAGAATGTTATGTTATTTTGTCTGAAAAGAAATAAGAACAAATAAACTGTAGTTACAACAAATATCCATGCCCAAATGTCAAAAAGCTTGGCAAGGGCTGCTGAATCTCATTCCAGTGGATGAGATTGCTCTTACTTGGCCATCTGTTGGTGTAAGAGTATGTAAGCTTCTGATTCAACACAGAATTGTTCAGTGAGTTATATGTAGCTTAGGCTATATTATACATTTTGGTGTTAATTAGCAAAAGTGAGAATAGCCTCAAAGGCGACTCTTGGCAATTTTCTAAGTATCTATAAAGTGTGAAGTAAAAGAAACAGCACCAAAATCAAGGCCATCACTGGGCCATATTAGAAACTCCATGTGGGATACCCAACCCAGCTGGTTTTGGGTTTTTTTGTCAATCACGAGTGCAAAATATTTTTTAAAACTGCTGTTATAGATGTGTTTTATTTCTCAGGTATATTCTTCAAGGGAAGAAAACCGCCCAATGCCTGGCAGATGGACAGTGGAGTGAAAAATTACCCAAATGCCAACGTATGTGAGAAATGGGTTCATTTTGTGTATGAAGATGTGATGGGCTGACTGATCCAATCATGGGGGTATCAAATGTAGCAACTTTTGTACATGTGTAATGTTAAGACATCCTGGATAAAGGTCTGGGTATCGTGATGTCTTGGAACCAGGTTATTTGAAGGACTGCCTGAACTCCTGTCAGATTAGCTAATCTTTGAGGCCTTGCTTGTGGGCCCGCTGGTTAAGGTCCAAGGTCCATCAGGTTGGTGCTTGCAGGAGATAAGACCTTCTCAGTGACGGAATTCCCTTCGCACAGGAAGTGCGCTTAGCTCAATTGTTTTTAAATGATACACAGAAAAACCCATCTTTTTACATTCACTTTTAACTGATTAATTTGAGGTTCATCTAGGGTATTAAGCATGATTTAACAGCTGGTGCTGTTTTTCTGTTCTATTTTCTATAATACAGCTACTTTTTAGAGAGAATTGTGAAATTTTCTTTTCATGTGTGTTTATGATATGAACAACCTGTGTGGTCTTGAAAGGTTATGTACAATTGCTTAAATAGATACTGTATGGGTACCTTTTCCATTCAAAACAGTAGAGTCATACTCTCAAAATAGATAATTGTACAGTACTTCTGCATTTCTACACCCCCCCCATCTGTTCTGGATTACCTCTCAATTCACTGCAGATGATTTGTGTGTGTTTGTGTGTGCAGGAGGAAAATTCTTTTCCCTGAGTGGAAGTCATTCTGTGTCTGCAATTATTTCATTGGATTCAACCCATTGGTCTCACACAGCACTTTTGATATCCACACATTGCGAAGTACCCAATCTCTTCTCCACCCTTATTTCCATATTTTTCATATGCTTCTATGTTCCTGATACATCTCCCAATGATAAAAGAGATAAAATCTGAGCAAGCAGCTTGCATTTTAAACTCACCTAAATCATGGCACCATCATGACTACAGGAATAATTTTTTTTATTGCTGATTATATTTCGTTGCAGAAAAGGTTTGTGTATTTTAAAAATGTAAATAATAAAATGAGTTTCTGCAGTCATGCCAATATCTAGCCAGCCATACTCTTAACAGGGCTTGTTTCTACTGCTTTACAGCTAGTCATTGGGGGCAGGGGGAATCCAGCAAGGCCCTTGATTTTGGCCCTGAGGTTCAGCTTTAGCTGCAACACTGCTTTCAAGCAAGCCTGTGCAGAGCTTGTCTAAGGCCCAGGGTGAGAGTCTTGTTATAAAGTTATAAACATCCCTGGCATGACAGTGTAAACCTCCTTAGCCCTCCAAGGCCAAGGCAATGTGTACCTGGCTGCCCCACAATCTGCATGGGCCTGCTTTCAAGTATAGTCATACCTTGGAAGTCAAACACAATCCGTTCTGGAAGCCCATTTGACTTCCCAAATGTTTGGAAACCAAAGTGCAGCTTCTGATTGGCTGCAGGAAGCTCCCGCAGCCAATCAGAAGCAGCGGAAGCCACGTCGGACGTTCGGCTTCCAAAAATAGTTCGCAAACCAAAACACTCGCTTCCAGGTTTGTGGTGTTCGGGAGCCAAAACGTTCAAGAACTAAGCTGTTCGAAAACCAAGGTACAACTGTATTAGAACTCTCTCTCAGTTCTTAGAAAAACCTTTTTTTAAAAAAAATAATATGATGGGGAAGACACTTGTTTAATTTTCTCTTTGTAAGAAATGAATCAGCATCACCCTTAGTGGTGAGTTATGTGAAGTACCAATTATATCCCATGTATATTTGAATTCCCCTCCCCTTTAATCCCTGAATGGCTACATTTCCCACTGATCTTTTACAATATCTGTGAAACTAATTTTGGCTAAACATATCCAAAAGTGAGCTTCAATATAGGAACAGAAATATATTGGGGGCCTCAGTGTGTTTTGGGGGAAAGCCTGCAGACTTGGTGTACAGTTGCCGTGTTTTGGTCTTTCACATTTACAATTCTCTTTAAGAGAAGTGCACTAGATGCCCACTCAAACTTTCCAGCCACCTTAGCTTATGTTAACTAATCAAGAGATTTTTTTTACAGGTGAAGCAAATACTCCGACGTATCAGAATGAATTCCGTAAGAACAGGAGTGTTTTATAAGATATTTAGCCAAATAGGCACAAGAGTAAAGTTTTTACACTGTCTCAAATAAATTTGCTTTTTCCTCCAGCTGTCGTTTGTCCTCCGCCTCCAGTTTCTGAATTTGGAGCCCTTTCTTACCATAAACTTGTGCCTGGAAATGTATCAGTCTTCCAAGACGTAATCAAGTTTGAGTGCTTACCGCCTCTTGCTTTGTTTGGAAACGAAACAGCCAAATGTCTGGCCAGTGGAAACTGGAGTGAACTACCTGAATGCAGGTGTAAGTCCTCTAAATATAATGTTGCTATTTGAAAGACTGCTTGGGTATGCAAATTCTCTCTTTTTGCCTTCCCCCCATGGCCTCTAAACTATAGCAATCTTTTTCTTCCCCCTAACACAGCCGTAGAATGTCCATATCCAGAGCAAATAGAAAATGGGTTTATAAATTTTGCTCTTCGTCGTACTTACAAATACAAAGAATCTGTGCAATATGGCTGTAATCCTCCATATGTACTAGATGGGGCTTCAGAATCCAGTTGTGAAAAAACAGGAACCTGGTCAACGAAACCAGCTTGCAGAGGTAAAACTTAGCATCTGATGTATCTAACCATACGGCGGCTTTTCATTTTTGAAAAAGTGACCCAGGGAGGAATTCAGCATAACACTAGAGCAATTGTTTTCTCAGCGCAAGCTTTTCAGTTTGCCAAATGGAATGATCCCTTCCCATCTCCCTTTGTGCGGTGTTCTAGTAATTCTGCAGAACCGCACGCTCCTATCAGTTTCAGGGAGCAAAGGGGTGTATTTGAGGGGGGGAGTCTTGTTGTGGACATTCTCGTATGGCCTTCCACAAGCGAAATTAGTTAGTGGAATCCCGTTCCCAGCTTTTCGGATATCTTTATGTCATAAAGCTTATGTATTTTTCATGCAATCATAAAAGTCAGCCGGTTGTGAGACAATGAACCTAGACTGTAAATACAAATCAGTGTTGCCTGTTGTGCTGTATATGAATTCAGCATCTGTAAGCTCATAACTCTTGAGCTACCCTCTGTATAGATGCCCATTAGGACTCCCCTGCCAAGTTGTTATATGTGCCTACCTTAACAAGAACAATTTCACAGTACAACGTGAACACATCAGGGTTGCAGTCTAGGCAAAGCTTCTTGTTGTTGTTTAGTCGTTTAGTCATGTCCGACTCTTCGTGACCCCATGGACCAGAGCACGCCAGGCACTCCTTTCTTCCACTGCCTCCTGCAGTTTGGTCAAACTCATGCTGGTAGCTTCGAGAACACTGTCCAACCATCTCGTCCTCTGTTGTCCCCTTCTCCTTGTGTCCTCAATCTTTCCCAACATCAGGGACTTTTCCAGGCAGTCTTCTCATGAGGTGGCCAAAGTACTGGAGCCTCAGCTTCAGGATCTGTCCTTCCAGTGAGCACTCAGGGCTGATTTCCTTCAGAATGGATAGGTTTGATCTTCTTGCAGTCCATGGGACTCTCAAGAGTCTCCTCCAGCACCATAATTCAAAAGAATCAATTATTTGGCAATCAGCCTTCTTTATGCTCCAGCTCTCACTTCCATACATCACCACTGGGAAAACCAAAGCTAGATGTTATTAATGTGGTCCATTGTTTTGAGTGGGGCTTAGAAACATTTATCAGACTCTTAAATATACAGTGGTGCCTCGCAAGACGAACGCCTCGCAAAATGAAAAACTCGCAAGACGAAAGAATTTTCCGTTTTGGAGGTGCTTCGCAAAACGAATTTCCCTATGGGCTTGCTTCGCAAGAAGAAAGCCCATAGGGAAATCTCCGCCGGCCTTCAGAAGAGGTCCTGGACCTCTTCTGAAGGCCGGCAGGGGGCAAAAGTCTTTGCTCCCCCCCGCCTGCCTTCCCGGGATAGCGGAGAAGCGCAGCGCGTTTCTCCGCTATCCCGACGGCTTTTGAAGGCAGGCGGGGGGAGCAAAGACTTTGGCCCACCACCGGCCTTCAGAAGAGGTCCTGGACCTCTTCTGAAGGCCGGCGGGGGGCAAAAGTCTTTGCTCCCCCCGCCTGCCTTCCCGGGACAGCGGAGACTTCTCCGCTGTCCCGGGGCGATCTGAAAATGCTGGCGGGCGGCAGCGAAGGCTGCGCTGCCGCCCGCCAGCATTTTCAGATCGCCCCGGGACAGCGGAGAAGTCCTTGCCCCCCCCCCCAGCCTTCAGAAGAGGTCGGGGGACAGACTGTCCCCGGACCTGGTCTGAAGGCGGTTTCCATAGGAACGCATTGATTGATTTTCAATGCATTCCTATGGGAAACCGTGCTTCGCAAGACGAAAAACTCGCAAGAAGAAAAAACTTGCGGAACGAATTAATTTCGTCTTGCGAGGCACCACTGTATTACATGTATATTTATAATGATACGTAATAGTTATCTACAATAGGTGTAATCTTACGGTTGTCAGTAGTAGACATCACTTCTTGCACGTGATCTGCTGCTTAAGAACATGTAAGCAATGCTAGAGGGACAGAACCCTTTTGTCAATGCAGATAGAAGAGGTTGCTAGGAAAATAGCAATGATTACTTGAGGAGGCTTCATCAGGTCAATTTTGCTTGATTTATTCATAAAGCCATTTGTCTGAATAATGATGTCATTCGCCCCACAATTGTATTTGTATTATTGCTGAAGCATCTGACTGATCCAAGATATGTGCTTGTTCAACCATGCTGTTTGTATCCCTTTCCCACCCCATTGTAGCACCATGTGCCATACCAGTAAAAAGGGCTACAGTATTATACAATGAGCAGAAACTAAAGGTGCAAGACCATCTCAGGGATGGAATAAAACATGGTGAGACCATCTGGTTTTTCTGCAAAAATAAAGAACAGCAGTGTAGTTACACTGTACCTACTCAATGCATAGATGGCACTCTTTCGGTCCCTGCCTGCTTCAAAGGTAAGATCAAGCTGGGTTTTCCACCCCCTTTTTGTAAAATAAATAAATAAAAATCATTTATTGTGGTCTATGTTAACCGGAAGCAAATTACTCAGCTGACAATTTAGTATGCTAAAGCAAAGTGCAAGAGGCACTCTATTTTTGTGTTTACACACCTCCTGTCATGTATTGGGATGCACTGATGTCTCAGAAGCTTAGGCTGATGAAAAGACTCCAAATATCCAGAGCACTGATCATACCATTTTGAAACACAAGAAAACTACCAGTCTGCCTCCGTCCAATGCTTTTGAGTGGGACTGAAGAACCAACAAGTGGGGAAGAGGGATTATGTGCAGTCTATACAAGCAAGCCTAGCTCTTCCATCCTGGGTAGAATCTACACACGTTAAAAATGTTGTGAAAATGCTTTTTTAACAAAAAATCGTTTTGAAAAATGCATTGAATTTGCTTTAGCTCACAGTCACCATCTAGTGTCACAATTGAATATTGCACTTTACAACACATTCAAAATGTATTACAGTGGTACCTCGAGTTAAGTACTTAATTCGTTCTGGAGGTCCGTTCTTAACCTGAGACTGTTCTTAACCTGAAGCACCACTTTAGCTAATGGGGCCTCCTGCTGCTGCCGCGCCGCCGGAGCACGATTTCTGTTCTCATCCTGAAGCAAAGTTCTTAACCTGAGATACTATTTCTGGGTTAGCGCAGTCTGTAACCTGAAGCGTCTGTAACCCGAGGTACCACTGTATTGCATTCCGATGTTCCCAGACAAAAAGGAAACGGCTTTGTCTGAGACGTAGTTATTTGCATTAGATTCCGGCCCAAACATCCAATGCTGCATTTAGCATATATGTAAATAAGAAGCTAATTAAGACAAAACAACCAAGGTGGTTATTTTCTGTAGTGTTCATATCCTGAGAGCAGTGTTTTTTTCTGGGGGGACACATACCCCTAAACATTTTGTGAATCTTTGTACTTTTGTCCATTTACTGGATTAATTTCCCCCAATTTGAACTAACTTGAGTCAAAATGAGAGTACCCCTAAACATTTTTAAAAGAAAAAAAAGCAATGCCTAAGAGACAGCTCCCATCCTTGCCTAGCACAGAGCTTGGATAAGTCGCATGAGAGGAATTTAGGTTACCCACCTGCCTAATTTATTTTCTTCCTAAATTGACTTCATAAACACTGGCTGACTCTTTTCACTTCAGGGCTGGTATTAGAGAAGCATAGTTCTTGAGCCCAAATATACATGTAGAGGAAAGCCCGAAATTATGTATAAACATAGAAACAAATTCAGGTGGCAAGCACATACAAGGGGCTGTATCAAACATGGGTTACATGAACTGACTTCTGCTCAGAAATTATTTTCCTCCACCTAAAGGCTCTCCAAAGGGTTGGGAGAACCTACCAAACATTGCAGGCTGTCTTATGGGGCTACAGTGGGGAAGGGAATCAACTGAAATCAGGAACTTTGTGTGAGCATTGCACAATTCCTATGCCAGATTTCCAGCAATTCCTTTCTTTTTGTGGGGCATAGGAGGCTGTAGCTGGGAGGACAAGAAAGGAAAATTTGTCTGGGGGAACTACCTTTTGTTCATGCAACATTGGATGCATCTCAGTATTCCCCCGCCCCCCCAAATGATTAAACCTTAATAATTTTATTTGGTATAGCTTTATTTGGAAAAAGAAAAATGCTATACTTTTGCCTGTTAATATACTAAGTTGCTTCATCTTTTGCATGGACTGATGATCACTGTTCTGCCCATCTGTACACAAAGCATATGAATGTATATGTATCATATTTTGAGTTACAAGTATCTTAACTAAATGTTCATTTTTTCTTGAATAGAACGTGGGTGGTTTTCAACCTTGGTGAAAACAAATGTAGCAGACATGACACCGTGCGAGAACATCAATTGAAGAGGATATCTCCAAGTGTTTGTTTGAAAAAAGATGCACATGAATGGTACAACAGAGTTCCTTCTAGATAAAACCTACATGCAATGCAAGCACAACCCTACCAGCGTATTCTAAACTGCCCCTTTAAGGCAACTTTCCATCAAAATTGCCTTTAAGCTGCATCATCTTGTGCTAATTTTGTCCTCATTCTTTTTAAGAAACATGCTTTTAGCCTGTCTACAGGAAATAAACATGTAGCAGTTAACATACAGTTGAAAAGCTGCATGAACCAGCAGTAGTTGATTGCTCTGTTAATGTAACCAGGGTCTCTCTTTGTGGCAAATCAGTTTCAAGTATGATGTAACTACATAATATTGCATTATTAGGTTTTAAATAATTTTCTTGATGAAAATGTTGTTAATTTGTGAGCTGGGCTAGAAAGGGCTAACAACGAAGGGAGCTGACTACTGTTTTCTCCAGACTTCACCCAGCACAAGCACATCAGGGTATCTGCTACCTGAATGATCCGCTGTAGCCTTGTGGAATGGAACTTCCCCCAGGAGACACAGCCTGTGGAGGCAATCTTTGCCCCTTGTAGCTGGGCTAGGAGGAAAAACATCTGGGTTTTGAAACAAGATCTCTCTCATCCCTGTGTATCTTGAAAGACATACCTGTGGCAGGCTCACAGTGTTCGTCTGTGTGCCTATCCATGCTCCCAGGTGAAGCATGAGCTGTGCAGGTGTCAGCTGGCTATTTTTTAGATTACAGTGGTACCTCGGGTTACAGATACTTCAGGTTACAGATGCTTCAGGTTACAGACTCCGCTATCCCATAAATAGTACCTCGGGTTAAAAATGTTGCTTCAGGATGAGAACAGAAATCGTGCATTGGCAGTAGCGGGAGGCCCCATTAGCTAAAGTGGTACCTCAGGTTAAGAACAGTTTCAGGTTAAGAAAGAACCTCCAGAATGAATTAAGTTCCTAACCCAAGGTACCACTGTAATGTGGAAACAGTCCCCAGTCCCCTCCAGATCCTGCTGTTCCTAGGAGCCTGGTCTGATCAGGATGTTGGCTAAATAAGCAAATACATGGGCCACCTATTTCCTCAGACAACTGCTACAAATACCTACAGGAATACACTCGGTGCTGCACACAGACTAAATCAGGAGAGTTGTATTCATAGTGAAGTCCCTGGTATGCAAATCTCACATACTGCTGATGAAGCTGATGAAGTAGTATGTGAAGACAGGCCTCTGTGAGATCCAATGTGGCTTGGGGCTTTCCTATACAGTGGTACCTCGGGTTAAGAACTTAATTCGTTCCGGAGGTCCGTTCGTAACCTGAAACTGCTCCTAACCTGAGGTACCACTTTAGCTAATGGGGTCTCTTGCTGCTGCCACGGCTCTGGCACACGATTTCTGTTCTCATCCTGAGGTAAAGTTCTTAACCCAAGGTACTATTTCTGGGTTAGCAGAGTCTGCAACCTGAAGCGCCTGTAACCCGAGGTACCACTGTATTGTCTTTGACCCACTTTAGATTCAGAATTGCCCTCCAGTCCCCAATTTCCTGAGAATGGTGCCTAGAATGGAATAGCAGGCATTGCCCCGGGAAAACAGGCTCTATCACTTATATGCTGCTCAGATTCTTGATGGCATCAGCTAGTATTTTTGAAGCCTTTTGGACCTGAATGAGGATAAGGAATAAGGTGGGAGAATTGGGCAAATTCAAACTGGTGTCCTTCTCTGACAATGGCCAAGATCCATTGATCCCTGTTGGAGCTGAGCCACAATGAAGCAAAGTGCTGGAGTTCTGGTCAGGCCTGTAGCTGGTGCTGTGGGTCTGATGCCTCCCCACCCTTATGTCAATGAATTGTTACGAATTGCTCCTGTATCCAGAAGCCAACACAATAGGATTAAGAAACGAAACATGAAAAAGAACAATAATAAAGTATGTGCAAATCAAGCCCCTTAAAAATGTACCAGATACCTATCAGAACATCTGGGGAGGGGGAAGAGACAGGGAACAATTATCTAGATATTTACAAACTGACAAACAAGCACATACCTCCCTGGTGAAATCTACTTCTTTTTAAAACTATATCTTTTTTATTATTAAAGATTTGCTTGGGTTACAAAGCAAAATCTACTCCTAATACTGTGTAAATAATACTTAAGCATTTAGTAAGAATGGTTTCAAGCACATGCTTTTTCACTGTTTAAAATATTTTTCTGTTTCACAACTAATGCATTGAAAAACAGAATACGTCAAGAAACATGCATGCGGAATGGCTCAAAATATCACCAAATGCTACATGGCTGTTATATCACAGCAGGATTCAGGTTCTGTCATATTGATTTTCCAAACAAGAAACTTGAGGTTTTCTTGAATTCTACTTACCCCACCAATGGTGGCTCATTCATTCTACTTACCAATTTCCAAGATGGATGCATTAAAGTGCTTAAAACACTATTCTTCCAGAATAAAATGATGGTATTTTTGTAATTATATCCCTTGGCAAGTAGAATAAAAATTATTACCCCAAAGCCTCTGAAGCTGTGAAATGAATTTTGTGACTCACATTTCAAACATGAAAGGTTTGCGCAGAAACCCTGAAATATTGTACTGTGACTAGAAGTGTTTTCAAGAGTTTATTATGATGAATGAAGCCTGCCTTTTTCTTTGTAGACAACTGAAAGAGTGCCTCAAGCTGTGCTTATGCTTCTTGTGGCAACCTGCTGTGGTACTTGCAAAGATAAGAGAGCATGGGGGGGGGGAAGGTTTAAAAAAGCAGCAAGCTACAGTCTATCTAAATGAATACTTTTTTTTACAATTCAAATTGTGAGTTGTATCACATTGGGGATTTGTACATATTCAACCATTGCATTTTCAGAATCAATACCTCGGGAGGGACAGTATGCAACATATGTTTAGTACAGCGACTTTCTTTGGCAGTTGGATTATGGTGAGCATAGTGACATCTGCCTTTTCACTCTTGGATGGAAATTAGGCAGGTTATCAAGTCACATAAATCTGTACAGGAATTCCTTCCCTTTTACAAGCTGTTCTCTTCTTTAGTGCTTGAAAATCAAGCTATCAAAATACAGTAACATGATCCCTTCGGCAATTAGGCCCAGGTGTGACTATTAGTTCCCTGGCCCTTCATGTCTACTAGAGGTGTTGGGAAACTTTGGCCCTCCAGATGTGGTTCAACTACAGCCCCCATAATCTCTGATCACTGGCCATGCTAGCTGGGACTGATGGGAGTTGTAGTTTAGCAGAACCTAAAGGGCCAAAGGGTAGCTATCCCTATCTGAAGTATGTTTACCATGTACATTCATGGAACAGTATAAATAACAATAGCTGTTGTCACTTGATGTTTAGTAACTTTTACTAGTCAATGACTGCTGAAACTGTGTTGAGGATGCTTAACTCAGACCGGATCGCTGTCTCTCAGCTATTGGTCTCTACAGCCACAGCAGGTGCTGTAACTCTCCATTTGACTTCAGTCCCAAAGGCAAACTCCTCCACTGTATCCTGAGACAGATGGATGCCAACCATTTCTGCTCAATACAGTTTCAGCAGTCATTGACCAGTAAAAGTTACTAAACATCAAGTGACAAAAAGCAGGATACAAATATGTCATAATAAATGAGTTAAATAAATAAATAAGTTCTCGAAGCTACCAGCATGAGTTTGACCAAACTGCGGGAGGCAGTAGAATACAGGAGTGCCTGGAGTGTTCTGGTCCATGGGGTCAAGAAGAGTCGGACATGACTAAACGACTAAACAACAACAAATAAGTAAATGAACTGAGTGGGATGGACATAAATACATTTCTGAATTTCAGTGAAAGGTGAAAGAGTGGAGAGAATGGAAGAACACAATCGCAAAAGTTTTCCCTTTCAGTACCTCAAAGAGCCAGGAAGTGTTCAGGCTGTCACTGAACATGCTGACATGAGGCTCATTTCTAGCCCTTGGTAATATACAGCAGAACAATCATGTTTTTCTGGCACTTCTTTACCCAAGATAGCGATTGTCTTCTTATTTTTTTAAAAAACACCATCACTGCAGGATACAGGCTACTGTAGAGTAAGTGACTGCAAGCAGACATAAAAGAATTTTAATAATGGGGGTGGGGGAAGGCCAGGAAGTAGCTCCTGGGAAGAGAAGCAGGGACATTACTCTGTCACAGGGCTGGATTTAGGTTTGATGAGGCCTTAAGCTACTGAAGGTAATGGGGCCACTTTTATGTGTTCAGCTGTCCTTTGTCACTTTTTTGTGTTGAATATATGCTATATGGTAATTTATGCACCTGGGTAAAGGTACCCCTGACCATTAGGTCCAGTCGTGGCCAACTCTGGGGTTGCGGTGCTCATTTCGCGTTATTGGCCAAGGGAGCCGGCGTACAGCTTCCGGATCATGTGGCCAGCATGACTAAGCCACTTCTGGCAAACCAGAGCAGCGCACTGAAACGCTGTTTACCTTCCCACCGGAGCGGTACCTGTTTATCTACTTGCACTTGACGTACTTTCGAAATGCTAGTTCAGCAGGAGCTGGGACCAAGAAACGGGAGCTCACCCTGTCGCGGGGATTCAAACCGCCGACCTTCTGACCGGCAAGCCCTAGGCTCTGTGGTTTAGACCACAGTGCCACCCGCGTCCCAATTTATGCAGCTAATAGGTATCTAAAGCTATTTGCACATAACAAAATATGTATTTTATCAAAGTAATTGTTGAACTGAAATACAATTAACAAGAAGTACGGTATATTAACAGCACATCCAGGGGGTTTTTCCCTTTAAATTTTTGGGGCCCCCCTCCCAAGAGAGAGGGGCCCTAGGCTATAGCTTGTTTAGGTAAAGGTAAAGGGACCCCTGACCGTTAGGTCCAGTTGCGGATGACTCTGGGGTTGCGGCACTCATCTCGCTTTATTGGCCGAGGGAGCCGGTGTACAGCTTCCGGGTCATGTGGCCAGCATGACTAAGCCGCTTCTGGCGAACCAGAGCAGCAAACAGAAACGCCGTTTTCCTTCCCGCCGGAGCGGTACCTATTTATCTACTTGCACTTTGATGTGCTTTTGAACTGCTAGGTTGGCAGGAGCAGGGACTGAGCAACGGGAGCTCACCCCGTCACAGGGATTCGAACCGCCGACCTTCTGATTGGCAAATCCTAGGCTCTGTGGTTGAACCGAATCCGGCACTGCTCTGTAACCTCTCCTAAGGAATCACTGATGTTTGCCATCCCCCTAATAGCAATTTACTCCCCCCCCCCCGGTCAGCGGTGTAGCCAGCCACTCGGGCACCTGGAGTGGTGCATGCCCTGAGCCCATGGGTGGCATATAAACAACAACTATTATTATTATTATTATTATTATTATTATTATTATTATTATTATTATTATTATTATTATCTCCCGCCTGTAATAATTGTTCAGCGCCCACCCCCGCCCCCTGCAGCTCTCCAGCAGTCTGTCAATTCTCCTTTGCCACCTGAGCTTACTGCCTCCGAAACCCCATTGATGACGGCAGGGCTCCAAACGGGACACGCAATTTCACACCCCCCCCCTTTCTTAAAACTCGGCCGTTGTTGCTGCCGCGCTACCCTGCCCAGCCCGCAAGCGGAGCCACTCCTGGCGAGGCCTAGCCGCTTTTCCCAAGCGCAGGCCGCGTCGCCTAGCAACGCCGCCGACGCGGCCGAGCTCGCTGCGCCGGAAGCGGAAGTAGTTCGGGCCCGTCGGGCCTGCCCCTCGCTGAGGGAGCCCGGCGGGAAAGGGCGGGGTTGGTTTGAACCGTTGGCTGCCTTTCGGCTGGTCTCCTGGCAGCCGCGCCGGTTCCCCGACTCTCCTCGGAGCCCCGTTTCTCGGGGTCGCGTCGTTCAGCCCCACTGAAATAAGGGGGAGAGAGGGAGGCGCAGGTTTGCGAGGCCTGTGGGGGGGGGGGTTAGGACACTCCCTCAGTTCACTGCACCCACCGCAGCCCCACTTCTGTGGCATCTCCTTGAAGCCTCGCCCTTGTGTGGGGAGGGGAAGTGGGGTTGTGCCAACCCCCCCTCTCTTTCTCTGCCAGGGGGCGAACCTTTGCCCAAAGCCTCGACGTCGTGGACTGCGCGAGGTAAACGGAGCTATGTTGTCATTTCTGGGCTTGAGCTTGTTGCAGCCCTCCTCTGCACACTTGCTTGGGAATAAATTCCATTTAATTGGAAGGGGCTAATTTTCCGAGTAGGTATGCATAAGCCTGGGCATGGGCCAGTGCCGGATTAAGCCCCTAGGCAGTCGAAATCTTGCCCCCCCCCCGTAATTATCTCCTAATACTGTATTTCATTTTTAAAGGTAAAGGTACCCCTGACCATTAGGTCCAGTTGTGGCTGACTCTGAGGTTGCAGTGCTCATCTCGCTTTACTGGCCGAGGCAGCCGGCGTACAGCTTCCGGGTCATGTGGCCAGCATGACTAAGCCGCTTCTGGCGAACCAGAGCAGCGCACAGAAACGCCGCTTACCTTCCCTGCTGGAGCGGTACCTATTTATCTATTTGCACTTTGATGTGCTTTTGAACTGCTAGGTTAGCAGGAGCAGGGACCAGGCAACGGGAGCTCACCCCGTCGCGGGGATTCGAACTGCCAACCTTCTGATCGGAAAGTCCTAGGCTCTGTGGTTTAACCCACAGTGCCACCTGCATCCCTTATTTCATTTTTACCAACCAACAATTTCAACAAACTGATTTCATTGCACAAAAACAAACCGTAGCCATTTGGATCCGTTGTTGCCCCTGAAAGGCATGAGGGGGCTCTAGGCTGGTGCCTACGCTGCCTATTTGGTAATCCGGCTTTGGCTTTTGCACATTTACATTGGGGTGGTTTTTTTTGCCCCACTGAACTTGGGGGCGGGGCCGGGATGGGGGGACCTTGGAGTGAACGCGTTTATGGTGGGGTTAAAAAGGCAGCCGTCCTATGTACACTGATCAAGGTCCCATTGAACTGTCAGGCATATTTCTGCACAGGTGTGCCAAGGATTGTGCTTGCAGGGTCCTTGCCTTTCCACTGAAAATCCCATATCAACAATTCTCTGTGTGTGTCCCACTATGTTTGGTAAGCATTACTAGGGCATAAGGGTGCACAGGATTACTGCCTGAGAGATTTGCTGCGGCCATGTCATATACACATCCTTGTAGGGTGGAGATAAACTACTCTGGCCGGCCTGATGATTTGTTAGTGGGAGAGAAACAGCAAAATAATGCAATTAGAATGATGTTTTTAAACAGAACACTCAATTGGGCCAAAGAGCTGTAGCCAGATTGTTTACCTGGGTTGGTTATAGGAAGCATACAACTCCAGTGGCGACTGGTCTGCTTGTGGGCACAATTTAAAGTGCTGGTTAGGATCCATAAAATCTTATTCGGCTTAGGTCAAGGATATCTGAAATACTGTAGTCCCTCATATAAACCTGCCAGGGCTGTGAGATCTTCAAGGGAGGCCCTTCCCATGCTCCCACCACCCTCACAGGCATACTTGTGGGAGAAGGCCTTCTCAGTGTCTGCTCCCAGACTTTGGAACTCCCTTCCTAGAGAAGTTAGACTTGTTGTCCTTCTCTGGCAAGTGAAGATGTGCTTGTTCTAACAGCCTTTTGGGAACTGAATGCTTTTAAGGAAAGGCAGGTGTTGTGTTTTTATTTGTGATGATCTGTATGTGATCTCGTATATACAGTGGTTTTTTTCTGGGGGGACGCAGGGGTATGCATACCACTAAATATTTTGTGAATCTTTGTACCTTTGTCCATTTACTGTATTTATTTTCCCCGATTTGAACTATAAAATGGTGATTTTCTTGAGTCAAAATGAGAGTACCCCTAAACATCTTTAGAAAAAAGCACTGTGTGTGTGTGTTCTACTAGTGTTTAATTGTTTTTTAATTATTGCTTTAAAAAAATATGTTTTTAGCTGTTTCTGTTTTAGCTGTAAGCCGCCTTAAGTCTCTGTCAGGGAAAAAGGTGGAATATAAAAAGATATAATAATGATAGTAGTAGTCAAGTTTTTTTGAGGATAAATATCTGTGTTGACCTGTGTTGAAAAGCAATTTAGCTAAGCAAGTAAACTCAAAAGAGTAACAATGTACATGATGTCAAGGAAGTGTTTATGTCTCTTGCCTATGACACATATTAATTGAATGTCAATTCCATTTTAATCAGTGGAGGCATGCTTTCAAGTACATGACTGCAGCTTCTAACTTGGCAAAGCAGTGCATATCTTATACTTAACCAATACTGCACAAACTCCACGTATAATTCTGATAGTTTTTTCGGTAGTATTACTGTTTGTCTGCTCCAAATTCTATTTAAACCCAAGAAGTCTGGCAACTGTAGCCAGTGTTCTGGGTACATTTTGCAACAGGGAATTTCATTAGCGTGAGCAGTTTCTGAGGTCTGGGCACAGTACTGCGCCTAAGATTTCAGATTAAAACTACAGCGTGGAAGGAAAGGAGGACCGTTTTCTGCCTCCCTACTTCCAGCTACTCTCTGAAGACTGGAGAAAAGACCCACTTAAGAATATTAAGGGGTTGGGCAGGAAAAGGATTGGTCATGTGAAGAAAGAACATAATATTTTAGATTCAGGTAGGTAGCCGTGTTGGGTATCTGAAGAAGTGTGCATGCACACAAAAGCTCATACTAAGTACAAACTTAGTTGGTCTCTAAGGTGCTACTGGACACACACACACACACACACACACACACACATATATTATTGTAGCTGCAGTTCATTCATTTTCAGCTTTGTATTGTTATATTAAAAAAAAGGCCATAACCTAGGTTTAAGGTGCCATTTACCTCCTAGCTTTCATATCTCAGTTTATCTGACTGTAGCTTCTCTCTCACATAGCTACAATTTCCAGCACCCTTATTAAACTACATTTCTCAGGGTTCTTGGGGTGTGTGTGTGGGGGGGATGTGCTTTAAATATGTTTTGTGTATGCCGCCACTGTTACTGGTTTTCAATCCAGCTCCCTGCTAGCTAGGGATGATGGGAGTTGTAGTCCAACAACAGCTGGAGACTCAAGTTTGGGAAACTCTGATCCAGATGATGGACATGATATATATCCCTGTCAGCAGGTTCTTCTTTTGGGAGGGCCATTTTGAGAAGAGTATGAGGCAGGTAGTATCTCACTTCCAACTGTTTTAGATGTCAAGTTCTGTTGACACACTACAACTTCCTACATTGCTCTTTAACATCTGTGTTGGCAATTTACATTGGACAATATTTGGCCCAGGCTGGGAGACCTGTTTGTTGAACTTTGCTGTGTATAAATAAAATACTATTTAAAATAAAAGATTGCATTGTGTTTTTTGCATTGTGTTTCCAGTTATCCTTTTAAACACATCTATATTCCGATTGTTGAATGAGCAGAATGAGTGGTGAAGAAGAAACTTGGGAGAAACTGGATTCAGAATTTGATCACTATGTTGTGGATATGAAGCCTTATGTTTTGAAACTGCCTCACAAATCAGGTAAACATTGGAATGAAACGCTATCCGTAGTATTTTATTTTTCCATTTTACAGTAGCACACTTAAACCAAATAAGATAAACATATATGCTCTTTAATCTTGGCTTTGCTATATGACCAAGAACCATGTAATTGACCAGTTAAATAAACTGAGTCCTAATTTATCTTATGGACTCATGGTATGTTGTGAATATTATGGTGGGGAGGGAGGAATGAATTTTTGTCTGAGTAATTTATCATATCAAAGCATTACTTACAGTTGGATTGCTGTGTGTAGCATGCTTTATGTCTAGGCAGCTAAGACTGTTCTAACAACTTTGTGTGTCTTGAGCAAAAGTAACAAAAATCATATATGCTGTTGATATTGAACTACCTCCCTTATACACAAAATACCCAGATCTCGGAGACATGGGCATGGTGATGGGGATGTTCAATTCATTGAGGAAGCTTCATGCAATGGAAGAGTCTGGGAGTCCAGTCCTGTCACTTGCTTTTGAAGGGCTTTCAAGTGCAGGGTCACAGTGCTGATGACTGCCAATTCCACTAACCCTGGAGCATAAGATTGTATCCAACTCTTCTGCTCCACTTGCACAGCAGGCTTGCTGATTGATTGAATTAATTGATATACTACCCTATACCTGGAGGTCTTGGGGCGGTTCACACAATAAAATCAAAATATGAAACCACAAAATACATAATCAAAATTAAAAAGCACAACCCAATAGCCGCCGCCCACAACTTACATTTTAAAAGGGCATAGGCTTCCTGAGCAGAACTTTACCCCTTTTCTCCCCTGCAGCCCACCCCACCCTCAAAATGGGGCAGATTTGGGGGCTGTATGGGCAGATGAGCAGAAGGGAGAGTTCTGTTGCGCAAGTAGAACTGTTTGCACAGTGTTGAATGCAACCCATAGGAAAGAAGCCTAGTGCAATATTCTTTGCTGGGCATAAAATTGGATTGAGGGATTAGTAAAATATATAAAATATGGTAAGTTAGGATTTGATGATGTGAACAGTTATTGTTGTTCCAAGAAAAGGGATACAGTCTCCCTGGCACTTGCGCTGTGTATAGAGAGCAGGTGATGGTTCCTAGTGTCAGTTTCGTAAAGGAAGAGAAATGATGGAATAAATGCTTTACCAAATAAAATACGGAAAAGTGCTACAAATGTGCATAATCATAACATTTGTTTTCATTGTTTATCTTTTAAGCATTTCTGTTAATACTGATTATTCAGGCTCATCCTTCTTAATGATGTAAATATCCTTTTATATAAAGAATTCTGGTTATTTTATGATTAATCACATAGAGATAATGATTTTTTTTTAAAAAAGGATTTGTTGAGGATTATATCATTTTATAAAATTACAAATGATTTTTAGAAGCTTCTCTTTCTGATCTTACTTAAAAACAAATAAACACTATAGCAGGTTAACTAATATGATTGCTATTAATAAATGAAAACAGCATTTTTATAAATTTAGAGATTACAGACAGAAAATGGACTTACTATGTGGATGTAATCTACAAAGTGTAAGTGCTTGATAAATATTTTTTGATCAGTTTTTTAATCCTACTAGTGGTACATCTTGTTACAGAAGAACAACCAATGTAATGCCATGAGAGGTTGCTAAATTTACTCTTCTAGTTAAAATATTTTCACAAGTAGGCTCAGTACATTAGTAACAGGATGTGGTTTTTCATAAAGAGGATAGAAAATTGTTTCACTTCCTGAAGAAGACACATGGCATTTTGGCCTTAATTCTGTAGAGGGAATATGTCTGTATTTTATCACTAAATTTAATACATTATCCTTAAAATGCTTTCATTTATTGTCTCCCAACACAGCCATGAAATGTATACAACATCACAAGAATTTGAAGGGGTATGCTTAGGAAAAACTGTTGCTAAGGCTGTGGTGTGATTATACCACACTCTGATCCAAAGATTTAGATCCGTTTCATATACAGTATGAGAAAATCTATACATAAAATATGTATGATTTAGTGTATAGAAATTATAAAGGTGTATATTCAAACTTGTAATACACAAAATATACAGATGATTCACACATTACACTGAACACATTAGAAGTTTTTTCTCTAACGTATATTAAAAAAGTCCCATGTGGCAAACTTTAAATCTATAGAGGTGTATTCTGTGGTATTGATCAGCTGACAGTAATACTGCCAGCAATTTTTTTTTTGCATTCATTCACTAAATCCGCTTTCATGTATCCCCTAACACCTTGGAACAGATTTATAATGTGTCTTTGTGCTGCAGGGAAAGGGTATTCCTTGCACTTATGCAAGCCTTACCATCAGCTGAATGATGCTTGAATAAAGCTCATAGCCTGTACTTCCTTCAAATTTATAAGTAGCTTTTACACGCAAATACATGCGTTAAGGGTCAAACTACCAGTATCCGAGTGCTTCCTTGTGTTAATTAGTCTGTGTAAGTCTAACAGTTTGTGCACTATTACTAACTTCGGAAACACAAGATTTCTTTTGAAGTTTATATTTTGCAATAAAACATTTTCAGCTTGGCATAAATTTATTTATTGATAGAAAAGGTAAATGTTTAGACCACTGTAATATCAGCTTCTTACACTTGATACATTCCACCCCCACCCTTCTCAGAACGTCAGAGATGTGCCCTTTGGATCAAAAAGCTTTGTGAGCCTTCAGGTGCGGGCGCAGGTACTGTTGGTAGGAAGAACCGGAACTTGTATGGAAAGCTGCTTCTGCATATGCTGAAGAGAGGAGTGCTGGAGGGTCCCTTTACACAGAAACCAGAAACAGGAACACTGAAAACTCTTCCTTCATACATGGTAAATATGAAGTGCATTACTATGGAAGGATAGTTGTTGTCACTGTATGAGCCTGAGGGCTTTTGATCCAGCAGGAGGCATCACTCTCACAAGGGGCGGCATGCTGTTTTTGGCAGATTCCGCCCTGTCCTAGGGGATCCTCTCTAGGGCAATATTTTGGGTATTCCAGGGGATGGAGAATCAACAAAAATGGCTTCTTCCCATGGATGCCTCCCTCCAGTGCAGCTGTGCTAAGAACACTAATTGGATTTCACCCATAGTCAGCAAGTTAACGTACCTATTTTGTATTTATGGCAATGCACACAGAAATCCTTTTGGGGTTGCAAACAGGACAAAATGGGATATGATTTTTTTTTAAATGCCTTTTATTTTTACTATTGTTGCTTTTACTGTGCTAAACTGCCATTCTCATAGAAGCCTAGGGTAGTTTGTTGTTGTTGTTTAGTCGTGTCTAACTCTTCGTGACCCCATGGACCAGAGCACGCCAGGCACTCCTGTCTTCCACTGCCTCCTGCAGTTTGGTCAAACTCATGTTTGTAGCTTCAAGAACACTGTCCAGCCATCTCGTCCTCTGTCGTCCCCTTCTCCTTGTGCCCTCCATCTTTCCCAACATCAAGGTCTTTTCCAGGGAGTCTTCTCTTCTCATGAGGTGGCCAAAGTATTGGAGCCTCAGCTTCACAATCTGTCCTTCCAGTGAGCACCCAGGGCTAATTTCATTAAGAATGGATGTGTTTGATCTTCTTGCAGTCCATGGGACTCTCAAGAGTCTCCTCCAGCACCACAATTCAAAAGCATCAATTCTTCGGCGATCAGCCTTCTTTATGGTCCAGCTCTCACTTCCATACATCACTACTGGGAAAACCATAGCTTTAACTATACAGACCTTTGTTGGCAAGGTGATGTCTCTGCTTTTTAAGATGCTGTCTAGGTTTGCCATCGCCTTTCTCCCAAGGAGCAGGCGTCTTTTAATTTTGTGGCTGCTGTCACCATCTGCAGTGATCATGGAGCCCAAGAAAGTAAAATCTCTCACTGCCTCCATTTCTTCCCCTTCTATTTGCCAGGAGGTGATGGGACCAGTGGCCATGATCTTCGTTTTTTTGATGTTGAGCTTCAGACCATATTTTGCGCTCTCCTCTTTCACCCTCATTAAAAGGTTCTTTAATTCCTCCTCACTTTCTGCCATCAAGGTTGTGTCATCTGCATATCTGAGGTTGTTGATATTTCTTCTGGCGATCTTAATTCCAGCTTGGGATTCATCCAGCCCAGCCTTTCGCATGATGAATTCTGCATATAAGTTAAATAAGCAGGGAGACAATATACAGCCTTGCCGTACTCCTTTCCCAATTTTGAACCAATCAGTTGTTCCATATCCAGGGTAGTTTACAGCATAATAAAATACAATTAAGAGGTTTTTTAAAAAAACTACATATGGATACTGTTGTTCGGACTGCCTTACGTTATCACACTGCAGGCCATATCTGTTTTTGGAAACGCAAGTAGGGATGTACCTCCTGATCTCAAAGAATTAGATACTTGGGCCTCATGCCATCCAGGGCTTTGTACACTGGTTCCAACACTTTAAATGGGGTTCAGTTTCAATTTGTTTGTCTACCTGAACTATGGAACTCCTCAAAGTGCTTTACAACTTGAGCAATTTGAGAATCTATTCTGACATAAGCTAAGGCACAAGTACTCGGGTGTGTCACTGGGACACAGATGTATGGTGTAGTTGGTCTAAGTTGCTGGACAGTGTTGATGTTTGATGATAGCAAAATGCGTGACCATTTATGAAGGTTTTATATTTCTGGCTCTTCAATATGTATATAGGAGATAATGCAGCGTGGTAAGAGTCTGTGAAACCAAGTGAGAAGTTTAATACAGAGTTGACCTTCAAACTAAATATGAAAAGGTTACTCCAGCTGAGTCTGACATAAATTTTTGATTTTTAAAAATGATACTAAGCAAATGGCAAAGATAGCCAAGAAGCTGATAAATTGTGTTAAACACAGTCAAGGATAAGTTAGAACTGAAAGTCAGGTTTCTGAAAGGTTATCACTTGCCTGAATATGTGTAGAAGTATTTTGGTGATAATACATCACTTCTGTTGCCTAGGTCCTGGAAACTCATAGTTTATGAAGAGAAGCTAGGAGATGTTCCTGGAAACTTAAAAGCATTTTTATTTTTATTTTTTTAAAATGTAGTCTATCTACTTTGATGAACCAAATTCAGCAAGAGTGTGGAGCAGCAGCCCAGAAGGTTTACCTGATTGGGTCATGGGAGAGCTGGGGCAAAGTGATTCTAAAATGGATGAATCCTGGAAGGTATCTTTTAGAGAGGAGTCTGCTCTGGTAACCTCACCCCTTGGACACAGGTAAGAAGTGCTTTGCTAATCTACATAAATATATCCAAAACGAGTAACACTGAAAAGAGACGCCTTTGAAGCATGTTAAAACATCACCTTGGCACTCATGCTAAGAAATTGTGCTTATAGTGTAAATTGCAGAGAAGGGCCATAAAAGGCCTGGCTTGCACATCACATTAAATTATAGTTGAAATAAACTGGTTTAATGTGAATATGCATGCTGCTGATACCACTCCTTCCTCACACCTGCTGCTAAACTAAGCCATGGTCTGTCTGCATGTTATATTTGAACCTGGACTCGTGTTTTTTTCCTTGGCTTACTGCGGTAACCCAAGATTGCTGCTCGTGGTTTGTTTGGAGAGAAAGAAATCATGAGGCAGGGCCTGCACGTAACATTAAGCCAGACCATGGCTTTGTTCCCCAGTGGCGTGGCAGTGGTGGTGAGGGACAAGCGAAGTGCTTATGATTTCAGCAGCATGCATGATAAGAATGAGGTCCCTGTCTGCTTCATTGGGGCTTTTAATGATCTAGTGGGCATGCAAATACACGCTATTCTTTTTCTGCCCTCATTTGCTTATTCTAATTTTGTAAAGCTCTTTATGCTTCTCAATGGCTACCCCAAGATTTGTAAACCTATTCCTAGAGAGGTCTGCCTTAGCACCCCCTTTCTTCCAATTCTTTAAAAGACTTTTTTATATACATTTAGAAAGCCTTTGGCCTGTCATATCACCCTGATTTTATTATTTATTTTTCTTCTTTAATGTGACCAATGTCTTTGGTTGCCAATATGGCACTTGAGTGTACACATGTTTCTGTGAAGGTCTTCCCTGGAGCCCACAGTGTCCCCTCCTCCCACTGAAATTAGGCTTCAAAGAAATAATAATTTGCTGTATGCACAGTGGCAGTGTGTGTCATGCCCATGGTAGTTTTCTGGTTTGCAAATGTGCCAATGGGCCCCAGAAACAAAGACAACCCACCATGCATTAATGAGTAGAATGGTTCCACCAGTTACGGTACTTATTTTGTAGATTAGTTTTGAGTCTTAATTTAAGCCTTAGACATGGTTGCATGTTTAGCCTTTGGATTTATAGCTGGAGCAGAGTTTAGTAATCCAACTCCTATTGCCTGCTGCATTATATTCTATTGTTGCTGTGTTGTTGTTTTTTAAGGCTGAGTGTATTTTTCTATTTTTTGTTAGCTTCTCTGGGCTCTACAGGAGGAAGAGTGGGGTATACAGTAACTATAGATAATTGCTCCTTGTTGTAAATGAATTTTATTAGGATCAATAAAAGTAAAAGTCATTATACTGTGATTCTCATTTGATGTTGGAATTCGCTGTGCAACAGAATGATAGTTTTTGCTTTTAACTTAGCTGGTGCCTGTAAACTCGGCTGTGCAACTTGCTTTAGAAATTCACTTCTGTTATGCTTTCTGTCTATGCACCTTATTTGAATTGTAGACCATAGTTCAGGTATAATGCTAAATAATGGTTTAGTACTACTGTAAACGGGACGCGGGTAGCGCTGTGGTCTAAACCACTGAGCCTCTTGGGCTTGTTGATCAGAAGGTCGGTGGTTTGAATCCCCACGACGGGGTGAGCTCCCATTGCTCTTTCGCAGCTCCTGCCAACCTAGCAGTTCAAAAGCATACCAGTGCAAGTAGATAAATAGGTACCGCTGCAGCGGGAAGGTAAACGGCGTTTCTGTGTGCTCTAGCACTCATCATGGTCCTCTGTGCACCAGTAGCAGTTTAGTTATGCTGGCCACATGACCCGGAAAGCTGTCTGTGGAAAACGCCGGCTCCCTCAGCCTGAAGCAAGATGAGTGCTGCAGCCCGTAGTCACCTTTGACTGGACTTAACCATCCAGGGGTCCTTTACGTTTACCGAGTACTACTGTGTGACAAAAGATTTCTGTTACCACATATGTTTCCTTTGATTAAGCATAGTTTGATATTGTATCTGAACTGACAAACTGATGTATGCTTAAAATCAGAAGCTGAAGCTGGTTTGTAACCCTGTTTTGAAAGGCAAGTGCAAATAATTATTTGCCAATTTGGATATAATAGCAAATTCTGACTTCTGCAAAAGAGGAAGTAGCTAGTTGGGAATATGATGTGAACATAAACTCTTTGCTGTACTCTTAACCATGGTCTGCTGTTAGATATAACCCAGCCCAGAGTTTTCTTTGCAGCTGAATTTTTCAGAGAACTGAAAGAAATATGTGTTGGACTGCATTTTTAAAAGAGGGATGTAGCACCTTCCCCAGTAAGACCCTACAGTCCTGGAAACATGTATTGGTTGCTCTTAACATTAAGAGTAAGGTAACTAAGAAGCATGATGTGAACAAACTATTTGGCTGACTGCTACAGGAAATGCAAATATAAATTAGACAGTAGAGCCAAATAATTTTTAACCACATTTCTCTATTTCTAGATCCATATCTGTAACTTGGACGCAGTCCTTGGATAACAGTTTGACTTTCTTTGCAAAAAGAATTGTAGATTTTTGCAGTGAACTTTCTAGCGTGGCAAATGCAGTACTTGTTTGAATGTAATTCCAGTTTGTTTTGTTGGATCAAAATGTTTTGATTACTTTGTTTAGAAGGGCATTTTTCTTACCCTGATTTTATTCCTGTGATCTAATTTAGCCTCCTGTGGAGATTATGGGTAAAGAATTTTTTTTTTTAAGTGTAACTTTGACTTAGGGTAAGCAGTTTAGGTAGCTAAAGTCAGTGTTTACTGGTCATGACCTGATTCATCATGAGTAAATATACCCCCTTCAACAAAAGACGAGTGTTTTTTATTTGCAATATTTCACACATGTGCTTTTTATGGTGAGTAATTTATTGAAACTTGGAGCTGAAGTCTAATGCTGCATCAAATTTTATAGCTCCTTGTACTTTGAAAAATCACTTTAATCTTAAAAGCTGTCCCCCCCTTCAATATGTGTTTGATCATTGTTACTAAAAAATCTTTGATTAAAACCTTATTTGTGAAGCATTTCTAACAACATTTTACATTATGCTGTTTGTGTTCAAGGCTGCTTTTTATTATTAACGATGTAGAATCCGTAGCACCCTTTTCTTAAGGATGTATTAGCGAAATCATGAATGCTTCATAAATACATCAAACTGTCCAACAGAACAGCCCATCTAGTCTCTTGAACGTTTAAAAATGACCAACATACCTTTTTAGGAAGGTACGCATAGTGAGCAGAGGGAGGAATGAGAGGTGGTAGAGGACTTCTCTAGGGTCCTTAACATCCTCTGTCTTGATTTTTATTTTATTAATTTGTTAGTCAGAGCTTTCCCTGGATATGCTGTTTCCTTCATTCACTAGGAGAGATTCCCATTTCAGAGTCAGAATGCCTTCCTTTGGTTTGTATTGGGCTGCCAAAAGGCAGTGCTATTGATAATGAATAATATTTATAGTTTCATGCTTTCAACTACCCTGATCAGTAGCAAGTTTCAGTCACAATCTTTACAGGAACAGCAGCCTTGAACAAAGTGAATATTGAGGACTTAGGTATATGTTTCCAAAGAAACATATTTGGCTGGGGGTTGGGGTGGGTTCAGCATGGGAATGGTCAGGCACCCAGAAAAATAGTGCCTTTAAGTGGAATTGATTCTCCCAATACCCACGCAAAACTCTTTTTCTAGCTAGCAGTTTGGCATGAGTGCATTCTAGCTGCTAATCATCTACCCCCACCCAGTCAGGTGCTTTGGGAAGCCGTAAAACCCACCAATACATACATTATACCAGTGTCCTAGTTGGCATATTTGGCAGTGTGAAACGTATTTAGCTATTACAAAAACCATCTCACATTGCAAGACTGTCAAACTGTTTACAAGACTGGGTGAACCATTATTTTGGTTACTAATCTATACAATTCAACAAGATGATACAGGACTTCTGAAATATGCAAGAAGGAAGGAATAGCTACATACACAGGCAGTATTTTTTTTAAAAAAAAATTAGCACAACAACTTGAATTGTTTTCTCATTATGCTCTAGAAATTGACCCACAACTGAAGCGGTAAAAAGTACAAATTATTTTTGGGATGCCTATTGCTGGTTTCTTGGTGTAAGTGTCTGAAATTGTCAGCAGGTGGCGATCTTGTTCTGTAGAATAGACTAAAAGAGGTTTCTTGTTTTTTTGCTAGCCAGGTTTTTTGGTAGGGTGGTCTCTGCACGTATGTTATGTTGGTAGCTACTCTGTTTCCAACTGAATTAGTTTATTTCCTGAAGAGCTTTTCTTACAAGTTAAGGACTCAGAAGCATTAAACATTATTGATCAGAGGAGAATCAATCATTTTAATTCAGAAATGGTTGGATGGGTAGAGTTTAGTAGAAAAACTTCTCCTTTTTTTTAGGTCTTTATTGCATTTATTTACATAGGTCTGTACCAGGAATGGGAAATGGATTGCCTTCTGGATTAATAGGACTTCAGCTCCCATCAGCCCTGACTATTGACCATGCTGGCAGAGGCTGATGGGAGTTAGAGACGCACTGGAGTGTCATAGGTTCCCCATCCCTGGGGAATGTGAACATAGAAATACAGAAAGCCTACCTTGCAAACAAGTCAGATCATTGGCCCGTCTAGCTTTTTATTGCCTACACATACTGACAGTGACGTTCTAGGACAGGATATCCCAAGCTTTGGTCTCCAGCTGTTTTTGGACTACGAGCCTCATTGTTCCTGACTATTGGTCTTGCTGGCTAGGGATGATGGGATTTTGTAAAAGAAATGGGGAGGTAGGGTGATTTAAGCAGTAAAGGCAGGTATGGCCTTTTTTGTTTTGTTTTTACAACTTTTCTTTCAGATTTTTATTCCACTTTAAGTGATGTACTGTCATACCTCGGGTTGAAGTAGCTTCAGGTTGAGCATTTTCGGGTTGGAACACGTTACTTCCAGGTTTTGCCACATGTGCAGACGCTCAAAATGACCTGCGCATGCACAGAAGCGGCAAATTGTGGCACGCACAGATGCGGGTTGCGTTCGCTTCAGGATGCGAATGGGGCTCCGGAATGGATCCCGTTCACATCCAGAGATACCACTGTAGCTAGCCAGCCAACCATAGTCCCCCACAGTGCCTTGGATTGAATGACACGATGTCACAGGTAATGGAACATTGCTTAATGGCCTATGTTATAAACCAGCCACTCCCACTTTCTGGCTAGCAGGTGTGAGCCACCAGGGATTAGGTAGGGTTCTTCCACCACAAAATATCCCCACGACCACTTTAGGATCGCTTGACCAAGCAATAAACTTCCAACATGAATTGGAGCAAACTCCTAGCTAATATGTACCCATCTCAGCGGAGTAAAATCTGAACAGGAAGTCTAATTGATTAGCATTAAGAAGTGGTTCTTATAGCTAGCACTTTTTTTTTGTAGCAGTACAGTTTATGGATGAAATATAACAAGATGTTATGTACATTTCTAGCATGTTTTAATAATTTGTTTAACAATTAGGAGAAAATAGAATGTTTAAAAATTTAAACATTAATGAAATATTAAACAGGATTTTTGTTTTTGTATTCATCCATTATTCAACCAAATAGGAAGTTTGCTTCCTAGGCTTTCTTCTGAAATGAAAAGTCTGCTATATAGTGTATCAGATATGACAGTTCTAAACTCTGTTCATCATTTATGATCACAGCAAGCTTGGGAAGGGAAGAGAACCCCTCTTTCTGCTTAGCTCCAAGATTCAGCGTGCCTGAGAGCTCCCTGCATGGTTCATAAGGTGGTCAGGCATTTTGGGAGCTGCACAAAAAAAAAAAAGGCCAAATCCTGTCCTTACCTGTCTGACATGAAGTGCAGAGTGGGTGACAGCCTCATGGGTCAAATAGAGAAGTCTGATGTGCCAAGAGCGGTTCTCTACCCTGATCTAGAGATACAAAAAAATCACCTGAGGAGCTGAAGGTATCTTGCCTTGCCTCAGGGAACAGTATAACCCTGTAAGATGTTCAAAGCAGTCTTGAACACAAAGTTCAAACCCCCATCACAGGCAAGAATGTCACTGTGAGAAATAGCCTGGCAGAAAGTGCAAAAGTAGTAACAGCTACTAAAGCACTGGTGTCAATTGGCAATGTGGTTATTCTTGAATTGGCGGCTGGGATATTGAAAGGAAAATTCAGGAGCCAGCTGATGAAATTTGATGTTCATTATTATGAAATCCTATTTTTAAACAGGGGAACTTCTGCGACATTTCTCTTCCATGCAAATGATAAATGTTGATTCAAAAAGAAGCAAAGCATTAGGGTGTCGTCGCAGCTAAGTATAATTTTCCATGGGCATTACAACTTGCCACGTGGACATGATGCTGGCCTGCAACTTGTGAATGCATAGTAAAATGTCACAGGCACAAGGTCTTGCTTTGGAGGCATTTATTTATGAAATCATTCATCAATGAATTTTCACACGTCACAAATTGGTCACAGGTCATTTGCCAGAAAACCTTTTTTCCCCACTGTTTCCAATAAGTATTACCATAAGTTTGACAACTGCCCATGAAACATTAGCTGTTTATGTATATTGGTTTATGTATATTGCCACAGATGGGGAGAAAAGTGATACACACATTTAAAGAAAACACTTATCTAAGGTAAAGGTAAAGGGACCCCTGACAGTTAAGCCCAGTCGCGAATGACTCTGGGGTTGCAACGCTCATCTCGCTTTACAGGCTGAGGGAGCTGACATTTGTCCGCAGACAGTTTTTCCGGGTCATGTGGCCAGCATGACTAAGCCGCTTCTGGTGCAATGGAACACTGAAACCAGAGCAGTGCACGGAAACGCTGTTTACCTTCCCGCAGGAGCGGTACCTATTAATCTACTTGCACTTTTGGTGTGCTTTCAAACTGCTAGGTTGGCAGGAGCTGGGACCGAGCAACAGGAGCTCTCCCCATCACGGGGATTCAAACCGCCGACCTTTTGATCAGCAAGCTCAAGGCTCAGTGATTTAGACCACAGCGTCACCCGCGTCCTTAACTTATCTAAGTGTAACTTATCTAAGTTACACATAAATTATTGAGGTTGCTAAACTATTACATTATTATTAGTAGTAGTAGTATTATTATTAATACTATCCTATACCTGGAGGTCTCAGGGCGGTTCACAGAATAAAATATAAAACCACAAAGCACATCATCAAAATAAAAACAACAACCCAATAACCCCCACTCCCCCCCAAAAACCACATTTTAAAAGGGCGCAGGATCCTCCTCACAACATATGAAGTAAGACAATTAACAAACGTGGACAAGAGCCACCCGTTGGAAAGACCATGATCTCAGAAATGTCTGCAGCAATATTTATTGGTAACCAAATTGACCGGGTGCCTTTCTGATACAAAGACAAAAAAAGCTTTGAAATAAGGGGGGGGGGTAGCTTTGGTTGTTGAGTAGATGTAATACGAGTGCTTCATCTTCCGCAAGGGGAAGGCTTTTATCTAATGTTGCAAACGAGTCCTCTTTGCTGAGTTTCATCTTCTTTCTTCTCGGTGCTGTTTCCACTGCTGACGAGCTTCCACCAGGAGGTAGTTTGTCCATGCCAGAAAGCCACCATGGCTTTCTGAACCAGCCTCTTGGTCAGAGCCTGTATATCTGTCAAGGTCTGGAAGGATGCTTGGGTCACAGCTTTCAGAAACGAAATAATATGAAAGCACTTAAACCTATATGCACATGTGGTGGGAATGCACAGCCATTAAGGAATTTTGGAATAACATCTATAATGAATTTAAAAAGTTATTTAAGTTCTCATTTAAGAAAAAACCTGAAACCTTCCTCCTAGGCATAATGTCATCGAAAATCAAAAAAGATGTTAGACCACTTTTTATGTACACGACAGTAGCAGCCAGGATCTTAATTGCAAGAAACTGGAAAAGTGATAAAACACCTACGATAAATGAGTGGCAGGTTCAAATGATAGATATCTGCAGTTGGCCATGATGACAGGGAGAGACAGAGAATATCCAAAACAGAAAGTACAGAAAGAATAGAAAATCTTTAAAGAATACCTGGAAAACTATTTTAATAATAAACATCTCCTGGCAGAACTAGAATGATGCTTGTAAAATAAGAAACATAATGCTTTTGGTATCTGATAAAAATAAAGAAAGTAATACAGTAATTTGGAACTGTGTATGAAAGAAGAATAGAAATAATAATACAATGAGTCTAATCGGAAGTTTATTCTTTTTTTCAATTCTTTTCTTTATTAATTTCCTTCTTTTTCTTTCCTCTCCCCCCCCCCCTTCTCTACCTTTCCTCCTCTGGTTCTTTTTCACTTTTCACTTTCTTCTTTTGGTCTCCTTCTTTCTGATCTGCTAAGAAAGAGATAAAGACTAACTCGAAGTGATGCTTTGTAGTTTGTTAACTATTGTTAAAGATGGTCAACTGTAATGAACTGATGTTTTAGTTATTGTTGATTTATGGTTATTGTCGAATCTTAAATAAAATTTATATTAAAAAAGCACTTAAACTACCAGAGGCATGCTTCTTTATTATTTTTGTAGGGAGCATCAAGGCAGTTAACAAATAGTTTAAGGTTAATTGGAATGAAATAGTATTAGCTAAGACATAAAATATTATGTAAAGAAGCTTGCAAATGTTTCATTGGTCACTATGGAATTAGCTAGTATAAAGTAATCTAGGAATATAATATCCCTGGATGTTCAAATGGCTGCAGCTGCTCCCCCCCCCTTTGTTTAATGGCTTTATCTTCTATAATGCAACATATTTTATGTTTTGTTTTAATTTCATATGGCCTTTTAATACCCTTGTGATGGAAAGGCATGATAGAAATATAAATAAACAAATGGTTTTTTGTAAATTGCTTTGGGATGCCTCATGGGAAGTGATATACAAATGAAATAAATAAACAAACAATAGTTTTCAGTAAGCTCTAATTGGTTTTGTATCCCCCCCCCCCGCCGCCTACAATAGGGAACAATATACATATAATGGGAAGCGAGCACTAAAGTCCCGTTCTATGAGTCCACTTCATCTGCCAGAAGAGAACAACTTTACCTCAAAGACACCAGTAAGAATATTTTCTATTTGCAGTAAAATTTCTTGAATGGTCAGTTTGTATGGTGAGACTCATGAACCGTACAGGCAAGAAATTTGTGATAAATAGGAGAAGAACCTGACATTTCATACAGAAATGTTACATGCCTGCTCTGGCACAAGGATCCTGGCTTGCATTAAGCCAAAATTCCTCATTATGTCCTAACCAGTGGACTGTTTTAATGTCAGTTAACAAATCAGGAAAATAAGCCAGGATCTTCATGTTGAAATACATGGCAAGGTTCAATGGAGATTGGCTTGTATTTCAACATGAAGATCCTGGCTTATTTTACTGGTTTGTTAACTGACATTTCAACAGTGCTGGACTTGTGATGGGGAAAGGAAAAGGGGTGCTTATTCCTGGGTCCATAAACTGTGGTTTATGAAGCCAGAAATGGTGGTCTTACCTGGGCCATTGCATTTTGACAGCGTGGGTTTTAAGGGAGTGTTTTCATCAGATATGCTAAATCATACAAACTTTGTTTCCGAAATGGCCCACTTATGAGAGAAGGCAATCACCAAGGGCCATCCTAATAATTTTCAAGGCTAGACTTGTGTATATTTGTAGTAGTTGCCTTCTATAGATTGCTGAGGAGTTGGGAAGATTCCTTTTGAGATTTTGTAAGCAAGTCACCAAAGACATGAATAACTGATTGATTATGGGGTTTTAGATGATTGACCATGTTATTGATTAACATATTGGGTACTCACTGTAGCTGCATGATATAGAAATACCAGCAGTCAAATACAGTTTCATGGGGAGTAGTGGCATCAAACAGACACCGCTTGCTTTAAATTTATGGGACCTGGAGTAGACTGTTCAGAATAAAATGCAGTTCTCATTCCCGCCCCCGCCCCCAATATATTTATTTAGCCTGTAATCCAAAGCACATACTAGGGACTAAGTTTCAGTGAACATTGGGGGACTTTCTTGTATGTACATATACAGTACGTAGGATTGCACTGTTAGCAGCTAATGTGCTGGGACTTCTGCTCGGATTAATAAATTGCCTGAGCAACTTCAATATGTGATCCACCTTGAACTGGAGCTAGAAAATGAATTTCCAACACTGGCCAACATTTCCTTGTTAGAAATGATAAACTTTTTGCTTTGCTGTTTCTCCATGTTTGCTCAAGCTATAACCTTTCATCTGAACATTTAATATTCCAGGAGGATCGTCACACACACAAAATGTCTTTGGATGACAGTGACCTTGAAGCTCGTCTCAACAGTTGGAATCTTGGGGTAAAATAAACATGCATTTCTTTGATTTGCTGGCTTTAGAAGAAAATGCATTTGTAATTTAGTCTCAACACTCAGTATGGCCACTAAGTGTCTTTTTAGGCCTGGTTCACATGTCACATTAAACTATGGTTTAAAATAGTGGGACTGTGAAGTCCCTATTGTTCTTTTCATCCATTCTTTTCTTTGGTTTGTTTCCTCCCCAGCCTGCCAAAGACTGGCTTTGCATTATATGTTTCCCTTAAACAAACCATGAATTGCCAGACCAGAATGAATCTGGTTTCTGCTTGTGGTGTATTTTGGGGGTAATGAACTATGAGCCATGGTTTGTACATAATGCAAAGCAAGCCTCTGGTTAGTTTCCTCTCTGGTGTTCCAATGAAAGGAGCAGGAGAGGAACACAATGGGGGCTTTCAAGCAGTGTGCACGAGGCATTAAGCCACAGCTTATCTTAAACATTTGGTTTAATGTTATGCATCAGCCATAATGTTAGCATGGAAAGAAATTGGAATAAATCTTAAGAGGCTATGATGATTCAGGTAGGTAGGCTATGAAGGTTATTGTTTTTGACACATCAAGGTAGGCTGAAATGATGAAATGTTCATCATTTGCTGAACAAATGATGCCATGGATTCATAACACTACAAGGGACATTAAGCTGAGTGAGAAAAAAGAAAATTCCTCCACCTTTAGAATATTTGCATAAGTAAATAAAGGGAGCCCAGCTGCATCAGGCAAAAGTCCATCTCGTTCAATATCCGGCTTCCCAAGGCGTCTTAACAGATACCTTCTGGAAAATCCAGAAACAAGGCATAAAACCAAAGCTCTCTCACCTGCTATTGCTCCTCAAATTTGTTATTTGATCAGAATTTTAATGTCATTGGTCCCGGAGAATCAATGTAGCCATTGGTGCCACCTATCCTTCATAAATTTCTTCAAAAGCCCGCTTTTAAAACAATATAAGCTAGTTGCCATTTTCAAATCATACGGCAGCAAATTTCATACATTAATGTTGTGATGCATGAAAAAGACAAACATGCCCTGAATTTCCTGACTATCAGTTTCCTAGCAGGGAGGCTCTCTCTAGCTATTCCTCCACACCATCCACTATTTTACAAACTTTGGTTTCCTCCCCCCCCCCCAACACTTTCCCCAATCCAATAAGTTCCGAACATCATAGCCAGGGGTTTCAGCCTGGTGATATTTTCAGGAGGTGTGGATGTGCTGAATCTGGTCAGGGTGGAAGGTATCCTGTCCTGATTTGTTTTTTCTTTATAAAATGTTTTCCATTCTTCTGACATCGGTGGAAGGAGAGAAGTGCTGGTGTAGTGTTGGCCTTTGTGGGGGCATGTCAGAGAAACAAAGGGACTGTGGATCCTGCAGATCCAAGGCCTCTCCCAATCTGCCTGTGACACACCCCTTTTTATCCTCTACTGCTATGGAAATACAGTTTGTCTCTGCTGGCAGGTCTTTCTGCTGCAAAAATGGGTGTTTCTCTGGGGGCACAAGTGCTTTTCTGGTGGTGAGCCTTCCTCTATGCTGGAGGAGCAGTACGTACTTACTTCACTTCAGTCACCCTTCAGCTGACTAAAGCCTGTTTTAGGAGTGCTCCCTAAGATCTATATTTCAGTATTTTGATTTAAAGTGTATGCCCCCCCCCCATTTAACAGCTTCTCATCTTATGATCAAAGAGTGTAATCAACCACTGTTTACAAAGGGGGGATTTGCCATTGACTTCATTAGGAAATGGACTGTTTCCCAGTATTCTTCAATAATATTTTTTTTATGTGTGTGTATGTTTACAATAACAGTAGAGTGTTTTTGTTAGGATCTAATGATGCATATGTGCATGCTTAAGCTTGTTTGTTGTAGTTTCTGAGATGTCTTGTTCTGAACATCATGCAGAAAGTCAAAATTTCCAGAATGTTTGATGCTGTGGGCAATTCTGTCCTGCCACCCTAAAAACCTGGTTCTTTTGGTGGTGGGGGGGGGGGGAGAAATATATGCAATGGTTACTCAAAGCTGAAATGCTTTAACAACATAATGTATCGGTTTATAACCTGGTTAGGACATAAAATTGTACCATTTGGCATTTAGGAAAATTAAATGAAAATGCCTTATGTTTGGTATAAGCAAAATTGCTAATACCCAGTTGTAGTTTACATTCTTTGTGAGTCTTGCTAAGAGCTTTGTTCTCACCCAACTTTTCATATTTTTCCTCCTTGGCTTTGGCACACACAACAGGTCTCTTGCAGTTTCTGCTCCACCTTCTTCTGAATCTTTTTCTCCAGGAAGGCAGGACAATCAGCTGCTTGTTTTACCATCAGTAGTAGGGTGTCCCCATCATAGACATATGAGAGAGGTGTAAAAGTTGACTGCAAAGCCCAGTGCAAGTATAAAAAGACAATAGAAACAGGATGCTTGTGTCCCATATCTCCAAACTAGAATAAAGGATAGTCCTCTTCATGAAGATGGTAGCAACTCCTAAGCGCAGAAATATTGGATTTTAGCATTATATATGTCAGTATTATCATGCTCTAATGGTGTAAGATTGCCCTACATAAAACTTCAAAAGCAACATTTTCATTCTAAAAAAAATACTTCATAGGAATTATTCTACTGTTTTCTAAACCTTCTTAAAAAAAAAAAAATCCAAATAGTTTTTCCCAGGTTGTCATTTGCAAAGATCAGACTTAAAAAGACAGCAAGATTTCTAAACTTTGATGAAAATTTCTTAGGGGTATAAAAAGGGAGAGAACCCCCAATATTTCCATTTCCCTTTGGCCTTCACATCTTCACTCACTTGGCCACAGGTTTTTGAGGAAGGAAGAAAACTCAGTTGACAAGTGCATAAACACTCCATACTGGGTCTCTCAGTGACTCTTTCCTGATTTTAGGTCACCAGATGTTGTTGAACTGCAACTCTTGTCATTCTCAGCTGGAATGTCCAGTAGTCAAATACGGTTGTGGTTCAACATTATTTGGAGACCCAAGATTCAGGAGGGCTGCTTTTGGCCTTGGCCTTGCATAAGTTACAGTGGAACCTCGGTTCTCAAATGAAATCCATTCTGGAAGCCCGTTTGGCTTCAGAAACGTTTGAAAATGGAAGCGTTTACCGGTACTTCCAGGTTTTCGGTGTTCGGGAACCGAAATGTACGAGAATGGAGGAGTTCAGGAACCGAGGTTCCACTGTAATGACATTTTGGGAAAATCCCATGCTGAAAGCATTAGTACTGGCTTGTTTGTTTGTTTTGAAGCACAGACAGCCTAAAAAATGTATGGCTCATATGTTTGCTTTTGTGTGTTACTGAGATGCAGATCAAGGAGACAATCAATGTATTTATTACAGTAAGATGAAAGGGATTGGCTGATAAAATGCACTAAATACTATATTAAACGGTGTGGGATATTCTCACACATTTGTATTTGCATACAAATTTAGTGTTTTTCTATTGATCTTTTTAACAATCGATTCAAGTTCTCGAGACTGAAGCAAGTAGATGTGCCTCTTTGATTAGATAGGTAACCTAATTGGATTTTCTGCCTCTCCTTCTGGCTGGCTCTGCCTTTGACCTCATGGTTTCTGGCTCTTGGTCTGTTAATTGGCTGTGTTTTTCCATAGAACAGTGTTTCACGTGGTTTTGTATAATTGCTGCTGTCCCTGGATAGCAATATGTTTCTTGTAGCACCAAAATGAGAACGATGCTCTTGAAAGAGTATGACAATATTTTTCGAGATGCGAGAACTTGGGAATCCAGTCCTGTTCTCATGTACAGTATTAGTTGTACAGGTTGTAGCAGGATTAAGTGCTAGAAAGAAGAGGTTTAATTCAGGACCCAAACACTTTTTACACTTGCATAAGTAATAGTGATGACATTGCAAAAGATTAAGGCTTGGACACAGCTGAACAGTCCTAGCACTTCCTCTGAAGCCTAGATTTATGAGAAATTAATCTGATTACTTCGGATTAGTTACAGTTCAGACTTAGGGGGCACCAGCATGTACTCTGGTTCTACTGGTGGATATTGATGTAGTGTCTATCTTAGGACAAGTCACAGATCAGTTGTCACAGAGGCACTTTTTGGGCAGCTTCCTCTTCAATATAACCTGCTGCCTGCACACACCCAATAAAAGCAAATGTGTTTATGACATATCTGTCTCTTGAGATAGAGGATAGTGATATGTTTTTAAGAGGCAAGTGCTTCCTGGAATTTTTTAGAAACAAAAAAAATGCGTTTTTTAAATGGATAGTATAATGTCCGAGTTTGGAGCCATTATACTGAAAATCAGGTGTCGTCATGCCAAAGTCACATTTGGTCTACCATCTTGATTCAGAATGGCATCTGGCATCCAATTGTCATGGAAACCCCCCAGCTTGGGAACCCTCATGCTGAATTTGGTGATGTTATTGAGACAGCCAAAACTATGTCATAAAACATGCAAAGTTAAATCAAAGTGATATTTAGGTTTGCCATCTTGATTGAAAATGGGATCCAGTTTCCAAATGTGGATAAAGACCACTTTTCCCACCTTGGGAATCCTTTTCCTGAGTTTGGTGATATCTCAAGAGACCCAGTGTGGTGTAGTGGTTAAGAGCGATAGAGTCGTAATCTGGTGAACCGGGTTCGCGTCTCTGTTCCTCCACGTGCAGCTGCTGGGTGACTTGGGGCCAGTCACACTTCTCTGAGGTCTCTCAGCCCCACTCACCTCACAGAGTGTTTGTTGTGGGGGAGGAAGGGAAAGGAGAATGTTAGCCGCTTTGAGACTCCTTCGGGTAGTGATAAAGCGGGATATCAAATCCAAACTCCTCCTCCTCCTCCTTCTCTTCTTCTTCTTAACTCAGAGAACAAAGGGAAAAATGGACAGACAAACTATTCTATACAATGTATAGTAGTTCCACTAAATATTGGCATCTATTTGCAAAATGTTTCATCATTGATTAATCTAGTGAAAACATGTGTATTTTAGTGTTTCCAAACCTTTAATAAGTATATTACCATTATATTGTCGTCATGATTATGCTTGGTTCTCTTAGATTCAAGTTTCTTTAAACTACGCTCTTTTGAGATTTCTCAAATATGAATGCACTGAATGGGGTATGCCCATGGAGAATGAGGTCCACTTGCACAACAAGACTCCCTCCCCAGAGCAGATTTAGGGGGGTAAATCTCAGGGTTCCTCAGGGTAGGAAAGGGGGGAAAGCCCCATTTAATTCAATAAGTTATAATTAACCATAAAATCAGAAAACTGACTTGTTGAAATAAAAGGTCTGTGTTGCTTTATAGGTTTTTTAAAAAACTTTTATTTAATTTCTGTGCTGCTTAATATATTAAACACATCTCTTTTTTTAAAAAAAATATTTATTAGCTTTTCACAGATTATAAAAACACAAATCACAACAAAAAACATAAACACACACAAAACACAAAAAACACCACATGTATAATTTCAAACCCTTTTTTCATAAAAGATTTTCCCGACCTCCTCATACCTCCCCTTACTGCATTCCAATCCCTAATTAATTTTGATCAACAAATCCTTCCCTAATTTCTAATAAATAAATTTTAACCTTTCTTTTCATATTACATAATGGTTACAGCATTCAACCTCATATTTTCCAAATCCACAACGTCTTAGCATTCCACAATTTTACAATGTTTCTTAAGATAGTCTTTAAATTTCTTCCATTCTTCTTCCGCTGTCTCTTTTCCCTGGTTATATTAAACACATCTCTAAGAGGTATGCAGAAAATTGAAGCAACAACAGACAACTTAAATAAAATGTTACAAAAAAGGTTACGATAATACAATGTTACTAATATATAAAAATCAGTATCAGTTCATTTTCCTTCTGACAGACCCTCCCTCTCAGCCTCTGGGTTCTCACACAGGGTCCAACAAATTCCCAGCTCACCCACAAAAGTCTCACAACTAGAAGAGTTCCTGGAAACAGCTGGCATCACCCTAGTCTCTCATACTAGACTTAATTTTTATGAGCAGGCCCAAGGTGGATGATACTTCCTTAAGCTACCCACAACTGCGTTCCATTCAACTGCACTCTCCACACCCACCCAGTTCCAGGTACAGCAAGTTTGTTGAGTTTCTTATTGGCTCCAAAGGATGGGGAAAAGGCCCCCTTCCACTCACAGCTCTTTCTTTACCCTTTGCCCTCTCCTCCTCCTCCATCTTATTAGATGCTGATTGCTGCTATGAGACATGCATGCATCACAGCCAAGAGGTTTTCTTTACTCAGCCTGATTAGGAATGAAAACCATGTTCCAGCTTAGCTGTTAAGGGACCTTGCTAGCATGCCCTGCCTTACACATTTTGATATTCAGTGTTATACCGATGGACTTCACCTGTTGGTTCTTTTCTTCAGAGTGTAAATACCGTATTTTTCGCACCATAGGACACACCTGACAATAGGACGCACCTTGTTTTAGAGGGGGGAGAACAAGAAAAAAACATTCTCCCCCTCTCTGCCCAGCGCCCCTTCAGCGAAGCGGCAGGAGGCGCTGCGCAGAGAGGGGGAGAACTTTCCCCCTCTTGTTTTCCCGCTCTAAAACAAGGTGCCGTTTAAGGTGCGTTCAGGCGGCTACCTTGGAAGCCTGGAGAGCGAGAGGGGTCGGTGTGCACTGACCCCTCTCGCTCTCCAGGCTTCAGGTTCCTTTCGACCTGCTCTTTGGGGCTGGCGGGGGGAAGCCCACCACCAGCCCCAAAGAGCAGGTCAGGGAGCAGTGGAAAGGCGCGGCGGAGAGGCTCCTGCCATAGCCGCGCGTCACCTCTCCAGCCGGGAGAGGGTTGCGGGGTGCTTCTTTAGCCCCGCGCGCGCTCTCCCGGCTGGAGAGGTGACACGCGGCTATAGAGGCTCCTGCCATAGCCGCGCGTCACCTCTCCAGCCGGGAGAGGGTTGCGGGGTGCTTCTTTAGCCCCGCGCGCGCTCTCCCGGCTGGAGAGGTGACGCACAGCTGTAGAGGCTCCTGCCATAGCCGCGCGTCACCTCTCCAGCCGGGAGAGGGTCGCGGGGCTATGGCGTCTTTGCTCCATAGGACGCACACACATTTCCCCTTCATTTTTGAAGGGGAAAAAGTGCGTCCTATGGAGCGAAAAATACGGTATGTTTCTCTCCTGTTCTCAAGTGTGTTGGTATTGTTTTATGATTTTATTCACAAATTATGGTTATATATTCTAATCATGTTTTGATACATTTTGAAAAGCAGTGGACATACGATCTTGACTAATTTTGCCTTTCGTAGTTGAAACTCTAATAGAAGATTATTAGTGCCTCTTCCTAAGCTTTTATTAACATATCTCATTGATACAGGACCACTGCAGATTAGACTTCGTGGTCTAGAATTTAAATTTGTAATGTGTAATAGAAAGGACTGACTGTCTACTGTTCTTTGGACTTAAAATAGTGCTCTGTTGGCAAGCCTATACATACTTGGGCTGCAACTAGTTTTGTTATTTTGTGCGTTTATTTTAGTATCCCAGATCTTACTATTCTGGCTTGCAAATAATATTATGCTAAGTAGTGTTGAAATCTCTCTATTAATCCTTTCTAGTGGGAGTGAAACTATGGATAGTTCCCAGCATCTGTTCTACCTTATGCTTAATAGCTACTTTTGCATGGTGCTTTCACTAACGCAAGGCAAAGGGCAACACACCAAGATTCTGAATTTTGAACTTGGGCTGACTTGCCAGTTCAATTTGTATGTAAAAGAATCTGTCTGTGCTGTATGTGTACAACAAGCACAACATCTTCTTGACACCAGTCAACAGGGAAAGAATTAATCTCCACTCAAATACTGAAGCAGTATGTGGATCCAGACTTATTGGAACAGACTTGTAGAAATCCATGTGGCTTAAGGTAGTTGTGATGAATTTCCTGTTCATTTCAATGGGTTTTCTCTAAGCATGCCTAAGTCTGGATTCAGCTCAAAATTTGTCATTAAAAGGAATGGCTGAGCTGAGGTTTAAATAAAGCAGGGATGAACAATGGCAGGGATTTGATTAGAGCAAGTAGGAAGTGACACAGGTCCTATGTGGCAGTTTAAAACAAGGTTTGAGTACATCAAGAAGAGTTTGAAAAGGCCCTGTTGTGTTAGATTTTTTTTGTGTTATCACTTTTATTTCTTCCTTTTTTAAAATTGTTTGCTTATTTTCTTGAAAAACAACCTCTCAGTGTTTCTCTATCCCTACTTTACTAGGACTTCTGTTGTTGTTTATAACAGCCACTTTTTTCCTTTCAGTGTACCTTCCTTCTCACTGTCCTCAAACGTCTCCCTCTTTTATTCCTCAGCTGCTACATGAGAGAGGGATAAAGGATACAAAGCCCTCAAATATACCATAGCACCTTCACACAACGTGTTTCACTCCTGGTGCTGTGTATTGTCTTCAACATGAAGTTCCAGGTTCAGTGTAGTAATTTAGAACATAATTTGTTAACAAGCATATACAGTGGTACCTCGGGTTACATGCGCTTCAGATTACAGACTCCTCTAACCCAGAAATAGTACCTCGGGTTAAGAACTTTGCTTCAGGATGAGAACAGAAATCGTGCAGCGGCAGCAGGAGGCCCCATTAGCTAAAGTGGTGCTTCAGGTTAAGAACAGTTTCAGGTTAAGAACGGACCTCCGGAATGAATTAAGTACTTAACCCGGGGTACCACTGTATGTACAACATCCACCAGCTGAACCTACCTTTCTCTAACTGAACCAACAAACTGGCTGACTTGCCTTTAGAAGTCTATTCATCTTAAAGATGCAACAATAAAAAACATCATGGGCTGTGTTCTAAGGGGGCTGCAGAATAGGAGAGGACAAAGGCATATAAAACGGGGTGGTCTGTGTGCAAGAGAGTGTTGGAAAAATGTGGGAGGAGAAGGTGAAAATCAGGGTGCAAAAAAGGAGTAGGAGGGGATGGTGGTTTCATATTTGAGAGGAAAGTGGATCGGGTGCTTAGTAGTTGCAAAGTGTGAGGGGAGGAAGATGCAGGAGGTTACCATGGGGATGAATTGTTTGCAAGAGGAGCTGCATAAAAGGAATGAGAGTGGGAGGCAGGCGTGGTCATGGGGCGAAGATAAAAATGGGTACGAAGCAGGGTGGCACAGCAGAAGTGGCTTCAGAAATGGGGTTGGAAAGGTGAATAATGAGCTTAGTAGTTGCATAGGGTGGGAAGGGGAAGTGCTAGGGGGTTAATGGGAGAATGACAGCAGGGTTGGCAGGCAGAGTGAGCTGGGGTGCAGCCCCCCAAGCAAAATACAGTGGTACCTTGGGTTAAGTACTTAATTCGTTCCGGAGGTTAGTTCTTAACCTGAAACTGTACTTAACCTGAAGCACCACTTTAGCTAATGGGGCCTCCTGCTGCCGCCGTGCCACCGGAGCACGATTTCTGTTCTCGTCCTGAAGCAAAGTTCTTAACCTGAGGTACTATTTTTGGGTTAGCGGAGTCTGTAACCTGAAGCGTATGTAACCCAAGGTACCACTGTACATAAAAAAACATTTTTATGTGCATATGTGTGCATGAATATATATTACATGTATAACATTATTGCGAACATCCAGTTGTAATATGTTGCTTGTCTAGCTCTGTAGAATAAGTAATGGAAAGATTAATGAATCTTAAACCTTTTACATTAAATCTTTCCAAGCAAGTCTTTGCATCTCAGGATACTTCAGTAGGCTGCAAAAACAGCCATTTTCCCCAATTTGGCAAATATGCTTCTGTTTGTATTTTTTTTGGAACTTAACATATTTTATGTTTGCTTGTGTGCCACTTTCTTTTTTTTAATTGGGTGATCCTGATTGTGACAGCCTTTTTGCCATGGTATTACTGGGGAAATGAGAAATTGTGAGGCTGAGTAGCTGGAAAGGAATGAGCATTCAGACACAGCGTGGTTTGCAGATCAGTTTGAGTGAATGTAATCCATAAGCTTATGGACTGGAGGAGCATTTAATTTCAAAGTGCTGCTCCCTCTCTCTCTACACTGGAAAATGCAAGACTTTGTGTAAAGGAACCACTCAGCCACATTCTGTTCATTTGTAAACAAGTGATGTTTACCTTTCCCACTTATAGCCTTACTTTATTTTAGAACTAGTTTATTGCATTTCATGCCAAATAAAATATGCAAAGCAGCTGTCAGTTTTCATTTCCATTAATAGCTGCATGTTTATTTGCATACTTCATTTTAAAAAATGAAAACTTTTTTAAGAAATTAAGTGCCTTTTATATGAGGGATGGGGATATGAAAAAATATACGTCCTGAATACTTAATCCTGTGTTAACCAATTTCTATAGAATTCTCATTGGAGTTGGTTGTGTCTTCATAAAGGGAAAGCAAGCAGGAAGATGTTTAAGACTATATCATATATTCAAAGTTTTATAAAGTATTTTCAAGCCAAAGTGCTATGCAATATAATAAAACCAAAGATGGGTCCTAGCTGCACCATTACAATATTGTCAGATAAAGACCTGTTTTCATGCTAAGCTTTAAAATGGCCTTCAGGTGATCCTTGTTTCATGGAACTAAATTTTACTGTACTATTCATCTATGTTGGCTAAATGGGAGGCACTGTAATTTGTTGGACAGGAGAGCTGAGTGGTGGTCCTTGAAGTTTTATCTAAGCAGTTGAAGTTTTATCTAAAAACAGAGCTATATTGTTGCCTTGAGTAAACTCTCCTCCCGCCCAAAATGCAAGATAGAAAATTTGAAAATAAATAAGCACATATGAAAGGAGCACCAAGAAGAATGGAAGAAATTCAAATATTATTTAGTTAAATATGCTAAGATAATGTAAGTAGAACTATTTGTAAGTACCAAATTGGCCTAGGAGTTAAATATGTTAAATTGTATAACATTATGGATAGAGAATAATATGAAAAGAAAGAAAGATGTTAATGGATTAAGTTTATTTCATTTGAAAGAAGTATTGGAAAACTGCTACAATGATTTATATGGAAACTCAGCTAGGGGGATTTGAGGAAGTCACCCAACAATGATAACAAAATTGGGATTTTAACAGCTAGGATAAATGTTTGTTTGTTTGTTTTATACTGTAATTTTTTTAATGTCTGTTATAAATTTGGAAAAGTAATAAAAAAAATTTGAAGGAAAAAAGAAAATATGTTTCTCCCTCACAACATCCCTTAAAAAATGTGTGTATTCCATTGCCTCCATTGCTGGCCTGAATCGAAAAGAAGGCTATCTTCAGTCCAAAATCACTAGTATTTCAAAACCAAATGGTTATAGTAGTAAGGAGGAAAGAAGCAGGACTTTATTTGGATATCAGAGGATCTTGGTTATTGTGGGGATAAAAAGGGGGCCATCAATTTAACCTTGAGGTCCTTGGAGGAAAGAAGGAATATAAATGAATGTCAGGGAGACATTGTGAGGATTACTTTTCCTCACATCAAACCTTTTAAAACTTTTCTTGCTTTTGGATCTCACCCCTCGAGGGCCTCAGGCAGGGAGTTAATGTCACAACTATCCTGTGAGGTAGTTTATCTGAGGGATTGTGACTTGTCTAAACTCAACCAGTAAGTTTAATGACTACGAGAGTTTGAATCCATTTTGTGATATTTAGGATATGACTTTCTTATGAAATGAGGACATTTCTATTAAACCAGGCATCTTGGAACTCACCGTTCTTCTGAATGCCACCTTTGAATATTAACAACATAATCAGAAAGATCTATGTATTTAACCTCTTGCAATTCCTCTCTTTCAGCTTGAAAACCCCAGATATTTACGTGAGAAACCTATACCATTTTCACTGGTAGGTTGTGTTTTTCTATTTTACTTTGTAAGAACTTCTAGTCTACAATTGCCCCAAAGGCAATGCAAAGTTGACTTTTTTATTTTTTCAATAGATGTCACCCAGGATAGGTATGAGGAAGCACAATACTTCTCAAGAGGAACAGGCATTTTCCCGCATGTTTGAAAAGGAGGTAATATATATGTATATATATTACTTGTGGGGCTAACAGTCTCATTTATTTGTTTTAGTGAATGTGTGAATGCCTGTCTTTTAAAGCAATAAAAATATGAAAAACAAAGGGTTGGATCCAGAGTTCCTATGACTAAAGTTCAAGAAGCTTCTTTGGATGACAGGCCTAGTACTAGAAGTGAAATAGAACAAGCATTTTAATGTGATAAATGTTGCTTCAGAACAGCCATCTTGAATCTCAGGCTCCTATTTGCTATGGGTTGGGGATGCTCATGGAAAGGGAGGGGAGGCCATTTTTACAGATTCCCTCTATAGCCTTCTGCCCCACCTCCCATGCTCTACTAGAGTGTCCTTACAGCATTCAAGCAAATACTTTTTGAGAGGGTGCTAGACCTTCTTCCAGTAATTACTGGAACCATTTAAACCCAATGACCCCAGTCCATCCTGCTGAGGTCCTTTAGGAGGATTCCATCTCCCAGGCCAGAATATCCACTAGGGCACCAAGGCAATTTCATCACCAAAGTGAGGCTGTGGAACCTGATAGAAATGGATTCAAGTAATCGCTTTCTTCCAGGAAAACCAATTTGTAGTTTAGTAATCTGGTTTTCAAAGAAAAGGCACAAAAAAGTCTTTGGATCCTGGCCACTATTTGAACAGAGCCTGATTGCATTAAAGAAATAGTGCCCTTGGTTATCTGTAGAACTAATGAACAGAAAGTCGTACTTGAATATTAAAAAACAGAAACTTGGCAAATAACTCATTTTATACTGAAGTTAATATAACCTGCTCTTGGACTTCTGTGGTTTTCTTTAAAACTGCAACATGACACATGGTTATATATTCATAAGTTCCACAGAAGTCGATAGGACTTAATTATGTGTAACTCTGCAGGATTTCAGCCAGTGTTTTCACAGATTAATTCAGGGAATGCAACCTATTTTTTTTTAAAGTATAATAGCAAGTTGTTCCGTTTGGGTTTTTTTTATAGTTTTGAGTCTATGTTGTTCTTGCTGGTGGCTGCTATTCTGGTACTTGCTCCCTTTTGGAATATATTATATAGAATAATTAAAAGTGACTGCTCCCTTTTGATGTCTTTGCCATACATGTAATGGAATCTTTATTTTCTGAGATGACATCTTGGTATTGAAATAAACATCCAGATTCTACCACATGTGTACATTTAAAGGAAGGAACCTCTCCTGAACCTGTTCATATACTGTATCTTAAGATTATTCTTAAATTTGTTGTGGTTTTGTGTCTCTTCCACACCCTGAGTTATTTTTTGTTGTCTGACGATAGCTCACATGTATTTTAGTGTGTGGTTTCTATAAGAAGCTTGCAAATACAACATGCTTTGGTATGTAGTTTAAGATGTGACTAAATGGCAACCTAGCTAAAAATGAACAGACATACGTAGTAAGCAGTCCCATGGTGAATGTATTGTGGTTTACCTTCTGCCTGTCCCACCCCAAAGTGTCAATACTTACTATGCAGAGTTCAGCTCAACTTTTCTGCTGAAAAGATGGCAGTGTTTTTCTGTACGTACATTTGGAATTGTGAATGGATTCATAATGAACATAAAGTATTGGCTTGGGAAGGAACATTCGTGACTAAAATAGGTTCATCTTGTATACAAGAAGTTCTCTGCTCTCTTCAGTTTGATAACTTTGTGATGTCCTGCATTCCTTGAAGCTAGGATCAGTAATTTCTTGTAACAACTGCATCTCATTTGTCAGAGTGCAGAATCTCAGAATAAATATTTTCTGCTTGAAGCACATTAATATTTATTTTGGTGCTGTAACCATGGCATGGCTCAGAACAAATTCTCTATTGTCCAGACCAGGGCCTCTCTATTGCTGTATATTGAACTATTGTTGCACATTGACATCACATGCAACATGATGAGTATGAGGCAGGTAGAGATGTGATTACAGAACACAACATTGAACTCCCCCATGCAACAAGCTGATGTGCAGGAAGCTCAATCCTACTAGGAAATGCCTAGACCCTGTTGAGGGAGGAATTCAGTCTTGCTCAGTTTACGTGTACTGAGAAATGGCTGGCACACCCAAGCTTTGTGCGGTATTCCCCCCCCCATTGGCAGGCCAACATTGAGAGGTATACGGAACAACCCACATGCCCACTTGACATCAAGATGGCATCAGGGATTGATACGTGAGTGGTCCCACCCACCTCTCAGTGTTGGCACACTGGGGTGAGGGAGATAAAGATCAGACTCACTGGCTCAAAAAGGTTTCCCACCTCTGCTGTACAGTGACTAACTGTGAAATGACTTGCTGTGAAGGTCAAAATGTACAATAAGCAGCAAGAGGAGTCTGGAATGAAAGACTTTAAAGAATAAATAAATCCCTACACAGCCATAGTCTCTGCTGGGTTACGTTAGGAAAATCAAAATGATCCAGCCATTGTGACTGGTATATGGCGATATTAGTAACCTATTTCACAGTATAAAACAATTCCTTCCAGTAGCACCTTAGAGACCAACTAAGTTGTTATTGGTATGAGCTGGAAGGAATTTTTTTTATTTTGTTTTGACTACGGCAGACCAACATGGCTACCTACCTGTAACTAGAACTATTTCACAGTGTTGTTAAGAATACAGAGGAAATATAGTGGAAAAGTGGAAGTTTCCATTCTTTTAATTACGGTATATTATCTAGCTCCTTACATTTCTTTTTGTTCTTTTTAACTTTTCTTTGTATCTATAAACAGTTAGCAGGTTTTAAGGAAATACAGTTGTGGTATTGCTTTGTTGTGTAAACTCAGTAATAACAAAGACCTTTTGCTTTATAGTACAAAAGTGTACTCAAAGATGAAACTTTATTCAAATGGAATGGTTCTAAATATAGGCCTTTTTCGGAATAGAAACTGATTGGCATCAAAATGGACTGGGTTAAATAGGATAACTGGCTCTTTGCTTTTAACCTTTCCCCTTCGTTCATAAACCATTCCTGCACCTGTTTTTACTCCCTAACAGCAAACACATGGCCTTCTTCAGTGATAGATCTCTGAAAATATGAAAGTTACCAACCAGCAGATTCTAGTAGCTCTTTTCTGTGTACTTTTGACATCAATTCCACTGTTGGATGACTGTCATCAATTAAAAACCATGGGTTCAAATAAGGAAAGAAGACACCAGCAAGAGCATACTGGTTTTCAACAGCTCTAGAGCAACTGAGAACAGATGGCAGAAGTGGTTCATTTTGAGAAATAGGAAAGTTTGCTTTGAACTCCACCCATCCTGAATGCCACCCACCCATAAAGAGAAGGGAGTAAAGTACTTATTTACGTTCTGAACAACATGAAACCAAAAAAGTTTCTGGAAATTAGTTTTTTAACTTGCGTAGAATAGAAAACAAGTCTAGCTGTATAATGCCAGTATGATTTTAGTAGTTATAAACAGCTTTCAAACAATTGATTTAGTTGATTTAAACTGTGGAGTTTTAGAGCCTTTTAGTGTTCCTGTTTAATTTTAAGGCTTCCATTCCGTGTTGTCATATTTTGGATTGCATCTTTAAAATTCTCTAATTTCCCCCCTTGGAAGTAAGGAATAAAGAAATGTATAATTTTTAACGAAACTTTTGCTAAGCAAAGATAAAGGTTTTCTATTTTTTTCTTAGTCTCACTTAAGGAAAAAATTAAATATTTTTGAAAGACAAGTTCCTGGCTGTTCTAGCACTGTGGTGCAAATATAAGAATGAACCAATTTCATGTTCTGGATACTTCATAGTTATTTTTACACAGTGTAATGCCATCTTGTGGTTGAATAATTGCATGTTAGGTGAAAGTACTGACTAAGTATTACTTTCATTACATCAAGGGTGCTTTATGACCATAGGGCAAATCAGGCTTTGACTGTGCTTTGATCCTCTGAATATTTCTTGCTGAGTGATGGACTTTGCTGTTACCTTTGTGGAAACTTAAGCAGCGTATGCTTCTGGGGGAAAATCTTTAGCTATCTTTCCGATTTAGAACTAGAATCCTAGTGCATCAAAGTAGCATTTGCAGCTGAAATATCTCACCTCTTTCTACCTTCAAATTTGAATCTTGATAGCTCACATGACCGGACAGATATTGCAAGTCTCTTACTGTGAATTTTCCCTCAGACTCCAGAAGAAAGTCACAAAACACCTGTTATCAGTTGATGTAAGACCACAACTTTTATTAAACACTATAACTGTAGGGTTACCCTTCCCATATCAAGACCTCCCTCTTCCTACTTGGAGCAGAGACCAAGTCAAGGGTATGCCCTAAACCATGCATTGGGCTGATGACTACCTGAGCTATCCAATGGAGAAGGGAAGGAGGGGTCCTCTACATGCATATGGAAATTGTCCAGGACCATAGTCTTTGCCTTCTACAACAGAAGCCACAGAATACCTCAGCAAGGCCATTGGACAGCAGGGTGGGTGGTACATTCAGCTGTGATCTGTGGGAGAGTTTCTTCTGCAAGTTCCAAAGGCCTCAGAAGCCTGCTTTCACAGTAACTTGGTAGAGGGATTTTAATTTGGCTGTTCCTGTTCTGTGGAGATGCAACAGGTGCCCACTATCTGGAAGCAACTGAAGATATTTTTGTTCCGACAGGCTTCCCTAGCTGTGTCTTCACCGTGTCTGCTTTGTATGGTTTTAGTTTTGTTTTAAATGTATTTGCTGGTTTTGTTCTTTTGAACTGTTCTAAATTATCTTCAATGTACAGTACCTTGAGCTTGAGAAAGCTGTTTAGAAACCAGTTAATAAATAAGTGGTGGTAGTAATAAAAATACACCCAACAGTATTCCCAGCCTGTCTCCATGACTCCATGTCAGACACAAACCCTCCTGTCTAGGTTGTAAGAGGAGAGGAATGAGATCCACTCTCATATTGGGACTTTTTCTGCCTATCCTCTCCTAGGTGCCCCTACATCTGCTCTGGAAAGTTGAGGGAGCTCCCATAACAAGTTTAGGGGGAAGGGGGAGATCCTGTTGCATAAGTGGACCTCAGTCTACACAAACACAACCCACTTTACTCTGTTGAATTCCACCCAGTGTTTTCAACATTGGTGGAAAGTATTGTGCTGCTGTTTCCAAGGGACAGTTTGGTCATCATTGTTGCCATCCTTTAATGTGATAGTTAAAAGGTAAAAGGTTTGGATATCAGAAGGCAAGTGGTATGGAGAGACAGAAACAGCAGAGGAGTGGTAGCCAATGTGGTGCACTTCAGATAATGTTGGACTTCAACTCACATCATTGTGGGCAATTGGCTATTCAGGCCAAGGTTGATGGATTGGGAACTGCACTCCCAAAATCTATGGAAGTCACCATGTTGGCTTACTAGAGGGTTAGACATTATTTGGACAGATGGGAACAGGTATGGATTCTTCATTTTTATTAATTTCCAGGGCATGGAAGGGAAACCTATTAAATTGACAGTGAATTATAGTTTATATCTGTTGATGGGGAGACATTCAGACAAAGCAAAAAACAAAAACTGCACAGCTGGACCATTCCTGGGTAAAGTGCATTACATGGGATTTAGCATCTTCATCTGGGGTAATCTGTTTGAAAAGTGTTTTTGGCAAAGTGACTTTATGTAAGTAAGGATTGTGGATGGGGGAGTGAAGACTTCTTGGGAATATAAACCTTTAGTTTAAAATATTTTTTCCCCAGGGTTGACATACATAAAACATTAGAAGCATAAAATCTTAGGTGGCATTTTCTTTTTGAAAACTCTCCAAACAGACATTTATATTAATAATGAATAGGTAATAGTTCTAAATTTTTAATTTTGAAGTACAAAAAGATGTAAATTTTTAAGTTTTCAAAACCAACACTCATAGGAATTTTAAGTGTTGCTTCTCTGTGGAAATTAAACGGCAAATGTAAAGGAAGGCTGTTTTTCCCCATTCAGGCTGCTTCCTCTTAAACTGCAGTAAATTTTGAATAAAAGGAATTGCGTTGTTTACTTCTTCAGCAAAACATCAATAAATTACCACCCAATCCTTAATAAACAAGCTTCCTAAAGGTGCCTTTGATGGGTAATTCCATTGTGACCAATCTAACATTTGTAAGCTGCTTTACAGAATGTTTTGTGTTTTAGCTACTTTTATTTCATTCCCATTAACATTAAACTCGTTGTGTTAATTGCCTTGATCCTCCCTACAAAAATAATCAAGAAGCATGCCAGTGGTAGTTTAAATGCTTTCTTGTTTTTGAAAGCTGTGACCCATGTCATTGAAGTCTTGCAACCTCAAGAATTTATCTGTAACTTAAGTGTTTTCTCTAAAAGTGGCAAATGACCCCTGGCTAATGTTATATGTGAGAATTTGTTGATAGAAACCCCCAAATAAGTTCCTCTAAAGCAAAATCTTGTGCATGTGACTCTTGGCTATGAATTCAAAAGTTGCAGACCAGCATCAAGCCCGTGTGAAAAGTTGTAACACCTTCAGGAATTTATACTTAGCTATGGCAACACCCTAATAATATGGTTCCGTTCAACTCAATATTTATCATTTCATTCATCATGTCACAGGAGTTCCCCCTTTTAAAAAGATTTCATACTAATGAATATCATATTGCATCGCCTGGCTAACAAATGTTCTTTTCATTGTGCCAGTCTCCAACTCAACAATAACAAAGTTGACCACTGACATCAGCACTTCAGTGACTGTTTCTGCTTCTGTGCTTTATTTCAGAATAATTCCATATACTATAGGGACATCATTCCCTGTGTTTGTGGTGTCTATTTTAAATTGTGTTTAAAAATCATTTACTCTTTGTGTTCAAGACTGCCTTAAACCTTTCACAGGGTGACAGGGCTTTTTTTCAGCAGGAACTCACTGTAACTCAGTCCTGGCACCTGTCAGGTGGACGCTATTGCCATTATAAGAGAACATGGGAGGCGCTCACTGTGAGCTCTGGCACCTATTTTTCCTAGAAAAATAGCACTGAGGCATGAGAGCTTGGCTTGCCAAACTTCCCCACTTAGGGCAAGCCATGACCGCCCACCTATACCTGATGCCATATTGATAAGGGCAGGGCTTGACTGAAAGGCTGGAGTCTGGAGGACTGTGGGCCCAAAATTGCTTTATCCAGCTCCCAAAGCACCCACCAAGCAGAGCCTTTGAAGCGCTGCACAAAGCAGGAACCCAGTGCTAAGCAGGCTATTTCCCCCTTCACATCAGATGATACAAAGGGAGAGAAATCTTGCTGAGTTCAGGTGCACTAAGCAAGATCTCCATGCTCCCATTAGGAGAGGGGGGATCCTTCTTGGTACTGGGCTCAGGAAATCAACTGGGCACTCCAGCAAGCTCATTCCATCCCAAACTCAGTGCAAAAAGGGAAGAGGGGGATAGTCCCTTCCCTTTTAAGTCAGATCTTCTTGTGATCTCAAAGAGCTCCAAAGGCTTGTGCCCACTTTTCTGTTAATAGGCCTGATCTTGCTGCAGTCTTAAAGGGGAGGGGGACGTGCAAATTCTTGCAAAAGCTTTGGTGGTCCCCCCCCTTTAAGATTGCAATGAGATTTGGCTTAAAAGAGACTCCCAAAGGCTTCTTCCCACTTTCCCTTTTAAGACCAATCTTGTTGCAATGGGAGTGAAAGGGATTTTGACATCAACTTTGGCCCATGAGACAGATCTTGATAAGAATCTGACCCACAGAGCCAGAAACGTAGCCCTCGTGATAAGGTATGGTCTTTGTGTGGTAAGAGTCGTCAGGTCCAGATATTTGGGCTACAGCTGGCCTGGAAAGGAATTGGTAAAACTTGGTCCAGTGTGGAAGTCCATTCCCACCATGTCTTGAATGGAGGATTGAACTAAATAACTTTAGTTTCACTTCTGCTCATGGTCTCAGGACTAGTTTGGTAGTCCCATGAGCATAAAAAGTGTCTGGTAACCCCACAAACCAAATGGAACTATTTTGAAATAAGTGGTTTATTGTTCAGTCCAAAGCTTAAGCAAGCAGAATATTATGAAAAACATAAAACAAGTTGATTTTTTTTAAAAAAATATTGTTTTATTTAAAAAGAAGCAAAGTGTGTGTGAGAGAGCACATAAAATCCATTTCATTGGTATCACTCTCAATAGCTTTAATTATAGGGAAAGAACAGATGTTTGACATCAGTAGTGTTTACATGCCCGTAAGGCTTAATTTCTTCATAGTTCTTTGTAAAGAGCATAAACAATGACAGAAACACAAAGGAATGAGCTGTGGCAATGATAAAAATTTTGCACTTGCAAACATTTCAGTATGGGAAGAAGACACATAATAATCTAAAACATTATTACTGTTTTCTATTTTTATCAACAGTTTTGCCAGTAACAGTTGCTGCTTTTATTATGATTAATCTGCTTCATTGTTTTTCATTCTGAAAAAAGACATAGGAATATCATAAGATTCTTTTGAACCTATTTTGGAGATGTGTTTGCCTGTGTTTGGCACTAGGCCATTAAGCAAGAGGAGCTGACAAAACTTACTATGTGTCAGCTGTATACTGTAGTAAGAAACAAAAATGAGTGGTTGATCATAAACTGGATTTATTTGTTAGACAAATAATCAGAATATAGTTAACCAGCCTAACTTCATTGCATTCTTAAATTCAAAGGGAGTCTCACTTTTAGGGACATATTCCTTAAATTGGATTATCGATCACTTGCACCTGCAAATGCAACCACCTTACGTTTTGTGATATCAGTTCTACATTCTTCTGTGTTTCTACAAGTGATTTATGGTGGAAAAGTTAAGACCAGTCTGTACTGAATTTTGAACCTGAAATCAAGACTTCGCTTTATTTGGAGAAAGCTTAAATGAGCTGCAGGCTTTTTTGGTTTTTTTGGTTTTGGTCTGTGCTTTTAATCCCCCCCCCCCGATCAATAGTAGTTAGTTAATTTCTTTCTCCTGTACCTTCACACAGGGTACATGAAATGTTTGAGACCTTTCTTATGGTTACTTTCCTTGAGCCAAAGCGTTATTCTGAGTCATGCTGCCTTATAATATATGGAGAAGGTGACCATTGTCATCTCAGAAAATATAAACTGAAGTTGTTAGGTGCTGCATATTCCCTTCTTGTTTGACATACAGTGAGGGGGGAAAGTATTTCCTGTTGTTATTCTGTCTCTCACAGCTACAATAAACCTACCATTAAAATTATGGGCTGGTCATTTCTTCATCAGAGGGCAGACGGGCAAATTTAGCAGGGGATCGGATACTTTTCCCCCTCACTGTATATGCCGCTTGTAGCTCAAGGGACATTTATGGACGTTGGCTTAATTCCATGAGGACTTCAGCCTAATTTCATGTGAGTGGCAAAGAGGAGAAAAAACAAGGAGGAGGGACAGAGAAAGGGAGGAGGATAGAGAGAGAGAGAAAAAGAAAGAAGCTGACCTATTCACTATTTGTTCTGGCTCTGCCCACTGCTGGCATGTGGCCTGCAACAGGGAATGCAGTCATTGATTAAGAAATGTTTCCCATCCCTGGGCTAAAGCAATTGTTACAAACCTACATTAAAAATTGCTGTGCAAAAATTCACTTCAGGAGCAGCTTTAAAGATGTATAGGTTCTTGATAGACGAAGCTGTTTGTTGGGAAGACCTGGGGTTAAAATTGGGAGAGTCTCTTGAAACCACACAGTATGTCCCTGGAATTTCACAACATCATTCAGAGTAGGTTTTTTGGGGAGGGGCAATGGAGTGACAGCTGCCAGTGGGGTCTCTATTCCCTGAATGCTAGTAGAATGCCACTACATCAGGAGATGATGATGATGATATATAAATTATTATTTATACCCCACCCATCTGGCTGAGTTTCCCAACCCACTCTTGGCGGCTGCCAACAGAATATTAAAAACACAATAAAACATCGACCTTTCAGGGCTTCTGTACCTGCCCCCACAAACAGAGAGCACCAGCTCATTAAAGGCAAGCAGATCTGCACTGGCAGCCCCATTGTGCTCCCAGTACTCACAAACTGGGTGGAAGATTGATTTCTTGAATTTCTACTGGCAGTGGAGCTGGGTTGAGTATAGCTTCTTTGGAGCCTCAGAACTTGGGGCCATGGAGATCCCAAACAGTGGTGGTAGATGCAAGCTGTGACGCTCCACCCAGATGTGGGTTCCTACAGCCTCTGGGACCTCAGCAGGTAACGGTTTCCCCTTCCTTGCATTGACAGGCATTGTATGGGGTTATCTGGAGTGTAGCACCTGAGATGGTGCACTGGGTCATGCATCATCAGATCACACTGCTGGCATATGGTGGCTGTCTCCATTTGGGGACATCTCCCTGGGTATTGCTGAGCAGCAGCTGTCTATGGAATGCCATTTTTGCTACACCCAGACCTACCATGATGAAAACACCTTGTGACATAATGGGCCTGTCTCCAGGATGCCTCGCCTTTCTAGCAGCCCTGGCCGGACCACCTCCCATTGCTGCCCATACCTGTAGGCACTTATGCCTTATTAGCATGCTGCAAGCTCCCCAGGCTGCTTGTTCACCTTGGTCCAGCAACCTGATGTCTAAGATTATTCCTTCGGCCTTCTGGGTGTTTCATGGTATCCATCTGTTTCCCTGCTGAATTTCAAAACACACTTCAAGAAGATATGTGGCATTTCTCACTTATGACTGTGGTAAACTGATTGCAACTGAGAAAATGTAGAAGACCGGTTTGAGAATCCCTTTAATATAAACTATTAAATTCTTGGGCAATATAAATAAAAGAGATCCAATCTTGCCAAAGCACATGCATTATTGTTGGCTTACACTGGCTGAACACCCCCCCTTTTAAGGAGTTCTCTGTGTATTATAGTACTCTTTTTGCCTTCATTTGATTGCTTGGTGCATTTTGTTTTCAGCAATTATTTTTCAGTGTTAACTTCGGTGCCCAACATACTTTTATAATTATATACTGGTATTTGCATTTACAAGCATCTTGCATTTATTTAGATTATGTTTGTTGACAATATGGACAGAATTAGTGAAAGACAAGGCAGGATTATTTGAAGGCGCTGGATATTTTTCATATCCAGAATCTTTTTACTAAGTATTCAAACAGAATATATTTGTCTTTGCGGGTTTCAGTTTAAATTATCCATTGATCCGTTTTCCTATCATTGTTTTGCGCCTTTTTTGTTTGTTTGCATTATATTTTCATTTTGCAAGAACTGTAGGAAGGCAGGGAACAGTTGGGATGCTATTGCAAGTGCAATAAGAGAAAATGGGAATTGACCTCTTATGCAAATTTAGACCAATATATGGTTACTTGCAAGTAGAAAACAGTTTGTTGTTGAAAAAGGCTTTTTCTACTTGTCTAACTTCAGCTGAAACCATTTTCAGCAGATTGATATTTATATATATATAAATAAATAAAATGAGTGACTTTAACTTTTAAAATACTGAGCTTATTTTGGAGGTTGGTAAAAAATAATAATAATATTTTGTTTCTCTTGAAACCGATCAATATATTTAAATTTCCCATTTGCAGCTGGAGATGAAATCCAAACTAATGGAAGCTAGAATTCAAGAAGAAAAGCTTAAATTACAGCAGAAGCACGATGGAGATGTTCAGAAGGTATAGTATATTGTGAAAAAGGTTTGAATGATGATTGTATATGACATTGTAGTGTGCAAGGAAATAATAAAAGTAAAGCTTTTCCTTAGGCAGTTTATCCAGTATTTGGCTTTAAAATAGGATTCCATTGGCTATGTGAAACGCTCGAAAACTGATATGAATGGGATTTTGTATATTGGAATAATCAGAATTTTTGGATGCAGCATTGTGCTGTCTTTTGTAGCTTGCACTGATCATGTTAGTAGGATTACAAACTACTTGGCCTTGGTAGGTAGTTCCACTTATATGGAAAAATGCACATATGTGCTCGCTTGCGCACAAGCACGAAAATTTGAACACTCCTAAAACCCTGTATTTTGCTGCTGTAACCTTGTGGTGGTGCATGTGAGAGAGATTCTGCAAATGGCTTGAAGCCTGCTCTCTAAAGAGCTGTGGTAAAAGCTTTGGCAACCACTGAGGTGGATTTCAGTAGATAGGGCTTGTGGCTATTTCTTTGTATTTGCCAGAACAGAAGTTGGTCCCAGTGGTGGTACAAGAGAGCATGTTATCTCCCAACTAGTTAATCCCATGCTACATTGGTAATAGCATTTGTAGATCCTACATTGATAATAGCATTTGATTGTTGGAAACATTTCTCATTTTGTTAATAGGCATTCCATTGGCTCTGTAAAACCATCCAATTACCAAGAAGTCTTGTGTTTACTACTAGATTTACATCAGAAGGTCTGAGGGAGTTAATTTTTTTATTTATTTAGAAGAGTTTGCAAAGAGCACATAATGCCAAACACAGTTTAGTTTAATGTGGCTTAACATCCAATTAACTTCTGACTAGTATAAGCTACAATTCAGAGTATTTCCACTCTGAATGCATTTGATCTTACAACGCTCCATGAGCAGAAGGCCGCTGCCACATAAAGAAGGGTTTTCAGCGAACTGAAATCCAGAAGTGTACTTCCGTTTGTGCAAGGCATTGCACAGTCCCTTGCGCGAGGTTTTGCTCAGCATCTCAAGATGCATGCTGGCACAAGGGCTTGCATGGTGCTGCAGGCTGTCTTCCACTAGTCCTTGCGTAACAGTTAATGGGGCAGTACCACTGCCAGAATTACTAATGCCCATGTACCTCTGGGTCTAACCTCATGTTTTCTGTGGGTTATGGAGTGATTCTCTTATGGGACCCTCTGAAGCAGAAGGGACATACTTTGGGGTACCATATTTGTTGCCTGAGGTATAGGAGTCCTTGGTGGTTAGCAGTGTCTTGTATCAGCTTTTGCTGGTATGCCTGCTGCAGCAGCTCCTGGATAGGAACAGCTTGGCCACTGTAGTCCATGCACTGGTAGTCTCAAGACTGGATTATGTGCTTTATCTGCAACTGCCCTTGGGCAGTCCGAAGCTTGAGCTAGTGTGGAATACTGCACCTAGACTGGTGGTGGGAACAGACAACCACCAGCTCATTCCACAAGTGTTAAAAGATCTGTACTGACTTCCCATCTGCTAGCAGATCAGGTCAAGGTTCTCATACTGGTAGTGAACAAAGCTCTGAACAATTTAGACCCAGGACACCTTAAGAATTGTCTTACGCTGTATGTCCCAGATTGATCGCTGAGATCACGTAGGGCAGTACTGTTATTGGGCCAGAAGCATGACTCATGTCAACGAGGAGTTATTCCTTCCTTCAGTGTAGTGCACCCAACTCTGTGGAGCTTCATCCCATTGGAAATTAGGCAGGTGCTGTCTCTTACTCACTTTCACATGCAAGATAAAAGTGGTTTTATTTCAGGAGGCCTTTGCGGTGTGAATGCTGTTTTGATGTTTTCTTCTCCAGTGTTTTAATTTATCTTTACATTTTGTGCATTGTATATTTTAATTTTGTAAGCTGTTTTGAGACCCAGATGTGGTGAAAAGGGGGGGTATAAACTTTCTGAATAAATGAAATACATAAAATGCATGTTGTAGCACTGAGTATCTTGCAGGGTACTAGCAGGGTAATAATCGAAGTTAATTTGTTGTAATGACGCAGAGGGGATAGCAGTACTGAAAATCTGTCAGAAGACTTGGTGAATGTTGGTTTTTCATGCTTGTTTGCTTTGTTTTAAGGCTATGCTGTTTGGAGATTTTTCTTATACTGTGTTGATTTTGTGTAAACTGTGTTGTGAACCTTTGTAGAAAGGCAGGGTATAAATTCATACGTAATAATGATAACATTGTTTGACCCCAAGTATAAAACATCGAAGATTCTTCAAAAGGATTGTAATATTTGGCAATGTGCATATTTTGTTAATTGGCTCTTGCCACTGTGTCTAGGTGCTGAATATGAGAGGATGTAAGAGTTTTGAAAGAATAACATGGAATGGGAGGTTGGTCAACCCAAGGCACCAACAGCTCCCAAAGGTGTCCAGTGTGAAACCACATCCTCTTAAACAGTAATGTTAGGATTGGTGTCAGAGGCAATATGATTTCTCAGTTAAAGTTCACTTGTACCAGAACTCTGATCTGAGCCTGGGGTGAGTAAATGTCCTGGGTGGTTGAAGATGAAGTGAATCTGCTGATGGAGACCTTAACAAGGAGTACAGTCATGAATCCTGGCCAGGTCTCTCGTATGTCAGCCAAACTGAGAAAGAATATAACAGCATAAGAAAACTGAAAGATATGTTGGCAAGATCAGTGGCAAAAGGTGATGGGATATGGAGATGGTTGGGAAGCAGTTTCCCCTCAGCTCCCCTCAAAAAAGTGGTCCTAATTGCTTTGAGCATAGTAAGAGATTAAAAGAAGAGCCAGTGGACATTTTGCCTCCAGTCTGTAACATTAATATATATTTGTATTCCAGATTCACAGTGTGGGTGAAAGTAATGCCTTGCTTCCTTTAAGTTTATGCATTGCTGAGAGTGAATAGGAAATGTCCGTGTGTCATGAACTGAAAGACAGTGAGGCAGAACATTATTTTATAAATTTGTGGGATATCCTGTGGTATTTCATGACCACATGTGGTACAGTGGAGAGCTGGCAGTTTTGCAAATAACCAAGTTTTATTGTTACAATCAATGGAAGTAGACCATTGTCTAGGCCTGTAGGAGCCATAGTAGTTTGGGTTTGTATATTCAGCCCAGTACGAAAGGCATAGGGCTAGAAAACTTACATTTCTATACTATTCAGAATTGCGAGTACCACTAAATATTGGGTGAGTGTAAAGGGAATAGAATATATTTTTCACAAAGGTGAGATTGTGGCCAGAGAATATGGCGGTGGGAATTATCCCAGGATTTGGGGAATCCACTGAAAAGTTTAAGCTGGTTAATAATCATAAATATGTACAGCCCTGTATTCTGGGGAGGTTTAGAACAAAAATATTGCCCTTGCTTTTCCTTTGAAACTAGTAGTTTTGTTTTGACTGACACAGCAGGGTCTCCAGATGAGATGTCCTATGGTATTCTAAAGTAAAGAATAATCCTTTTATTATTATTTTTTGTTTGCAGACTGAATACCGAGTTCTTTTGTAAAGAAAACATTTCATCTTGAATGTTTTCTTCACTGTGTTCATGAACATTCTTTTCTTTTCTTGCTGGGATCCCAAAGGATTAAACAGAGCATTTAGCAATAATACTTACACTTGCATTTTAGAGTTCTCTTTCAGAACTTGTTAGACTTCAAAATTCTTTATATGATTGCAAAGGGATGTTGATGCCTTGGGGAAAATAAATCTTCTCAAAATCAGTCTTTTGTGTAACGTTTCCCCCTCTTTTCAGTTCCTTTCACAAAGGACATTTACACTAAAACTGTACGAGTCTTTTAAAAAGTTTTGTGCTGTTTTGACCAGCTGAATTCATCCTTTGTTTATGTTACATTTAGTTGCTCTAAATACTTTCTAAATTCACAAATCCTTATTAAGAGTGTGAGAAATACACACTTCATGGAGTTTCTTTTAATATACCAAATTTATCTTGGTTCCTGCTGATACTATACTGTATTCTGATTGTAGTCTTTCCTGTATATACTTAGCCTCATAGATTTACTAAGCACTGGTGATTTTTCCTATAGATTTTGGACAGAAAGAATAATGAAACTGAGGTACTGAAGACCTTGTACAAAACTAAGCAGAGTGAAGCTGAAGAGACCATTCGAAAGCTTGAAAAAAAAGGTGATGAAGCATAAACAAAGTACTCTGGACTCAAAAGTATTAATTTTCACCTTATCTAATTAGAGGCAAATATTTAGGACTTTGTCAGAAATTGCTCCTCAAACTGGCATTGCTATGGATTGGTACAGAACAAAAAAGAGCATCCCTGTTCTCTTTGGTTAGATCTTCTCAGCAGCCTTTGTAAAAGGAAGCAGGATGAGTCTGCTGGCAGGCTAGTCAACAGCTACTGTTGGGAGTTATTGTCTCATTTGGAGGGTATACCTTTGAACCTGCATAGAATTAATCTGAATACATTTGAAGAGTCTTAATTGTTTTGCTGTTAGAAGCATTTGAGCACCATGAGCTTTGCTTGGTTTTCTAAAGTGAAATTATTTGGCCCAGGACTGTTCTGCCAAACCAATGGGCACCCCCTCTCCACCACCCCAATACCAGCCCCCGTGTCCTATGACAAACTACTTTTGCAACTTGGGATTAAAAAAACAACAATATGGCAGCGTAGTCCATTAATCAGATGAGAAACAAACAAAATCTTGGTAGACCTATCTACTGAATTCTGTACAGTTAGAGTACAGAACGTGACCATTTTGTGTGGGGGTTTTGTTCCGCAGAGCATGCATAAATGCCCCCACCCCATTATGCCTTGCCCCCATTAAGCCCTGTCCTTATCCGGTCCCCATTCTGCCCTCTTCTGGGTCCTAAAGAATCCACATGTCGGCAATCACGCATCAATTGGACGTGTCTAAAATGGTCACCACCTGTAGTTCTTTGGAACCTGACCACACTTTGTATTCAAAACATTGATACGTTTTATGATCACACTTATCCAGAAATAAATTGGAAGCAAACTAATTTTGTCGTTCAAGGTTTTTTTTAGAAATGTAATCAAAGGCAGGTTTCACACATTAAAATGAAATGTCGCTTTTAAACAAAGTGAGGTCAGCTGGAACACTCATCTGATTATATCCGTTGCCAGATGTAATATCAGAAAGGCCCATTTTCTCATGTATTGCATTTTCTTCTTTTATATTTCTCTTTTCTGACAGTTCAGACGCTTGTCCGTGAGTCACAAGTTGTTAGAGAAGCAAAGGAAAAGCAAATTGCAGAACTAAAGAAGTTGTGTGAGCAAAGTACAGATTCCTTGAACAATGAATGGGAGAAAAGGGTAATCTGTATTTTTTTTCTGGATTCACTATAAATGTAGGAAGATAATGATATGGAAATAATATTTCTATTTTTAAAAAATAATACCTTGCCTTTTTATAATACCACAGCCATTTTAGGATAGGGACTGCTGAATGCTATCCTAATTTTTGTGTGTGTTTGCGTATAGCTCCATAATGCCATGGCTGAAATGGAAAAGGAGAAGTTTGACCTTCAGAAAAAACACACGGAAAACATCCAGGAACTGCTGGAGGATACAAACGCACGACTAAGTAAAATGGAAGCAGAATACTTGGCACAAAACAAATCAACTGTAAGTATTCCAGAGTGTGGAAATTTGTATAGTTCAAGTGACATAAACGAGTGTATTGCAGTGCTGATATAAAAATTTAGGTAAAAAAATTCTTTGTGTCACAGAAATATGCGTAAATATTGTCAGGCTGAGAATTATTGTAACTCTTGTGCAGTACAAGACTGTAAACAGTGACATTGCTTTACTAAATGGATAGTTGAAGTGGGAACACTGTGTCTCTTCTTCTCCCCCATCCTGCTTCACACAAGGTTTCACTTCACCTCTATGTTTGTTCTGAATATAATACCTGATACATTTTACAGTTTATTGTAAGATTTTCATTATGAAATGGCAGTAATGATTCAGAGCTCCAGCTAAAGCTTTTCTCCTACTTTTTAGTTCTATAGAGAATCAAACCTGTAGAGGTGCAAAAACTGCATAGGAATGTGGGCCTTGCCTTTTATGGTATTATGGCTAATCAGCAATGGTCACATTTTTTTCTGTATCATTGAAACAGTGGGTTTCCTTGATCTAAAGTGTGGATTACTTTCCTGCAATGAAGAGTTGTTGTTGTTGTTGCTGCTGCTGCTATTCTTCTTCTTCTTCTTCTTCTTCTTCTTCTTCTTCTTCTTCTTCTTCCTCCTCCTCCTCCTCCTCCTCCTCCTCCTCCTCCTCCACGCTATACATGCAGGTCTCAGAGTGGTTCACAGAATAAAATCAGAATTTGAAACCACAAAGTACATAATAAAATAAAAACAACAACAGTAACCCAATAACCCCTCACCCAACACATTTTCAAAGGGCATGGGATGTCAATCAAATCCTGATTAAAAGGGAACGTTTTTGCCTGGCGCGTAACGGTGTATAATGAAGGCGCCAAGTGAACCTCCCTGAGGACAGTATTCGACAGACTGGGAGCCACTGCAGAGAAGGCCCATTCTCGTGTTGCCACGTTCCGAATGTCTCAGAGGGCCTCAGAAGGTGATATCAGGGTCTTGATAGGTTCATAGGGAAAGTGGTGGTCCTTGAGGTATTGCGGTCCTGACGCGTTTAAGGCTCTATAGTTCAAAATCAGCACTTTGAATTGGACCCAGGAACTGGTAGCCAGTGCAGTCAGACCAGGATTGGTGTAATATGCTCAAAGCATCTTGCTCTGGTGAGCAACCTGGCCACTGAATTCTGCACTACCTGAAGTTTCCGAACTGTCTTCAGAGGCAGCCCTACATATAATGTAGGTCCATGCCTTTTCCTTATGTTTGCACTTTATTTTCCAGTTTTAATGTTCTTAGCATGGGATATTTAAACCTATAAGTTTTATGCTATGATAAATCTGCTCTGCTGGTGTCTCCTGATTGTTCCATTGCTCCATCTTAATGTTTCTTCGTGGATATTTGCCACATAGGGTGCCAAGAGACCTTATCAAAAGAATTGCTGTCAGTTAGAAAATCTCCACTTTTTTATCTCCTTCCCCCTGAAGTGACCTACTTTCAGATCTGCAAGTTCAATCAGTTTAGTGTAGAGTGTGAAGAACACAGAGAATTGGAAGGTAGGATTGGCCAGATCACTCTGTCTCTGGTTTGTATCTATGTCAAGTGTGTTTATTCAGAAGTCTGTTCCATCCCATTTCTGCAGTTAACTTGCAGATTTTTTTTAAAAGCTAAATCTCTATGAAAATTCATAGATGCTTAAATATGTGGTTAATCATGGAATACATCTTCAAATACCTATTTTATCTCAATGCACACATTTCTAAATGTGTTTTTTCATAAAATAAGTACTTCAGAATGCATTTTGGTTCTTTTTTAAAAAGCTAAGAACTGTATCACAAAATTCCGAGTGCCAAAATTCCGAGTGCAGGATATTTATGTTCTGGCCCTTATGGTAATCCAGGAGGTTCAAATGAGGTCATTTTGCTTAAAAAATTCCTCCCCATCTCTGGTCTGGAAGGCAGAGATGTTGCAGGAAAACTGACACCTTTCTTGGGTACTGGCAAGTCTGGCAAGTACAGTCATACCTCGGGTTGAAGTAGCTTCGGGTTAAGCATTTTCGGGTTGCACTCTGCAGCGACCTGGAAGTAATGGAGCACGTTACTTCCGGGTACCGGTGCTCGCGCATGCGCACTCAAAATGATGTCACGCGCATGCGCGGAAATGGCAAATCGCGACCCACGGATGCAGGTTGCGTTCGCTTTAGGATGTGAATGGGGCTCTGGAACGGATCCCATTTGCATCCAGAGGTACCACTATAGTCAGTCTTTGATTCCTCTTCCGTGTTCTGAAAGGCTGAGCCAAACTAAGTACACAGCCAAGGAGGATGACTCTCAGATTGGTTGTGATAATCAGAGTGGTCAGTAAGACTTCACAGGGCACCAGATTCTGTTTTAAAACGGTTTTCTTTTTTCTTCTTTCTCTTCCTTCATTATGATTGGACACATTAATCTTTCTCTTACCTCTTTTTGCTCTTTTCCAGTCTTAAGTAGCGGAAGGGCAGAGGGGAGCTGAAGTATGGCAAGAAGAAAGAAGTTGCTAGTGTTGTTTCTTCCCATCTCTCCCTGGTCATTAACTCATTCGGTGGCCTTAGACGAACCATTATCTCTCGGTGATAATTTTGGCCCTTTCTTCCAGGGCAGTTATATCAATGTGTATGCAGCACTTGGAAGATTTGAGATGCTCTCTCTGACCATGTTTGCATATTACAGCAAGCCATGAGCTGTTGCTCAGTGTGAATGAGCAGTGTTCTATTGCAGACTGTCAAATTCCTCCCATTTCACTCTGTCCTTAAGCAAGGGGAAGCAAACCACAAGCTGTGATGTGCAAAGCAGCACTCGTGTTTCCTTTTCCCCTGCCCAAGGAAAGGTGAAATGAAACAGGAACAAGTCAGAAGTTCATGCTAAGTCATGGATTGTGGCTTTCCATGACATGTGAACAGGACCTATAAATGCAAAGTATTTTGATTTATGGAAAGGGAGAACGTTCATCATCTTAAATAAATTCTTTTCAAGTTATTGTTAGTGCTGGTAGTAGCTTGCATGTGTTACGATTGAACTCTTTGCACTCTTCATGATATGGCATGGTTGTCTGTCCCTGCTCCCAGCATTGACAAGGCCTGTTGAAAGACAACAAAGACCATGAATGCTTTCTTTGAGTTGTCATAGCATCAGCATAGTTATGGTATCAGAGGTTGTATTGCAACAGTGGACACAAGTAATGACTTATAGATTTGCAGGATGGAATGGTGTCACACTTGAGCAACGTTAAAAGATTTGAAAGTACTTGTTAGCAGATAGGGAAATGGACACATATTGGGAGCTGTAACCCCTAGGGGGGAATCTCATTAAAAGGGGTCATCCATCATCCCAGATTGGTTCCTCATGTAGATGGGAAGCCACTTTTCATCTTGCAATTCCCGCATGGTCCTTCATCATTTCGTTATTCTAGTTTGACAGTAGAGACAGAATACAAACTCATTGCAAAAGTGTCTCTCTGTTCTATGCTCGGGTGTTGATGTTTCACAAGGTTTTGTGTCTTGGTGTCCTTCCCTTCTGAGTCGCTTGTGAGATGAATTTTGTACTTGGAGTTTGCAAGGCAGGTATTTGTGCCTTAAAACTCAACAAGTCCCTTTTGACATTTTTCATCAGTGTGGCACATTTAAAGTAGTGATCATTTGTTTGATGTTGCCTTTAAAGCTCACTCAAATTTTAGATTCTGTTGTTAATGAAAGTTGAATTGAAAAAAATTAGCATTCAAACCTTGGCATAGGTAATGATAAATATGGCAAGAAATGGACACAGTCTGTCAGCAGGATTGAATTTTAGAACCATCAAAAGCAGACAGATCTTGCACAGCAGCTCCTGATTTAATAATTAAACATAGTAGGGTTCAAGGTATGGCTTAAGATGAAAGACTAGACTGTCACTGAAAATTAGTTTCTCTTTTCTTATTATTTCAGACTCCCCCACCCCCCTTTTCATAGAGTTTTCTACTGTCAAGAGTGCCATTTGTTGTGCACAAGTGAATTTTGCTGAGTGATGAGACTTGCAAATTATATTCTTGACACATGCATTATTCTATTATACATAGTTCTATTTCTGAGGAGAAATATTGCTATCTTAAACATACAGGAATAGTTATTGCTAGATTTTGGACCAGAAAAATTATTAGAATTTGACAAGTAAGTTGGAACAATGGTTTCACCCAAAAGTCAACATTAGATTTGGCATTTGACTCCTAATCCTTTTTAAGCTTATAATAAACATATAAATGGAATTTTAAAAAATATATTGGAACGAATTGGGGGGGGGGGGGGAGACACACATGGTGGTGAATGATTCATTTTGGAATATTTGAAAATTGGCAGCCTTTTAAAACAGAAATGGGATTTAGAGACGGATGGATTTCTGGTCATGTTAGATATTACTCTCTGAACATAGCATGCATTGGAGTGACTCTCTGACTCGCATGATTCCTGTGTTTTGCTTGGCTGCTGTCCCTGAGCTGTAGGTGTAGCATCTTACCTAACAAATCATCATATTCTCCTGTGAAAGACATCAAATTCAGGAATATCCCAGTAAGTAAGAATGAATGAAGTATTTGGCCAGGTTGGATATTGCTTTCTACTGGGCGAGAGTGTGGGCTTTTTATAACTGTAAGTGGGCAAATAAATATATATCTGGAGGTCTTTAAAAGCCTTCAAACAAGTAGCTTATTAGCATTCTCAAATGGCACGCAATAGTTTTGTATAAGAAGTCTACAGCAATAAGAATTATGCTTTACATACCAGCTTAATTTATCTTCTGTGATTCCTCACTTGATAAGTAAACATTTATTTTGTTTCTTAAAACCTCCAGTTCATATTTTATCATCTTGTGCCTTTAGCCAGAGAGAAGGGTTATGCGAACAATGAAGTTTAGTTATCAGCAGGGCTGATAACTTGTTAAAAAAGTTCCGTTAAAGAAAATTCTGCTTCAATAGGAGCTTGAATCTGATCTGTATACAGTGGTAAGGTAAAGATAAAGGGACCCCTGACCATTAGGTCCAGTTGTGGCCGACTCTGGGGTTGTGGCACTCATCTCGCTTTATTGGCCGAGGGAGCCGGCGTACATCTTCCGGGTCATGTGGCCAGCATGACTAAGCCGCTTCTGGCGAACCAGAGCAGCACACGGAAACGCTGTTTACCTTCCCGCCGGAGCGGTACCTATTTATCTACTTGCACTTTGACGTGCTTTCAAACTGCTAGGTTGGCAGGAGCAGGGACCGAGCAACGGGAGCTCACCCCATCGCAGGGATTCGAACAGCCAACCTTCTGATCAGCAAGTCCTAGCCTCTGTGGTTTAACCCACAGCACCACCCGCGTCCTGCTATACAGTGGTACCTCCGGTTAAATACTTAATTCGTTCTGGAGGTCCGTTCTTAACCTGAAACTGTTCTTAACCTGAAGCACCACTTTAGCTAATGGGGCCTCCTGCTGCCGCCATGCCGCCGGAGCACGATTTCTGTTCTCATCCTGAAGCAATGTTCTTACCCCAAGGTAATATTTCTGGGTTAGTAGAGTCTGTAACCTGAAGCGTATGTATCCTGAAGAGTATGTAACCGAGGTACCAGTGTACTGGCGTCTCCAAATTATGGCTGGGCTTGGTAGCCAACTTTTAGTTTCTGCTTGCCAGCTATGCAGTCTAATCGTAATAATAACACATAATAATACAACAGTACATCAATTTATCAACACAGGTGTTGCCTATGTTGTCTGTCATGTACCACATGGGGTGTTGTTATTTTTTAATTCACCTGAAACCCACAGTGCTTGTTTTTGACAATGCCTCCCCCCCCTTCAAAATGTTGATGACTATCCCTCTACACCGCACTGCATCCCACCCAAAATATACAAGTGCTTTCTATAAATTCAAATATTAAACATTTACATTGTTGTTTTCAGATACAACCACAACAATTGGGGAAGGCATGGTTCAGTATGATGTTTAATTTTCTGCCTGATAAATGAAGGGGAAATAAAGGCTTAGAAGCTACGTAACTAGGCTTCTACTGGCGGGAGCATTCCCTACGCCCAGTTCCACAAACGAGATGGAAGTGGGAAAGTGGGGAGGAAGCAGGGGAGACAACTTTCACTGACGCCTCCTTCCTCCTGCAGCCATCTTGTATCTCATATATCTTCTGAGCAGTTTCCCTGGTAACATTATGAACCACATATTTTCACACATTCAGGCACCCACACCTTTCAGTAGTCATATGGAGTTTTTATTGATGATTTACTTTGTGTATATTGCTTTGTACACTAAATTTCATTTTGTTTCAATCACACTTATGTGTAAAAGTTGAAAGATTTCAGCATTAGCATGTGTCTAAACAACCAGGTTGTTAGGCAATCATCTTTATTTCCTCTTGCATTGTTTTTCTTTGCTTTGAGGCAAAGAGTCTCAAGAAATCTGAAAGTGATTCACTGCCTAATAGCCACATTGTTTTCTCTTCCAATTACATGTGTTTACATTTCATCATAACAGGAATCAAATATCTTCCTATCCCCTGTATACAATAGGAGTTAAATATCTTCTTATTTCCTGTAACTTGCTAGATTCTAAAACACTTGATACGATTCTGCTTGATCAGGTTCAACTTTAAATAAGTATTAGATATTTTGTTCAATCGCAAATTCCTCTTGTGTAACCTGGTATATTATGGAATTATGAACTTTCTTTTTTATGGTTTATGATTTTATTCACCCATCACCACTGAATACCTCTTCACTTTTTTTGTACAGTATTTTAAAAACGCTTAATTCTAATGTTGCTTCCACATAATCTCTACTGCTTTGTCTAGTTTTTATTTTGTATTGGCCCTTGCTGTCTCTTACTTCCCCTTATTTCAGGTAACAGTCCGCCTGTATGCATAAACATCAGTAAAGGATTACTAGGAATCACAGCAGTGTACATATGGGTGGTTGGTTCTTCATTGTGAGGAGGCTTTCCAGGCTATTATTTTAGATGTCAAATTTACAGGGACAATATTTTCTCCTGGAGTAGGGCACCTAGCATAGGGAAATTACGTTTTTGGGGGGCCAGGAAGGGCCATCTCCTAAACTTACTTTTGGAAGAGGATCGTTCTCTTCCCGCCTTAGTCATGGGCAGATAGACTCTGGCATGGTTCATTACTTGTGGCAGTTTAGTATTTTGAAAGAAGGAGCTAAGTTAAGAACTCTAGCCTAGGGAACAGAGTAGAGAGACTCCCCCTTTGGTCACACTATCCTGGCATACACTTCACTTGAAGATGGGAAAAAGCTGGTTCACTTGGAGATTGGAAAGAGAGAGAGAGAGAGAGTTTCCCTTAGGTCTCAATTTTTCCACATATAGTCATGTTCTGGCAATCATTTTTCATGGCATAGGCTTCCACTCACAAGCACCGGTGGACACATGAACTTGTGGAGTGACAAGTCTTGCATGTCCAACCTGGTGCTCTCCAGATGTTTTCAGCTACAACACCCATGAGCCCCAGGCTGCATAAATTGGCCATGCTAGCTGGAACTGATGGGAGAGGATCTAGAGAGCACCAGTAGGGAGAAAAGTGGACTATAGACTTCTTCAATAGGCTTTCCAAATGGCAGATTCCACAGATTTTGTCATTGGAATCATGGTTGCCTAAACAACCATGTGGTTCGATTCACCACAGATGACACAGCAAGTACCAAATGTATGACACAGGAAGGTAGGGCACACAGTCATTTTCTCTCTGGGGATTGTCAGAGTACATGGGGAGTTTCAGTGCTTCTCAATGTCCCACTCCCATAATGGTCAGAAGAGTCTTCACACCCTTTTCTCTTCCATGGTTGGTGTATTGCTCTACACAGTTGCATTAACTTTCAAGTCCCCTGAGGGTTTTGTGGCATGCTTGGTTGGGGAGCTGCCACCTCAGCAGCTTTGTGAAAAAGGACTTCTTTACGTGAGATGTGCAGGACATACCTTTACCAAAACACTATAAGATGAACATTTTAACCTCTTCCGAGAGTGTCTTCAGGAGGCCTGCCTTACAAGGGTAGATCTGATGTGGACACTTTATTAAGTTGGCCACACCATTGCTAATGACCTATATGCAGAGATTATGTAATGAAGTTTCATCTTTTGCCATTAAGATTACAATTCATTTTATCTCTGTCATCTAGGTTAAAATATCTTTCCATTTGAATTTCTAACAGGCACATATTTCCTTCCATATGAACGTCTCCATTCTTTGTGATTGGTTGTAGAGCTCTTAGTCCAGGTTTTCCCTCTACGTCTTTGTGAAATTTTTGTGGAGCCTGGGGCAGGGTGTTCTCTGTAGTAGCACCAGAACTTTGGAATCTGCTTTCTTGGAAAGCATCCCGCCCTGCCTCAGTATCAGAGTTCAGGCAGGGAGTAAATATTTTAATTTTCTTGTCCTATTAAAATAGCTTACACTCTGTTGCCTTTGGTTTTTATTGTTTTTATATATGAGCTATTTTTTCATTTACAGTACATTGCCTTGAGTCCTTTTCTGGTAGAACATTTTTTTAAAAAGTAATTTTACTTGAAATCATCTAGGAGATGTGTTTTAATTTCTAGCCAGTGGGTTTATTGTTTTCATTATCAGTGCTTTTAAAATGATTATTTGGGCCCTTTCAGTTTTCTCTCGTGTGCCATTATGAACTGCTAACGGTTTCTTAAACAAGAAAAGTTTATTCTCTTTCGAGTGTTTCAAATTATTTCCCCCCCTTGCCAAATACTGTCCAATTGGCAAAGTGGGATATCCTCTTGATCTTATCATATGGCCAAATCTACTGGATACAGGATGTCTGAAAGCTGCTGTTTATCAAAAGCATGATAGTAATCTCCACTGGCTGCACAGCAAATCCTATAATTGAAAAGAAAAATGTGCTTGACTTTTTGTCCAAACAAATACAGTCCTTAAAGATGTGTTAAGAACAATTTGAAAGAATATATTTTAAGAATGCACTGCGTATGTGATGTTCGTGTTTCAGAAGATATAATGCAAGTGCTTTACCCGAGTACGAGCCATAAAAATCTCCAGTTTACATAATTGTGTCAACAATAATTTCAGCTACATACTATAAAAAAGCACTGAGTTGATGGATGCTAAGTTTCACTTTAACAGTGGCTGGAAATATTCATTCTTTCCACGTTCTTCTGCCGCACAAGCCTTTGTTAACATAATGTGATTTGTGTGTCCTGTTTAAATTCCTGAATCCTGACCCAGCTTTGATTTTAACCACTTGCCTGGTTGTCATGGGAGGCATCTGACCTTTACCAGTTGAGACTGGTACGCCAGTTACAAATTTATCTAGAGAGATCAAACCCTGCCCCAGCAATCCATTGGCTGGTCACATTCAGGAAAGACTACTGTAATGTACTCTACATTAGGCTGCCTTTGAAGACTGTCCAGAAACTTTCAGCTGGTGCAGAATGCTAGTTGATAGTGTGTGGTGCATAGGACACCAAATCTGTACCAGTGGCATTGGTTGCCTGTACATTTCTGAGCAAGCTCAGAGGTTTTGCTTGTATATCTGCCTATCAGGTCAGTTCGGCTGCTGGGCATGAGAGATGGGACCTTCTCTGTAGTGCCCTCCAGACTGAGGAACTCCACAAGGATGTGTATGGCCTCTGTAGTGCCGGTGTTTATGTGTGTCTTAAAAACCTACCTCTATCAAACCTCTTAAAGGCTATACTCTTAGAACTGGTTATTTTACTACAGATGGTTCTGCTTCTTAGGTGCTAATTTGTACTGATGCTTGTAAACGGCTCAGACTTTTAAAGGATTGCAAACACCAGTGCTGTCGTTACGTTCTATTTTATTTATGTATTGTTTCATGATGTTGTGAATAGTTCTGGGTGCACAGTGCCCCGAAGAGCAACATCCAGATGATTAATAAATAAATAAATTGCAGTGGGATGGCAGCAGTGCATCTTTTGGACAGGAGGCAAGTTCAGCTCATTTTGCAATGGCCACTTGCTGTTCTAAGTTGCTCAAATTGTAATGCCTGGACCCATAGATCTATGAAACAGATGGTGTAGAGATTGCTTTTGGAATAAGAAGTGGTAGAAATGAGAAGAGAGCCTGTGTCATGTAGTAGTTCAAGCGTCCGAGTAGGACCGGTGTGGGGGGCGGGGCGGGGGGACGACCAGGTTTCAAATCCCCACTCGGCCGTGAAGCTCACTGGATGACCCTGGGCCAGTCACTGCCTCTCAGCCTAACCTACCATTAATTAATTAATGGCTTGTGTACATTCACTATGTAAATGAATCATGTGTATTTGCATTTTGGATAAATTCAGACAGCGAACAGCCTTTTCACCTAGGGGGCCAAGATTAAAAAATGGTACTACCATACACCTGCTGCTAAAATGCTGCCCGGAGGTCCAGGAGGGAGGACCATGAGTGATGTTGCTGCCAGAAGTTTTTTTTTAAATAATAATAATGCAACAGCGTTGAAGGGTTCAGGTTGTCTGTGTTGGGGACCCATCAGCAGCACTATGCAAAAGGCCCCCTGACATCTAGTCCCCGTACAGTAGTGCTATCTAAAAGGAAGAAATAGCATGTATTTGCCTCATGGCATGATATATAGAATACTGCAGTGGCAAAACAAAAGTGCAGGGGCATAACAAACCTACTTTCAGATAAGGGACAAAGGAAAACTCTGATCTGAAACTTCTGCTGCCTTGTGGGATATCCTCAGGAGAAAAAAAGGTTAAGGAATAAATCCTGCACAAATTTCGAGTGGAGTTCCTTGGATGGTGCTTTGTATGCCTCCTTCCAGCAGCTACTGCAGCCAAGCTAGTGCCAAACGTACTGCTCTGCTTTCCTTTGGAGCACATCAGTGAAGCCGAGAGTGGGGTCTTGTCATCTGTCCACACTGTCCAGGCTTGTGCTCCAGGGAGGTCACTTCAGTGTTGCTAATGCAGCGGTTTGACTTCACCTCCAGAGGTGCACTCCATTGTCTCTCGAGAGAAACAAATGCCAACCATATGATGCCAGTATTATTCAGTTCTCTGTACAGTGGTACCTCGGGTTAAGTACTTAATTCGTACCAGAGGTCCGTTCTTAACCTGAAACTGTTCTTAACCTGAAGCACCACTTTAGCTAATGGGGCCTCCTGTTGCCGCCGCGCCGATTTCTATTCTTATCCTGAAGCAAAGTTCTTAACCCGAGGTAATATTTCTGGGTTAGCGGAGTCTGTAACCTGAAGTGTATGTAACCCGAGGTACCACTGCATTAGTAAATCTACCAATTCTTTACAGTCTCAATTTTTATAGCTTTATGATAAGATTAGGTATAAAGGTAAAGGAAAAGGAACCTTGGACGGTTAAGTCCAGTCCAAGATTAAGTATAGAGTGGTATATTATTCTGGAGCAACTCTCTATAATGACTCTCCCATCTGGAAATGAAAATTTGAAATTGTTTTTGAAATTTGAAATTTTGAATGAAAGGCTGTTCATTCTGTTTGAAATTGTTTGAAATTGATGCACATTTAATTTGTTTTGTTGTATGTGATTTGATGGGCTTGCTTTTCCAACCTTTGTATTTTCCATAGAGAATCTGCACATCAACTCAATTCCTAACAGAGTTTTAACCACTTTATTTAGAACCAGATGGTCAAAGAGCTGGAGGCCCGTGTCCACCAGTTGACTGTGGAAGCAGAATCCAGTAATTTGCAGCATCAGAAGTTATCTCAAGAAAAGACCAGTCTTGAGCAAGCCTACCAGGCTGTGTGCACAGAACTCGAAGAAGTCAAGGCAAGGTACTTAATGAACATTTCCACTTTGGATAATAGGTGTTACAAGTGCCAATTGTAATAAAACATTAGTATTTAGTAATAACTGACTGGTAAATGAAAACGAAAAGTTGCATTTTGAGTTTCTTAAATATCTGGGTATGTTTTACTTGCCTATTTACTTGGATCACATACTGTGGAATAATTTCCTCACCTTCTGATGTGTTTCCACGGCAGTTAATGGGATAAATCAATGGTGATACTAATCAATAGCAGAGGTACAACTTCTAAGGGGGTAGTGATGTTGATATGTTGTAGCAAAGACAACAAACAATCTTGTGGCACCAAGGCACATCAGTGGTTGAGGAATTCACAGTTCTATGGAGAAATACAATGAACCTATAAAGAACCCAGGAAAGTCAGCAAAATAGTGTAGCGTAAGCATTCTTGAACTTCTTGTTCTCCTTGATCCGGATAGTAACTTTATGAGAAAAGTGAATGTATAAGCAAACCTTCATCTGCCATTACCTCAGATAATGTACTTGATCTTTATCTGTTATTGGTTGCTTCTCGCAGGATTTCCCAATGGTGGGTGTGGAGTCCCTGGTTGAAAATGGAGCTCTATATAAAGCTATAGGGATTGGTATATGAAACCGCTTGTTTTCTCGTTGGTTGTATTTTTGTAAAAGCAGTTCATTGTTTGACGTGATTGCATTTTCATGCTTCATAAGAAAATGAAGATTAATATTGTTCTGTTCATGCTGTAAGATGTGTAAGAGAAGAGAATGTTGTGTTATTTCAGATACCTCTGCTTAGATTTCCTTGCAATATTTCTAGATGCAACTCACTTCAGAAAGAAAAGGGGCGCATTGTACAAGACTTTGAGCAGAACATTCAGACTCTACAAAGCAAATATGATGATGACATAGATTTGTTGAAACAGGAACATGCTCTTTCTGCAGTGAAAGTAAGTTCACACTCAAGAATAGGATAGGCTTATATACAGATAGGCTTATATTAAAGCCAGTTTTCAGTGTTAATTTTTGAGGTTTTATGCTTGCATACACATGTATAGGTATGACTGGGTTTAATTTAATCAACTGATTCTTCTCAGCTCCCTTAATATACTTATATGCATGTATGTTGACAGGGTTGAAATCTAATGTTTCAACGTTAGTTTGTTTCTCTGAAGTGTGTGCACAATTTTTAATCAGGTGCCAATGACTATTCTAACAACACTGTTTAATCTATCAGTAACTATAGTAGTATTTGCATTTTAAGGACAAATGAAATATGGAGAGACTGAGTTTAAAAGTTTTCTGTATCTTTTCCAAGTAGATCATCTTCTCCTCCCCCGTCTTTTAAGTTGAACTTTGAAAAAAGTTTACTTCTGCCGGAGCTAATACAAGACCAACATTCCCTTGTCTATTAAATCCCTACAGGCATCTGATGTGATTGAAGAATTAGAACAGTGTGTGTCGCAATTAAAACAACAGTTACTGGAATCAGAACATCAAAGGCAGCAACAGCTGAGGGTGAGCCCTGCATTTTTCACTCAGGAAAAATGATGAGCCTTTTTTTTCTTTTTTCTTTTTACTACTTTCTGTGATTTGTATGAATAGAATGCTCAAGTGAGAGAGTTTCTGGAGTTCTTGGAAATGTGAGCCAATCACTCAACATCCGTAATAATGGAATATGTTCTTATTTCTGGCTAAACCCTTTAAAGAAACTTGGGGGCTATTTGTCTTATTTCCTTGCTTATTGAACTGATATGAAAAGCGTATATATCAGTGGATTAAAGAAATGCATACAGTGAAGTTGAAAGTAATCCCTGTGTCTGTCTTACATAGTGATAGCTACATTTGTATAAATTAGTACATTAGCATAAACATGTCGCATGGCTCCTACATTTCAAATATTTGCTGCCTTTTCCTTGCTGTCCAAATTATGCCTGGCTCTTATTCTTTCTCATTCCTAACCAGTAAATTCACTGCATCTCCTTTTCAGCTTTCCACTGCCCAACATCCTTTCCTTCTTTATCCATTAGCTGCCTTTACTACGGGTTGTGTAACCCTTTAGGGAGAGGAGGCCACATTATGCAGCTGACTGTGGTATTTTGCTCATGTATTCAAACCTCTCTCCCCACTTTGGGGTGGGGGGCATATGGAAACTGGTTCTGCATGTTTGCACACCTCTAATGGGACGCGGGTGGCACTGTGGGTTAAACCACAGAGCCTAGGACTCGCCGATCAGAAGGTCGGCGGTTCGAATCCCCGCGACGGGGTGAGCTCCTGTTGCTCGGTCCCTGCTCCTGCCAACCTAGCAGTTCAAAAGCACGTCAAAAAGTGCAAGTAGATAAATAGGTACCGCTCTGGCGGGAAGTTAAACGGTGTTTCCGTGTGCTGCTCTGGTTCGCCAGAAGTGGCTTAGTCATGCTGGCCACATGACCTGGAAGCTGTATGCCGGCTCCCTCGGCCAATAAAGCGAGATGAGCGCCGCAACCTCAGAGTCGGTCACGACTGGACCTAATGGTCAGGGGTCCCTTTACCTTTACCTTAATGGGAGACTGGAACTGGTGGCATCTTGAGCTCAGACTCCCACACCTTTTCTATAGACCAGTTTTTCACCTGTTTTAAAATTGATTAGCTAAGTCAACTCCCTGCCGTCTGATCAAACTTGCTGTTACATGTGCATTGAATATGGTTATCAGATAGTTCCAAAAGTTTTATTTATCATGTAATCGTCAGTTCCTTGACCTCTATTTTTCAGGATCAAGAACAGACATATATGCAGGAGAAACTTCATTTAGAGAGAGATCTTGAAAAGAAGGTAATGAATTGAAGTATCAGTTTTATTGTATGGAATATCCGCTGTAGCCATTAAAAGATTTATTTATAAACCATAAAATGCAAGTGTTGGCCAGAAAAGGAACACAGAACTGGTGAAATGTAAAAGCTTATCTGCCAAGGAGCTTTTTTCAACGATAAACCTGTTGATGTTTGTCAGAGAGCTATACTGTCTTGGCTAAGTTACATTCACTAGCATATTTTAGTCCATAAAGTGGGGGAAACCCTCTTAGGTTAAAGATTTGAATAGTGCCCTGTCTGAAAATGCTTAAGATCTTTCAGTAATTATTTTTAGTTATAATGACATCCAGATTTAAAAGGTTGAATTGGAAGATCTACTAACTAAAAAACAAATCACAGATTATATTTGCCTGTTCTCCAAATTAATCAGTGAGGCAGAGACTGGAGGACACAGGCTCATTCCACCACAATACAGCAGCTCCTTGTGCCAGATTGAGAAAAGTAATATTAAACTGTTTTCTTCTACTTTCAATCTCCACAACCCCCTATTTGCTGACAAGCCTGTCCTTGAAATTTTCATGGCAGTCCATCAACCCCAATCACCCAGAATTCTTAGCAAAATACAGAAATATTTCACTTGAGCTCTATTTTTTTCTATCGGAGTATGCACTTTTGTAGGGAACAATGGAGAACATAATCATGTATAAAGAATCCTGCAAATATCTCTCTTGATTTTCACACACTTATTGGAACTCTTAGCAGGTTCCTGAGAGTACAAAAGAGTTAGGTTTGATCTTTGCTGTGTGTACTTTCCCATGCAGCTGTGTAGGAAAACGTAAATCAAGGCTGGCCAACTTTGCTTTTCCAGAATGCGCATGATAGTGTGATTGTTTCAGATATATGTTGTTGGGTGCCTGTTGGCCCTCACTCAGTTGATGTCTTGATTTAGAAGAGATGCCCATTAATGCAGCTGCCCACTGCATATACTATAGTGTAGAGACCTGGTGTTTGAGCTGTGGATAGTTCTACATGGTTTGTCTGTGATAGGCTAAAAGCATATGTGTGTCAGTAGCCCACATACCACCTCTTACCACATACCACATATATTATTGAAGCCAGGGCAAGGAGCAGCTACCATAGAACCGATGATCATCAGATCTGGCAGTTAATTATGTATTGGAAAAGGGAAAATATGGTTGCATTGATATATAATAATAATAATAATAATAATAATAATAATAATAATAATAATAATAATATAATGTCTATCCCGCCCATCAGGTTGGGTTTTCCCAGCTACACTGGGCGGCTTACAACATATATAAAAACATAACAAAACATCAAACATTAAAAAACAAAATATCCTATTCAAGCAACAAACAAACAAACAAACAAACAAACCAATAAAGCAATAGAAATCAATAATAACAGCAGCAACAATAACAATAATAACGGTTTACAGTTATACCCAGGTTAAAATAACCGCCAACCCCAGCTAAACATTTAACCAACACCCGCCCGACAAAAACAAAACAGAGGAACCAAAATTAGAACCATTTAAAACATTTTACGTGGGTGGCGCTGTGGGTTAAACCACAGAGCCTAGGACTTAATGATCAGAAGGTCGGCGGTTTGAATCCCCGCAATGGGGTGAGCTCCCGTTGCTCGGTCCCTTCTCCTGCCAACCTAGCAGTTTGAAAGCACGTAAACGGCGTTTCCGTGCGCTGCTCTGGTTCGCCAGAAGCGGCTTAGTCATGCTGGCCACATGACTCGGAAGCTGTACGCCAGCTCCCTCGGCCCATAAAGCGAGATGAGCGCCGCAACCCCAGAGTCGGCCACGACTGGACCTAATGGTCAGGCGTCCCTTTACCTTTACTTAAAACATTTTAAAATGTTTTAGCCAGTTGCCCCAAACCAAGAGGTTACTTGCTTTACATCAGGGGTAGCTATCTCATGGCCCCATGTGGCATCCTCAAGTGATTTTTGTGGCCCCTGAAAACCCCTGAGAATCCAATCACATTGAGGCTGTATTGTCACATGGTAGAGCATAGGTGTCTGCTCCCGGGGGGGGGGGAGAGTTGTGTTCAGTGATTAAAAAATTGCACTGAGATTGCTTTCTGAGCCCATAGCTTTGACACCACCATCTTCAGCATTTTGTGTGCATTTTCTGGTGTATGTATACATGCATGAGAGTGTGGGGTGGCTTCTGTTTTTGCCACGTGCCCTTTTTTTTGTCCACTGGCAGACGTCCTTTGAAGGGTTCTCCGGAGGATAATATATGACCCCAGGGCTGAAATTATTAGCCATCTGTGGTTTACCTACAAGGCATAAAAACAGCCATTAAATGCAACTACATTAGTAGGGGATAATTCCACAGATGTATTCTAGTGTTATTATTTTATTTATCGCAACATATCAAGCTTGAAAACTCCACTAGACAAATGAGGAGAACTATCTCTGCAACAGACATGAGGTTGACAGTTCCACATAGGTATCAGAACCATATCAAAGGAAGAAACAACCTTAACACCTATTCTGCCTTGGGCAAAAGCACTGGGAACATATGTCTAGCAAGTTTAAAGTTTTGACTCTGTTGGACCGATAAAGAAAAGCAGACCTCAAAGTAAAAGACCCACTACAGAGCAGAATTGCTAGCAACCAAACGTTACAGTCATAGGTATATTAGCTGATCTTCATGGCTTTCCATAACTTTTGACTTATTTAATTGAGGACAACGTAGTGAGAAATATCTAGAGTATGTAAAATCTGTGATCACATTGGTCAAGAATGGCGAGATGGCAGCGTTCAATCTTCTTTGCAGTACAAGGTGGCAAAAGGGACAAAGCTCTCCCTGGCAAGTTCCACTAACAAGAAGTAAATTTTTAAAGAAACATTTAAAACTCTCAGTTATGCTGTTTTATTTCTTAACACTACTGTATTTTACATGACTATCTGGCTCATGCTCACTTAGCTTTGTCCCAAGTTCACTTGCATCACTGGTTGGGGTTACTTGCAACTCTAGTGGACAAAGGCAGGAGTAGGCTTTTGCAGGAAATAGACTGGCCCTTTCCAGCCCTGGGAGGAGTGCAGGGAGCGTTCACGCGACACACACATTGCAGCTGACACGCTAATAATAATAATAATAAATTTTATTTATACCCTGGCCAGAGCCAGGCTCAGGGCGGCTAACACCGGTAAAATTACAATAAAATCATAATGGGGGGGGGGGACAATTTAAAATACAGGTTAAAATACAATTTAAATTGCAGCCTCATTTTAGAAGTAGCCCATAGATGAAAACCGTAAGGGGAGGGAAACATAAGGGTCAGACTGAGTCCAAACCAAAGGCCAGGTGGAACAGCTCAGAAAGATGTCAAGTCCCGCAGGGCCCTAGTCTCTTGTGACAGAGCATTCCACCAAGTTGGGGCCAGTATTGAAAAGGCTCTGGCCCTAGTTGAGACCAATCTAACCACCTTGCGACTTGGGACCTCCAAAGTGTTGTCATTTGTAGACCTTAAGGTCATCCGCGGGGCATACCAGATATGTCGTAACGCACAGTTTGGAAAGCTCTGCCTTAAATAAGCCCTTAATATTGGACTGGAAAACAAACTGGGACAATTGCAGATACAGTGGTACATTGGAAGTCGAACGGAATCCATTCCAGAAGTCCGTTTGACTTCCAAAATGTTCGGAAACCAAGGTGTGGCTTCCAATTCACTGCAGTAAGCTCCTGCAGCCAATTGGAAGCCACGGAAGCTGTGTCAGATGTTCAGGTTCCAAAGAATGTTTGCAAACTGGAATACTCACTTCTGGGTTTGTGGCGTTCGGGAGCCAAAACATTTGACTCCAGTGTGGTGTAGTGGTTAAGAGCGGTAGTCACATAATCTGAGGAACCGGGTTCGCGTCTCCGCTCCTCCACATGCAGCTGCTGGGTGACCTTGGGCCAGTCACACTTCTTTGAAGTCTCTCAGCCCCACTTACCTCACAGAGTGTTTGTTGTGGGGGAGGAAGGGAAAGGAGATTGTTAGCCGCTTTGAGACTCCTGAAGGGGAGTGAAATGCGGGATATCAAATCCAAACTCTTCTTCTTCTTCTTCTTGACTCGTAAGGCGTTTGGGAACTTAGGTACGACTGTATTTCAAAACAGGTGATACAGTGGTACCTCGGGTTACAGATGCTTCAGGTTACAGACGCTTCAGGTTACAGACTCCACTAACCCAGAAATAGTACCTTGGGTTAAGAACTTTGCTTCAGGATGAGAACAGAAGTCGTGCAGTGGCAGTGGGAGGCCACATTAGCTAAAGTGGTGCTTCAGGTTAAGAACAGTTTCAGGTTAAGAATGGACCTCCGGAACTAAGTAAGTTCTTAACCTGAGGTACCACTGTATGTGAGAATAGTGGTCTGTGCTGGTTAATGGGCAGGCTGCTGTATTCTGCATTGGCTGAAGTTTCAGAACCATCTTCAAATGCAGCCTCACATAGAGTCTGTTGTGGAAGACCTCAGAGAATGAATGGCAGTGACCATATGTCACGGTTATCAGGGTGTGTGATGGCTGGAACGTAACTCTTTTTCTTTTTTAAATGTTAGATGCATGGATTGCAGAATGACTTTGAGAAGGAGAGAAAGGATTCTCATAGGAGAATACGAAAAATGGAAGACATGCTGAGGTGAGTAAAATGGCTCCAGAATGTTCCTGAGGAAGATTATGTTTTGTTTTTTAAATATTAATATTTTTATTGAAAGAATCTCGGCTATAAAGAAATAAATTGATACAAAGGAAAAAAGAGGAGACGTGAGGGGGTGGGGAGAACAAAGATGTGTGTAAGCAAGAGAGAGAAATATACACACACACACACACAAAAAAAAATGCAATGTAATATACTCCCATACATTCCTATACATTATATAAATTCATATAGTGTTATTATCCTAATACATATGTAGGTTTTGTTGATACTGGAGTCATGCTTGTATCTAAATATACATGATGGAGAGAGGTGGCTCTTAGCCATCAAATAGAATCAGGAGTGGTGAAGTTCCACTTAACTCTGCTATTTGGATACTTTCACTATATCCTCATTTCTCAGTGTAAAAAGAAAAGGGCTGTCTTCATTGTAGGCAAGGAGCTCTTCTCAAGAAAGGCATCAAACTCTTAAGAAGAGTGCTGTTCTTTCTTTCTACTGTCTAACCAAAAAGCGTCACCCAGTATGTGATTAAAAACAGTTAGGTCCGGAGAATAAAATTGCTGCCTGTGTTAATTGTGCATATCCAGTTGTGGGTTTTTTATGGCATTTGAAAAGTTCCTGTTCATCCAGAGTTTAATGTCGCCTTTTGCTTATAGCTTTTATAAGCAATAATATAACAAAGCAAAGACAATATGGTGATACAAATAAATATTGTATTTTGTTTTTTCAGTGTGAAATATAGATCTGTACAGAGCAGTGCTCTGTAAATATTCTTTGAGTTTCAAAAGTATAAAAACTATCTGAGCTTGTAGCAATATTTTTACCCTCTCTGTTGCTGCTTCAAGACTGTCACCCAAGTGCTCCCCCATTTTCCTCCTGAAAGTCAGGGTTTGCATGGATGAAATGATGGTCCACCTTATCCTATTTAAAAATTTCCTTCCAGTAGCACCTTAAAAGGTAAAGGGACCCCTGACCGTCAGGTCCAGTTGCGGATGACTCTGGGGTTGTGGCGCTCATCTCGATTTATTGGCCGAGGGAGCCGGCGTACAGCTTCTGGGTCACGTGGCCAGCATGACTAAGCCGCTTCTGGCGAACCAGAGCAGCGCATGGAAACGCTGTTTAACTTTCCGCCAAAGTGGTACCTATTTATCTACTTGCACTTTGACGTGCTTTCGAACTGCTAGCTAGGTTGGCAGGAGAAGGGACCGAGCAACGGGAGCTCACCCCATCACGGGGATTCTTACCGCCGACCTTCTGATCGGCAGATCCTAGGCTCTGTGGTTTAACCCACAGTGCCACCCACGTCCCTAGTAGCACCTTAGAGACCAACTAAGTTGGTAATGTGCTACTGGAAGGAATTTTTTTATTTTGTTTCGACTACGGCAGACCAACACAGCTACCTATCTGTAACTTATTCTATATGACAACATTACAAAACCATTTAAGAGCCAAGTCAAAGCTCCCTGTACTGACTCTGAATAAGTGAGTGCATTTTCCCATTTCCAACCCCCAACTGCTAAAGCTGTGTGCTTTTTTCAGCAGATGAAAGCTTTGGCAAAAACCACAAACTCTTCTTTTTAGTTCAACCCTAATAAATATTCCAGCACACTAAGATGAGAGAGCATTTACACTGAGAGCATTTAGTGTTGATGGCTGCAGTATTAATTTAAATCCCAAAGATGATGCTCATACTCACATTAAAATATTATCTTATGGTGTTCTCACAGTTCTTTTTAGGTAATAGCAGCATATAAAGGAATAAAGGTTGTATTGTGTGTTTTCAGGGAATAGATGTATGGCCTGATTATGTACACCTGCAGAACCCAGAAGCATATATTCTGCATGGGAAGGAAAGGGGGTAAAACAGCTATATGTTGAAAGGGGTGGTGTGTGTGTGTGTGTGTGTGTGTGTGTGTGTGTGTGTAGTGTTTTGTGTTTATTTCATGTGTGTGCTTATACTATGCCTTTATAAGTTCTCAACTTGGCAGATGTTTAGACTATGTACAGATAATTTTTCAGAGATTTGAGGCAATATTATAGGGGTCTTATTGCTTCTGGGCAATGTACTTTTGCGTGTGAGCAGCTGTTTTGTTTCACCATCATCTCATGTGAGACTGACTTGTCGTGTTTCAAGCTCTGTGACAGAAAAACAGAAACATAGCCAGCACACTTGAGATAGAAATGTGTCCCTTTTAGCATGATTCTGAGTGCCTGCAGTATGGTGCCTGTGACTGATATATACTGCTTCCACTCCATACACAAAGCAGTTTTGAAACTGTTTTTTGACAGTTTTTGAAACTGTTATTTTTAATTGCACTTCCTGGTTTTCCTAAGTGAAAGGATGCTTAAATATCTTAAATGATTTATGCAGCCCCTTAAAAGGAAAAAAAAAAGTGTGAAATTTATTTCAGGAGTGAAATTTACTAGATCAGAAGCTGACTCTGATCTGGTCTATTCAGTTCCACATTTCTTTTGAATTCTGGGAGTAGAAAAAGAGCAGCTGCAAGATTCTTTTCTTCCCTCTATTACGTTCCTTCTGTTACTATCTTACAAATGCTTGCTAGATTAGGGCCACCGTAGCAGTGAAGATGTAGTCACTCCCATTAATCCAGAGAAATGGATATGGGTTATACCAAAAGCTGCACAACAACTATTAAACAGCTTATCATCCCTCTGTGATGCTTGAAAATCTAGACAATTGCCAACCTAGCAGTTCGAAAGCATGTCAAAGTGCAAGTAGATAAATACCTTCCGGCGGGAAGGTAAACGGCGTTTCCGTGCACTGCTCTGGTTCGCCAGAAGTGGCTTTGTCATGCTGGCCACATGACCCGGAAGCTGTACGCCAGCTCCCTCGGCCTATAAAGTGACATGAGCGCCGCAACCCTGGAGTCGGCCACGACTAGCCCTAATGGTCAGAGGCCCCTTTACCTTTACCTAACACTGATCTTAACCATGTGGTTAGAGACTATAGATGACTGGTGGGGAACCTACCTGGGCCAAGTGTAGTTGGACAGGCCTCCCAATTTGGTTTTCTAGGCCATTTTGGTCACGCCCAACCACCTTCCCTACATCTCACAAAGTTCAGTGCCTGCGAAATCCCTTGTGCAGTGTTTCCCAAGTGCCCAGCCAATTGATTGCAAGCTTTGCAAGCCCTGCACTTTGTGAACTTTGCAATTCCATAGAATTCAGATTGTAATACAATAAAACACGATATGTGAGAAATAAAAGAAGCAATAAGATCACAATTAAAAATCAATATGATTAAACAACCATACATAGGTGTATTCTTTTCACATCCAAACTAGAGTCAAATAAGTCACGCAGTTTTGAGTTTTACTAGTTGCTGGCTTAAGAGAGGTGAACAATATTTTAGGGCAGTTTAACAAGTATCCTGCCCTTTTCATCATGGGAAACTCATTCAGATTTTTCTAGAGGGACACAAATATGTTATTTCTTAGATAACACACAGTAGGACTAGGCGATATTAGCTTTTCAACATCACGGTGTATCGCCAACCAAACGTCGCAGTTTGAAAAAACAATCTGCGTTGGTCTCTGCCCATGAGGCACCTGGTGAAACTGCTCCAGCTCTCACCTTGGGAGCTGAGGTGGTTTCACCCAGGCGCTTGTGGGCTAGGACAACACAACTTGTTTGCCCAACCCAGCTGGATGGAGGGAAGGTTCCCATTCCCCAGCTGAGACAGTCCCGCTGCGAGCAGGCAGAGCATCACTGCTCCTTTAACTGGTTGCTGTGAGGAGCGCCAACTGTGTTCCCCTCAGCTGAGCAGTTTCATGGAGCCCCCACCACCGGCTCGCGGGAGCCAGCATTGGGCTGGGGGCTGCTTTAACTGCTTGGTTGAGGTAAGGGCAGCTGCACACTTGTCCTCAGTCGAGCAGTTTAAAGTTGCAGAGGGAGGAACAAGCTATATCGGCGCCTCGCCAATACAGCTTGTTTCGTCCTCTGTGTCATATGAGGGCAGAGTGCAATGTTGGTTTCACTCAACGGTATATCGCTGGTGAAACCGCCACTGCTGCTGAGTCCCTCTGCCAACAGCGCTGCTGCAGAAAGGAATATACACAATTCTGCATAATCGACATGTTTTTGCAAAGCAATTTTGACCATTTTTATGCCCATTTTGCCCTAGTATACACATTTACATACAAATTACTTGGTTGGGGAGCAGCATTGCAAGTTTCGTAGAAATGTGAATTTTGAAGGATGGCTTCAGTTTATGTATTTTTTTCTGAATGTGGAAATTAGGCAGGTTCATCTTTAAAGGTAAATCAAATTGAATTTTGTCCCCATCCCGACTTGGGAGTAAACCCCACTGAATTCACTTGGACATACTTTTGAGTAGGGTTGTGCTGTTTGTTGGTATATATGTTGCAGAGAATACCTTACTTTAAACTGTAAACACAGTACACTGTTAATGGCTTCTTTTCTCCAAAGCAAAACCATAAGGGCAGCAATTACCTTATGAGTCCCATCAGCGCAAGCTCTGTGTAAAGGCATTAACTTGCACAGTGGGACTTGCACAATGGGGCATTCTCCCTCTCATCCCCTCACAATCTAAAAGGCAATGCAAACTGAAAAGGGATGGAGGCGGGGAAGAGAACTTAGGCATAGAGTTCTTGTAACGATCATTTGGAATGAAAAGATCTCTAGGAGAGGAAAAGCTAAAAGTTACTATCTTTCAGCAACACTGATGTAGAGCCTGTGCAGATCCCTCTTTCTTTCCCCCTGTTCTCTGATTAAATGGCTGTTGCTAGATGACAGTTCAGGGAGGAGCCTGATGGAACTGAGCTTTGAGTAGAGCAAAGGAGATGGAGCAATTTTGCAGTCCCATTTCTCTCTTATAACCAGGCCTTTGGATGATTAACATTCTATCATCTTTAAAATGGTTTTTTTTGGGGGGGGGGTATTGGTTTTCATTTTGTAATATTTGTGCTCTCATGTTGTATTATGTTGTCAGCTGCCCTGTAATCTTTGGACGAAGGCATACAAATCGAATGAATGAATGAATGACCAGAGTTTGATTCGGTTGAGTGTTGTTCAAGCAAACAAATGCGGGTTTCAACAGGAAAAGTTATTAAGTTAAATAGAGCAAGGGTTTGATTGTTTTTTTAATCCCCTAAACCAAGAAATAAAATGTGAGCCTCTAAAAGAATTGTGTTATGCTTATGTCTACGTTAAAAATGCTATAATGACTGTTTTTTTCAGTCTGCCCATCAGATAAAGAAGCAGTCTTTAGGTATGTAGATTGTTGCAGTAAGTTACTGTTTTATTCTGTATCGACCTTTATGACAATTAAAGTTGTAGTTACATTGTATTCCAAAATCTAGTCTTGCTCTTGCATTAAAGTATCATGTAACTAAATGTTTCCAACTAGGAAATAATAGGGTGGCCGCTGCTACTTTAAATTTAGGGTGTTCTGTTCGTGGCATTTTGTAGTTTACTGTATACGGTATAACCGACTTTGCCATATTTCATGCTTCTGGAAATGCCTGGCACATCTGCCACCCTTTCCACCAGCAATGGGGAATGTTTTCCATATCTCATGGTGAGTGCTTAGCATGGTCCAGGGAGACTGTGAAACCCTCATTGCCATGCACCCCCTGCAGGGAGATGGTCATTTAATTGAGCTTTGTTCCTTTCTCCCACCACCTTACTGGAGTACCATCAAGGCATGTTTCAAGGGAGGCACTGGCTCCTGCAACAAGCAGCCAGTCTCCACACAGCGACACTCCATCTGAAGCCACAGAGCCTTCATGGTTCTCAGCCGACTTCTGCTAGTAGGGGTATTTCCACAGATAAAGACTCCCTTCTGCCAGGGGACATAGGCCATCTCCTAACTTGCTCCAGCCCAGCAGATTTGGGGGTTTGAATTCTTATTAATGTGCCTATGCTTCCAGTGGAAGCTTGTTTAAAAAATACTCTTTACTGCTTTGCAGTTCTCGTAATTGCTGCACATTTCCTGTCAATGCTGATTTATATTTAATGTTGGCAAACTAGTCACTGCCATGTTCTCCTTAGTGGAAATTGCTTTAATATAAGTTAGTGTTTCTTTAGAAAGTTATTTAAAATGTCTACACGCCATGACTGAACACATAATGCCTATATAATTACTTAGGGCAAGGGAGGTTCTTTCTGATTACTGTATATTAGTTGAATCATAATGGCATGTTATGAGGGACAGATCACTTATTAGGCTAAACCTTTCTTGATATAATCTCATTTGCAATGAATGCAGAACATGGGGGGGGGCTGGGATTACATTGCTAAGTATATACAGAGTAGACACCAGATGCTGACAAGTGGGGTTTTTAAGTGTGTGTTGAAAAAGCCGGGTTGGGTAGGTTAAGAAAAGTAAAAAATGGTAAGCATAGTAAAAAATGGATAAACAAAATGACCTGGCCATTTAAAAATGTGTACAGGTATGCATGCAATGAAACTAAGATCCAGAGCATGTTCTTTAAATACATCAGGGCCTATTAGGTACTTAGGTGGATATTGTTAGGAGCACCATGTACGCTGCGCTTTAAGTGGGATATGTATTACATTAGCAAATAATTTAGTTCCATATAGCCTGCTTTGCTGTCAGCTCTGAAATGTTAGGTGTAATATTGGTGATTCTAAGATCTGATAGTTGTCTAAGCTATTTGCACAGGGATATTGTTTTCCGATATGTGACTTGCAAGTGCTGTCATTCGTTTACTTTTCCAGCTGTTCTCATTCTTTCACTGGTGATCTTTGCACAGGGACCTGATAGGTTTTGTGGTACATTGATTGATCTACATGAATGGCAGATCAACTACTAGTGGGCTGGCACAGTTCCATGAGTAACCTACTTATGTGTATGCTGCAAATATCAGAACAGGAATACACTTCATTCTTGTATCCTGTTCAGCTTAATTACACAATAAACTGATATTCCACAGTAAGGCGTTGGTGTGATCTATCAATTGGGGGGGACCGGGACCGGGGACTACAGAGTTACTTCACTTAACACTACTCTCGTGTAAGATCAGATATTATTTTTCAAAGTGATCTCTACCCTTAGTGCAAACTTGATTGCAATCCTCTACACCAGAGAAAGGGGACCTGTGGAGTTCTACATATTGTGGACTACAACTATCACTGACCATTGTCCATGTTGGCTGGAGCTGACAAGAATTGGACAACATCTGAAGGGCAACAGGTGCCCCATCCCTGCTCTACATAGTTTCCTGGGAGGAAGCCTTAACTGAGATCAGTGGGACTTAGTTATGAGTAGACCTGCATAGAATTGCACTGTTACTATATTTGCTTTGATTGTAGTTGTTTTCTGCAAATATGTTATCCATAGGCCATAATTTTCCACTGACACTCACATAGCTTGGTGAGTGAAATGGGTGAAGAATAGCGCTGAAGCTTTTTCAAACACACATTAAATTGTCAAAAGCATATGTGGATGTGATCTATGGTCAAGTGTTTGGTGATGGAGATTATGGTGATGAACCTTTATGTTACTTTCCTTACCTGTCTTGGTAGCCAAGCCTAAAGCTGTTGCAAGTTCTGATGTTATAGAGCGAATGCTCACCCACCAACTGCTTTAAATTAATTCTAATTTTGTTTTATGTAAGAAGGTAGTGCCACTTCTCTTTCTTCAGTGTATACATCTGATCAGATCTTGTTTAAAATGAAAGGCTTTGCACAATGTCAGTGTTTGGAAGGTCAAGCTTTACAAAATCTCAGTGACTGTATCATATACTGTAGAGACTTATTTTCCACAATATGCAGAATTTGGTATGAAATTATGATCATTTGGATAAGATAGCCCGTTAAGAATACTTTTAAAAATTTATTGTCTTGTTCTTTGGGAATACATGAATAAAAAAACAATTTTGTCTCTTTGTAACAATATGTGTTGGGAGTAATGTGGTTCTTCGGTTACTTCTGAGGGTTTGAATGCTTAGTGTGCTTACTGAGGTGTTGTTTTTTAGTAGATTGTGACTGTGAGAAAAGTTGATAACACCGTTGTTGGTAATGGCAGCAAGACTTACATAACTTCTACAGTAATTGCTTGCCTGGCGTGTCTTGCTTCATATGAACAAGATGTTTGTCATATTACAGCATTAGACTCCTGAAATGTCTTCATCGCTCATCAAAAAGCTTGTCCCCTTCAATTAAAGTTGTCTTGACATCTATTTAGGAATTATCACCCTTTGTATGATATATATGTCTAAATCATTGTGATATCTTTGTGGTACATCAATATGACGAGTACCTGAACACATCATGTTGAGCTTAATAGAAGAATTCAGTCACATACATAATCAAATTGTATGATAACCAGCAACCTCATTGCTTCTAGAACTCAACATTCCCTAACTTCTAATATGAGAAAAGCCTGCTGGATCAGGCCAATGAACCTATCTGGTCCATCATTCTGTTTTCATAGTGGCCAAACAGATGACTGTGGGAAACCCCCAAGCAAGATTCAAACACAAGAGCACTCCCCCCCCCCCAAAAAAATGGTTTCCAGCAACTGGTATTCAAAAGCATCACTGCCTCCAACTGTTGAGGAAGTCCAGAGTTATCATGACTAGCAGCCATCGATAGCCCTCTCCTCCATGAATTTCTCTAATCCTCTTTTAAAGCCATTGAAACTGGTGGCCATCACTGCCTCTTGTGGGAGCAAGTTCCATAGTTCAACTATGCGCTACATGAAGAAGTGCTTTATTTTATCTGTCTTGAATCTTCCAACATTCAGCTTTATGGGTTGTCCAGGAGTTGCCCTTGTGGAAACCCTGCTGGTCCTGCTTCTGTAAGACTTATTCTTCTATATGCTTGGTGTCAGGGAATGGGAGGCAGAGAAAGGGGAGAGAATGGGAACGTATGGACAAACCTCCATTAATTAGTAGTGGTTCTTCCTCGGATGAGGAAGGTGACGAAAGGCTGTCAGGAGGCAATGAATCTGAGAGGGAGGAGGCACTTCCGGGGCTAAGCCACTCTCGTAAGAGAGGAAGGAGGGGGGTTGGGCTTAGGAGGTGGCTATGCTGGGCAAAACTGAAAGCAACTTCAGTTGAGGCAACTGGCTTGCCATGACCGGAACGGACTTTCAAAGCTGATTGTAAATAGCATGAAAGCAGCAATAAAACTTGTAAATATGGCTGGATTCCCGGACTCTTATCTCCGCTAGCACTCACAACTCATCTCTGACACTTGGGTTTTTTGGTTGTTTTGTTTTTAAATCGCCCTCTCGACCAAGTTTCCCTGGGAAAGATGTTAAGCTGACCAGTCTGTAATTTCCAGGACACTCCATCCCCCGTCCCTTTTTAAAAAATTGATGTTACATTGACTACTTTCCAGTCCTCAGGTATGGAGACTGTTCTGAAGGACAAGTTACTTGTTCTTGTCAGAAGATCAGCATTTGAGTTCTTTGAGAATTCTTGAGTGAATTCCATTTGGACCCAGCAATTTGGCAGTTTTTATGTTGTCTGTTAGTTCTAGAATTTTGAATGCTTCCCCCCCCCCGCCCCTTTAGTATTATAGTTTCACAAATTGTCCTTTGACATGTCAGCCTGCATACCCATGTGCCTTATCTTGTGTTACTAGCGTTGGTGTTTTTGATCTAATGTGCCCTGGACATCAACTATAAATAGCTTATAGTTAAAATTTATAATATTCTTCTTTCAGAATTAGCTAAGATTTTACTGGTGCAAAATTCATAGAGAGCCATTTGTTGGCTAAGCAGATTCAGAGGCAATCCATAAGGTTTGGTGATTCTGTTTCCAAGCCAGACAAGACACAGAGCTGGAAATGGGCTAAACTGTAAGTGTGTATGAGAATGCTGAGGGAAGATATCGGATAAGACTTGCCTTCCATATTGCTAGTTACAGACCTGCCATTTTTTGCATAAATGAATATCAGAGATAACCTGTGGAAGATTTGCACAGAGCCATTTTTTTTAGAAGTGGTGTCTACTTTAATGTTATTTAATTGTGGCTTAGGGAATGTGTCATTCATGAAGTCACTTCTGAAATTTTATATGGCAAGATTCAATTTTCTTCCTGCTTCCACTGGGTAGCACATCACATTTCTGTAGGAAGAAGCTTCCAAATCATTTGAGATTGTGGTTTAGAACTGAAAGCCAGAGGTTGAACATGGAGCAGCCTGAATTAATATCCCGCTAGATACTATGCAAGGGGTATGCCCACTCTTTAATTACTCACTGTTATATATGTCAGGAACCAGAGTTTCACACCCCACGCCCAGCCTGAAGATACGGTACTGACTCAGAGGACTCTACTGCAGAAGACCAGGAAGACTAGGAAGACCTTGTTTTGTCTCACTGCAGACCAGGACGGTATCATGTGAATCCCTGAGATTCTGGAACCTCCATAGCTAAATTGGAGAATGTTGAGGTTGTTTATTGAGTGTGGGTGTCACAATTGTTTTGGCGTCCTTATCCTGCAGATCTAGGAACGCTGAGGTTTCTGAACACAGGGACCAAGTTTCTGAACATTTTAACATGGAATGGCAAAGCTGATATGTTATAGGGGCTCAATACTGTGTTCGTGGCATTATATAGATGCTAAGTACTCTGCTCATTAAAAGAGTTGTATCATGATGAGAGTAGTGATCTTTGTGATTTAAAAACAATGATATATGCAGGGCTGAAGAGTTTGATTATCCCCCCCCCAACTTTAATATTCTTCCTCTACTCCTAAATCATTGGGGAAAAGCATCTGTTCTCCACTTGGTACTCTGAGCATCTGAAACCATTTAGTCCCAAAGCAGTCAAAGTTTCCATCATATTGTAAACATTCCTTTAGTTCTAGTGAACATGCTGACATAACCCTCACTCTAGGGGGCACAACGTAAAGTATGAACAGAAAATAGAAAATATGTGGAAACCTTTGTTTTATAGTCGCCATTTAAAAGAATAAGTATCCCGTTAACTGTTTCAAAACTGATCCCACGCCTTATTTCTCCACAGGGCCTATTAATGCCAGTGAGATGCTTAGAACTAAAACATAAATAAATTAAAAAACCTTTCTGCACTTGATTTCTCTTTAGAGATGTACTAGTGGATGTGTCTTCAACAGGATAGGTACAGTAGGTGATGGATTCACCGCCATGATAAATAACTTGATGGTTACAAAGTAATATTACATGCTGTAAAATGAACTAGCATTTTAGAAGAATTTATTTAGTTTTCTTCAGTTTTGTTATTGTAACTGAACGTATTGCATGCTCACACTGTATGTCAGTGCCTATCAACTATTCTTATGCATCTAGAACCTTAAAATCATATTGGAAGCTATCCATCCAAACTGAAGTCCCTCCCCACCACCCATCCCCATCAGAGATCCCACCCAGTGCCTCTTCCACTATAAAGCTGTGATGATTGTTTTCAGGTAGGCCAAGCCCGCAGACACAGACAATCACTTTGTAGGGCACATTCCTCCCTGCCCCTGAAAACAGTGGCCACTAAATTACCCAAAGGAAAGTCAATGCAGGGTTGTTGCCTTCTGAAAGGACAGCCCATAAACCAGTGCAATAAAGGGAGGGTAGGAGGGAAAGCCGGATGTAAACTGTGAGGTTTCCAATCCCCTGCAGCTCGCCTTAAATACTCCCAGAGTGGATCTGGATGGACAAAGTCTTCACCCAGGTCTGCCCCGGGATCTCCACCCACCAGGAGCTAAGCCTAAGTAATTGGCTCTCTGGGGTCTCGTCATGTTTCCCAGCCCTCCACATGGCTGAGAGGAGCAGTAAAATCACCCCGTCTGGCACGCTGAGGCTGGGAAACAGCAACATATTTCCCCATCACCCTGCCAAGGCCGTAAATGCCACTTCCAGTAGGGCTGAGGGTGAGGAAACAAGTCTTCTTTGCCATCCTAGACTGATACATATAAACCACACACTATGCTTATATTCTAAGCCTGCTGATATGTTAAAATGGGGTTGAAGTAAGTAACATGATGCTTTCATAAGCAATCCAGAAATTATAACTGTATCAGACTCTTAGGATTCTAGGAGATAGCAATGGGAGATGGCAGTTCAATGCTTTTACCTTTTGGCCTAGGGTTCTGTGCTGTCTCCTTTGTATTTAACAACTGGATACCATATTAAAAACATACATCAAAACACCTAACAATTCTTCCATATTCTATATCCATTATATAATAATAATAATAATAATAATAATAATAACAACAACAACAACAATAATAATTTATTTATACCCCGCCCATCTTTCATGGGTTTCCCCAGCCACTCTGGGCGGCTTCCAACATAATATTAAAATACAATAGTCCTTCAGATATTAAAAGCTTCCCTAAACAGGGCTGCCTTCAGATGTCTTCTAAAAGTCAGATAGTTGTTTTTTCCTTTGAGATCTGGTTTTCAAACAGACCTACAAACAGCATTGTGAAGATAGATTTTAAACAGGCAAAGCCAAAAACTAGGAGGAGAAACATTCAGCAATTTCTAATCAACATTATAGAATAGCACGTTGGTCAGTTAAACTAATGGAGCCCAGTTGTTTCCCGTAGTGAATAAACTTTTCTCTCCTTTTTAAAGGTATTTGCTTTTAAATGGCTATGCTGTATCTTTGCAAAAGCTGACATATTGATGGCCCCAGATGCTTTATCCCAGATCACCCAGGAACTGGAATAGGCTGCCCCTAACATTCAGCTCTAGATCTCCTTGGGGAGGCTGTGTTGGTCCTGATGGACTGTTGAATGTGGACAAACATAATGGCTCCTCATTAAGAAACAAATTGTTCCAGTGTTAAGGTGTTAGCCTGTTCTGAATAGGGCTTGAAAGATCAAGTTTGCAATTTGGAAGTACTATTTTCCATCTTTTCCTATGGATGCCTTTGGGATTTTGGAGTTCACTGTCATCAGTGTGTAGACTCCTACAGGAATGGTTAAATTAACAAACTTGTTGATAATACAGAAATGGTCACTCAAAAACAAGAGAGCTTTATCTTAGCTATTAGAAGAGACTGGATATCAGAATAACTGAAGCATTTGCTATTTTATTATGTTTATTATCAATTGCTGAATGTTTCCCTTATGGATTTTGTTTTTGTTTTAAAACTGTTTCCACAATGCTGCAGGTAGATTTGTAATTTGTACTGATGGCAACTCACAATTATGTACTTATGATGGACCAGTCAGATCTGTAATATTAAGTTGTAGTGTGGAGTCTCCATATTCATTGTTCCAGCCAGTTGGCTGCTCTCCTCTAATTCTCCATTCTATTACCACTCCTGTCATATTTTCATTTGCCAGTCCCCCAACCCAACCAACAATCAGTCAGCATTTATTGCCCACTAAACATGCTCAGTCTTCCTTGGGGTGCCCTTCAGGGTTTTGCCTGCTTAAAGATCTTTTGTTCTTCTGTTGAGTACCTCTAAGCTCGCTGGAACCTTTCTCTTGTGCATGGATGGTGCTGTTTTGGTTGCAAAAGTATCCATGCTCAGATAATTAATTCATTATTAGTATATAGGATATGGGGATTATGTACTTTTAATTTTGTATTTTTGATATGCTAATATTAATAATAATACCAAAGCAGTTTTCAGTTGTGGCTTAGTTTAGTACTAAAAATGCTGCATACAGTTTATTTGATGTTAACATGACGAAATACACAAAACTGTATACAATTCTTCAATTAAATGCTTGCTTTCTTCCACCCTAAACAAGAAATTCCATATTAGATTCAGAACCACTGAATAATGAACAAGCCTGTTGTCTCCTTAAATTTTGGGTTCATTTGTCTGCAGTGATGAATGCAACTTAGAATGCTTTCTAGCAACTTCACAATATTAAAGTGCCCAGGGACAGGACAGGGATGATGTTTTGAAGGCAATAAATATTTCAGCTTCACATTTCAGCCTTTCTTCTTTATTCCTTTGATCTGGGTTTGGTTTAGTTATCATTCTGCTTGAATGACTTCACACTGTCTCTTCCCCTCCTCCCTCTTCTCTGAACAAAAATAGTAATTCTGCACATATTCCATATGGTTGGGAATTTTTTTTGCTGTAAAAGATGGCCATTCTTTGATTATGATAACTGCTGCTTAAATAATGTATTTAATTACATCTTAACTCCAGTGGATAGTTATAAAAAGGCTTATCTTTAATTATGCAGTTTATTGTCTGGTTTTTTTATTTCACAATTAAAGAAAAATAGCACAAATATGAAGGATACAGTCCTTCATCATGTGGATGCTGTGCTTGTGCGTGGAAGGATGCTCATATGGCTCAGTGGTGTCCTGTTTCTACCTTCCTTCTTCAATACATGAACCTGAGAAGTACTGAGTCAGTGTGGCAGGCCAAGAAGGTGCCTTGGGGAGCTAAGGGGTGCCCATAATCTCATCCTCTGTCTGGTCAGGTTTCTGTGAGCTCCAAGATAATGTGGCTCAGTGGGGAGGAAAAGCTGGATAAAGACGGTGCAAATAGAACTTCCCTTCTTTGGAATGCCCTAGTATGTTGTCTATGCACATGTCTGTAAACTGGTTTACATATCACTTTAAACAACAGTTAAGCATTGTTGTGGCATAAAGGTGAAACATAGCATGCTGGTAAGGTAAAGGTAAAGGGACCCCTGACCTTTAGGTCCAGTCGTGACTGACTCTGGGGTTGCGGCGCTCATCTCGCTTTATTGGCCGAGGGAGCCAGCGTTTGTCCACAGACAGCTTCCAGGTCATGCAGCCAGCATGACTAAGCCGCTTCTGGAGAACCAGAGCAGCGCACGGAAACGCCGTTTACCTTCCCCCCAGAGTGGTACCTATTTATCTACTTGCACTTTGACGTTCTTTCGAACTGCTAGGTTGGCAGGAGCAGGGACCGAGCAACGGGAGCTCACCCCGTCGTGGGGCTTCGAACTGCCGACCTTCTAATCGGCAAGTCCTAGGCTCTGTGGTTTAACCCACAGCACCACCCGCGTCCCATAGCATGCTGGTATATGAGGCTAAATTTGTGGCTGCTTTTCTCCTCCCGTGCTACTGGGAGCTAAGCCATGGTTTGGCTTACGCCTGAATGAGGGCTTGTGCTTTCTTTCCCCCAAAGAAAGCACGAGAAGCAAGCCAAGAAGCAACCTTCATGTTTTGTTTGCAGGGAGACAAACTCATCAACCAGAGTTTGGATGTAACACAAAGCCAAACCATGGCTTCCCTCCAGACAGCGAAGTAGAAGCTCAAGTAGGAAAGGAGCAAAATGGCTACTGTTTTGCTCACATGCACCAGCATTCTGCACATTCATTTTAAGTCATAGTTAAGCATAACTGTGTTTTAAAGCAATGTGGAAACAGTCCTGTACAGTACACTGAGAGTAGAGAAGCAGGACTCTTCTGAATCCTGCAGGAATTTCTTGTCATGCAAGCATAAATAATGTTGAAAATGTGTCTTAAGTCACCAGTCGATGGCTGTTACATTTTGTTCACATTTGTGTGTTCTGCAATATGAGAACAGAAATGTTGGCATGTTTGAGGATACATGTGTTCCAGTGCACATCCCTAGAAGTGGGAACAAGAGTCTGTTTCCAAATAAGAGTTTAAGCCCCCACCCCAAGGGCACATCTGTTTATACCCTACAAAATAAACATATTTTACTCTGTATTTAAAAATCTTTTCACCAGCCAGAAGTTCAAATGTCCGCAGTTATTTCCATGGTTAAAAGCCCTCTAATAATGTTGGGTGATTCATATTGGCCTGTTTTAGAGAAGAAGACATACATCCCTCTGCCTTAGAATAGTAGAATATATAATATCAGAACTGATTGTGACAGTTCTTTTGAAGATGCAAAGAAGTCAGGAAGATGAGAGACTAGGGTGCAGAATATTTTCATATGTAATATTTTATCAAGGTGCCTGACAGATCTTTCAGATTTATTTCCATAACCTCATATAGGGAGTGTCATTTATAAGCTCATTTGTATGATTTCTTTCAATGTATTTCCTAACAACAACAACCCACAATATTTTGTATGTATAATACAATAAACTGCAGGAAAAAAATAACTGGCTACTTCCCAGAAGATTTACAGCTGTTTGTAAACACTTTTAAATGTCTAGATGGAAGCTGCTGTATTTTACTCTCCTAATTTACAGTCTATTCAGCCACATAGCAGTTGTAGCATCTCAGGAGCATGTTGAGATACTAAAGATGTGCACAAGTCTTAAGTACAGGAGCTAGATCATCATTTCCCTATCACTAAGTAAAGTCGGAGAAAGATGAGGCTCTTCTGGAAGTATACTTTGGAACTGTGATACCAAAACAGAAATGGACTACCCCAAACCCTTATTCTACAATTGTCCTTAAGAAAAGAAACATAGAATTGTTCCTTCCCATGGAAAGCTTCTTGGGAGAAAGTAAGGCTGGATGGGATGGTCCTTGACCAAGACAGAAGAGTGGAAATAGTTTGCAGAAAAATGGGCTTTTCCTTTGTCTCCCAAATCCGAGAAATGTGAAGATACGCCCTCTTCCTTTTGCAGTGGCTCTTTATTTCTAGACTTCCATTACAGCCACAGGTCTCTTCTGTCTGTAACGTACCTGGAATTTCCAGTGGTAGCCTTGGCTTAGTAACTGTTGCTTAGCAACATGACGGCCACTATTCCTCTTTATTTTTGTCAGAATATGTGTATCATCCAGGTTTAGGTTGATGTTTCAGTGGCTTGTGTTAAGCAGCTTGGTGGGTCGTTGTAGGTCTCTGGGATGGATTGAGAAATAAATGACAAATGCTGCAAGCTCCTGATACTTTCAAGTACCTACGTACCTTAAGACAAAAGATAAAAATGATTCTTATTTGATTTATTAAAACCTGCAGAGGCTGCTCCCTTTCTTTTGGGCAGGAATAGTAATTAGAATACCCAGGAGGTTTTGTGGTGTGTGTGTTTTTTGTCTGAGAGGTATAAATAAATTGAAAAAGTCTAAGAGAAGAAATCAAGTTCCTGAACAAAGTTTCTCAGGATTTTCCTTGTAATGCATACTCTTGCTAGCGAGTTTTATTGGTATTTCATAAAGCTTGTCCCTGGAGTGGAGTGCAAAACCATCTTCTGCCTGATAAAGTTTTTAACTTTTATCCTGTGTTGGGAAAGTTATACACCAGTCAAGCATAAATCCATTCAGATTACGAGGTGTTTTAGGGCAAAGTGGGGGAAGAGATAAGGCTGGCTTGATCTACTGGGTTTTTAACAGAAACCTGTGGACCTGTTAAACCAACTGAGTCAGTTGCAAGGTCTTCTTATCTCCCTAGTGTTTCTTGTGGCTTTTTAATATCTGAAATAAGTGATATCAAATGGCAAGTAGTTCCAGAGGACTTTTCAAATGCTGAAATAGTTGTTCTGTTAATTGATTTGCCCTTTACCTTATGCACAAAGTTACTGTTGAGTTGCGGTGGTTATTACAAGTAATTGTTTGTGTTTTGACATGTAGTAAGCCACAAATATATTCTGAGATTATTAGTATACCAACCATTGGATCACCCCTAGTTTTAGTTGATCTCATTGTGAATATTTTGGTATTATCTCTTCTGTACAGAGTTGTTTTTATATTTTGGAAGAGAGATGGAAGTGAAATAATAGCTTAAACACTTAAGACAAGTATTTAGAATACATATTCTCACTTTATTTGTACATTTCTTCCTTAAATTGTTATTTAGACTTCATAGTCATGTTTAAATGGAGATTATTTACGCAATTCTGCTAATTCTGTAACCATATCCTTTATACATTGAGATGAAAGAATTTTTTTTCTTACAAATAAATTGAGGCCAAAGATTAAATTCGTGCTTTTAATATTCATGCCAGCTCAGTTTTTAAGGGATTTGAGTGATGTAACTGTATTGTATTGGGCACTGCAACAAGTAATGCCGGGGGTGGGAGGGAGACCTTCAAAGTGAATATTTTAATGCTTCATGGAAACAACACTTCTCAATATCCTGGAGGGGGAAAGTTGCGAACTACAAATTATTGCTGTAGATGTAGAACTGGCTTCTGCACCCTGGAAAATCAATGGATGCTGATTCCTGGCTGGCAACTTCTCAAGAGGTTGATAGTTGAAATACATCAGAAATGAAATCAGATTCCTGAAGCACAACAGATTTCAATGCAGTTATCACAGAGAGTAAGATGGAGTGCGTTGGTTGGTTTAGATAATGTAAGTATCAGCCAACAGTCTGAGAAGATAAACTTACTTTGCATATTCAAAGGCAATAACATTGAATGTCATGTTTTCGGTTCATCGGCAGCTTGTGTTCGCCTCTCTGTGTTCCTTCAACGCAAAGGGTTTCACAGGAGGCAAGGTTGCAGGTTCGATCCCCGTATGAGTCAGCTGCATATTCCATCATTGTAGGGGGCTGGACAAGATGGTCCTCAGAGTCCCTTTATTATACAGTTCTATTATTCTGTTTTTATTTGTTTTCTTTTGAGCGGGCTGAATGTTGATGACTCTGCACAAGTACATGTTTTCCTAAACAGCTATTTGCAGCAGGCTGCTTTTTCATCTTTGGTAAGGGTGCAATCAAAACCCTGGCTTTGCAAGTTGGCAGTGCTTAACAGAACGGTGGAACCAACACTGTATAAGCAGCCCTGCTGCTCACACCATCCAGGAGGAAAGTGGGGGCAAATAACAATGCCAGCTTGGAGCTAGAGCAGAATTCAACCTGAATTGGGTGTGATGCACTCATGAAAAGGGGCATTTTCAGGACTTTCTACAGGTTTCTATTAGTGGGGAACCCACCAGCAGCCCTTCTGCCTACCTTCCCATTTGGTGGGTGGGACAAAAAACTGCACACAGTCCAGCCCCACACAAAGTGTGTGTATGTGTGTGTGTGGGGGGGTGTTGAATGGCAGCGTTAGACTACAGTTCTACACACATCGGAATTCAGTGGAACTTCCTTCTAGGTAGTGCAGCCAAAGCTAAAATTAACCACTATCTTTAAAAGACATAGGTAAAGGTAAAGGGACCCCTGACCATTAGGTCCAGTCGTGGCCGACACTGAGGTTGCGGCACTCATCTCACTTTATTGGCTGAGGGCGTCAGCATACAGCTTCCGGGTCATGTGGCCAGCATGACTAAGCCGCTTCTGGTGAACCAGAGCAGAGCACGGAAACACCGTTTACCTTCCCGCCGGAGTGGTACCTGTTTATCTACTTGCACTTTGATGTGTTTTCGAACTGCTAGGTTGGCAGGAACAGGGACCGAGCAACGGGAGCTCACCCCGTTGCGGGGTTTCGAATCGCTGACCTTCCAATTGGCAAGTCCTAGGCTCTGTGGTTTAACCCACAGCGCCACCCGCATCCCTTTAGAAGACATAGATCACTATTTTTTTAAAAAAAATAACACTCCAAACCTTTCAAAACTTCTATCTAACCCTAGTGGAAATTATTCTAGAGTTTACATGCCTATGAGCCTTTTTTGTGGAAATGTATAACCTGTGAGTTTAATCAATCTTTTACACACACACCCCGATGACAGATAGCCTGTCAGTTATATCAAATTCAGTTTGATATGTTTACAGTAGATCATTGTGACTTCATAACAGTGTAGAAATATGTCAGTATGCAGATCTGTAGAAACAGAAATGTATTTAAAAAGTAATAATTTTGCTATATATAAAGGCAAAGCTAACAGAGAAATTTATTTACAAATATACAAATCTGGAAAAACAAAAGCAGGCATCTGTTTTATGTATAATTGTTTTTGTCAGCCATTTTGAGTTTATAAAGAAAAAGGGTTAACAGCTTTCTGAATAAAATAAACATAAAATAAATATATTACACGCATGTATTGTTATATTAAAACCATAAAGAAAGCAAGTTAGGTATGAGTCCTAGATTTGGGGGGGGGGGATGTAAAAATCAGATTCGTTTTATTCTCACAAAATAGCAGTCTTTTTTGAAAGAAAAACCACCACCACCTAAGAATACTCACATATAAGAGAGAAGTTGAGAGGAAATGTAGTATAAACAATAACTTATACCATAAATACAAGGAGAATTGAAAATAGGCATGCTTGTATTCATGAACAAATGTGGAGTGCTTCTGTTTGGTGCTCCAGCCAACTATTCATATTCTCTTCTAGGAAGTTGCTCTGGTCTCAGCACCTAGTTTTCCATTCCCCCTGACCAGCAAGCAGCATACAGTGTCCCCTGAGCACATTCAGTCATCTTTGGGCTACTTTGGACTGTTTCCTTCCATTCTTTTTTGTACGTCTGCAAACACTGGAGTTTCTCCAAACCTGCCCTTTTGTGCATGGATGGTGCGATTTCGGATATGTAAGAATCTACACCTACCTCTGAACTTTGGAAATAGAGGGAATGATATATTGCTTTAAAACATGTCAGCTGCATGCATCATACCAAGATCAAAGGTTGTTACGAGAATAAGAACCTGGTGCATAATTCTGAAAAAGACCATATTTTGGTCAGTTGTGATACTTCAGTTTCTAATGCTCCTGAAAGCTGCATCTTTAGTCTTTAAAAATTAGTGTTCACTGTTTGACATTAAGATAAAGTGACTTGGGATAATCATACTCTTTTGAAGCATAAGTTGTGTCACCCATGCAAATGCTGAATTGATATCATAACTGCGCATTAAGAGTTTTCACTAAATTGACTTGAGAAGATCCCAATGTGTGTCATGTTCTCCATACTTAATAATCTGACGTATACCAGGCAGCAAGTAATCCTCTTTCTTTCTTAGAGGAGATGGTGGAGGGGATATACTTCTGTTGATGTGTTAATGTAGGCATATACTGTAACAATGCAGGCATATATATTCCAAATGTTTTCTTGATTAAATATCTTTGGATGATGTGTTAACGTTACTTAATGGAAGATTAAAGAAAAGGGTTCTATGGGGTACAATAAAGCTGCACTACTTAAGCTTCCTTGGTACAGCTGAAAAATTTGAAGGTGAAATAACCTGCACAAGAGCCTAGTCCTATGTTTGGGCTCTTTTTGGCTCCCAGTGCGTTTCCGAGCACAATTCAAAGTGTTGGTGTTGACCTTTAAAGCCCTAAACGTCCTCGGTCCAGTATATCTGAAGGAGCGTCTCCACCCCCATCGTTCTACCCGGACACTGAGGTCCAGCGCTGAGGGCCTTTGGCAGTTTCCTCACTGCGAGAAGCAAAGCTACAGGGAACCAGGCAGAGGGCCTTTTCGGTAGTGGCACCCGCCCTGTGGAACGCCCTCCCATCAGATGTCAAAGAGATAAACAAGTACCTGACATTTAGAAGACATCTGAAGGCAGCCCTGTTCAGGGAAGTTTTTAATGTGTGACATTTTAATGTATTTTTTATCTTTGTTGGAAGCCACCCAGAGTGGCTGGGGAAGCCCAGCCAGATGGGCGGGGTACAAATAATAAATTATTATTATTATTATTATTATTATTATTATTATTATTATTATTACTACTACTACTACTACTACTCAATGAGCAAGTGAAAATAATCTCTGATTTATACAAGTTGATTTACCATCCAACTTGTTGTTCTCTCCTTCAAAGTATTGCTAAGGGAAGTTTGGCATAACCATGGACAGGAAATTAAAGCCTGAGTACTACTTTAAATGGATAGGGTTAAAGGCCTTTCTTCTACACAAGCGCACATGTTCTTTTATTTGAAACTTGAACTATGGAAAATTTCTCTGACTTTCTAGGGAGAAGGAGGAGCAGCTGAGTCGGGCGATGGAGGTACAGAGGCTGCATGCCCAGCAGGCTGATGCTGCCCTGGAGGAGTTTAAGCGGCAGGTGGAGCTGAACTCAGAAAAAGTCTATGCTGAAATGAAAGAGCAGGTGAGGAGGTCACAATGCCAGCCTTTCTGCAACTATCTGTCTCAGTGGGGAAGCATATTCTCATCTTATATTTCCAGAAACATACTTCACTTGATAGTGCTACATCAAACTCTTTCACAATGCAACAGCTTTGCCAGCAAGTCAGAAAAAAGGATGTTAGCCATTGATTTATCTTTATAACAAAGCCAGGATTGACATTGCTATAAAACTATCCGTAGCAGTATTACTGATTAGGGCTTTTTCCAGAAGTTCCAAGAATAAAATACTAGTTTGTTCTGGGTTGCATCTTAGCTCCCATTTTTCACATCTCTTATTTCTTCTTTTTAATGGAAAATTCACTTTAGATGTATCTAGCCAATCTCACTGTTGTGATAATGTGAAAGTCTGGCATGGTAGGAAACCTTTCTCCTCACTTCATTACTGAAGCCACTTGCATTTAATTTCAGTCTTGCAGTGCAGGTAAGGCACAATATTTCCTGTGAAAGGGTCATAGGTATTCCCTCGGATGCCACGGCACAATGACTGTTTAAGGCAAATGAAAAGAAATGGAGAAAGGGCCATGTAAGCATGGCAAATGGCAAGTGATATATTTTTAAAACAAAAGGAAGGGGGGAGGAAACCATTGTCATGTGAGGCTCTGTTTGTTGTGTGAGTTTGAGGGAACCCTGTACCACTGGGGTAGAGAGGAGGAAGGATTTCCTAGCCAATTTCTTATGGGCCAGTGGAAACACAGGGATACGGCAATATATCAGTGATGGGTGGGAGAGAAATGTGAAACAGGAGTGCAATTACTCCAGAAATTCTTAAGTATTTGTCTCAATATACGTATAGTGCAATATAGCCTTTTTCAGTGGTTCACTGGTTGTGTGTGTGTATATTGGTACACTTGTGAAACCAGTAAATAGCTTAATTTTAAGTTAGAAAAAAATGGGAGGCAAAATGATAGCTGCAGGAGATGGTGTCTCCAGATATTAGGTGTTGGGCAGAAAGAAGCCAAGTTGGATGGAAGAGCAGTGAGGCACCCCCTCTCCCCCCACAAAGGAACCCCTGGTAGGAAGGAACATCATATTTGCCAGCCCCTTGTAGATAATCTGTACACTGGGGAGTACACATAGTCTACACTCTGGAGCTGCTGAAGAAGCCACAAACTTTTTCTAAAAAACCCAATAAAATAAATAGACCCAGGGCTTTTTTTTTTCCTTTAAAAATGTTTAGGGGTACTCTCATTTTCCTACTCATATTGAAATACTTCCCCTCAATGAGGCCAAACTTAAATTCACAAAATGTTTAGGGGTATGGGTACCCCTGCGTACCCCCAGAAAAAAGCACTGAATAGACCTATGATAAAGAGAGTCTCTTTTCTTGGAAACATCTGTACTGTGTAGGGAACTCAGTCATATACTGAGTTCTAAGGCTGATTCCTTCAGCAGCTCCCACACCCATGTTCATCACAGTTACAGTTGTTGAATTAAGGAGTCATATTTGGCTGAGGGGTAGTGGGGAGCATGCTCTGGTTCATTGGGTCACAGAGAGTTGAATACGACTAAGATGACTAAACAACAACAGCAACAACATTTGGCTGCCCATAAGAACACTCAGGAAAAACACCTATTTTAAAGACCCAATCGTCTAGAACTTTCCAGAGACCACTGGTGGTAGTGCTTGGGCAAAACAGCAACCCTCCTTCACATGTTAATTTGTCTTTGCTCCCAAGGTCGTGCTATTTCTTATCCCACCCCAATGTCCATATGTTGACTGTGGACGTCCAAGCTTGAGAACAATATATGCATAGACTTCTTTGGGAGCTAGAACTTCATGCACAGGTTCAATTCCTGTGAAACCCCCCATGTATGGGTTTGCCCTTCTCAAATGTTTGTGTTCAATAGGCAGATCTTGGGGGGTTGGGGTGGGCCAGAAGGGAAGCCCTTTAGCTCCTTTCTACATATCTCTTCCCTTACTTCAACTCATTAGGAGTAAAATGCAGCATTTACCTCCACTCCAGTGCTGGTGTGGGTGAAAACCCTGTCTTTTTCATTGTATATTCTTCTGCACAGAGCAAAAGACAGGGTTTCCAGCCCTCTGAACTCCTGCGCTGGAGAGGGGAAGGCTGTAAATGGTGTGTGTATTTATTGGTGCGTGTGTATTTGTGTGTGGAAGAGAGACTGAGAGATGGCTGTTTGCACAAGGGTATGTGTTATGTGGTCTGTATGTGTGTATGTGTATGCATAGGTGGTGCTGTGGGTTAAACCACAGAGCCTAGGGCTTGCCAATCAGAAGGTCGGCAGTTTGAATCCCTGCGACAGGGTGAGCTCCTGTTGCTCAGTCCCTGCTCCTGCCAACCTAGCAGTTTGAAAGCACCTCAAAGTGCAAGTACATAAATAGGTACCACTCCACTGGGAAGGTAAACGGTGTTTCCGTGCGCTTCTCTGGTTCGCTCTGGTCGTGTTTTGGTGTTATTTTTTAATTGATTAAATCCACCTGTGTCATTGGTTATTGGTCACAGGGATTCGGTGTGCTAAATAGCCTGGGTCCAGGTGCTAAGGTAGACTTCACATTTGTTCTAATAAACACTGGAGCTCAGTTAAACCTTAAAGTTCTGCTGCAGTGCATGCAAAAAGGATCAACATGGTAAAATGTTGCAGTTCTAAGCCCATGGCTTTTATATTCTTAAATTTCTGTTCAAAGTACAATGTTGTATCAGAAAGAATTATCTTCTTTTTTATGTAGCTATTGATGGCATAAAGATAAAGTTTTAGCGACACAATATCTTTTATATATCCTCATTTTTTCATTTTAATCTTTTATTGAGAAAGTAAGTGTGGACAATATTGTGGATTTTTCAGTTACTATAACCAATATTTTATTTATTAGACTATATAATTTATGGCTTTCTGATATTGTTACCATCTGCTTTTTATTTTGCCAAGGCTCATGGCTGTCGCAATAATCAGATGTCTGTTAATGGGGCTGTTGATAGAATGCTATGGAAGTGTGTGTGTTTTCTCTCTGTTTGTGCCCAGTTCATCGCTGAATATTTCTGCGCTTTGATAATTTCTCCACATCATTTCTGCCCTTAAGCCTTGATTCTGCTGCTCTGAACCATGCCAGAGTTAAATGAATATAGTCATTGCCAAAGTTTGAACATATCACGAAACATGATGCATGTACAGTGGTACCTCGGGTTACATACGCTTCAGGTTACATATGCTTCAGGTTACATATGCTTCAGGTTACAGACTCTGCTAACCCAGAAATAGTGCTTCAAGTTAAGAACTTTGCTTCAGGATAAGAACAGAAATCATGCTCCGACGGCGCAGCGGCAGCAGGAGGCCCCATTAGCTAAAGTGGTGCTTCAGGTTAAGAACAGTTTCAGGTTAAGAACAGACCTCTGGAACAAATTAAGTACTTAACCCGAGGTACCACTGTATTGTTCACCGTTGGAGCTGCGTGGGGAAATCCTTTGAAGAAGGCCTGGGATGCATCTGTGTTCTTCTGTGCACACAAACAGACACTTATGACACAATTGATTGTTGTGTTGTTTGTTGTTTAGTCGTTTAGTCGTGTCCGACTCTTCGTGACCCCATGGACCAGAGCACGCCAGGCACCTCTGTCCTCCACTACCTCCCGCAGTTTGGTCAGACTCATGTTTGTGGCTTCGAGAACACTGATTGATTGTTGTAGTGTTCTTTATTTGTGAAGGGTGATTTTGATGGGTGGTTTCAAATCAACTTTTTCTTTGGTTTCCTGATGTGGTCAGTTAGCAATTCACAGCTGATGTGCTGCCTGTGGACTGTGGACTTCATGATGGCTTAACCTAATCTGAAACAAATAAAAAATGGAAGTGAAATAATTGGCTACTGTACTGGAAGAAATGATCGTATAAATATTGCCCACTATTTTAGCTCTAGTGCTTGTCAGTCTTGGCAAACGAGACGACCAGGCCACACTTTTCATTTTTATTTTAGAGAGGGATTTGGTATTAGTATTTTTATTTATGCAGTGCCATCCACATACGCATTTTCCCCCAGGGTAATATTAGTTTTAAAAAGAGGTCGTTATCTAAAATCCAACAGTTGAAGGAAGTATGGCGATAACAGAAAAAGACAGGAAGAATGTGGGAAAATGCAATCATATGTCCTTAAGCTTCATTTTATGTGGGTCTGAGGACTGGGGTGTGTACTATTACATAATTTGTTCTAATGTGTAATACATTCTTTATCACATTTGTATCCCATTCTACTCTATCTTGTGGAGCCAAGGGTTGCACACATGTGGTATTCCCCATTTCATCAGTGGGTCCAAGTCCACCTTTTTGAGGTGAAAGATGAGAATAGCTGTTGAGACTGTTGTTGCTCATTTTGCTTACTGTTTGAAATGGCCTAACTGATGGTTTAAGTATTGTATGGCTTACTTGTTTTCATTTAAACCAGTGATGGCCAAATTTGGCCCTCCAGCTGTTTTGGGACTACAGTTCCCATCATCCCTGACCACTGGTCCTGTTAGCTAGGGATGATGGGAGTTGTAGTCAAAAAACAGCTGGAGGGCCAAGTTTGGCCATCATTGATTTAAACTGTATGAGTTGTATTCAAGAAGTCATGTCATTAGCTCAAGGACTTTCAACTGTGCAATAGGACTTCTACTCCCTATCCTCTCCTTATGCCCCTTCATCTGTTCTGGGGAGTTCCCCAACCCTCCAGAGCAGATTGTGGGGTGGGAGGCGTCCCACTGCACAGGTGGAAATCATTGTGGCAACAGGGTGATTTGGTTGGCTACAACCCTTTGTGTAACCCACTTTGAGACTGCACAGGGAAGAGTGGTCAATAAATGCACATAAGCAAATAAAAGACAAAATAATAATTATAAACAGGTGTGGTATTTAAATTGGACAAGGATTATCACTAAATAGCAAATAACTGTAACAAGTGGTTCTAACTGGGGACGGAAATTCTGCACAAGTTGAAATGTGACGTTATTAGAACTCCAGATTTCCCCCCCCCCCCCGCCTTATCTTCTCACTACTGGCAGAAGATGTGTACTTCCAAGCAACCACCGCCAGAGGGATTATGGGTATCTTCCAGCTAAATACCTCTGATAATACTTCTTATAATCTTGGCCTTCCTTTATCTCTTGAGACTATGAACTCTTCAGTCACAGTATCTCATGCCCCTGCTATTCCCTCCCAAGTGTTACTATGGGATGTTACTCCTGCGAAACCCTAGTTTCATCACCCCTTTTTAAAAAACATAGTGTTGCATCAACCTTCATAGTCCAGTTAGCAGAAACCAAAAACAACACAGGATGTGGTCCCTCCATTTTCTTTTAAAAGAATACCTTTCTAAAAATATTGAGCACAAAGTGGTAGTAAAAATCGAAGAGTCTCAAATGTTTAATTACACAGCTAAGCAAAGACAAAATTAAAGGTGCTATACAATGCACCCTCTCTCTTCAACATCTGACTTGCTCCCTATGATTCTAAACAGAGCAAACATTTACCTTGAATTATAGTCTTTTTTCATCTTGAGGTCATGCTCATGAATTGGAACTTGGGGCACATGATGTTCTCCTCCTATCAGATGAGACTTCCTAAAAGCTAGCTTCTCTGGATGTCCATTTGTATATGTCTTTCTAGATATCTTCTAGCAAGTGATCTTTTTCATTTATTTACCTAAATATTTTTATCTAGCCCCCTCTATTTAGCCTACAATTTTTATTTGCTTTCAGTAGATTTTGTTCTAGAGGCTTCTGATGTCATTAGTTTTAGCACCCATCCGCTACCTGGAAATGCCCCCCCCCCATATTTGTTTTTTCTACTATTGTGAAAAAAAGCCTGCTGACACCTCCCTCTTTGTGCATCGATGCTTCTCTTTTGGCTACGTAAACAAAGGCACTCATAGTCTGAACATCAGAAATAGAAAGGATGATGATTCTGCTTAATTTAGGTCTCTGGAAGCATGCATGACACAAATCTGACCACTATGCTGATAATACAAATAACTAAATTAGGAAATGAATTAGGAACATCACTTGCCTTTTTTCAGAGTCGAACTTTTGGTCCGTCTTGCACAGTGATGCCGAAATTGACTGGCAGTGGCTTTCCAGATTTCCAGATAGGGATCTTTTCCCTACCTGGAAATACTGTAGATTATAATTGCATGCATTTTTTCATGCACAAATTGTTGATGATATTTGCTTGTTGATGATATTTGTTTGTTGATGATATTTGCTTGTTGGATTTTCTATGCCACTTCTATGTATCATACATACAATAATGTCAACTGTATCGTTGAACTGTATTATCACATTCAGAATGCAAGGGCAAACAGGCAAATATTTGGTTAAACAATCCAGGTATATTTAGCAAGCAAGTCATGTCATGTAGTCTATAAGATAAAAAAAATGTAAGTAGCCAGGAAAGCTTAAGCAAAAGTCTTTCCTGAGTGCAAATATAATGACCCCGGTGATGACTGTTTTCAGAATCAGTATATAGCATTGCATTTAATTATTACAGACAAACACATTTATAATGAAATTCAAACACAGTTGCATGAGAGAGGAAAATAAAGATGGACTATTCTCCAGCCAAAGTCCAGCATTTTAAACTGCCATTGTTTTAAATTAAATGCTGCAACAAAGTATTTTAGACAAAATTTATTCCTCAGTTTTTCATGAGCTAGAGTCCACTTTATCAGATGCAAAACTGGAGAGAGCTCAGCACTTGTTTCAGTCTCCCAGTGAAAATTACTAAATTTTAACTGGATTGTTCTGGTGGTCTTGTCACTACAGATATTGTATCCTTGAATCACCCTCAGCAACACACAACAATGCTGCAGGACCATTTTAAGCTGTTTGATGGCAGGAGAACTGTTATCAGCAGTGTCTTGTCTTGAAATAACTAATTTATATATGTTAAATATTGTCTCTTACTTTCTAGATGGAAAGAGTGGAAGCAGATCTAAGCAGATCAAAATCTCTCCGTGAAAAGCAGTCAAAAGAATTCTCCTGGCAGCTTGAAGAGCTCAAGCAAAGATATGAGCAACAGGTTAGCTAGCTAGCTTTAAAATAAATACATATTATAAACAACAACTCCTCTAGCATTTACCTTTTGACACAGCTGGGCCCAACTTGCATTTTCTTCTTAAAAAATATTAATATTGGATGTTGTTGACTTAAGTTTCACAGGCAGTTCATTAACACAAGGTTTGCATTCTTTTCTATTGTTTACACTTGTAGAAAGGCTTCCTATTTATTTCCAGAGGTTTCAAATTGTGTTTGGTGTATATTGCTATATCTCAACATATTCCAGACCCTGGTTTGCTGAACTCGAAACTCATCTCCTTTGTTTAAATCCCATATTATCACTTCATAGTTAAAGCAAGCCATGTTTGTAAGCCAATAGCTATGGTTTCACACTATGGTTTGTTGGCAGAAAACAAACCATGAGTTGCCCCTCTGCCAGAATATCTATATAAATTTCACATGAAATCTTCTTTATGAGCTAATGCTAAATTCTTTTTTCTCATCCCTGCTTGGATGTCTGTTCTTTAAAACTTTACACTAATAGTTCATTCTGTTCCTTTTATGCTGCCTTTTTTGGCAACAAACTACAAGATAACTTCAGCGCGAGTCATTTCTGAATATTTCTGAACTTTATCATGGTCTCCGCAGGTTCTAAATATCCCTTTTAATGGTACCAACTTTTCATTCATGCGTTACGTGGAGTCAGGTTCTGCAGCACTGTTGTGGATTTGTGTCTTGAAGGTTGTCATGCCTTTTAGGTAAAAGAGTGCATTCCAAAATGTTGATTAAAGTGAGTTATAATTGAGCCCTAAGACAAAACAGGTAGTGTATTCCTCTGCATTACATATAAGATGCCTCAGGTGATACAGTGATGTTGCCAAGGCAAAGCCTGTGCTTTGAAATATTCAGCCTGGAATGTTCAAATGATATCATGGAACATCATGGGCGACCTCTGTGCTTTCTCTCCATCTGGAGTGCAATGTCCCCAGCCCCACTAGCCTTATCCAAGATTCAATATAATGCCAGCTGCAGTAAGTTGCTGCCTAAATGAAACAGATAGGAAGAGTACTCCATCCTTACCCTTCATGTCTTTGCTGTGGAGATGCTGGTGGACCAGCTTTTACTGGGAGGTGGGGGAGATGTGGCCTTCTAAGGATTTATCAGCTAAGCAGAAAATTAGCTTAATAGCCTGGTGGTTTTTTGTGGAGGGGCCTGTCATAGGTTGCCAGAAGGGTGGGTGGTTTGTTTTGTTTTTTTCCAGGAAGAGATTTCTGGGAGCTAAAACTTCAGTCATGTAGCATGGACCAAAAACATGATGTGAACATCTTAGATGCCTTTATTGATGAAGACTTGATGAAGGATTTCAGCACTCTAAATGGGACAGTTGTGAATGATGTGTGGTTTCCAGAATGGACATTGCCCTAAAATTTGATCATCAATTGAGATTTGAATCTGATATCCTGATTGCAAAAATGTTGGTGATATGTTTGGTTAAAAAACAGCAGTCCTTGGTCATGTTCATGAATTTACGTATTAGCTTATTTATTCTTTCTTCCCTTTTTTTGTAATTTACTCTGGGTACTTACTGCTGGAAGAGCATGATATAAATACCAAAATATTAAATAACCTTAACCCTTAGATTTGTATCCAGCAAAAATAATAATTTATTAATTCGACCATCAGTCAGCTGGATGCCGGTGGTTCACAGGGAGTGAGGTTAAGGGTGAACCTGCCTTTGTTTCCATTACTTGGTATTCAGACAGCTATTTTGTTTCTGTGATGTGGAAGTCAATAATAAATAGCTATTGACAGACATATCTGTGGATATGTTTAATCCTTTTAAAAAGTAATCTAAGATGGTTACTGGTGCCATATAGTGGTAGAATATTCTGGTTAGACTGGTAAACCTTGCTTGATTTATTTATGTCAGAGATTTAAAACTCCATCCTGTGTCCAGATCAGAGCATGGGGCACCTTAGAACACAGCAAAGAATATAAAAAGTAATATAAAATTAAATCCTTGTGCACCATTAAAAAAGGAGCTTCCCACATAAGGTTTAACAGTGGCTAAAGTCAACATTGGGAATTGGCGTTCCAAAGGGAGTTTATAGTAGGACACAATCTGAGTCTGAGAGTCAGTTTTAAAGACCTCTACATATTTCTTCATCGAAATGTCCTTCTTTCAACAAAATATGATGGCAAGGCCCTTGTTGGTGCCAGCTAGACATCTCACTCACATTCAGCTTCAGATTTGTCACTTTCCTTTGAAGTACCTACTAAGGTCATTTTTCAAAAGAGAAACTTTTTGTTTTTCGCTTTTACTTAGTTTAGTTGGTCTTTCAAATATACCAGCTGTAAGGAGAACAAAGTGTGTGAGTGTGTGTGTGTGTGTGTGTGAGAGAGAGAGAGAGAGAGAGAGAGAGAGAGAACGAACAAGAGTTCCTATCTGCCAGGAGCAGCTGCCTTAGATACTTCAAAGGTATTGGACACCACAGAGAAGGCAGCAGCTTTTCCTGCCTTTGAAACGGCTTCAGTGCCTGGGTCAGGCTTAAAAGACCCTCAGCACACAAAACTGTTATGGTGTGTATGTGTATATATTATATACTTCTCTTGCTGTTTGTGCATGTGTTTGGAATGCTTTTAATTTACACAAAACACCTTCTGGATGGTACTGACTGAAAGCGCTTTCATTAAAAGCCACAGGTTCTTGAATGTATAAATATGCAGTATTTAGAATTTCGGAAATCCTGGGTGCTGTTCCAAACTTCTCAAACAAAGATATGCCAGGTGTATAATTTGATTCTCAACACTGTAACCATAATCCAAGGGGTATATGTTACCCCAAATGTACCTTTCCCCATCCCCTGTGGGGAGAGAAAGTGCCTGCAAAGGCATTTCTCAATGGATACAAAAGCTTTCTTTAAAAGCGAATGGAGCCACCATACAAGCAGATATCTGGATCAATGCCTATAGATGCCTTCAAGAAAAGGTGAAATGCTAAATGGCCTTCTTGGTAGTGGCGCCCACCCTGTGGAACGCCCTCCCATCAGATGTCAAAGAGATAAACAACTACCTGACATTTAGAAGACATCTGAAGGCAGCCCTGTTTAGGGAAGTTTTTAATGTGTGACATTTTAATGTATTTTTAATCTTTGTTGGAAGCCGCCCAGAGTGGCTGGGGAAACCCAGCCAGATGGGCGGGGTACAAATAATTTATTATTATTATTATTATTATTATTATTATTATTATTATTATTATGCTTAAGTCCCATTTCTTTCCTTGTGACTTATGTGTTTGACATTCCACTCTTATGCATCTGAGAACAAGGGCCAAGGTTCAGGAGTTCAGGATTAGTGAGAGCTGCAAAGTAGTTCCAACAAGTTTCCCCTCCTACTTGCCAAGGTTTTAATCAGTGGCAAAGAAATCCCAGGTATTCGTTAGAATCCATCTCCTTACACACCACATCTTTTGAATTTTCCTGCACTGTCCCAGCTAAATTGCTGCTGCATTCTGAGAGAAAGAGCAGGAACAATGAGGTCAGTACAATGCAAACACACCAGCAAGAGCACTGAATTGTCTCCACCAATGTTATTGCACTTTACTGCTGCCTTACAACTCCCCCACTCTGTCTGGTATAAAGTAGTGACATAGCCAGAGGGGAGGTCAGGTGAGCACCACAGCTCCACCATGCTGTCCTCCATTGATGTTAGGGGCAATTTCCTCTAATACATCTATATTTAAATGTGTTTGTTGTTGTTGTTTAGTCATTTAGTTGTATCTGACTCTTCGTGACCCCACAGACCAGAGCATGGCAGGCACTCCTGTCTTCCACTGCCTCCCGCAGTTTGGTCAAACTCATGCTGGTAGCTTCGAGAACACCGTCCAACCATCTCGTCCTCTGTCGTCCCCTTCTCCTTGTGTCCTCAGTTTTCCCCAGCATCAGGGTCTTTTCCAGGGAGTCTTCTCATGAGGTGGCCATGAGAGCCTCAGCTTCAGGATCTGTCCTTCCAGTGAGCACTCAGAGCTGATTTCCTTCAGAATGGATAGGTTTGATCTTCTTGCAGTCCATGGGACTCTCAAGAGTCTTCTCCAGCACCATAATTCAAAAGCATCAATTCTTCGGCGATCAGCCTTCTTTATGGTCCAGCTCTTTAAATGTATCACCCCTCAATTCCAGGTTTGCCATCCCACTGTAGTGTATCCAAGAAATGAAACCCTAGATGGTTACTGTACCAGGCTACAATTGGAAGACTTGTACAAGTGTGTCCCTGCTTCATCTATGAAGGATTTGGATCACCAGGGGTAGTGGCTAGGTTCAATCTCCACACTAGTCACCAAATACAAAACATTACACTTTACCATACGAGTCTCTTCTCAAAGCATACAGGGTTTCTTCTCTCTAAGCACCACGCTGGGTTTCTGTAAATATTTGGACTTCCTCTTTGTTGTACACTCCCTTTTACAGTATCATAATGATGGATATTCTGCTAGTTATAGTGAAAACAAGCATATAGGAAAGAGAGGATACAGAAACTGATATTTGTGCTTTTCTGACTATTCTCTTTTTGATTTAAGAGTTCACAGGTAGGGATACTTCATACAGTTCTTTGATGAGCTGAAAGGGTTCAAGGCAATGCCGCCCAAGCCATTTTGCGGCCTGAGGCAAATGGCAAGATGGCGCCTCTCCCCAGTCCTTGTACTACAGACTGGTCATTCACAGTGGTGACAGCACAGTGTCCTCTACTGCAACAGATGGCACAAGCTGGCTTAGAGGAAGTAGGTCAGAACACATGGCACCCACAGCTCTGTCCCCTACTTAGCATGTTGCCACCTGGAACCTCACTCTGTCTTATGGTAGTGCTGTCCCTGGTTTAAGGGGACTAGAAAGGGCAGCATGGGTGGACCACCAGAAAATCAGTTGGCAAAGGGAAAACCGTGGTCTCCATGAAAGTCTTTCTAGTGTTGTCATTTAGTCGTGTCCGACTCCTTGTGACCCCATGGACCAGAGCACGCCAGACACTCCTGTCTTCCACTGCCTCCTGCAGTTTGGTCAAACTCATGCTGGTAGCTTCGAGAACACTGTCCAACCATCTCGTCCTCTGCCGTCCCCTTCTCCTTGTGTTCCCAATCTTTCCCAACATCAGGGTCTTCCAGGGAGTCTTCTCTTCTCATGAGGCGGCCAAAGTATTGGAGCTTCAGCTTCAGGATCTGTCCTTCCAGTGAGCACTCAGGGCTGATTTCCTTAAGAATGGATAGGAGCTTCAGTTTTATTTTAGTTTGACAAATATTTATGAGCCATTTTAGAAGTTTGGAACAGTGTGTCTTGATTCCGGCGCTCATTTTGCATGGAAGCGCATCCTGTTCTGCTCAAAGCAGCTTCCTTCCATATAAGTGGATTCAGACCTTGATGTGTTAGATAAAAATGTGTGAGTATGTAGGCAGGGCAGGCGAAATTAGCCGGTTTTAACTAATGCGTAATTCCAGGTAACTCACTGCTGAATGTATCTTTCTTTTTCAGGATTAGAATTACGATGCTTTGTTTTTATTAAACTGTACAAAAAGATGTAAAGCACAGTGTGTAACACAACACGATTCCCTTCTGAGGTTGGAAATAAAATATAATTAAAAAAAACCATTTCCCCATAGTCCCTCAATAGGCAGGGGGCGGGAATCTTTTAATTGCAGTGTTACAAATGCACATAACAGCCATTTCCAAGGACACATTTGCAGCTGCCGGTGGCAGAAAATGCCGACTTAAAAAATGAATGCTATCGCTTTAAGATAAGGTGCCTGCGCACTTTTACCCACACAAACAAGATCGATTTTGAGCAGACTCCTACTGTTTGCTTTCTTTTCTGAAGAAGAAGAGGAAGAAGTGGGATTCTCACGCTGACTATAACCAACATATTCTCGATAACGTGCTTTTTTTTCTTCTCCTGAAATCCACCAAAACTGAAGAAAAATCCAAGTGACTGTTCTTAGCAGCTGTGTGGCCTGGAGTTCACTAGGAAAGCTGGCTTCCTGCAGTCCCCTATTCATCACCTGCTTCAAAGGCAGCCTAGCTGGCTATAGTTTGCAGGCCAGGTAGGGTGCCATTGTGCACAGCCTGGGAGGATTAGTATCAAAGCTGCGGCAACCAGGCCCTTGGTCTCGGGCTGCCATTCAGTCTAGCGGGGAGAGGCTAAGACTGGCCAAGGTCATCGTATCCAGTGTGGTGTGGACTGGGAAAGGATCCTTCCTGAGAATAGAATGCTTCTTATGAAATCATGGCGCAAGCTTGCAGCACAGCAGGTTCCCTCCTGAAACACATACATCTGTTTATGTTGGTGTACCGTAGCTGACAGCGGAATAATAGAGCTCTTGTTTAATGTGTGTGTGTTTGTGTGCGTATATATATTTCTCTTTAACGAAAATAATATATGTACAGTCGCCTAGATGGGCTGGGCTTTTATTTTGGAGAAATCATAGCAAAATATTTTAACAGATTTACCGATGCTTTTGTGTGCAAGCATGAAGAGCAGAAGAGGCTGATTTAACCATTTTTAATCTGCGTCGCTGCTGGATGTCAACAGCAGGATACTTGGGGAAACGTATACAGAATGCGACAATGGCGTGGGATTTTTTTGGTGGTTTTTAAAAAAATTTTTTAAAAACCACACACACATTCTGACATCCATACAAGTACATTGCGTTTCAAGATGTGCCGTATTTGTTTAGCTGTCACGCTTAACAAAATTGCTCCGATTGTGTTTTTTATTTTTATTTTAAAAATAAAGACAAAGGTAATTTGAGGTAAGGATGACGTAAAAATAATAATAATAATAATAATAATAATAATAATAATAAAGTGAACTTGAAATTGTGGAGGGTGGGAAATTAAGCTGTAAGATGAGTTGTCATGACGACAGGGATGTTCTATTGATGAACTGTACTCTCCATTGTCCAATCAGATAGTAGAGCTGAAGCTGGAGCATGAACAGGAGAAGACGCACCTATTCCAGCAGAATAACACAGAAAAGGATTGCCTGGTCCGAGAACATGAACGGCAAATTGAGAAACTGGAAAAACAGCTTCGGGCTGCCATGACAGAGTACGACAATAAAACCCAAGAATGCAGGAAGCGAGATGTACAGGTAATAATCAATAGCATTTCGAAAGTCATAGGCTTTTAAATAATACTAACAACAACAATAATAATAATTTTATGTTTTTCCAGTTTGGTGGTTAATGCACGCTTTTGATCACTTGCAAAACTGGCATATAAACACAAAATTTTCTCCCTTTTTCCTTCTACCGCTCCCTCCCCCTGCCGCTGCAGAAAAAAGGCTTTAACTGCAAAAACCACAGGTAGCCAGATTAAGAATCCCATGGTGTGCAATAACTTGGCCTCTTATTTATAATCTTGTCTCATTTTCTTTCATGATGGACTTAAGCGGGGAGGTATTTCCTCCCTCCCACTTTATCTACAATAACCCCCTCCCCCCCTTCGGACAAATCTATTTTCAACATATCTGAGTTATTCGTATGGACTTTTTTGTTTTAGTTTTTCGCCGCAGGCAGCCTGCAAATAGCTTGTGCTTAAGTTTCCATTTGATTTCTTAATGTTTTGGGTATTTTTTAAAATATTTTTTTGAATATGATTGACTTGAGTTCACCTGATGAACAGTTGAAACGCTTTGAATTTGGAGTTTTCATTAGGTATGTCTCCACCCCCCCATGTATATAACCCTATGTGTGAATGTCTAAAAAACTGATATATATTATATGTAATCACACAAATGAGCACACACACACGCATACACATACATGAATACATACATATATTCACACTTCCCGGTTCTATGGTCACTGTTGGAAGCCATTTGGCAGAATAACCTCCAGCTGTGGTAGCATTTGACTCTTCAAACTTATGGATGAAATGTGGACTGTCAGCATGGAAAATTATCTTTATTAATTGTTCCGTTTGAAACAAATCATTTTAGTTCATTGTGTGGTGTTTGCATTTATCATGCAAGTATATAGGCGTAGTTTATTATCAAGAATATATGTGCTCTGAAAGCCTGAAGTAAAGACAATAACTTGAAAGCATGTATAGTGATGTGATATGTGTATCTATCTATATCTATCTATCTGCATTAGAATAGCTTGGATAATTTTATACAGAAATGGGCTTCTTTGTTTCTGTGGGTTAACTGCCATATAGTTTTCGCGTTTTGTATTTCTTCCCCCATTCTGGGTGGAACATGATGGCCGTGTTGGCGCCGTTCATTGTAAAATCTTAACTATTGCATTGGTCCATATCTAAGCAAAATTAACAGCTTACTTTATTATTTTGCCTCATGAAAGTAATATCTTTTACAAATTATGAGTATGGGGTGCATCTAGACCATTATACATTTTAATAAATACGTTAATATATTAGAATTATTGGAACCAGTGCTTTTCCTGCTAGTTGGATATTTGCAGTGGATGCAATGCACAAAAAGTTTGACTGTAATCAGTAGGTCTTAAGCATTTAGTCCAAGTTCAGTTGTAATCATTGGGACTTATTTAATTGTTCAGTTCCATTGACAGAAAATTATCTATGCCGAATGTTGCTGGATTGTACCAGGCAGGGATATGACTTTTGAGTTGTCACTGTTGAAGCTGTTTCATCTTTACTAATCAGCTTGAATGTACTGCCTAATGAGTTCAATTCATGGTAGCGGTTGGCAATGATATTTTTAGAAATATTTATTTCATATATACAGTATTATTTTAGTAGCGCTCTAAATTATCCCTTGCGCTTGTATGCTTCCTGATGGTTCTGGTATATATTAAAGATTAAGCAATCCCTAATAAGCTTTCAAAATTGGTTGTTTTTCTATTGAAATGATTAAATTCCATGTTTATTATTTTTACTATTATTTCAGCGTAACTATCATGACAGTTCAATAAGAGGAATGTACTTGTTCACGACTAGGCCACTTGTTTCAAAATGCTATCTGATGACTATTACTTTTATTAGGAATTTTTTTTTGGGGGGGGATGAAGGACCAATCCTGTTGGATCAAACTGATAAACGGTAGTGATGTTACTGATAAAATATTCTATTTACACTTGGCTTTTCATACAAGTGGTATTTAGTGATGTGTTTTACTGCCATCTGCTAAAGCGATTTAGATAGTGACATTAACAAAGCAATAGCAATGTGTGTCTAGGAAATCAGTATATATGAAAAAGGGTGACCCTCATTATAAGGTGCAAGTTTTACATGAACCATGTTTGTACAGTGTGACTTCACACCCCCATTCCCTCAACAACATAGTGGAAGCCATTTTGTTGAGCTAGCTTCTTCATATCCTTGTAATCATTATTCGTCAGATAAACATATTTTACTTTTTCTGAAAAACCTGAATGATCCATAGTTTGGTTGTTTGCCGTTACGGCTATGGAAGCATTTTCCATGACTCTTCTGCTGTAAGTATAAGTGGATGCGTGTTTTTTAACCCTCCATATTGACGGAAAAGTTTCACAAAGTTCTGAAGAGAGGAGCATTTTGAAGAGTCACTAGAAAGGTTTACACTCTTGCAATGTACTGCTGAAGACTTAAATTAACTACTGAAATAAACAAGATATTATAGACATTATTAATATAAGATACATTCAAATTGGTTTGCAACTCAAGAATGTGAAACTTGTATGAATATTTGTTAATACTAGTTAATGTCCCCACAATTATATCAAAATGTTGCATATGTCCAGTTTTCAACGAATTGTTAACTCAAACTGAATTTTCTTGATTAGAACGAATATCACTTTTATGTGGCCGATCAACAATTGTTTGTTTTCATTTTCCTTTTCATATACCATTTGAATTTCATTTTCTCATCACTATAAACATATGTCTAACCTTTTATCTCTTGTTGGGTGATAACATTTGGCAACATCAGCTAATCTCTTAAGGGGATGGTCACCTTGACATCCAAGAGCATATCTTTAGGGTTTTTGCACTTGGCAATAATCCTTCACTGGCATTCTTTGCAGGTCAGTAATTCCATTGAGGTTAAATAGCCTCCTTACTTTGACATTTGGGAGTAAATGTTTTTATTAAACTCAGTTTTAACTCACTATGCTAACACTTGCTTATGTGCAAAAATACTATGAACTTTATTTACACACACACACACACACACACACACACACACACACACACACTGTGTAATTTCTATCCTCCCAAAGGGGCCCAGGGCAGCAAACATTCACATTATAAAACAATTAATTTTTTTAAAAAAAATGCAGTACAGATAGAGACTGAGAATAAATGTGTGCATTATATTTCCATCTTTGGAGTTATTTTAATAACCAATGAAAAGTACTCAAATTGTGACTTCTAAAAACCATAACCTTTAAAAATAGACATCTTTCTAAAAGAAAAGATTGGTGCTCTCTTTTCTAAAAAAGACTCCATTGCCTTATAACCAATTTTTACCTAGCTGCCAGCAAATGTATCAGTTTCACCATCACACTCTTTCTTGATCCAGTTGTCACCTTTTCCCAAGCACATGACACATATTCTTGCCACTTCAAGGAGTGAACTGTTCACATCTGCTTCATAGTTGTATCTTCTTAATCCTTATTCCTTGGCTGTTTGACCTTTGGACAAAGAAGAAAGGAATGAACTTCAGAGAAATCACATTACTTTGTTCTGTTGTAAAATGGGCACCAAAAATGAAACCTTTTCTCCCATTTTCTGTTACAATGTGCTGCCCTGCCATTTTCTTCCACTCATAAATGTTTCAGCAATAAATAGAGCACCAGTAATGTCACAGAGGATTAGTAGTTAAAAAGTTGATATACTGTCCACTTGTCCCGGAACAGTTTCCATCCCATAAGGTAAAAGGATAAATTCTATCTCCCTCTCTCTCTCTCTATATATATATATTCAAGTTTCAAGATGAATTAAAATAATAGCTTTATTAGTTTGGAATACTTTCAAAACTTTCATAAAATGAGAGAACTGAGCTTGATGAAATAGTGTTTATAGCCTTCCTTGCATTCTGTTCTTGTTAGTTTACTCTATTTGCCTATCTTCTTTCCTGTCACCCTTTTCCTGTTGTATATTTTCCTACTTGGTTTCTCTTAAGCTTCACTGTTCTTTGCTACATTTTTCTTCCATTCCTTACTCTATCTTTAAAATTCACTTCTGCCACCTGTTTGCTGCTTAATGGGTTCTTAAACAATCAGGGTGGTAGTCCATTTGGGGTGTAGCTCTTGCCCTCTTTTTATCACTATTTATTTGAAAAGCTAGTTTTAATCTTGATCTATGGTAATTTCAGTTTTTATTAAGAAACAACCCCATGAAATCTTGCTACTTGTTTCTTACTTAGAAGGCTTGTGGGTGAGGGGTATGCCTTTTCCTGAAGTCAAAGACAACAGAGAGACCAACAGAGACATGCATATGAGGCTCCCCTTGGCTTGCAAGCATGCCCCTTGCCCTCTGGTACAGTTGTGGTGAGGAGACGCAAAGCTTTCACTTCAGTTTTTTTTATTTACCCCTTTCTGTTTTTCTGTTGTCTTGTCATGTGAACCATGCAAACTTGAAAATCATAGCTATGGTTTGTGGAAGCAACTTGGCTTTCAACCATAGTTTATGCATCTAACTCGTTTTCAGTAGCCATAGTTAAGATTAACCAGAATGCAAAACTCAGGTGACATGCTAAACTGCAATTAAAGCACATCCTTCCAATTTCTTCCTTGTGACTAGGCCAGAGGAGGAGAAATGGTGCAGCAGAGGCTAGACTCATTTTTTGTAATGCCAAACCATGGTTTAGCATTACGTCTGAATGTTGCCACAGAGCTGTTAGTGACTTTGGTTACCACATTGCACATTCTGCTTTAGTCAGTAGACAAGAATTTCAGATATTTATCCATTCACTGAAGATGCTGTCAGTTTGCATTTGCTGTGATCCTCATTGTTAGGACAGCTATGATATCTGTTCACTTTTATGCATATGAAATAAAAGCTACAATTATGTCTGGGACACACACACAGGAGTTTGTTTTTCAGTCTTGGCCACACTGATGAATTAGGATGCAGATTTTATTAGTAAAGCTTTCATTGGGCCTTGCAGCCACCTTCAGTTTTTCACATCCATTTCCTGACCATAGCCTGCAACATGGGACCTTGTTTAATTGTTTTTAAAATGTATATGTTCCTGTTTTCTCTTCGTTCTGTTTCACTCAGGGCATTTCTACTCTGCAGAGATCTAGGTCTAAGTCATTTGTTCTTCCTAGAGAATCTAAGACTTATAGGAAGGGGTGGGTAGAGATCTCCAACAGTATTTTTAGCATTCTCATCAAATCACAGCTCCAATAATTGGGGAGGGAGCTGTGAGTGTTAAAGTGGGATGGGACCAGTATAAATTTGTAAAATAGACACGTTCCCACTCTCGTCTTCTTTCTTCCATTGCTGTTTTTCTCTTCATAATCCATGCAACACACACAAGGCTGGTTTGCATGTGATGCTAAATCATAGTTTAGTGTTTCAGAGACTAGCCTCAAGGAGCTTGAGCAAAACACTCGGCTTCTGCACGTCCTACACCTCCATGTGGCCTGGAGAAGGACTTCTGTCAAGTCTATTTTCACTTTTAAAGAATTTCAGCTTCGCATTAAGTAGAAACCAGGAATCCTAGATTAAAAAGAACTCTGGCTAGTTTGATAAACCGCTTTCATAACTCCTGGCTTAAAACTGGCTTGTGAAATTGAGTAGAGTTTGTCTCATATGTAATGCTAAGCTGAGCTTCTTGAAAGGTGAAACTAAACTCACTGAATCTCCTCCTCTGGGTCAAGTGGGCGGAACAGCCACAGCAAACTATTACTAGGTAACTTAAGATTCAAATATTAAGTGTGGGCATTATGGTAATCCAAAATCTCTGCCTCAGGTCTGGAGAATTATTCGCTTTATAGATCCATTAATTCTTAAGTTGCTTAAAAGATGTTGAAAATTCAAAAAAAAATTTGTGAATATGATTCTGAGTGGTTGGTTTTCTCAAGTGCTAAAATGTTTTCTTATTTCTCGCTGCACAGTTGATCCCAAAGGACAGGCAACAAAGAATAGGTGAAACAAAATCTCATTAGACCAATTTTTGTATCTGTTGTAATATGCAAGCTTTCAAGTTTCATAGTATTCTTAATCAGCCATAATACTTTATTTTATTCCATGTGTTGGAGCTTATTTACCAGTCAGCTGTGGGTGTTTTCTCTAGGTTGATCCAAAAGAAGGCCAACATTCTGTTGAATTCTGAAATGCCAAACTTGGGAAAGCCCATTCCCATTGAAGCCCAGTTGTCCAGCTAGCCAAGGGAGCAGACTCTGCTTAGCTTTCCCCTTAACCTTTTCTTTGGATACTGATATTCTGTATTAGCCTTGTTATACAAGTATCTGAGAAGACAGTTCATTTTTACTTTAGTACTTGTTCCCTAGATAGGTGCTTCTAGAGTTTTCCTATAGTGCCCTTTGCACTTTTCCAAGTCTACAGGAAGCCTCTCTGTCCTTGCACCCTCCTGCTTAGCCCCCTCTGGCTCTTGGCAGAAATACAATAGAGTGAAATGGCAACTTCCAATCACAAATTAGGGATAATCTGTGGTGCTACTGTTGAGCTCATGGAACAATATAGGTACTTGAACTTGCCCACTGGGCAAAATTATTATGGGGACTCTGAATCAGAACCTATTGAACTCCTGGACTCTGTGCTTCAGAAAGCAAGTTTGTGGCCTTAATGATCAGTAGGTTTACATGAGATATAAGATGCCCTCTGACTTCCAAATTAATAATAATAATAATAATAATAATAATAATAATAATTTATTTGTACCCCTGGTACAAATCTGGCTGGGCTGGGCTTCCCCAGCCACTCTGGGCGGCTTCCAACAAAGATGAAAAATACACTAAAATGTCACATATTAAAAACTTCCCTGAACAGGGCTGCCTTCAGATGTCTTCTGAATGTCAGGTAGTTGTTTATCGCTTTGACATCTGATGGGAGGGCGTTCCACAGGGCGGGCGCCACTACCGAGAACGCCCTCTGCCTGGTTCCCTGTAACTTGGCCTCTTGCAGTGAGGGAACCGCCAGAAGGCCCTCGGAGCTGGACCTCAGTGTCCGGGCAGAACGATGGGGGAGGAGACGCTTCTTTAGATATACTGGACCGAGGCCGTTTAGGGCTTTAAAGATCAGCACCAACACTTTGAATTGTGCTCAGAAACGTACTGGGAGCCAATGTAGGTCTTTCAAGACCGGTGTTATATGGTCTCGGCAGCCGCTCCCAGTCACCAGTCTAGCTGCCGCATTCTGGATTAGTTGTAGTTTCCGGGTCACCTTCAAAGGTAGCCCCACGTAGAGCGCATTGCAGTAGTCCAAGCGGGAGATAACCAGAGCATGCACCACTCTGGCGAGACAGTCTGCAGGCAGATAGGGTCTCAGCCTACGTACCAGATGGAGCTGGTAAACAGCTGCCCTGGATACAGATTTGACCTGTGCCTCCATGGACAGCTGTGAGTCCAAAATAACTCCCAGGCTGCGCACCTGGTCCTTCAGGTTACCCCATTCAGGACCAGGGAATCCTCCACACCTGCCCGCCTCCTGTCCCCCAAAAACAGTACTTCTGTCTTGTCAGGATTCAACCTCCATCTGTTAAAAAACCTTACTGTTCTCTGTTTCCCAGTTACATTCTTACAGGAGGGCAAGCTTTCAGAACCAGGGATCATTAAAAAGGTGGATGTTGCTCCCAAAGAAGGTTGGAGGTTGCAGAGCCGAAATTGGTTGTTAGCCTCAGGAACTTTAGGATGGTGACGCTGACCTCTAACAGTAGTCATAATGTGACAAGGAGATTTCTAGGGTGTGCACAGACTTGAAAGTCTTGCATGTATATGATTCTGTAAAGCCGTGCTGCAGAAGATAATACATGTTTTGATGGATAAGATAAATATGAACGGCAAAGTGGGTTATCTGGCAGCATGGCTTTGGATAGAGAGACGGTGATAAAATGGAAGAAGGAAAGGTTAGTGAAAAGGAGGTTGTTTTTCTTAGTCATGGTGGAGAGGAATCAGGTTTGAAGCCCAGATTGTGGATATAATATATAGCCATAGAACAGGGTGGTGTCAATGGAGATACAAAGCATGCAAAAGAAGTTTGAATGGGAACTCTATTTTCAACTAGTTGTTGTTGGGGTTTTTTAGCCTATCTACAGAGATCAACCCATGTTGAAATATTATCAGCCCAGATGGCAATGTAAAACTGGACATCAAGAATGAAAGACCAAATACAGGCATGTACAATACAGTATTGCTAGCCTGTGCTGAAATGATACTGCATGAATCCCCTTTCCCCAGTGCACTTTCATTGAACAAGGACAGGACCAAGACCTGGGCCCTGGGTTGCTATACCAGCTCTGAAGAAATAATGTTGAACAGGAGCCAGCAAGAGATACTAACACTGTGTACACTCTATACGTTTAAAGCACATGACACCCCCCGAGGAATCCTGGGAACTGTAGTTTGTTAAGGGTGCTGTGATGTAGCTATGTGAAGGGTAAACTACAGTTCACATGATTTAGGGGGGATAGTCATGTCCCTTAAATGTATGGTGTGCATGCAGCCTTAGGAACACTGGCAAAAAATTAAGAACCAGATGAGGACAGTCCATCACTAGGGTTGGACAGGTCTGAGACATAGAATGTGGGCATGTCCAATGATACATTTGCTTTGGTCTGACATTGTTGTCTGTGTCAACTTTGTGCTAGTGAAATCCTTGATATTTGCTGATGTTTATGTGCTTTTAAATCAGATTCCTGTAGTGTGGGGATTAGCAAACAACAAAAGTGTGTTTTATGAGTCCTTGTGGTTGCTAAGAGACTTATACTTTGAGCCTGGAAGGATAAGCACCATCTATTAAGCCATGGTCTGAAGACCTCACTGCCCTTTTTGCATTCGAACATATCCCTCACAAATGTGGATACCTCTCTGGACATTTGGAAGGCTAATATCTATATGTTTAAATTAAGAGGGACTTGCTGTATTATCAGTGTGTGTTGATGGGGTGTTTTTTTTCTTTAACTCCTCCCTCCCATTTTTTCCTTGTTAATTTTTTTATGGGGTTGGGCAGATCCTTTACAGTTGGTCTGTCCCAGGTCTCAGAGAGGATGTGGCCAAGGCTATCCCATTCTGTTTCCAGGTGGGTTTTTAATGGGAAATGTTTAAAAATCTGCCTGGAAACACACTTTTATAAAAAGTATTTAGAAGGTCGTCTGAAGATTGTATGTTGCCTCGATTCTCCCCCTGCTGCCTGCCATCTCATGCTTTGAATACACATACAACAAGTTCCCCTAGGAGCAACAGGATGTAAACAGAGGGCAGCCATATTTTGACTCCCGTAAAGTTCCCCAAGAGCCATAGAATGCCCTCAAGTCTCATCATTCCCAGGGGTACTTGCTGCATGTACATTCAAAGGCGCCCAAGCACTAGCTGCTCAGACTATGGGTGATGCTCTGTTTTAGAAAATTTAAAAGGAGAAATGGGGTGGGGGGTAGGGGAAGGAGGCAGCACACAATCCTTGAAGGAATAAAGAAATTACAGATTATGAAGTGGAGCATTGATATGATCCAGGTCATGTTCCACCAGGATCAGATCAGGTGAATCTACTGTGGAATCCAAGACAAGCAGATTTCTCTCCCATCTCTATCTGACATAGCTCTTTAAAAGAGCTAAGCATGAAAATCAGGAAAGGAGGAAGTACATTAAGAAGGTGATAGAGGCCCTGGCATTTATCCAATCAGGAATTCACTGCTGGTTTCTGCAAAATATTTTCCAGCATAGTGCAGCGGACATATTAAGAAACAATCCTGGGAGGGGGTAGGAGGGAGTTTAGGTAAAGGAAAAGGAAATAGCTCTTAGACTTCTTTAAATGTTAAAACCATAGCCACAGTGTATATAGTCTGCCTCCACAGTTGAAGGAAACCATGCTTCTGAATGCTGGTTGCTGGAAACCAGGGGAGGGGAGAGTTCTCTTGTGTTTGAATCCTGATTGCTGGTTTCCTAAAGGCAACTGTTCAGCCACTGTGAGAACAGGATGCTGGACTAGATTGGCCATTGGCCTGATTGAACAGGCTTTCCTAAGTTCTCACGTTCATGCTTCTGCAGAAAAAAATTGATTATACAGTTCCATTGATACTTAACACAGTTTGTGGTGCATGCATCTTTCTGGATTGTTCTGGGTTGGAGTAGTTTGGCACATGGCCTCCTGCCTATGCAAACTCCTAAGGCAACAAGTGTGCTGTGGCACCCTGGGGTGCCTTGAATGACGGTCAGGGTGCCGTGGGCAACATTGGCCTCTGTCCTTCTTTCCTTCCCTCCCTCCTGTGATGCCCTCCCACGTCTTTGCCTCCCAGAGGCTTCCACGGCTGTTCATTGCAGCAGCCCTGGCTACAAGCTCCCCAGCCAAATGGTGCCTCTGGGGCTGGCCAGGGGGTGCTTCCCAGGGCCCTGTGGGGCAGTGTGAGGAGGCACCTCTCTTTGGCGCGGGGTGTGCAGCTCAGAGACCAGGGGTGGTAGCAGTGGCTGCCTGGAGGACTCCCAAGGAGAGGGGAGAGGAGAGGAGAAGAGAGGAGGCTGAGGGAACACTCCACAAGGGAGGGTATTCTAAAAGGGGTGAGGGGCTGCTGGCTCTGTAGGCAAGTGGTGACATAACTGGGTTCCTGAGCCCCACAGGGGTGCTGCAGAAAGAATGTGTTTGGTCAAGGATGCTCTGGACCCAAAAAGGTTGAAAACCTCTGTCGTAAGGGAAAGAACTTTGGTTTCCTTTTACAGCAGCCTCTCCATGTCATTTTCTAATACAGTGGTACCTCGGGTTACAGACACTTCAGGTTACATACGCTTCAGGTTACAGACTCCGCTAACCCAGAAATAGTACCACGGGTTAAGAACTTTGCTTCAGGATGAGAACAGAAATCATGCTCCGGCGGTGCGGCAGCAGCAGGAGGCCCCATTAGCTAAAGTGGTGCTTCAGGTTAAGAACAGTTTCAGGTTAAGAATGGACCTCCAAAACGAATGAAGTACTTAACTCGAGGTACCACTGTACTTGTTGAACAGCAGATTATTTCAAATAGATTCACCTAAAATAATATGGCTAACATTTGTTATTTAAAGCTTGCTACCCTATTCTGTATAGGTCAATTTATTTAGAACACATGACTGTCATTTCTTTGTTTTCAAAATCAAAGTAATTTACTCTTTCAGAAACAGGGAGCGCCTAAAAAGCTGTCAGTGTTTTAACATTTTTTGTAGATTTTTTTAAGATGATAAAATAGCCGTTGGTTTCATAGCATGTCTTTAAAGCAGCATGCCTTTCAGATTCCTGAAATTCAGGTAGCAAGTTAGCTTGGGGGTAAGGGGAATACAAGAACACTATAGCTCTTCCTTTGAAGTACTGAGTCATTTTTTGGATCTTTCAACTCAGTTTGGCCCAAATTACAGACACTGTTCATACCTCAATTACTTTAAATTTGAGAAGACTTTTTGTGGTACTTAAAAGAAGTCAATATGCAAAGGGCGATGGAGAAACTGAACTTATCAAAGACATTGTAAACTTAAATTTATTTGGTTGATATATTTTCATCTGTTCTACACTATCTGGTGGCAATGTATGACCAGGAGTTCACATATTTTGGCTTTTCCTAGTAGGCTGCCATTCTTTGTGCTTGCCACAGGGGCAGAGGTTTCTCATACCACACTAAGCTTTGGACTAGAGAGCAGCAGCATGAGTTTGTTATGTTGCTTTTGTCTGTTGTGTTGAGCTTTGGAGTAGGCAGCCTCCAGAGAGAACCACTCTCTCTCCTCTTTTGTACAGGAGAAGAGAGGTATTGGAGCACACTGAGCTTTAGATCAGACAGATCTGCTGTTGCAAAGCTCAGCATAAGTTAGCGTGCTTGCCCTTCATTTTCTGCAACTTGTGGGAAGCTCAGGGGAGAACTCTCTTCAGTGTTTGTCATCCTACCTCACCTGAGATCTAGGACTATTGTCTTTAGGAAATGGATTTTTGGAGGTCTGGTGGTTAATGTCCAATTGTTTCGTTCTGACAAAAATGGAGGTTAAGCAGGCCAGATGTTTTTATTTATTTAGTAGAGTACAGTGGTACCTCGGGTTAAGTACTTAATTTGTTCCGGAGGTCCATTCTTAACCTGAAACTCTTCTTAACCTGAAGCCCACTTTAGCTAATGGGGCCTCCTCCTGCTGCTGCGCCGCCGGAGCCCGATTTCTGTTCTTAACCTGAAGCACTATTTCTGGGTTAGTGGAGTGTGTAACCTGAAGCATATGTACCAACCTGAAGCATATGTAACCCAAGGTACCACTGTATAGTGTGCTGTGTGATCATTTGGAGGAAGGGTGAATGCTTCCTATCTCATCTCTTTTTAAGCTTGAGGCATTTAGGATGAGAAAAAGAAGGACTTGGACCAATCAATATCTCATAAGCAGAGTTTGTGAGAAGCCAAAAAGATGCTTGTGAATGTTTCTCATTCCCCATGCTACTATAGAGATAAGCAGGAAGAAGATCATATTATCCACTCTGAGTCATCCTAGTCAGGAATTGCCTCATTAACCAGAGCAGGGTAACTAATGTGTAGTAACAGAGTGATTAACATTTCAAATAGGGAGTTCCGGGAAGCTTGACTTGTAGTCGGACTAGAAAGCGCGTTCCTTATTTGTAACAGACGGGGAGGTACAAAATAGAAAGGACTTCTTGGCTGGAAGCCCAAGTGTTAAGCATCCCACTATATGCTTATCATAATTGTGTCTTGAAATCAGATTTTGGTTTGCTAAGATGAATTCCAGTTTCAGCTAAGACATTGTGTTTTATTGTGTGTAGATTGTGAATCACTGGTTTTCTCACTCCATTGTTTTGAATAAAGGTTGTTCTTGGAAGCTTCAGGCAGAAATATATAAAGTGACATCTTCTCACAAGTATTTTGATGCCGCCCATTTCTGTGTATTTGGTAGGAAATGAGTAACAGGCAGAAGTTAAGTGTAAACAGAATAACAATGGAAATACAATATGATAGATAATGGTACAATATAAATTTGTGGGCTTTGCATATCACGTATAACTGAAAATGTGCTATATTTATAGTGTTCACCTGGTGTTTATTATTTTCCTTTCTTTTCTTTTTTTCTTTTTCTTTTGCTTCCGGAAATTTTTTAATTGTTGAAAGACTACTTTGTCCTTTGTACAGTTACAGGTTTTGACCATTAAACTATTTTAATCAGATATATATGATGCATTTTGTGGAAAGGTCTACTCAGCATCAGCCAACCAAACACAAACTGTCAATTGGCTGATCCAGATTATGATCTCTTACATTGACATGTTGCTTATTCATCCTTCTTGAGGCTACTCCTCTGTTCAGTATTTCTCCCTTCTCTTTGCACTTTGGCAGATGCAGCTTGTGATTAAGTTATGAGCTTGGAACAACGTGCAGTGACTGGTGCAAATGTAGGATCTGCATATAGGCGGGCTGAGTGTAACCCTCTTGTCATGGTCTGACCACTTCCAGGGAAGTTTGGACTATTGTCTGCAACCTTGCTCTGCAGTGGTGGGGGACCAATTCAGATGGTTTGCCCTTGACACCTGTTAGGTCACACAGTTCTGCCTACCAGATGGTGAATGGCCCTCATAGCATGTTGAGAGCAGTTTGCATGGGGCTTCAAGAATAATGTTGCTTAACCCTATAGTGCCTTAGACACAGCAGTTTTTGCAAGTCCAGTTGAGTTGTCCAATGCAGCACCTTCCCATATTTTGTGGAATTAATTTTGGTTTATGTGTCTTGATGGTGTAGACAGGGTAATGATGTGTGACCAACTTCTTGCTTTCTTGACCCCTGTCCATCCTGGCTGGTCAAAGCTAGTTTGTGTGGTAGGACTGACTGACTGGGTGTGTGGGTGGGTCCAGGGTATGGTGAACATGGTTCTATTCAGTGGAATGGAGCCTGCAGCCCTTAAGCAGTAATGAAGAAGCCCGTTATGAACTCTGTGGTTTACAGTAAATACTGCCAAGCCGCATTCTTGGGCACAGTGGTGCAGAGAGTGATGGCGGAGCAGTTGCAGGAGTTTCTTGATCTGGATTCTGTCTGGATTCATTTCAATCCGGGTTCAGGCATGGTTTAGGGACTGAATCAGCTTCGGTCACCCTGATGTGTTGAGAGCAGGACAGAGAGGGAATGCATCTCTACTCCGGCTTCCTGACCTGTTGGCAGCTTTTGATACACCTGACCATGGTATCTTGGACCAGCTCTGTGGGATGGGAACTGGGGGCAGTGTTTTGCACTGGTTCTTATTCCTTCCTACATGGCCGTGTCTAGAGAACAGCATTGGGGGATTGTGTCTTGGACCCACAGTCCTTGTGCTATGGTGTGCCACAGAGCACAGTCCTATTAAACAACTATATGAAACCACTGGGGGGTAGTTATTAGGAGTTTTGGAGCAAAAACAATGAGATACTCTGCTGATAGTCAGCTGTTTCTCCATAGCATCTGAGTCAGAAAAGGCTGAGCATGGTCTCAAACCTTGTCTGGATATAATTATGGAGTGATGGTTTGAGCAATGGGAAGACAGAGGCATGGTGGGTGGGTGGTTCCATTGTCCGGAAGATAGGTCATTGCTTGTTTTGGATGGGGTTACTCTTCTTCTGAAATAATAGTTTAGGTGTGTTTCTGGATTTATCTTTGTCACTTGACACTAGGAGTCAAGTGGCTAGGAGTGCCTTTTAACTGTTACAGGTAGTGAGCCGACTACGGCCAGTCTTAGGCAGGGGTAGCCTGGATGCAGTGATTCATGTATTGGTAAACTTAACATTTGATTATTCTAATGCACTTTCTGTGAGGCTACAGAAGCTCCAGTGCTTAAAAGCTTGCACTGGTTGCCCATATGTTACTGGGTCAGATTCAAGGTTCTTGTAGTAACTCACAAGGCACTTAACAACATGGATCCAGGATATCTTAAAGACTGCCCGATCTCTATCCCCACCTGAGGGAGAGGAATCTGTGGAGGAATCTCTGTTGGTGGTCCCCCAGGGCTCAGATTCACAGTGCTTGAATATTACAAGCTGCCCAAGCCTCCCAGATGAGATTATATAGGCACCCTCCTTGCTGAATTTCAGGCATGTGAACTGATGCTTTCTTGCTGCAGAAGACATTTTAAGGTAGTGTTTGGTTTTATGCTAAATTATTTTTGTTTTATTGTCCAATTTTCTGTGTGTTGTTTTGATGTATACCTCTTAGAAATGAAAATAAGTAGTATATAAATGTATTAATAAAATAAACAAACAGGATGATCTGTGGCATGTAAAACTTACTTTAATAACAAGGTCTACATAGATAAAAAGTTGATATCCCCTGTAACTTACTATAAATAAGGATGTTTATTTATGATGCCTGTAGCAGTTTTAATGTCAAGTGTGTTTTGTAATGACTGTTTCTTTTGTCATAACAACCTGTGAGGTTGGTCATTACAATTTCCATTTTCTACATAGATAAGAGGCTGAAACTTTCTGGTTTAGCTCAGTGGTGTTTTTTTGTCAGTTGTGATTACAGGTTCAAGTTCATTGATCCACCTTGTTTGTATAGTTTAGTTTAGTAAATGTAAGTCTTCCCATGAAACATTATGGTCATTGCACCAACTACATAAAAGGCATTTTGTTTGCTTCTCCACTACAGAACCAGGATTGTAGAGTTCTTCTTTCTTCTTTGGTGATCACTCATAGCTGAGTAAGATTGTTTTCCATAAACAAAGTTTTAACAATGAGTCCGTAAGTGACTGTGGAGGCAAATTCTGGATCCACACGTCCTTTCACAGTGTGGACATTGGTTTCTGGGTGAGAGTTGATCACGGTGTGGATTTGCCAAGTGTGCCTTCCTCTTAGCACGTTTCTCCCTTGTGTCCTGAGTTTGAGTGTCTTCAAAGCCCATGACACCTTTGGTAAAGGCTTTGGAGCGCTCACAGGCCAGTTTTTCCCAGTTGTCAGTGTTTATACCACATTTTTAAAGATTTGCCTTGATTCAGTCTTTAAACCTCTTTTGTTGACCACCAGCATTACGCTTTCCATTTTTAAGTTTGGAATAGAGTAGTTGCTTTGGAAGACAATCATCAGGCATCCGCACAACATGACCAGTCCAACGAAGTTGATGTTGAAGAATCATTGCTTCAACACTGGTGATCTTTGTTTCTTCCAGTACACTGATATTAGTTCGCCTGTCTTCCCAAGTGATGTGTACAATTTTTTGGAGACACCATTGATGGAATCTTTCGAGGAGTTGGAGATGGCGTTTATAAGTGGTCCATGTTTCACAAGCATACAGTAAGATTGGTAGTACAATAGCTTTGTAAACAAGCATTTTGGTTTCCCTGCGAATGTCCCAGTCCTCAAACACTCTGCACTTCAATTGGGAAGGTAGAGCATGTAAGTGGCAGCCTATTGTCATAGCTGGACAGCTGAGCCCCAATCTTCAGTCCAAGAAGTTACACAAACTCCTAGTTTCTTGGCCAGTAGAAAGGGGGTCTGGAAAGCATGAAGAGAAGAGACTCATTTTCCCTCTTGCAGCTTGAAGTATGGGGATGGAATGTTCAGAATTTCCCTCTCCTACTCTCAGACCCCCTTGACACATACTAGCATCCCAGGAACCGCTTCCTCACAAGGCAATCCCACATCTCTAGAAGCAGATAATTGCAGAGTTGGAAGGGACCTGAAGGGTCATCTGGTTTGGCCCCCTGCAATGAATGTGTGTGCATGTGTATGCATTAATCCCACGGGTCTCCGTGCAGGGTACTTGTTGGGAAGGAAAGGCTTGCATGTTGAGTATTGTGAGGTCACACTGGCAGGAATCAGCTCCCTCTGCTGTACAAGGAGTGTACGCAGCAGGCCTTGTTTTCTCATGATGGGTTTGAGAGACAAAGAAATGGACAGAGTGGGGTATATAAACAAGCAAGAGAAGTGCCCTTAGTGTGTCCTGCCTTTTGTGGCAAGTTAGAACATATTTGGGAGGGGGTGTTGGGAGGAGTATCTCTTTCTCTTTTGTGTTGTTTTAAGAAGTGCAGAATACTACTCCTTACATTTCCCATACATAGGTTCTGCTTTGTGGGATAGTAGACTAGTCTTTGGGATAATTCTATTTATTTTTTGTAATGTAGCACAGAGTATGCACGCAGATAGCTTTTTAAGCCTACTTTTTATGATGGGGAAGAAAGCTTCCTAATAATAATGAGGATGAGAGAAATTTTGCACTGTCTCCAAACTATGTGAAGGAGATTGGAGGGGTCAGAGGGGTTTACTAATTGCCACCTGAAGAAACCTGAGAACAGAAATCTAATACAGAATCTGAAATGAAGTGCAGATTGTGCCAGCTATTTGCAGTATGTTCAAGGATATAACATGTAAAAATAATGTTAAAGCTGGCACAGTATCCTTAGAAGCCTGTACCTCTTTTGTATATTGATGTGCAGAGCTGCTTTTGTGGCAGTGACTAAGATTTTATGAATTGATTGTGTAATTTGTGCATATTTGCAGGTTGTAGATAACGTTACTGCTTCCTCTCTATTGATATGGAGCACATTGTTGCTTAATCTTAAACCAACGTGCAAGTCTGCTTTTTCTTAGAAAATTGTGTTCTAAAGGTTCTGTTGTTTTCATATATTTGCGTTACGACATGGATCCACACCCTGCCCTCAATGAAGCATTACTTTGTTTTGACATCTTTGCCCATCCGCTAATTATAAAGGGACTCATTGTCAATGATGGCGTAAGCCAGTCATCACCCCCAAGAAGGGCATAAGTCAGTCTGATCATCAGTGGATGCATGCAAATTGGGATAGCTCTAGTTCTAGCACCATTTAAAGAACAAAGCATGCAACGCACAATAACTCTTGTCTTTGGCCAGTCCCATCAAATTTACCATAAATATGTGAAGGAATCTAAATAGTGTGGGCTCTCTGTGGGCAAAGTTCTTATCTAGCTTTGTGAGAATGCGAAATAAAGTATTCATTTAACCTACTATAAAAATATGTATGCTATGCAGTTATAATCATATGTCATTATTCAGAAAATACAGCAGAAACTCTGACAAATTAAAAACAGAAGGATGTGTCTGCAAGGGCTTTTTCAGTCATTAAAAAGCTGCTTCACCTCTCAGGCAAACTATTTAATGGCAACTTCTTGCTCACTGTACTGACATCTTCAAAGGCTTTGACATCTGTCAGCCTTTGAACTACCATTAAAAAATATTATCCCATTTCCATTCTTTTATGCCCATTTTTTTAATTATAGCCCTTCTTTCAAGTTGGGAACATGGTTGGTTTAAATGATGCTGTCCTTTCGTTTTCAGCCACCCAGCTGCGGTTTGAATAAATTGATGTCGAATCAAAGGCGGGACTTTAAAGGGAAAAGGTTTGATGGACTTGGACTCCGAACCAGATGAGGCTTTATGATGAAAAGGGTTTAATCCCAGCACAGGCATTGCTTCTATCAGTCGAGCAGTACAAAGCAATTCATATATATAGGTTCACGAGAAATGATCTATTTTTTAAAAAACAGCACAGATCTTTTCAGGACTTGCAAATGTGGCATTAGCTAATATTCAGAGCAGTGATTTCCTTTCATCCACTAGAAGCTTATGATTATAGTACAGTTCTCGAATTGGAAATGAGAGCTGCAACACAGATTTAAAGCTATGCTGTCTGATTTGTATTCAATATACATGTCACTGCGGGACAAGCTAGTCTAGGCCAAGCTGGTTCAATAAAAGGAACAAGCAGTTTCATCATTTGAGATTCAGAGAAGACGACAGGGAGAAAAAGCTGCCAATTAATTAGTACCAGCATCACCTGATGCTTGTGCAACTGCTCTTGACGGATATAGCATCTTTTCCAAAACTGTCCCAGAATCAGATTTTAACACTCACTTTATTTGAATAAGAATTATTCCCTTGGCATCCTCCTGCAGTAAAATAATACATAGTATTAACCATTGTGTAATTTATATTTGCAGCATCACTTGTCTTGTTGAATTTTTGGTTTGAACATCTTTCAGTCCTGAAAATTATTGCTCTTCCCTCATAACAGCTGCCTTCATTAAAGCTGTAATTATATATGATTATGAGGAGATCAGAAGACTTTTTTTAAAAAAATATGGTTCGTTGCTTTATAAGAGCTTTTTTTTTTTTTTACTTACTCTGGAATTTCTTATCTGAAAAAGATACTCATCAGTGTTTTTGATCTCTATAGATGAAGGAATATGTTTAGTGAATAAACATTTACAAAAATTAGATGGGTAAGGGCTGTACACAGAATTCATGGTACCAAACCTAAAGTGACATGGTACCAAATCTGAAGGTCTGTACGTGAATGTGTCAGAGCTCATCATTATCAGAGATTAAAGATGTTCTTGGCATAATCTCAGCTCCAGAGATTTTGCTTTGCTTTTCTCTGATCTCCGGCCATTATAAGATAATTGATTCAGATTTCAGTTAAAAACTCTCAGGTGATTGCTATGAAGCCCTTGTGACTCATACTACTTAATTGTCAATTCTAAGGATGATGTTTTAGGACTAATTGAAGAACTGATAGGTAACAAGCACAAGGTCAAGATAGTATTCACCAAGGAGTGCATTCAGAATTGGAATAGAGGTTATGGATAGGCAAGATCTTAAAGCAAATGGTCTATCTTGTAATAGTTTGCGGGCCAGAAAGTGTGGTTGTTACTATCTTGGGTGAATAGAATCATAGAATGGTAGAGTTAGAAGGGACCCTGAGGATCATCTAGTCCATCCCTCTACAATGCAGGAATATGCAGCTGTCCCATATGGGGATCAAACCTGTGACCCTGGGGTTATCAGCACCATTCTCTAACCAACTGAGCTATCTTTATTTGATAGGCTACGAATCTAGCAAAATCACCACGTCTGTTGGTATTTAGTAGCCTTCATAACAAAAGCGATAAATAGAATAACCAAAATGTGTAATACGGTGGTACCTCGGGTTAAGTACTTAATTCGTTCCGGAGGTCCGTACTTAACCTGAAACTGTTCTTAATCTGAAGCACCACTTTAGCTAATGGGGCCTCCTCCTGCTGCCACGCTGCCGGAGCACGATTTCTGTTCTCATCCTGAAGCAAAGTTCTTAACCTGAGGTACTATTTCTGGGTTAGCGGAGTCTGTAACCTGAAGCGTATGTAACCTGAAGCGTATGTAACCCGAGGTACCACTGTATCCAGTTTGGGGCTATACATTTCACACCTTTTGTCCAGTTTGGCTCCAAAATGCTCACGTCGTCCAAAAAAAGACCCATAACATATTGAAATAATTTTGGGAGCATCATGGCAAAGATGAAGAACAGACTGTTCAAGGTCTGTAAATAATGCAATGATATTTTTTTTAAAAAAAGTTTTCACTTACAGTTAACATAGTTCCTAGAGTCCAAGATGTGATCTGCCCTCTGCAAAGTATACACCAAAATGTTCCTTACTTAGCCTGTTATCTGACACTGATCAGTGATTGATCATATCCCTATTGAGGTAACTTTCTCGGTGTAAAGCAATACTCCTCCCTCCCTTCATCTGTCAGCACGATTCCTTCCAATTATGTGAGCCTTAAAGCGGGGTAGTTGGTACCATCTTGAGGGATTACATTTCTTTCATAGCCTATAACCTTAGTAAAATTATTAGCCATGATGGCTGTCAGTAATGAGTAGCTTTTACTTGGGTGGGTGGGGACCTCTTCTATGTGAAACAAAAGTCAGAGAGAGGAAAATGAAAGAAAACATGTACTTTTATTAATCCAGCATGTAGCTACCATACCTTCATTCACAAATCATGAAAACTGCAAAGTTGAAGTACATTTTCTCCAGTATTTTAAACATAAAGGTCATTGTGAATATCATCTCTTTCAACGACAGATTCAAAGTCATATTTGTTTTCATCAGCTTGCTTATTACAATGCTGTACAAGGCATATTGCTGTTCATTTCATTCTTCATACAGGTACCTGTGAGTGCTGCACAATATAGCTTACACCTTCAGGACAGCAATTCCAGAACTGACACTGGAGTTGGCTTTCCAGTCAACCATTATGTATTCTGTCTCTGTAGTAGAATTTCATAGGATTTTATAGGGAAACCATCACTGATACCAGGTTCAGCTTGAATGACAGTTAAAAACCACCTAGGTCTTCTAGGTTTTACTCAGACTAAATGCATTGAAATTCATGAGCATAAATTAGGTCCCCAAATCTCAGTAGCTCTGTTCCAAGCAAAACTTATTGAATATCACCCATAGTTTGGGATGGGTGGAGAGAAATAGTATTCATCACATGCAATTTGACATTCTTGAAAGCCACCGTGATTATTAATGGTATTTATATCCTGGTTCTCATCAAAGTGATCTACGGCCAGGTCACCATAGTATAAAATGTGGTACAACAGTAAAATAAATTAAAAACATACCAGCTTATCCACCTGTCATATAACACGCCTCCCCCCAACATATGCAGAAGAGACCTGAAGGAAGGAAGAGAACTGTTTTCAGCTAGTGCTGAAAGAGGGACAAAGGAGGCATCAGCTGAACTTTAGGGGAGCTGTATTCCACAACTGAGGTGCCCTTGCTGTGAAAGGCCTCCCCAGCCAAACTTAAAAGCTTAGGCAGGACAATCAGTAGGTGTTATTTCAGAAAACCCAAGTCCTGAGCTGTTCAGGGCTTTGCAAATCAACTAACACTTTGAAGTGGGCCCAGTGACAAAAAGACAGCCAGTGTGAATTATTATGGACCAATGTTACATACCGTATTTTTCCGTCTATAAGATGCCCCATGTATAAGACGCCCCCTATTTTGGTGGCCTCTGAGTTAAGAAAATGGGGAGAGATCTATCCGTGTATAAGACGCCCCCAAATTTTGGACATTATTTTTAGGGGGGGGGCTAGTCTTATATATGGAAAAATACAGTATTTTGTGCAGAGATGCCTGTTAATACTTCAGCTGCTGTATTTTGTGATAGCTGCTGCAATACCTAAACTCCTAGGGCATGGGTAGGCAAACTAAGGCCTGGGGGCCGGATCCAGCCCAATCGCCTTCTAAATCCTGCCTGCGGATGGTCTGGGAATCAGTGTGTTTTTACCTGAGTAGAATGTGCCCTTTTATTTAAAATGCATCTCTGGGTTGTTTGTGGGGCATAGGAATTCGTTCATCCCCCCAAAAAAATAGTCTGCCCCCCCCCACAAGGTCTGGGGGACAGTGGACCGGCCCCCTGCTGAAAAAGTTTGCTGACCCCTGTCCTAGAGTGTATTCAAGGGTAGCTTTGCATGGACAAATTGCAGTACTCTGAATGGGAGGTTACTAGAGTGTGGAGGCACTGTGTTCAAGCTATCGCTGTCCAGAAATGGCTGTAGCTGTCAAACCAGACATTGCTAGAAAAAGGCACCCCATGCCACCAGGACCATCTGAGTCTCCAGTGACAAGGTCAAATCAAGGTGTATCCCTAGACTACGTACCTGATCCAGGAATAGTTGAGTGTTGTCAAGAATAGGCTGGTGTTTCCCAGGTCTGACAACCAGCAATCCACAGCTCCTCCATCTTGGTGGGATTCAGTTTCAGTTTATTAGCTATCGTCTAACACAGGGACGTCCAACTCCCAAGAGACTTCAGTCTACTCACAGAATAAAAAACCGGCAGTGATCTACCCCTTTTTTTTGGGGGGGGGGTTTCAGTTGTTGAGCTTTCTTTAGGGAGGAATGTCCCGTTATGGAGAGGAAAATGTCGAAATTGAGATTAACCAACAGCTCGCTGTTGGACATCCCTGGTCTAACACATTACAGCTACCACACTGATCCAGCACCTGCAGAGCTTCACGTGTTAAGGGAAGAGCAGTAGCTCAGTCACAGAACACCTACTTTATATATAGAAGTTCCCAAGTTCACCTCTAGCATCCACATAAACCCATAAAACTCCGAGAGCCACTGCCAGCTTCTGCTTTTGATCAGCCACAACTTGCTGTGTTATCTGAACCAAGAACTCCGATTAACTGTGGTTAGTTTCAGCAACACAGTTTCAGAAACCATGGTTTGAAGTTGTGCATTTTAAAGCTAAACATAGTTAAAGTTAACCACAGTGTCAGTTCAGACAAACTTTGTTGATAAAATGATGGTGGTGAACATCAGTGGCAGGGCAACTCGTCTTATGATCTCATCAGCATATACTTAAAGCAGAAAGAGTTAGCACTGTTTCCGCCAGTGCTTACAGTTAGATTTGTCCCTTGATTTTTTAAAAATATTTTTTATTAAGGATTTTCTTGTTTTACAGAAGTGTAGTGCCTCGTATTTTTTTCTTCTTCTTCCATGTAACATTTTTACAAATCCGTTTCATTTGTTGAGGCAATAGGGGGAGAAGAAAAAAGAAAGAAAAAAGAAAGGGGGGGAGGAGAGAGGGAAGGCAGTGTTTCTATTATGTTTAATGTATGTAGAGTTTGGTGTCAGCGTTGCTTGTGTTGTTCACTTGTGTTCCTTTAGTGGTGAGAGAGGTTGGGGTTGGCCTAGGGTGTGATTGTTTGCTTGTGACTGGCTGTGGTGATCTTTGTTTTCGTGTGTGAGTGAGGTGGGTGTGTGTTTTGGATCAGGTTAGCCATATTGATTTGTATGCTGTTGGTGGATTATTGTCATTGTCCAGTTGGGCTGTGTATGTGATAAAGGGGAGCCATACCGGGGTGAAGGCGTCTTCTTCTGTTTGTCCCCGTGTCAGTTTCAGTTTATTAGTTAATTTTTCTAGTAGGGCTGTTTCCCATACTATTTGGTACCATTGGTCCATGCTTACTCCTGACAGGTCTCTCCAGTGTCTGGTTATGGTGTTTCTGGCTGCTGAGAGCAGGTGGGTTATGAGTTCTTTGTGGTGTAAATGGGCATTGTTGTCTTGGAAGATGTTTAGTAGGGCCAATTCTGGGGTGATGTCTATTACTTGCTTAGTTATTTTACATATTTCTTGTATGGCTGTTGTCCAGAATAGTTGAATTTTGGGACACTCCCACCACATGTGGAGGTATGTGCCTGTGGAGGTGCACCCTCTCCAGCATTTTGGTGAGGTTCCTGGGTGTAATCTTAGTTGAGTACTGAACTAAATTTGCATTTGAATAAAAAGAACAGTTCTGAATCAATAATATTTGAAGAGGCATTCTCTCCTATTTGAGAGAGGGAATGGGAATGCCTCCATATATAGTGTTTCCCTATGCAAAATTTATAAACGCCTGTGTATCTTCACCCTGATTAATCATGAGTACTATTTTAGTCAATTAAATTGATTAATCCAAGGTTGCAGCCCTACCAACAATCAATGCTATGTGTAGTTGCCTTTTGTTTCATATCCAGTAGGGGCAGATTGTTGTTGTTTACTGAATTAATATTCCGCCCTACACCCAGAGGTCTCGGGGCAGTTCATTGAATAAAATCAAAATATAAAACCACAAAAACAACAACCCAATAGCCTCCCCCCAAATCCCCTCATTTTAAAAGGGCAAAGGATGTTGTTAAATTTTTTGCCCACTCTTCGCCATCATATCTCAGGGCAGGTTGCCGCAGTTTAAAATTCAATATAAAAACTTTTATAACAAATCACAGGAATAGGGTAGTTCCCCAAAAAACACACCGGGGTAAATAGGTGCCTCTGCAGCATTTGCCAAAAGCTGTATAGTGAAGGTGCCAGATACGCCTCTGAGGGGAGAAAATTCAACAGTTTAGTTTATACTGGTTTGGTGAGAGGGGACTGGATCCTGCATTTCAATTTAAGTCATGCTGAGAGGAAAAGAAAGGACACTTGGCAGCTGGCCATTACATGTTTCTTGAGAACTGATACATTATACATAATTATTTTTGATATACAGCCTGTGGGAAAATATGAACAAAACTATCCTGTGATGGTAGAGGGCTGCTGTTTTTTTGTTTTTTTTCTGCTGCAAACTAATGTGTAATCACTTTGTGCACACACACAAAATAGGGAGTACTAATCAACCATGTTAACTTTAATTATTAGCAGTGCTCAGAATTCTTGGCTTTAGTCAGAACACAAAAATTTGCTGTTAAAAATAGATATCAAACATTTCTGTGGTCAGTGACTTACAGCAACTGTTTGTTGTGCTGGCAAAATTGCAAGCTGAAATAAAAAATAGGGAACCTGCGGCCCTCAATTTGTGGGTGACCCCAACTCCTTTCATTCCTAGGCACTAGCATTGACAGTGGTCAGGGATGGTGGGAGCTGAAGCACAATGACATCTGGAGAGCCAATACAGTGGTACCTCTGGTTGCGAATGGGATCCGTTCTGGCGCCCCGTTCGCATACTGAACAGAACGCAACCCGCGTCTGTGGTTGCGATTTGCTGCTTCTGTGCATGCGCGTGACGTCATTTTGAGCATCTGCACATGTGTGAGCAGCGAAACCCGGAAGTAACGCATTCCGTTACTTCCGGGTCTCCACGGAACGTAACCTGAAAACGCTCAACCTGAAGCGACTTTAGCCCGAGGTATGACTGTAATCAAAGCCACAACAAAGCATAAAATTCACTTCACAAAGATACATGGTTCAGCTCGTTTGTCTGAAACCACCTACATAAGCACAATAATGTGTTGAGCATGCACTAGAAACCTATTGTCTGTGCTACCTAAACTCAACAAGGAGGGAATTCCAAAGGGCATGTGCTACAACACTGATAGGCACTGCTCTGACTGAGCTTGGAGGGGAGTGACAACACAAGGAAAACCATGGCCAGATAGCACATTGGCAGTCCATGCAGTTATACAGTAGTACCTCGGGTTACATACGCTTCAGGTTACAGACTCTGCTAACCCAGAAATAGTGCTTCAGGTTAAGGGAGCTGCTAGGGGCGCATTGGAAGATGGCCGACAATACCATCTCTCTGACTCACACAAGGTAATTAAGAGGCTGATATGGGAGTATGCAGCCTCCCTTGTTACCCCAAGGGAATGGGGAACACTGCCTCGCCTGCGGTTGCCATAAATCACCCCCAAGTTCGAAAGAAGGGGGTGAAGACACTAGGCGCACAGCACCCGTGTGGATCGGCTCTCCCTGACGCTGTCTCTGATCACGCTGCCTGGTTGCAGGAGCTCAAAATAAACAATTAGAGAGAATCAAATGCACATATTTTGAGCGAAGAACGGGAGTTAAGACTGCTAACTGAAGTGACCTCTGTGAAGTGGAGCCATCAGTTGGATTTAACAGGAAAACATAACAAGAAGAAGATACATCAAAGGGTCGGTATGTCGGAATAGGGGGGGACTTTTCTTTTCTTTTATGTGATTACCCAACAACCCTCCCCCCAAGAAGAACCGTTGCAATTACTGATTATAAGCGGGATGATTAAGAACTGTGTGGAATGAATTACTCATCAAAGACATGGTTTGTGAAACATCAGGGAAGGAATGAAGAGCCTTTGGAATGACGCAGTCATAAAAAGAGACTTGTTTGATAAGCAGGCCTGGCTACTGGATTTACGATTGAGGGGGAGGAGACCATGGTATTGGAATGTGAGTTTGACCTGGCAGAACCCCCTAAGATTGAGGAGAGACTGTCAGACCTGTGAGGATTTAATGGGCAGACTTTAAGAATGTTTTGTTCGGAAGTGTGGAAATGGCGTCTGTCTTTTCAACCTGCTTGTGGAGACTATCAGAGGTCACAAAGAAAGAAAGGAATATATGACAACAACAAGAAAATGAGGAAAACAATAAAGAGAAGATTGGATAGAACTGTGAATACTATTTGGACAGAACTGTAACATCAAAGCAGCAGCAAGAGAGATGTTTGGATCCCTTTCTGAGCTCAAAGCATGGATACCCCCAACAAAAATTTAAAAATTTGGTTTTGTAATTTGGAACTAATGTGATTTGATTGGTTTGTTAATAAAAATTATATTAAAAAAAATAGTGCTTCAGGTTAAGAACTTTGCTTCAGGATGAGAACAGAAATCGTGCTCTGGCGGCGCGGCGGCAGCAGGAGGCCCCATTAGCTAAAGTGGTGCTTCAGGTTAAGAACAGTTTCAGGTTAAGAACGGACCTCTGGAACGAATGTGGGTTAAACCACAGAGCCTAGGACTTGCCGATCAGAAGGTCGGCGGTTCGAATCCCCGCGAGGGAGTGAGCTCCCGTTGCTCGGTCCCTGCTCCTGCCAACCTAGCAGTTCGAAAGCACGTCATAGTGCAAGTAGATAAATAGGTACCGCACCAGCGGGAAGGTAAACGGCATTTCTGTGCGCTGCTCTGGTTCGCCAGAAGCAGTTTGGTCATGCTGGCCACATGACCCGGAAGCTGTACGCTGGCTCCCTCGGCCAATAAAGCGAGATGAGCGCCGCATCCCCAGAGTCGGCCACAACTGGACCTAATGGTCAGGGATCCCTTTACCTTTACCTTTTACCACTGTATCAGCAAAGGTGTTACAAGCTGTCGGTAGCTGCTGCATCCTGTATCAGCTGCAGCTTACAGACCTGTCTTGAAGGAGGTCCCACATAGAATGCACTGCAGTAATCCAGCCTTTGGGTTATCATTGTGGCCACGC